>NC_082690.1:105235096-105842434 GCF_949987515.2 Delphinus delphis
TGCAGTCCCTCATCCTGCCTCAGCTCCCATGTCAGATACCCAAGTCCTCTCCAACCTTCCGGGAACTCGGGGCAGGATGGTGAAAAGGCAGCGCAGCTCCTGCTGGAATCTGGGGTCCGGTGGGGGACGAGAATAACAAAGGGGTGAAAGCAGGGCTTTCTGCCACCGGAGCAGGACCCTGGACATACCCCATTGCCAGGAAACCCGCCGCAACCTGTCCCCACCCACTAGAAGCCACCGATTTCTCATCCCATTTCCCCCACAGGAGTGTTTGGCTGCCCTACAACCGTGGCCAACGTGGAGACAGTGGCCGTGTCCCCTACCATCTGCCGCCGAGGGGGTGCGTGGTTTGCCAGCTTTGGCCGCGAACGCAACTCAGGCACCAAGCTGTTCAACATCTCTGGCCACGTCAACCACCCTTGCACCGTGGAGGAGGAGATGTCTGTACCGCTGAAGGAACTGATCGAAAAGCACGCCGGTGAGGCCTGGGGCCAGCCAGCAGGGTGGGAGAGCCTCAGGAGCTGGGGCTGGGGCTAGCAGAGGTCCTGGGCTCAGGGCTAGGCAGGTGTGCTGGCCCCAGCCCTGACCATCCATCCTTTTGGGGACTGACTGGGGCCCCAGGGGGTGTCACGGGTGGCTGGGACAACCTCCTTGCTGTGATTCCTGGCGGCTCGTCCACCCCACTGATCCCCAAGTCCGTGTGTGAGACGGTGCTGATGGACTTCGACGCGCTGGTGCAGGCGCAGACGGGCCTGGGCACGGCTGCTGTGATCGTCATGGACCGCTCGGTAAGGGTTGGCCCATGCTCCCCACCCAGTCCCTGCCTTATGCCAGCCTGGTTAGTAACCCTTCCGGGGCCTCTCGGAGAACTCCTGCCAGCTCTTGGGTCCTGGTTCGTGTCACCTGAGATACAGTGAGGTGGGAGAGGTGGGGAGCAAGGCTTCTCTGGGGGACACGCCCGTGGAGCCTGGGCGGGGCGGGATGCCCATGGCAGGGGGAGGAGACAGCCAGAGTGCCGCTGGAATCAGGAGGGTGTGCCGCCGGGGGGCGCTGCGGCTCAGGCCTTGGGTGCCTCCTCACTGTCCCTTGTCTCCCCAGACGGATATCGTGAAAGCCATCGCCCGCCTCATCGAGTTCTACAAGCACGAGAGCTGTGGCCAGTGCACCCCATGCCGCGAGGGTAAGCGCGCTGGGCAGGCTGGGGCTTTCTCTGTGGCTTGCGCCAGGCCTGGGCCGGGCACTGGACCCTGAATAAACAGCTGCTGCTTCCCAGCCTGCTGTGGCTGCTCTGAGCCCCACCCTCCCTGTGGCCCGCACCCCTCGAGTTCCATCCCCCCGCACCCCGGCTTAGGGAGATCACCAGGCCCTCTCTTGCTGCCGCGGCCCAGGTGTGGACTGGATGAACAAGGTGATGGCGCGCTTTGTGAAGGGGGACGCCCGGCCGGCTGAGATCGACTCCCTGTGGGAGATCAGCAAGCAGATAGAGGGCCACACCATTTGTGCCCTGGGCGACGGAGCTGCCTGGCCCGTGCAGGTACTCGCTGCCCTGCTGCGTGGTGCTGGGGGCGGTGCTGAGAGCCCGGGCGTTGGGGGATTTTCAGGCCCTGCTGCACCTAGCACCCTGACCCTCACCCCCAGGGCCTGATCCGACACTTCCGGCCGGAGCTCGAGGAGCGGATGCAGCGGTTCGCCCAGCAGCACCAGGCCAGGCAAGCCGCTTCCTGAGCCCGCCGCGCTGGGCCGGCATCCATCTGCCTGGACGGCTGGACAATAAAGCAAGTGCTGCCCACTCGGTGCGTCTTCTCTGTGGCCTTGCTCTTCACTCTGCCTCTGCGGCCCATTATTCCTGGAGGCTTGTTTCCCAGACGGAGGTGGAGGTTTGGGAGGGATAGGTCAGCACAAGGTCTCGTTGTGAATTTACACTTGGCCTCCTGTGCGTCAGTCTGTCATAGACCATCCTGAGCATTGACCCCTCAGTGCAAGAAGTGGGTGGGGAGGGGGAAACTGTGGCCTGGGGTGCAGACCTGGGCCTGGCCCAGTGAAGGCCTCTGGAGGATGGGAGCAAGGAGGACAGGGCCCAGTCTGCCCTGTGAGGCGATGGGCAGGGAAAGAACCGGCTGTCCGGTCTGGTTTGGAGGAGAGGTTTATTCTTGCTTCATGATTTGGCAGTGGGGTGAATTTGAAAGGGGGGAAGGAAGGAAGCAATTGACTAGGGGTGGACATGGTGGGTGAGGCAGCCCCAGGTCCTCGCAGCTCCATGGAGGCGGCCGCGGGTCAGTCTCGGGGACGGTGGCGAGCAGGGCCAGGCCCTCGCAGCTCCATGGAGGCGGCCGCGGGTCGGTCTCGGGGACGGTGGCGAGCAGGGCCAGGCCCTCGCAGCTCCATGGAGGCGGCCGCGGGTCGGTCTCGGGGACGGTGGCGAGCAGGGCCAGGCCCTCGCAGCTCCATGGAGGCGGCCGCGGGTCGGTCTCGGGGACGGTGGCGAGCAGGGCCAGGCCGGGCGCCCCCGCTACTCGCCGAGCTGGAGGCGCGCGCCGTCCAGCAGGTGCCACGGCTCCAGCTGGTGGTCAGTGCGGCCCAGCCATTCGCGCCAGTGCTGCTGGTGCTCCCCGCTGGCCTGGCTACTCAGCTGCACCCCGCCTGGGTTGGGGGACAGGTCAGGAGCCGTGTGGGAGTCCATTGGGCCCACCCCCCAGCTCCCCGACATTCCCACTCACCAGTGAAGTCGTCAGCTGTGCCCAGGTCATAATCCCACACAGACACCAGCAGTGTCTTCTGCGCCAGCTCCTCCCGTGGGCCTGTGCAGAAGAATTCCTGCAGGGAAGGGGGCAGAAAGGCAGGAGGGAGGCAGCCTTGGGTCCTTCACAGCCTCAGAAACAGACTCAGACAGGTGAATGGCTCAGGGTAGCTGGGGCCTGTGCTCTCGGAAGCAGGATGTTGACCCCCCTCCTCCCACCCCCAGCAGCCAGGACTGGCCTACCTCGTTGAACTCAGGGTTCAGGGTCTTCTGAACACTGGTCTTATATTTCGATTTCTTCCCTCCATTCGGATGCAGGTAACTGATCGGGAAGAACGGGGTCAGCTTAGGTGTGGCCCTGGAGAGCTGAGCCCCGAGCGGCTCAGAGGAACCCTCACTGTCCACCTGTCCACCCCTTTTCACACTCACAGGCGGACGAAGGGGTCCGAGTAGCCGTTGGCATCCATGGGGGCGAGGGGGGCACAGCGCAGCACACCCACCAGCAGGCTGCCCCGCTGAGAGCTGTAGCACAGTGACAGCAGGACGCGCCCACGCTCCTCCCCGGCTACCTCAGCCTCCACCTCATCGGGCAGGGGGTAGGCTTGGGGTCAGCTCCCGTGTGGCCCGTAGCCCACCACCCACCAGTGCTGGCCTGGACGCGAGAATGCAAACTGGCTGCAGAGAAGTCAGGGGCCAGTGGTTTGATTTCATGATTCAATTTACAAAAACAATCACTGGCTTAGTGCCCTGGAAGGAAACTTCCAGCTCAGCTCTATCCTCCAGGGCCTGAGAAGGGGACGCCAGGCCACGTGACTGGCCAGTTCGGGGCATCTTTGTCATGGAGGGGAAGGGAACTGATGTCCCTAAGGGCCACAAACGTGCTAGGAGCTTCCTAGGTGGCCTGTCATTAGGTACCCATCACCACCCTCCCGCAGGGTAAGCCTGGTGCCACAGAAGCAGCTCCAAGAGGCTGTTCTCTACCCAAGGACATACAGGTCTGTTCAGCTACAAAGCCCACCCTCCTCACACCCCGCAGCCCAAGCGGCCAGATTCTGAACATCCTTTGCCACACTTGGCCCCTGGTGCTTCCAAAGGACTTGGGAGGATGCCTTGGAGAGAATGTGCTTCTCCCACACTTAACGAGGGATTTGATTTGCCGAAAGCCCAGCCACCTTGCTGGCGTTAGCTCTCAGTAACGGAGTGCTCCGTGAGCCAAGGGGCTGCTGTGCGGGGTCTGGGCCAGGAAGTGCTTGTGGCGGGTCCCTGCCCCACCCAGTAGGGCTCCGCCGCTTCGCCTTGACTGACTGACAGTCGCAGCAACATGCGGCTCCACTAGGGGGCGGGGCAGCAGCACCTGGCCCTCTGGCCCGGAGGAGCTGCGGAGGGCCCTGCCTAAGCCTTGCAGGTGCCGGGGGCCTGCTGGGCTGCAGGGGTTCTGCCCAGGTCTTTGGTTTCCTATTGCAAATCCCCTGCGGTCACCATCACTGCCTCCTGCCAAGGGCCTGTGTCTATGACTACCAGCCCCAGAAGTGTGGTACCCACACTGCCTCGGGCAGACCTAGCAGCCGTGCAGCCCCACCATATCCATTCTCTCCCGGACCTTGACCTGCCCTCCCAGCTCAGGCCAGGGACAAATCCCACTGGCTCCAGCCTCTGCCTCAAGCTGGCCTGTGTCTCTGCCCCGTGAGGGCTTGTGCCAGTGCCCCACAGCTCCCCTGGGCTGCCCTGGCAGGGGAAGTCACCCTCTGCCCAGCCCCTGGGGCCTGGCTGTTCCCTGAGACTATGAGCGCTCACAGGGCCGGTGAGCGAGATGGCCTCAGTTTCTCCAAGCCTGCCTGGGCCTGGACCCCTGTCCGGCCCACATCAATCCCTGCCTGACACACTTCAGCCTGGGCCAGCCCAGACCTGCCCCCCCAGTCCTCGCTGGAATCCGCCGTCCCACCCACCTCTTCATACAGAGACATGCCACATGCTGTGTCCAGGCTCTTGGGCCTCTTGGTCTGAAAGAGCAGAGAGCCCGGTCCCCTTGGCTGCACACTGCCCAGGTCTCCCTCCCTGCACGCCCCACCCTGTGCACAAGCCCACTCACCAGCCTCCGCCTCTCCAGACACACATCGAAGCTCCTGGCTTGGTTGGGCACCAGCTTCCCCAGGGGCACCCGCAGCTCCCGCAGGGGAGGCGCCCGCCGCCGTTGCTGCAGCTGTGGGTCCTCCCAGACGCACAGCCTGGTGGCCACGCAGGGCAGACCTGGCCAGGCAAGCCCTCACCCCCACCTCGGCCCTGCCCCCTTGTGGCCCAGGCCCTATCCTCACCACAGGGTGTTGCGCCGGGTGTCCTGGAGGGTGAAGCCATGAGTGCCTCCTCCCAGACAGGCCCCCTTGTGCCCCGAACCATGCGTGTCCGCAGCTGGCTGGCCTGGGGGCTGAGCAGGTAGGGTCAGAGCCTTGTCGGGCCCCAGGGCCCCAGCCTGGTCCCCCTCCCTCATATAGCCTCTAGTTGCACATCCCAGCAACGGGGGGCTCCCTGTCTGAGGTCGAGGCCTTGGGGAAGAGGGGCATGGCAGGCCAGGTGGGTGTTCCAGGCTGGGTGTGCGGCCAAGGGACAGCAGTAGGGGCCTGTGTCTCACCCTCACCTTGCTGGCCCCAGGCAGCAGGTTGGCTTTGACATAGGTGTCCACGGAGCCCAAGGCCGGTGGCTTGAGGCCCTGGGAAGAGACAGTGGATGTGGGACAGGCCTAGGGCCCACACCTGGGACCCAGGCATGCTGCCCCATCCTCACCTTGGCCTGGTGAGCTGTGCAGTGCAGTGTGCTACTGTCTGTGTCAAAAAGAAGCGTGGGGCTTCCCTGGTGGCGCAGTGGTTGAGAGTCCACCTGCCGATGCAGGGGACACGGGTTCGTGCCCCGGTCCGGTAAGATCCCACATGCCACGGAGCGGCTGGGCCCATGAGCCATGGCCGCTGAGCCTGCGCGTCCGGAGCCTGTGCTCCGCAACAGGAGAGGCCACAGCAGCGAGAGGCCTGCGTACTGCAAAAAAAAAAAAAAAAGAAGTGTGAACTTGAGGATGCCGAGGGTGGCTAAGGGCAGGTGGCCGGCAGGTCAGCTTCTACATCAACCTCAGCCCCGGCGCCATGCCTCCTGCCCTTCCCCTCCCCAGGTCGGAAGCCTGGGGATGCCCCAGACCCCATCCTGGCTGGGCTGGGCCGAGAGGGTCCCCCTTGTGCCCCGCGCCCACTCACTGCTGTCGTCTGAGTCTCCCTCTGGCTCTGGGTCCGGCTGGGACTGGGATGCAGAGTGGATGGTGGGGGTCACTGGAGGGTGTAGGTCTCAGGTGTGCAGGGTGGGCTCAGCGAAGGGGTAGAAGTGCGGGAAGTAGTCGGAAATGAGGTGGATGGGCCAGATGGGGCCCAGGCTCACGTCAATAGCCACGTGTTCCTGCACGCTCACCGCCCCCAGCCAGCCGTGCCCGCCATGGGGGCCTGGACATGGAGGCGGCACTCAGAGGAGCCCCTGAGCACCGGAGATGAGGGCACCGCATCAGGCCAACCAGACAGGGCGAGGAGGCATCACTGAGGGTGTTGGCGGGGGGCGGGGGGGTCCTGGGCAGCAGCTGGGACCTGAGGACAGAGTGTAAGGTCAAGGTCGGCAGGGTGGGGGCCTCCAGCCGGGAGGGGGACCCCGTGGGCTGGCAGGTAGGCCGGCTGGGCTACTTACCGCCCTCAGAGCTCCTCCATCTGCTTTGGGTCGCTGCGGGTGCTGGGTGTGCGCCTGACGGAGGTGACCCAGAGAGCCAGAGTGTGGCCCTGGGGACGGGGGAAGGGGTGGGACTCAGAACGCTTCTCTGGGGCCCAGGAGACCAGCAGCTCCCTGCCCTCCACCCCAAGGGCCCCTTCCCTAGTGCTGGGGCCCAGCCTCCCTCCTTCTCCCCCAACCCCTCCCCAATTCACACACAGCCGGAGAGTTATTTTTACCGCCATCACGTGGCCCTGCTCCCAGGTGAGGCTGGAGGGCCAGAGGTGATACAAGGGGTATGAGGGGCAATGGGAGGGGAGTGTGGGGAGGAAGGGGTAGGTGAGACAGAGGGGTTGGGGGAGAGCGTGTGGGGAGGCGTGTGGGAAGGGGGAGGGGTGTGGAGGGCAGGCTGGGGGGAGGGGAGATGGGTGGGCGGGGAGGGCTCTGCAGAGACGGGGTGGGGGTGCCACCGCAACCCGGTCCCCTTGGAGCTCAAGCTTCTTAACACCTGAATCCGATCACTTCGGCACCTCTCTCCCCCTCTGCCAGCCTGGAATAAAATCCTAACCCATCACTGAGGCTGGTCCCCTTGGCCGCTCACTGGGGCCCCGAGTGCTGGGCCCCTCCCCCCATGTCCCCACGGCCCCTCTTGGTTTCCTAGAACACCCCAAGCTGTGTGCACATACTGCTCCTTGTGCCCCGACTTTCCTCCCTTGCCCTTTGACCTGGCCTGCTCCCGCTTACCTATGGTCTCAAGGTCACTCTCTGCAGGGGAACGTGGCTGCCTTTACCTGCTCAACCTTCCGTCTTTCCCCAGGGGTCCTTTGGGGGCCACACCTTCGCTACTCTCACTCTAGGAGGTTCACCCTGCTCCCCAGGCCTGTGCCCCAGACCCTGCCAATCAATGAATTCCAAATCCAGCAGCCACGTGACAGCTTCAGGGAAGGGCATGTAACCCGAAGCAGGCCAATAAAGTACAATTCTGGGATAGACTGGCCCAGAAAGAGAAGCTGTTTTCTGTTGATGGGATGCTGGTACCGTGCCATCCTAGAGCTGTTGCCCTCTCCTCACCTCTCACCCCTGTGGAGTAGAGAATGCTCCTGAGAGTGAGGCCAATACAGTGGAAAGAAGAGTCCCTGAGCTCCCGGATCCAGCTATACCTGAAGCTGGCCTATCTCTGGAGTTTGTAATCACCATTCTTCCTTTGGCAAAGTCAGCTAGTGGGCAGGGTTTTCTATCACTTGTCCTGCCTAATACTGCCCAGTCCACCATGTCAAGGTTAGACTGCCCACCCCTTCAACTCTCTCGCAGAGATTTACATGATTGATACATAATTCCACTACATATCTGTGAGTAATTAATATACAATCACATGATTATCTGTGTGACCTGGTCTCAGATCTCCCACAGACTGAGCACCCCCAGAGGGCAGAGTAGCATCTGGCCGGTGCACAGATGGGACCCCAGCATAGCACCTGGTACATGGTGGGAGCTTGGCATGTTAGAGGTTTGCAGTAGCAGGCAAGGCTCCTTTCTGGATGCCTACTGCCCAGCACATGGTCAGCCAGGCACGGAAGATGGAACAGGAGCTCGTACAGGGTAGTGGCTAGGAGTTTGGTCTCTGGAGTCACAGAGGGCCTGGTTCAAATCCCAAACCGGGGTGACCTTGGGCAAGGTGTCTACCCTCCCTGAGCCTCAGTCTCACCAGCCAGGGACAGCGTTGGCCCCATCTCACAGGGTTGTGGTGAGAGTGAAATGAGAAAAAAGACTCCAGGCACCTGGCACACAGTGAGTGGGCACAGCAAGTAACAGTGTGATTATCCAGAGGCACCCTAGCTAGGAGGCCAGCTGTCCCATGGGGTCTGCCCAAGGTCAGGGCTCCAGTGCAGAAGGTGCAGTCGCCACGGAATTGGCAAAGGCTCTTTATTCAGTCCTGGAGTGGAGCTGGCGTGGCAGGGCAAAGGCAGGGGCTGCTCAGGGCCAGGTCATCAGCCCCTGGGCAGCTCAGGGCTGGCCAGGCAGGGCTGGTAGACGCCAGGTGCCAGCAGCTGCAGGGTGAACTCAGTGATGACGGCCGTGAGCCCCCAGATCCGGTGTGGCCCGTGCAGGAAGACAGGCAGTGTGTAGCGGAAGTGGCCACCATGGCAGAAGTGGGTATAGCCCTGGTTCTGTTCCTGCAGCAGATGGGCCAGGGGCAGTGCAAACACTTCATCCACCTGTGGGCAGGAGGCAGCGAGAGGGTAGACAGAGCACTGGCCACTGCAGCCTCCGCCCATCCGGACGACCCAGACTCCACCCCTAGCATCTCCCCACTCACCTCATCGGGGTTGGGCCTGAGGCTCTGGGGATCCAGTGGGCCCACGCCGGCCAGCACTGGCACCACAGTGGTCTTTCGCTGAGGCAGGAGGAGGGCAGGCAGTCAGGGGAGGCACGCCCTCGACAGGGCTTTGGGGCTGGGGCAGGGAGCCTGAGAGGAAGACTCCAGGGGCCTTTAGCAGTGCAGGCCAGGTCCACCCGGCCCCTGCCCTTGGACTCGCCCCAGCCACGCTGACTGACTCAGGCCCCCCAAACACACTGGACCCATTCAGGCCTCTGCGCCTTCGCTTTTCCTTATTTTTACTACCCTAAAATCTCCCAGTGGTCATTCAGTCCCTGCCTACCCTGCAAAGCCCTCCCCAACCTTTGTCCACGGAGCAGAGCAGAGCTGATTCACCCTGGAGCCACCTCCACCTCAGGACCTGAGCCTCAGTATCCCTCGTGAAAGGGGATAAAATACCCCTGGCCCCTTCCTGACGGGCTGTGTGAGGGTGGAACACAGCTTGGTGTCTCTCACTCCCACGCCCCAGCTGTCTCGGAACTGCCAGGCAGGTGTCCCCACCGTACTCCGTGACTGCCACAGTCCATGACCACCCTCCTTGTCCCTGGGGTCCCTGCTCCTAGCCCGGGGCAAGCAGAGGGGCTGAATGGGGCAAGGGCCGGTGGTGGTTTCAGGGCCTGGCGGGCTTACCTGGTCGTGCACGGGCCTCAGGACTCCCCACACGTGCTCCTCAGGCACAACCAGGCCCACCTCCTCGCGGGTCTCCCTCAGGGCCGTGTGCACCACGTCGCGGTCAGCGGGGTCACACTTGCCACCTGGGAAACTGAACAGGCACAGGGAGCCTGGTTCTCGGGCTGCTGGGGCCTTGGAGGGGTGGGGGTGGAGGCTGTGGCGGTGACCCACCTAAATAACGTCTCCGCCCCTAGTTTGCAGAGAGGGCTAGGCAAGCCACACGACCTCTCCAGGCCGTTTACTTCCCTGAACAACGGGAGTAAGGGAGAGAGGCCCTGGGGCTCAGACATGCAAACTCTGCTTATGGTGGCCCCAGAGGCGCTGACATTGACTCTAGGGTGTCCCCAGTTCCCGCCGGGGGCGGGGCCAGGGCGGGAAGCCAGGTAACCCCGCCCCGCGCGCTTCCTCGGCTCGGGGACACGAATCTCCCAGTAGTCGCTGGAAGGGGGCGGAGTCTTGCCTTTCTGGACGGGGACACAGATCTGAACGAGGTGTCGAGCGATCCGCGCGGCGCCCGGGCAGGACCACCTGCGGCGCCAGATTCGGGGCGGAGGGACGTGGGTTGCTGACTCCCGCCATAGCCCTCTGCCTGACGGGCTCTCAGACCCAGACCCATTCTACAGAGGCGGAAACCGAGGCTCGGAAAGGCTAAGTGCCTTGCCCACGACCCTGTGGTCTCTGGGTTCAGCGGCCTCTTCCTAGAAGGGAGAGGAGTTCCCGGCCGGTGTACCTGACGTCACCCTTGTGCCTCCCGGGCAGGCGGCTGGACCGCAGCGTGTAGAGCAGCGCCGGGACCCCACGCACCGAGCACAGCGGCACGAGAACCGCGGCCGCCGCAGGTCGCGCGCGGAGCCGGGCCGTGGCCCCCGCCAGCAACCGCCGGCAGCGCCGCTCGCCCTCCGCCGACAGGCAGTCGGGCAGCATGTCCGGCCCAGCGCGGCCGGGAAACCGAGGTCACCGGGCAGAGCGCACACCCCAGGGTGTCTCGGGAATCTGGGGGGCGGGCCGTGGGAGGAGTCTGCCCGCAGGGTGAGGCTCCCGTAGCGGCAGCGGCCTTGCCCACGGGGCGGGGCCCGATTAAGGGGCGGGCCCAGGCCGGGAAGGGGCCTCTCCGCCAGTTGTGGGGCGTGGCCAAGGGGCGTCACCAGATAGCCTGGACTTCCGGTAGAGGGGCGGGCCTGGGGCGGGGCGGAGCTGGCGTGGATGGTCTGGAGAGTGTCCTCTTACGAACGCCTAGAGCAGCTGGCGTCGCGCCTGGCCCGGCGACCGGGCACGGCCGTGCTGACCGCGAGGTTCGCGAGTCGGGGTGTCTGGCTGTTAAGGCCCCGCCGGGACCCGCGTTTCTCCGCGCCCGCGGGGGTCCGGGACCTCAGAGGAAGTGCTCCAGGATGTTCGGGGTCGGCGTTTAGGGGGTCTACGGGGCGGGAGGAAATGGTGTAAGTGGGCCCCAGACCTCCCCTCACACCTTCAGCCTTCCCGTCCCCTTCCCTGCCCTTCCCACCCCAAGTTGCCCGCCACTTAGCCTTTGTGCTTGCTCTTCCCTCTGCCTGGAATTTCTCCCCCACCTTCTCCCTCTGTCCAAACCCTTCCCAGTCCTCCAAGGCCCAGCTTGGGAACCACCTCCTCCAGGAAGTCCCCCCGACGCCCCTGCCCCAGCTCTCAGCACCTCGTCCCGGCACCGTTCTCTCTGCCTCCCCCTCTCTGTCCACACAGATGCCCAGGGAGCTTGCTGAGCATGCAGAAGCCCCTTCCTGGGGGCCCTGTGGCCCCGTCCACTACGCAGGCTCTGGTCCCACTGTGTCTGTGGGCTTGGGGCCTGACCTTTCTCCTGCTCTGTGGAGCCCTTTGGCAGGCAGGGGCGGAGGCTGCTGCGACTCCGGGTCCGGACGCTGAGTAGGGGCCGTGGAGATATAGGCCTGAAGGTGGGGCAAGCAGGAATGAGGCAGGGGGTCAAGATGGAGAACCCAGGCCAAGGGTCATGGTCAGAGTCAGACAGTGGGACCCCGGGACAAGCCAGTGGGCGTGACCCTGATGGAAGGGTCGGAGGCCTTAGGAGATGCCTGGGGATAGGGATGGGGTGAGGGGGTGGGTTAGGGCAGCTGGGCGGAGCTGTCAGGGGCCAGATGGTACCAGGAGTCCGGGTCACTCTCCCTAAAGCCCTTGGCAAAAGGGTTGCTGGTGAGTTTCAGCTGGGTGCTCTGCAGAGGAGAAAGGGTAGTTATGGGCCAGCCCTGAGCTGGGGAAAGGCTGTGGGGCCCGGGCTCAGCCACCCTCTCCTCCCTGGACCACCCCGTCCCCAATCTAGAGGCCCCGGGACCTGGGCCCCTCAGCCCAGGAGCCACAGAGCCAGTGGGCATGAAGGCAGGGGAAGGACTGTGGGTAGATGCCCACTGAGTCTGGGAAGGAGAGAAGGGCAGGGGTCTGTGTGCCTGTGGGGCCTAAGAGCCTGGCGCCTCAGTTTCCCCCCTGTGAGGTGGGCTGGCAGCTGCCTCACGAGCTGTGGCCTGACCTACCCGGTGGTTCTGATATGCCGTCACGGCCGTGAACTGGGTCTCCGTGAAGATGAAGGACTTGAAGTTCTCCGTGTAGCGCTCGCTGTGTTTGCGTGGGTCCATGAAGACCACGTGGAAGCGCAGCTGGTAGCGGTGCACAGGGCTGAGAATGATCTGCAGGGGGTGCGGAAGGGGTGGGGCAGCCGCAAACCCTCTCTGGGGCCGAAGCCCTTCTTCCAGGGCCCGCTGCCCCCATCTGATAGCGGCGGTGCCAGGTCTGAACTTGAGAGTCTGCAGTTCTGTATCAAAGGCCCCTTTGTTGGAGGTTCCAGGCTGCTTGGTGTCTCTCACTCCCACGCCCCAGCTGTCTCGGAACTATCCGGGATCTGACCACCTTTCCCACCCCACTGGCTCCACCCTGCCGGGCCACCGTCATCTTTCTCCTGGATTTCCGCAGCTGCTTCCTGGCTGCACTCCCTTCACACAGCAGCCCCAGTGAGTCAGCTCAGAGCCCTCGTGAACTACAGAGAGTAAAGACCAGAATCCTCTCCACAGCCAACTGGCCCTGCAGAGCAGTGCTGGATGCCCCTAGGATCCCTTCCCCTCCCACTGCCCCTCTGAGCTCCACCCCAGCCAAACGGGAGTCTCCTCACAGCTTCCTCAACTCCCCAGCATTCTCCAGCCTCAGGGCCTTTGCACTTGCTGTTCCGTCTGCCTGCAACGGCTCCCCCTTCTGTACGCACAGGCTCCCTCCTCCACTTCCATCAGACCCCTCTTCAAATAGCGCCTCAGCTGCTTCCTGAGCCCCCTGAACTCAACGGCCCCCTCCGTCTCAGCCCCGCTCCCTGTTTCCTTTCTCTCCCGGCATTTATCACCCTTCTGCCGTCTGGATTCCTTTCTCTCCTGGCATTTATCACCCTTCTGCCGTCTGGATTCTTTGCTTACCATCTGCCTGGCACCCCAGGAGGTGAGCCCCCGTGAGGGCAGGGATCTTTGTCTGTTTGACACAGTGTCAGTGGTGCCGGGTTCCTGCACCTACGTGGGCCTGGCCCACCCGCCTGGCAGTCTCTGCTGTCCGACCCCTGGCCAGGTGAACTCGGGCACCAAAGGCCCAGCCAGCCCTGGCTCGGGCTTCATCACAATCAGGCCCCAGCGTCCCCTGCCCTGGCCCAACCCTCCCCACTGTGGCCCGGGCCTCACGTGGCCGTTGTCGTCCAGCAGGTTGTTGGTCAGCATGAGCTTGTCAAAGGACACAATCTGGCGCATGCACTGTGCGCCCTTGGCCGGCGAGTCGGGGTGGAAGTGCACGCGGCCAGGCGTGGTCGGGTCCGCCTTGCCCGCCACCAGCCAGGCCGAGCTATGGAAGGCATACCTGGGGACAGAGCGAGGTGGCGAGGGCGCCCCGACTGCAGCCCACGGCACCTCATCTGCTGCCCCCACCCGGAGCCAAGACTGACGGGGCATCTCTCCTACTGCCCATGCACTGGCCCCGTCGGCACATGAAGAACCGGAGGCTCCAGAGTGCCGTCTGGCCTGGGTTCACCTGCTGCATCTGCTGCCCTGGGCTAGCCCACCCTACCTGCCCAGGTGCGCCCACTGCTGCCCAGGATGGGCCCCCCCCGACACTGCTCCGACTGGCCCCGGCCTCCCTCAGGGTGCTGGTGGGGGTCTACTTCCCCGACCAAGTGCCTGAGGTCTGAGCTGTGACCCCCAGCCAGGCCCGGACCTGTATCTCTTGTCATCCAAAGGCATGAAGTCCATGAGCAGGGCGTAGTCAGCCAGTGTGTCCATGCCCAGGATCTTCACCTGGAAGGTGGGGAACATCCTCCTGCAGGAGGGGGTGCTCAGCAGCTCGACTGTGGTTCCGGCCTGCCCCCCACTCCCGCCACCGCCCTGCCCCCCGCCACTGCTCATACCTGCCCACCTTGGTGACAATCATGTCTGTGCCCAGCTGGTTGAATTAGTCCCACAGAGCCTTCATCTCCAGCTGAACCGTCACATCAGACACACGTGGGTTCTTGGGGCCCTGCTCTGTGGGCTCAGCCATGGCTTGGGCCCCTGTGGAGCTGGTGGAAGGGCCTGGTGGTAACAGGGAGTCCAGCTGGGACTTCCAGCTGGAGCTCGTCATGGGCAAAGGGTAGGTCTCCAAGGGGGCAAATACCCCGAGGCCGGCAGAGAGGAAGGTTGGAGAGGGAGGACGGAGTGTGGGCCCCTGTTCACCTCACCCACCCCCACTCCACCCAGCCAGCCTTCATCTTTCAGGCTGCACCTAGATGCCTCTTCTTCCAGGAAGCTCCCCCTGACTGCCAGGCCTGTTTTCCCACAGGATCCCCAACTCGGCATCACTTCATGAGGTAAATGCTCACTTAAAGCTCCTGAAGACCAGAGACAGGACCTTTCAGGCTCCCCAGGGAAACTTTGAGCCATCAAGAGGCCTAGTGGCCTTGAGCAAATTGTTTCACCTCCCGGAGCCTCAGTTTCCACATCTGTCACAAACGGTTCTTAATATCTGCCTTATAGGGCTGATGTGAGGATTTGTGAGGACACACACGAGCCTGGCACACAGTAGGCCCTTCATAAAGGACATCTGTTATGGATGCCGTGACACGTGGGGTCATGGGGGTGGGGGGTCTTTCTCAGCTCTGGGGAGACCTGGCTGCCTCGTGCTGCTTAAGGAATACTGAGCTGAAGGAGATCCCCGAATTACCACGAACAACTCTTACCCATCTCTGACCCCCCAAACTGGCCCAAATCCTGCCTCCAGAAGCTGGTTCTAACATCTTTCTGCTCTGGCCTCCTCACGTTTTTCTAAGGAGCCCACCTTTTGATCTGCAGCCCTGGCACAAGTCTTGGCCAAAAACTTTGCCACAGCTCCACCCTTCTGATTAAAAAAAAAACAACCTAACTATCGATACAATGAGATACTACTCTACACCCACAGGGATGGCTATTACCAAAATCCAAAACAATCACAAAAACGAGAAATGAAACATTACAAGTGTTGGCGGGGATGTGGAGAAATTGGAACTCTTGTGCATTGCTGGTGGAATCTCAAATGGTGTAAACCCTGTGGAAAACTGCTGACAGTCCTTCAAAATATTAAAGATAGAATTACCATATGATCCGGCAGTTTCACTCCTAGGTATAAACCCAAAAGAATCCAGAGCAGGGACCCGAACAGATATGTGTACGTCGGTGTTCATAGCAGCATTGTTCACAACAGCTAAAATGTGGAAGAAACCCTGGTGTCCATCGATGGATGAGTGGATAAGCAGAATGTGTCTGTACAGACAATGGAATATTATTCAGCCTTTAAAAGGAAGGAAATCGTGCCACAGGCTACAACGTGGATGAGCCTTGAGGATGTTATGCTAAGTGAAACAAGTCAGCCTCAAAAATACTGTGTGATTCCACTCATGAGAGGTGCCTAAAGGAGTCAAATTCATAGAAAGTAGGAAGGTGGTTGCTAGGGACAGGGGGAGGGGAAGGGGAGTTAATGTTTAATGGGGACAGAGTTTCAGTTTTGCAAGATGCAAAAAGTTCTGGAGACGGATGGCGGTGATGGTTGCACAGCAGTATGAATGCACTTAATGCCACTGAACGCTTAAAGATGGTTAAAATGATAGTTTTTACGTTTTGTATATTTTAACACAATTACAATTTTAAAGCTAGGAAAAATATCCTGAGAAACAGTTTCTAGCAGCCCCGTAAGGGGCTGAGGACCTGGTAAAACTATGAGATCCTCCGGGCAGAGGTAGAATTTTGGTGTTGGATGGATGGATGCAGAGACGGATAGATAGATGGGTAGACGGAGGTTCCCGGGATGGTATAGCGTGTGATGTGCTGGCCAGAGTCAGTGCACAGTAGGTGCCTGGTGAGAGTGTGGGGCTCCGGGCCCACGGCCCCATCCTTAGCAGCCCTGAGGGCCACGTGTGAGAAGTGGTACCTCACTAAAGCCCCTGGGAGTTCTGTAGTCTGGAGGTGGGTGGGTCTCACTGGGGCATGAGGGGCATGAAGGGTGGATGGGCTGATGCCCCCACCATCTAGACCAGGCCATTACGTGGGCAACTGCCCATCACCCAGCTGTCCTGCTGGGGCACGAACATCATCCCGGCAACCGATGCCAGCCCCCAGGGTCCATGGTGATGCGTCCCAAGTCGGGGAGGCTCATGGCTTTGCTGGTCCTGGGGCCTTCACAGGCTGGTTACTGGCTTCCAAGTCTTCTACAAGCCTACACCCTGCCCATCCCAGTCAATGTGCCGCCCCTGGGCACCCTCAATAACCCTGGGCAGGGCCCTGTCCTCTGCCCAGCTCCTCTAAAAGCCAGCACCTCTTGGGGTCAGGAGTTGACAGTTTCCCACCGGCATGAAGTCAGGTTTGGAGGGGAAGTTAGAGGTTCCTTGTCCAGCCCCCACCAAACCTTGATACTCACGGGGTGAGGCCCAGAGAGGGGCGGAGCCAGGCCCACGCTCACCAACGTCTGATAAGGCTTTCACCTCCCAGAAATGGCTGTGTCTCCTGCCTGTCAGCACCCCTACATTTGCACTTGGGTGGCTGTGAGCCCATCGACCCCGCCCTGGGGGATCTGAGGCCTCAGCCTGGGGTGCCCCTGCCCCATGCTCTTGCCCAGGCCCTGGGTCCAGTGGCGTTTCCTTGGTCCCCACGCCCAGTCCCTGCCCCCCACCCCACTCACCCCGGAGCCTGAGCCCACCCATGGGGCTCCCTTGGCCGCCTGTCCCATACCTGCCATGGGGACAGCCCGGATTTCCGGCTCCTGGAGAAGGGCGGTTCAGCTGGGGTCCCTGCGTGTCCCGCCTCTGGTCAGTGCCTCCCGGTCTCCTGGTCCATTCGGCAGCACAGCTCAGCTCTCGGGCCCTCACTCAGTCCCCAGTCTCCTGGCAGGACTGGCCTTCCCTCCTCGATCGCCCAGGTCTTGGTTCTCCACCCAAGCCAGGCACCTGGTCTCTGTAGGCAGGACCCTGGCTCTGGGGTGTGCACAGCCCCTTCTCCAAGCCACCCTCGTACTGGACTGTGCAAGGCCCCCGGCTGGGCTGGTGCAGCTCCAGGCGCGATGCCGTGGGGGAGGAGGGCAGGTGGGAAGGCTCTGACCTGGCAAAGCCTCCTCTCCCTCTCCCGGTCCCCCCTCCCGGCTTCCTCCCTTCCCCAGCTAGGAGCCTCCCAGCCATTCCTGATCAATGGGCCCAGACACAGGGTAAGGGCCCATCTCGAGGACAGGCTGGGTGATCTGCAGGGGCCCACGCCTGGTTGACTGGAGGGGCCGGGGCTGACAGGGCCTCGGGGAGGTCAGGGGGCTGCGGTGGTGGCAGGAGCATGGAGGGGTGAATGGCAGAGGCGAAGCTCTCTCCCCAGGACCCAGACACCTGACCTGGGGCTGCTGGTGTGGAATCACCAGGGAGCTTGAGCAGGAAAGGCAAGGGGGCAGCAGCCGCAAGTACCAGCAGAGGCAGAGCCCCAGTACTGGACGGCAGGAAGCCAGGTCCTCCTGACCGCTCGGCCCGAGCTATGAGTTATGCAACGCTGCCAGGACCATGACATCTCCGTGCCTCAGTTTCCTCAACTGAACTAAGTGCATAATCGCCTCTGCCTGGGATGGGCTGGCCCAGCCTGGGGGGCAGTAAGCTGTCCCCATCCTGGTTGACGATGCCTACACAGTCCCCACAGAGGGGGACGCTGGCCCAGGTCAGAGGCCTCTGGGGCGTGTCCTGACCAGACACCTTCCCCAGGCGGCCCCTGCCTGTCTGGGGCTGGGCATTCAGGGAACACACAGATCTCCAGTCAGGAAGGCAGAGGAGGGGGGTTCCCCGAAGCTGGTGTCTGCCATGTGGTGCAAGGAGGGTCATCAGGCCAGACCCCGGTTAGCCCACTACAGGAGGGGGCATCGCAGGCTAGCCCCCAGGCCGGAGCGCTAGGTGAGAGCCCACCGAGCTGGGCATGCTCGACTGGGGTCCCCAAAGGCGGCTGGACCCCCGCACCTCCTCCAGAGTCTGGCACTGGGAACAAGGGGTTGGCAGAGGCCATACCTAACAGGGGGCAGAGAGGGGCTGCTCCTCTCGAGTGTGACACCCTGGCCCCTCCCAGAGCCACATGTCACATGTCAGGGGCAGACCTCTCCTCCCTTCAGCTCAGGGAGGCCTGCTGCTTCCACCCCCTGTGCCCCCGGTCCCTGCCTGCCAGGCTGGGAGGATTCCCTCGGGGAGAGCATGGGCCGACCCCTGGCATAGACCCACGGCCAGCTTTGGGAGGAAGGCTGCACCTGCACTGGAGTCTGCTGCTGGGCAAGATGGGGGAGAGTTCTCTGCGCCTGTGTTGGAGGGTCCCAGCAGCCCCCAGGTGCCACCCTGTCCCAAGATGCACAGTGGGGCAGGTGAGAAATAGGCAGGTGATGGAGGGGTTTGGGGGATCTGCACCAGTCCTAGTGGCTCCCCCTCAGCCCGGACTCCCAGGGGTCCGGGGTTCTGCTGGCTCCTGGTGTGTGTGTGCTTGCACATGCCTTTGGTCCGTGTGCTGGGACCCCCCCCCATACACACACATGCTCATGCGTACGTGGGCACACTCACATGTCAGCCCAAATGCATAAACGAACTCAAGACCTGATGACCTGCCACCACTCCTGTGCACATGTGCACACGCTCCTCTTACACACACACACAAACACATACACACCATGCACACAGGCACGCTTCCCTTTACAGCCTCCTCCCCGGCCAGTCTGCCCTTCCTGCCAGGGGCGCCTGCTGGCCCCCTGCCCCCTCATCCCTCTTGCCTGCCAGCCTGTCCCTGGTGCCCCCCATATCCTTCCCACCTTCTCATCTCGCTGCTCAATAGCAGAAGTCAGCGTGGCAGCTGTGCCCGCGGGGATATGGCTGAGCCAGGCGGCGGGGGTGTAGAGGGCCCAGAGAGTGATGCCTGGAGAGGACGGAGCTCTGGGCTCCACCAGCCCCACTGTCAGGCAGGAGCGATGCTCTCAACACAGGGGCGGGGTGGGGTGTGGGCCCTGGGGGTGGAGCATGGAAAGTGTGAGGCTGTGTCCAGGCGTCATCCCACCCCATCCAGTTCAGCCCTGCTGTGGACACCCTGCAGAGAGTGCCTGGGGCAGGACTGAGGGGACCCCAGCCGCAGACCCTGTGCCCGCTCCCTCCCCGACGCTGACTTCTGTCCTGGGTGGTGCAGGAGACTTCTGCCTGCCCTACCTGCCCTACCTGCACCTCTTCCCTGCATCCCTGTGCCTGGACGGCTGTCCTGGGTGGGGAGAGCCTTGTCGAGCTGCACCTCTTCCCCAGCCTTGACGCCCCCTGAGCCCCCATGAGCCCTGAGCTCATTACACACCTGGAAATGCACATCTGGGCTGTGCCACCAGCCACATATGGATCCCCCGGAAGAATGCCCAAGGTACTGAGGCTCTCGGAAACACATGTGTGTGCAGACGCCCCCCCCCCCACACACACACACAACCACAGAGCACCTGGGGCAGGCACACGCCTGGACACCCACACACACGGGCACACAGAGATCCACTTTCTGGCCCTGGGAATGCAGAGGGGTTGGAGCCCTCCTCTGGGTCATGGCCTCTGGAAGCCCCTCTGCTGGCCCCAGGACAGTACTTCTCCAAGTCCCCCCCAACATACACACACACTATGGGATCTTCCCCCTGGGCACTGATGAAAAAGCGTGGGCACAGAGACAGCCACCCCCGGCCCCAGTACACACAGAATGTCCAAGACCACCCTGAGCCAGACCTGCCCCAGACCCTGAGGTCACAGAGAGGGGCCGTGCAGGTGAGAGGACATGAACCATGGACCCCTGGACATCTTCCATTTTATAGAATGGGAAACTGAGGCAGGGAGGTGTGGGGATATGGCAAGAAACATGGTACACAGTGGGTGGCAGAGGGAGGGCCCTGGGCTCAAGATTGTGCCTCACGACCCCCTGTTCAGAAGGGAGGGCTGATGCCGGGCAGATGTGGCCTGGATCAGGGACGCTGGCGGGGTGGAGGCCACTGCGGGCAGGGCAGGCACGGAGAACGTGAGCTTCTCAGTCTGGAGGAAGGCAATGCCCTTCTCGTAGGAGGCAAGCTCGTTGGTGAACACAGGGTCCATGGTGGACTCCCCCTCATAGAGCACGTCCTCACCACTGAACATCTGGAAGATGGGTGCGCCAGGCCGCAGTGGCTCAAAATCTCAGTCCTGGGAGAAGAGCCAAGGACCAAGGTTGCTGGGGCTGACCTCTGCCCTGGCCTCAGTGCGGGCCACCCCAGCAGGGACTGCCTAAGAGATGCTGCTCACTTATGGCCCTGCCCACTTGCTCCTTCACTTCCTCGATCAATGCAACAGGGTGTCTGCTGAGATGCCAACTGGCTCTGTGTCTAGAAATGGAGACACCAGTCACCTTAGAAAGGCACTTGTCATTGTGGAAGTGTACCCTAGTGGTTACGGGCACAGATAGTGAAGCCTGCGTCCAAAGCCTTGCTAGCTGTGTGACCTTGAGCAAGTCACTTAACCTCTCTGTTCCTCAGCTTCCCCATCTGTAAAATAGGGATTATTCTATCTCCTCCTATTATCCTGAAGTCTAAATTAAACAGCTAATAGTGCTTAAAACAGTGCCTGACACATAGTGAATATAATATAAAAGTTTATTAGATAAATTTTTAAATTGTGGGAGAAATCACTCAAAATGTCTCTTATTCAGCATCCACAAGGAAGATGGGTGGTGGCGCAGGTGCGTGGCATAAACGTAGGTGCCTTCCAGGGGAGGCCGTGGTGTTGTGAAGGTCTGGGATAAGTAGAGGCCCGGCCCGAGGCCTTGGGCCCCAGCAGCTGGTTCAGGTCTCTGGCCCTGGCATTTCAGGGGCGAAGATGTAGTGTCAGCCCCTGACAGTCTCCGTCAGTGATCAGAGGGTCAGAGTGTGTGAGTGGTGCGGGGGAGGGCAGCCTTGTGCCGCCGACAGGAGTGAAGCCCCTGAGACCCTGCAGGAGGGACAGAGCAGCTCAGGGGCTCATGTGGCTGCCTGCCCCCTCGCACGGCCCCAAACCCTCGGCCTGGCCCTGCCCACCCGCCTCATCAGCTCTCTCGCCGGCCACACCTCCAAGCACTGTGCTGGTCTCGCCTTCAGGCCTCCTACCTGCTGGGCCCTTCCCTGGAACTCCTCTCCTCTCCACCTGGTTAACTTATACTCACCCTTTGGGGCTTGGCTGAGACCCCGCCTCCTTCCGGAAGCCTTCCCTGACTGCCCTTGACCAAGTTAGATGCTTCGTGTAGCCCCCAGCCCTGCCTTTAGCCTCCTGGTTTGTGGTCGCTGAGTCCATTCTCTGTCCTTAGTAAGCTGAGGACAGCGCCTCAGTCCTATACCCCATTCTCTCACCCGAGCTGGCCTGAGATGGGGCTCAGAGGTGGGGCTCGGCCAGTATCCACTGAAGGAAGGTATAAACAGTGGTTGCGTAAACGCAGCCCGTGGGGGGCTGATCTGAGGCAAGCCCCGGGTCTGGGGAACCCAGAAGAGGCCGTGTCTCAGCCTGGGATCCGGAAGGGCTTCCTGGAGAAGGTGACATCAATCTGAATTTCTCTAAACTGAAAAGGGAGGAATGGGCATCACAGGCAGAAGGGTGCCTCCTGCCGGGTGGAGGGACTGGACCAGCTTAGCAGGTGGGGGCCCTTGGCAGCCCTGCACTTGGCAGCCCTCCAGGGCTCTCTCTGGGGGAGTAGTCTTCATCTCAGGCTTTAAAGAGTCCCTACAAGCAATTTCCCAAAGCCTTGGGCAGCTCCCCAGCGGGAGCTGTAGCAGCAGGGCAGGGTGCTCACCTGAGGAAGGACCCGGTGAAGGCATGACTGAGGTCATGGCCCACGTAGCGGCAGCAGGCGGCTGAGGCCACCGGGTTGGCCAGCAGCACAGGCATGGTGGAGAAGCTGAGTCTCTGCACCTCCCCTGGGACCCGCAGCCAGTGCCGGCCAGGTAGGCGCTAGCTGTCTCATTGCCGTGAGTAGCCCTGGTCACTGCCACATGGTGCAGGGCCTCTCAGGGCACCAGCAGCCAGCACGTCGCCGTGTGGGGTGGCGCACCTGGCGGGTGGACCTTCTTAGGCAACCCTGGCGCCAGCACAACGCCCAGTGCTTAGAGCTGGGCTGGTGGCGGTGAGCTCCCCGAGGCCTGAGGAGCCCAAGCCAGGCGGGGCTGTTGCTTGTCCAAAGCCGTGGCTGGATGTTAGCTCAGCGGTGTCCCACCTGCACCTCCAGTGGCCCAGGTTGGTCCCTCCTCGTGCCTGCAGTCCCTCCATTGGCACCCTTCCCTTGAGGGTAAGCATTGCCCTCCCCTGCCTTTCTCTGAGGAGATCATTTCTCTGCTCCCTTTGGAGAGAAGGGGTTTCTTTCTCCCAAGTTGAGAAAAGGGGCCCAGACTTGGGAAGATGGATCCACCAAGGCACACTCCCTATAGCAAGAGGGCTGTGCTCCCATTTTATAGATGGGGAAACCGGGCACAGCAGGGGAAGTGGACGGTGTCACAGGAGCTGGCTGTGGAGTGTCGGGTTCCAGGCGACTCCTGTTCCTTCCTGCCCCTCCCCCATGCTCCTCTGAGCTGGTGCAGGGGCCTTAGGGAAGAAGGGGTGGTTACCTGTCAGTGCAGGTCTCAGCTGCCTGGGCCACCAGGGCTGGGATGTGCACCTCCTGGAACGATGGGTATTTATGGGCCAGGAGATCCCTAGGCAGGAAGTGTCTGTGCTGAGTTGGTAGAGAGCAGGGCGCAGGAGTGGGTGATGGGCTGAGGTCCACCCTGAGGTCAGTAGTGCTGGGGTCTCCCTGCCTGCCTCTACCTCACACTGTTGCTTGCTGCTGC
The DNA here is from genome assembly GCF_949987515.2 of Delphinus delphis. Lineage (NCBI taxonomy): Eukaryota > Metazoa > Chordata > Mammalia > Artiodactyla > Delphinidae > Delphinus > Delphinus delphis. Next base: position 105,257,950 of record NC_082690.1, read on the forward strand.
CGTGGTCCACTGAGTCCAGGTCCTGCAGCCACGCCCCTGCTCTTGCCCTTGGTCCCTCCTCTGGGAATCTCAGCATTCCCGCCTCCTGGGGCCAGCTGGGGCTCCCGCTGGGGAGCTGCACAAGGCTTTGGGAAATTGCTTGTAGGGACTCTTTAAAGTCTGAGATGAAGACTACTCCCCCAGAGAGAGCCCTGGAGGGCTGCCAAGTGCAGACCGTTCATTGCCCAGGTGTCCAGCCAAGGAAGGGCAGGCCTGGAATCCACCACTGGCTGAGCCATGGGCCACCACCAGGCCAGGCCACCACAAGTTGCCTGTTGAGATGGTGCCTTGGTGGCCACCCAGATGAGGAATATCCCCCTCCCTCCATCGCTTCAGCAACATGCTTCTGTCCCTGCGGCCCTCAGAGGACCAGGGTCACTCCTGGGTCACGCTTTACCCTAAAGGGCTATGAGCTGTGGGGTCCCAGCTTTACAGCTCTTTGGTGCTTTAAACAATTTCTAAATATTTCATTGTTATTGATCGTTTTCAGGGACAGGTATGCCTCAAATGATTCAACTTGCTTTGTTTTGGAAATGACCCTCAGATCCATTTTATAGATGTGGAAACTGAGGCTGAGACAGGATGCCCAAGGGTACCCAGGGCACTAGAGGCAGAACTGGAATTGGAACCTGGGAGGTGTCCAATCTGAGCCCACTCTCCTCTTGCTGCTCTCAAGGGACAAGGGGGTAAGGATGAAGGCTAAGTCCCCCGCACGTGGCCCCAAGTCCTGTCCTTTCCCCAGGAGCCGAGGGTGGTCCAGTGGTCCCTGAGTAGAGAGGCACTGCTGGGCAGTGACCGTCAGGTCACCAGTGCCTCCTGCATGCCAGCACTGGGGCCCTGAAGCTGGGCCTCCCCCAGGCGTCTGGTCCCAGGCCTTCTTCACGACCAGGCTGAGTCCTCCCAGGAGGTGTCAGCCCAGCTCCAGAACCAGGCCCAGCAGCTGGGGCTCCCTCCAGGCCAGCCCTCTTTGCAGCTGCTCAGATCACAGGCAACTCCTTGTGAGGGCTGGGCTCACCTGTACTTTCCTGCTCTCCTGCTCACCCCCATAGGTGGAGCTGTGGGACCTGTCAGGCCTGCTGGTACCTCAGTAGGGTAGCTGGGGGGGTGGGGTCACTGAATCTTCATGGGCAACGGCCCTGGCGCCGCAAACGGAGGGCAGCTACCATTCGCTCTGTTCGTGGGGCTGGACCTGGGCTCTGGGAGGTTGAGCGACTCGGCCGACCCCCTGGCCAGGGGTGGTGGAGGGAGTCAGTGGGGTGTCTGCCTCCCTCCGGGTCCCTGCTCCCCGCTTCGCTCAGGGTAGGGGCCTCGAGGCCCTGCTTTCTAAGGCAGAAGCCGCAGTCTTTGAGAGGCCCCCCCAGGCTGCCGGGCTTCTGCTGTTCTCTGGGTGCTGGGCCTCTTGGGAAGGAAGGAAGGGTCTGAGCACCAGCCCTGGCTATCTGGGGGGTTGCTGGAGACCAGAATGCTTCCTGCCAGGAGGTGGTGGGCCCCCAGCTCTGGGGAGGACAGCCTCAGGGGGTCCTGGAAAGTTTCACTTCCCCTGGCTGGGGTCTAGCGTCGCCCTCTTAGAAGGTATATATATATATTTTTTAATTAATTTATTTTTTAAATTGAAGTATAGTTGATTTACAATAGTGTTTTATATATATATATATATTCTTTTAAAAATTATTTTAATTTTTTAAATTAATTCTTCATTATAGGTTATTACAAGGTATTGAATATAGTTCCCTGTGCTATACAATAGGACCTTGTTTTTATTTTATATATGGTAGTATGTATATGTTAATCCCATACTCCTAATTTATCCCTCCCCCACTTCCTCTTTGGTGACCATAAATTTGTGTGTTTTTTTAGTTTTTGTTTTAAATTTATTTATTTATTTATGCTGTGCCGGGTCTTAGTTGCGGCATGCGAACTCTTAGTTGCGGCATACATGCAGGATTTAGTTCCCCAACCAGGGATCGAACTTGGGTCCTCTGCGTTGGGAGCACAGAGTCTTAAACACTGGACTACCAGGGAAGTCCCCATAAATTTGTTTTCTATGTCTGTGAATCTGCTTCTGTTTTGTAAATAAGTTCATTTGTCCTAATTTTTAGATTCCACATATAAGTGATATCATATAATATTTGTCTTTCTCTGACTTACTTCACCTCATGTGATCATCTCTAGGTCCATCCGCGTTGCGCAAATGGCATTATTTCATTCTTTTTATGGCTGAGTAACATTCCATTGTACATTTGTACATTACATTGTGCATTCCTTATCCATTCATCTGTCGTTGGACATTTAGGTTGCTTCCCTGTCTTGGCTATTGTAAATAATACCACTACAAACATTGGGGTGCATATATTTGTTTGAATTAAAGTTTTCTCCAGCTATATGCCCAGGAGTGGGATTGCTACATCATATGGCCGCTCTATCTGTAGTTTCTTTAAGTGATCTCCACACTGTTCTCCATAGTGGCTGCACTGAATTATATTCCCACAAAAAGTATAGGAGGCTCCCCTCTTCTCCACACCCTCAGAAAGTGTTTATAGAATGGAAGGGCATCTGGGAGCCAGGGCAAGAGCTCCCAGGAACAGCAGCCCCCAATCCCAACTGAGTGTGCAAGCTCGTGTGTGTGTGCGCTGGTGTCTGAGGATCTGTGTATTCACGTCTGTGCTGCGTGTACCAACGTGTGTGCGAGCCACAGCAGTGAGAACAGTCTGGAGGTGGGCCTGCTGAGTCACACCTCTGAGCCCCAGGAAGTAGACGGGGCCTCCAGCCCCCACTGGCTCTGACACCCCTCCCTGACAAGCTGTGTGACTTGGGGAGTCAGTGCCCTCTCTGGGCCTTGGCTCCTGCCTGTGAAATGGGAATGAGGCTCCCTCCTGGGTCCGGGCAGCTGTGAGGAGTAAGGGAGCAAAGGGGCAGGTGCAAGCTTGGAGAACGGACACATGCACAGCAGACCCTGGCCTGATGGAGGGCAGAGGCATCGTGAGTATCCAAAGGTCCAACTTCTTCACTGCAGTTGAGGAAACGGAGGCCCAGAGCGGGGTCAGAACCTGAACCATCCCACAGAATTGTAAGTCTTGGCTCAGGAGAGCCACGTGACCTGGGAGCCACACCCAAGGGCCACTTTGTTTTTTGTTGTTGCCGCTACTGTTGGTTTTGGCCACACCGCGACATGCGGAATCTTAGTTCCCCAACCAGGGATCAAACCCGCGCCCCTTGCAGTGGAAGCATGGAGTCTTAACTACTGGACTGCCAGGGAAGTCCCTGTCCAGGGGCTTTGGAGCCCCTGCCTGTCCCTCTACCATCCTGACCGGGTTCTGAGTCCCACTTTGGCCTCTGCTCACCCCCTCCTGTCAGCCTTTCACAGCGCCCTCATATCAGGTGTTCCTTTATGACCCCAGGACCACCCTGCCCACTCCTTCTTGCTGGCCTAGTGTCCTGGGGTGGGGGTGGGAGGAGGAATCACCCCATATTGTTGTTTTTCTTAATGACCCACTCTGGACTGTGGCCTGTTCCCAGGGTGGAACCAGCATCTAAGGGACCCTGGGACCACCCCCAAGCCTGGGGACAGCAGCATGCCATGATTGCTGGACAAGGAGAGGCTGCTGTCGCAAAAACTGTGACTGTGACAGAGCCCTGGGAAGCTCGGAGGTGTGTGGCCGGGGCACCTCTGCAGCCAGGGCCTCTGCCCAATGCTGGCTTAACTTACATGAGGGTGTGGACTCTACTATGTCTGGGGTGGGGGCCCCTGGGCCCCAGACACATATGATCTCATTTAACACTCACACCAACTGTAAGAGGTAAGTGGGAACCCCATTCTACAAGATAAGGCTCAGAGAAGTTAAGGGACATGCCCAAAGGCACCCAGTAACAATATGGCCATGGACTGACGCAAACCCAAGCTTTCTAGGTGACGGAGCTACTGCAGGGACAGGTAGGGTTCTGTGTGAGCCAGATGAGGGCCACTGTCACTCAGCTCTGCCCTGCTTTACCGTATAAACTCAGTTCAGCCCTATCCTGGCTCTAAATCTGTTTTCCCATGTGTCAGATGAAGAGACCAGATTTAGATTCTGCCCGCCCTGACCTCTCTCTGGGAGATTAGAGCAGGAATAACGATGTGGCCAGCATGAGCACAACCCCCTCCTGTGCCCAGAGCAGACATCACTAATCAACCATTGCACTCCTTCCTATAGATTCCACACACACCATCAGAGTCCTTGTAAATAACGCACTTCAGGCCAACACCAGCGACTGGCCAGACCTGAGTTCAAGATCAGATCACTTCAGGTGAGACAAACCCAGCTCCCCAAACCAGGTGTGACTGGAGCTGTTAGAAATCACTCTGTATTTTGGGAGCTTATTTATAGATCTGACGTGAGGGAGTCTTTTCTAACCACCAGAGCTGCCCAACCTTGGGGGTAAGTTCTCTGTCATCAGATATGTTCAAGCAGAGGGTCAACAAATCTGTCAGGAGGCTGCAGAGAGGACTTTGGCCCTGAAAAGGGCTGGACTAATGTCCCAGAGGTCCTGCCCAGCCAGGGGTCTGTTCAGACAAGGCCCCAGGAGCAGGATCTTTGTGTTCCTGGACAGGACACCAGCCTTTGGGGGGCCACTGAGCACCTGGGCAACAGCAGGACAGGGGGCTCGTGGGGATGGGGCACTGGAGATGGACAGGGTGCTCACAGAAGGAGGCAGCGCTGGTTGCCCAAGGCCCAGCTGAGCAGCTGCTGTGTGCAGGCAGAAAAGGGCGAGTAGAGGATGTCCTTGAGCTTCTCCAGGCCCGAGGGGCAGAGCAGGCAGGCGCGGTGGTGGGAGAAGGCGTCGAAGGAGAACTTGCTGTGGTAGCTGCCATTCCGCTGTTGTCTGCATGGGCACGGAAGTGAGGGCCGTTCAGCAGCAGCCCACCGCCCAGCAGGGAGCTCAGGGAAAGCCAGGCCATTCTAAGAGCCATTTGCAGATAAGGAAACTGAGGCCTTGAGAGGCCTGGGGCCTGGATCAACAGTGAGGGAAGGCAAAACTGGGCCTTCCTGGGTCTGGGGTGCCAACCTGAGCTTCCCAGGGAGTTGGGGCTGGAGGGTGAAGGAGGGCAGGGCTCAACGACTCCCCCTAGTGGCAGGGATGGCAGAGTCGGGTAGATGAAGCCCTCCTTGCCTCCAAAGGGGCCACTGCTGATCCGGTGAGTGTCGCCCCTCTGAGCTCACAGAGGGGAGTCCGTGGCCCTGAGAAGCGGCACCCAGAGTCACAGCAGCAGCAGTGCACAGGCTCCATGGCGGCCAGCCTGGCTCTGCCTGCCGGGTCCCACCTTGGCTCTGCCCCCTCCCCTTTCAGGGGCTCTGCTCGCCCACACAGAACTTTTGCACGACTGAGGACAAGAGGGCCGCCCCGGGGCAGGACAGATAGAGAGGGCACCTCGTCGTCCGGGCGGGAGCTGCCCCGGCCAGGGCAGACAGTTGGCCAGCCACGTGTTGCCAGCTTCTTGACGCTGCTCCCCGTCTCTGCCAGGCACCTGTGTGCAGGGAGCCGTTGTCCAGTGGCCTGGATTATAGCCACACTGGAGGCACCTGCTGCCCTAACCCTCACAAGTGGGCCGGGAAAGGGGAGGTGACCGGTCTCACCCTTTTGGGCCCCTCTGTTGTTCCCACCTCTGTCCAGCCCCACCTGGCTGCTGTTGGAGAAGGCGTACAGGGCCAGGGGCTTCTCCCGACAGCGGATGAACTCGATGGCCTCGTCCAGGCTCCTCACGTTCATGATGGGCAGGATGGGCCCGAAGATCTCCTCCCGCATCACCGGCTCCGTCTCCTGCACGCCCACCAGCACCGTGGGAGCTGCCCGGGCACAGGGCACGGCTCAGCCCCAGGGGTGGGGCCTCGGGCAGGCAGGGCCCAGGGACCCAGGGCTCCAGGCTCAGGGACGTTCTGGGGAAGGTGATCTCCCCACAGCCCCCGGGAAGTGACCTTGAGGGGCTCCCCAGCCTGACCGGGGCCCGTGGGGCCCAGAGAGCCCCTCAGCCTTGGTCTTACAGTCAGAGGGTGACCGGACCTGAGGTCCCGGGTCCCAGCCTGCTGGGGAGCAGCGTCACCCTCTGAGCCGTTCGGCCCGGGAGACTGGGGCTGCTTTGTTCACAGCATAGCGGGTGCTCAGGACGGGCTGTTGAAATTCAGAACCAGGAATCGTGGGCTCATAGGACCTGGGGTCACGGCCCCGTGGAGCAGCAGATCTTGGGGCTGAAGTTTGGAACCTGAGCCCTAGAACTCCGGGGTCTGAGCTTGGAGAATCCAGAGCCTGGGTCAGAGGGCTGAGTCGTGGGGTCACAGGCTCGGACACGGCAACGCGGAACACTGGTGTCACAGAATCGTGGCACCAGAGCCGTGGACCAGGCTGGGCTCTAGCAGTGGGGTCGGGGAGCCTCAGGGCCCGAGGTTACAGGCTGGGCCCAGACTCGGGGCCCAGCTGTGGCCCCCAGCGTGGGGGGGCCTTAGCTGGGGTGGGCTGGGAGTGGGGCACAGTGGCAGGGAGGGCGGGACTCACCGATGTAGCGATCGCTTTCATCAGTCTGGCCCCCGATGGCCACGTGGCCACAGCTCAGCAGGCCCCGGAGCCGCTGGAAATTCTTCTCACTGATGATGCGGCCCAGGTCTGGGGAGCTCTGGGGGTCTTCGCCATAGAAACGGGTGATGGCACTCTGCAGGGCGGGCAGCAGTCGAGCCTGCATTTCGGGGCTGCACAGGATATAGTTGGGGGCCACGCAGGTCTGGCCGGAGTTGAAATAGCGGAAGAAGGCCACGCGGTTGGCCACGGTCTGGGGGTCGCAGTTGTCGTCCACGTAGCAGGGGTTCTTGCCCCCCAGCTCCAGCGTGACGGGTGTCAGGTGCTTGGCGGCAGCAGCCATGACGACCTTGCCGACTCGGGGGCCCCCTGGGGACATGAGAGTTGACCCCAAGCCTCAACTGCCCTTGGCCAGATGGTTCAGACACCACCTTCCCAGCCCATCCTGGCTCACCCACTGGGTTATGCCCCCTGCCCTGCTGCACCCGGATCCCACCGTGCCAGGCCCACCTGCCTGGGTTGATTGCCACCTGGGACGCTTCACCCCACTGGCCACCACTTCCTCCTTCCACGGCCTTCTCCATCCCGTTCTCAATGTCCCTCTCCCCCAGGACACTGGTCGGGGCCACCCTCACTTGTGAAGAGGATGTAGTCAAACTTGTGCTCCAGCAGCTGCCTCGTCTCCTCGGGCCCGCCCAGCACCACGGCAAAGCAGCTCTGCAAGGGGGGACAGACGGCTCAGGGGACACTGCAGGACCTCCTACCGGCAGGGGTGCGGGTGTGGGACGCAGATGCTGAAGGAGCAGGCCCACCCTCACCTGGGCCAGGTATCGGGGCAGCACCTCGGCCAGGACCTTCTCAGTGCTCTCGCTGACCTCTGAGGGTTTCAGCAGCGCGCAGTTCCCTGAGGGGCGGGGTGGGGTGGGGAGAGGAGAGGGGGTGGGGCAGGGCAGGGCGGGGCGGAGCGGGAGAGAGGGGGTGGCCAGTTGTAGCCACTCCCCGTCTCCATTCAGTCCTCACACCTGCAGGGCAGGTGCCGGCCTTACTCCACCTTCAGGGGAAGAATATGGTACAGAGTTGCCCTGCCGGCCCCAAGGTCACACAGCCTGGGGATGGTGGGCCAGATGGGAACCAGGCCTTCTTAGCCACCTGGTGCCCCTCTTTCCTGTCTCTGTGGGCGGCTGTGAGGCCACGAGGCTGGGGGGACTGGCAGGGGGCAGGAGGGAGGAGGCTCTCTATCACCTGCTGCGAGGGCGCCCACCAGGGGCACCAGGGATAGGTACGGGGGTAGTTCCAGGGGGCGATGATGAGCCCCGGGCCCAAGGGTTCCTTCCGGATGAAGGCCGAGTCCAGCGGCATGAGCTGGGGTTTGGGACAGTGAGGCCCCACCGAGGATCACCCCAAAGCCCACTCCCCCAGAGTCCTCGAGCTGCCTGTGCAGTGGAGTCCCCACAAGGAGAGAGAGGTCCCGAGAAAGTCAGCGACTCTCCCTGGGCCTGGGCCGAGCTGCCCTGGAATTGCCCCTGCCTGGCCCGTGGGCTCACCCTGGCGGGGCGTCCATGCGAAGGCCTGCGGCAGGGCTGACTGCGGCCTTGGAGCCCATCTGGGCTTTGGCCTGACGTCCAAGGGAGCCCCAGTGGGGCTGAGAGTGGAGAGGGATGGGGTATGGGGGTGGGAAGAAGGAGTCCAGCAGGGTCTCTGGGGGGGAACTGCCTGGACCTTGAGCAAGGAAGTGCTCTGAGCACCCCAGCTGGGGCCACGAAACCATACCATTGCCTGTGCGTCTGCGTCTCTGTCTGTCTGTCTGTCTCTCTGCGTCTCTGTCTCTCTGTCTCTCTTTCTCTGTGTGTGGATGTGAGTCGTCCTCAGAGTCCAGCAGCATCCCACAGGCCTGAGCCCAGGACCTCTGCCTCAGAGCGTTGGCCATGGAGTGAGATGGGTCTCAACGTCCCCCGTGGGCACCCTGCGGGCCGGGGGCCCCATCGGCACCTCCCCCTCCTCCTGTCTGAACCTCAGTCTCCTCATCTGGGAAGTGGGGACAGCACTCCTCCATGGGCGTGTACAGCACAGGCCTGGCCACTGAGCTTATTATTCTTAGGAACCATAAGACGGGGAAAGCACTGGTGCCCGGCTCAGGGGGCCACCCAAGCTGAGGAGTATGGGGAGATAGGAACAGAGACTGGGCATGTTCCTGGGCAACACCTGCAGAACGACCTCCCTCCGCCTGGCAGTGAGGCCCTCATTCCCGGCACTGTCCATCCCCTCCCCCCATCCCACGGCCTGGGGGAGGACGTGGCCCACAGTAGGTGTTCAGTAAGGACTTGTCCACCATGTCTTGGGCTGGAATGGGCCCCAAGCTGTGCCCACCCACTGCCGGGCCCAGGGGTGGCCCCACCTAGACCCCTGCCCCAGATTGCAGAGGGGCAGAGAGAAGTCAGTCCTAGGCCCAGGCTCCGGGCCAAGAGGGGCAGGGGGCCGTTTCCTCCCGAGCGCGTCCTGGAGGAGCTGGGCCTGGCTGGGGCTGCTTTGGGCCCAACTCTGACCACTGGCAGCGCCCACCCTCAGTCCAGGGTTGCCTGGGGCCCCTTCAGGCCTGCAAGTTGCAGGGCTGACCCAGAGCTCTGCCTGCAGTGCCAGCATCACCTCTCTCACCTGGCTTTCCGGGCTGGGGTCAAGTGTCTCGTGGTCCGATCAGCCCTGCTCTGACTTTGTCCATGGCTCCCTAGAGCCTCTCTAGGGCTGAATCAAGGCCCAGAGTGGAGGAGTCTGGGGTGAGCTATGGCATCCAGGTGTCCTGAGGTCTGTCGAGGGACCCCGGCCCCAGCTCAATCATACGTTTCCCAGGTGAGGCAAGCAGGGCAGGGGTTCCCTGACTTTCTCCACTGTCACTGTCTGTGTCCTCACTGTGCACACCTGGAGTGCCTGGGGACAGCCTCAGGCTTAGCTTGTGCATGGCCGAATCCCAGCCCCACCATTGCCCAGTCAAATGAGGAGGCAGACGGCTGAATGGGGCTGAGGTCGGCCGCATCCCCAGGGGCCCTGGAGCGGGATGGCTGCCCCTTGCTCCTTATCCCAGGTGATCGTTGAGGTGGGGCTGACTAGGGGCCCTGGCTGCTGACCAGGCAGGGCCTGGCTGGACCTGGGCCACAGAGGTGACCACGGCAGACCTAACCAGCCTGTGCAGAGCTCACGGTCTAGACGTGGAACAATAATGACACTGAAAACAAGATAATTATAAACATGAGCTGGTGGGGTTTCCTTGGTGGTCCAGTGGTTAAGACTCCGTGCTACCAGTGCAGGGGGGCGGGTTCGCTCCTTGGTCAGGGAATTAGATCCCTCACGCTGCCACTAAAAGATTTCCGCGTGCAGCAACTAAGACCTGGCGCAGCCAAATAAATAAATACTAAAAACAAAACAAAACAAAAACAAATAAATGAATTGGTGCCGCAGGCCCTGGGAGAGGCCGGCTGGAGACCCAGCAGAGGCCCCGACTGCAGTGGGAAAGGGGCAGGGCAGGGCCCTCGGAGGGCAGGTGTCGGGACAGAGGGGCCGGCACATGCAAAGGCCCTGTGGGGGCAGATTTAGAAAAACAAGATGCAACTGGGCAGGTCAGCAGCCTGACAGGACCTTCACATAGGGATTTGGGACCTATTCTGTGGGCACGAGAACACAGGCGGGAGGGGAAGCAGAGCTGGCGCCTGGGGCCCAGTGCTCAGTGTGCATCGTCTCATTTAAGCCTCAAAGGTCTTTTTGTTACCTCGTTGTAAGGAAGAGCAACCCGAGGCTCTGAGAGGTGATCCGATTTGCCCTCCTCACAGCTGCTACGTGGTGGCTTCAGTCCCAGGTCTGGTGGCCCTGCAGCACCTCCTCACCAGCATCAATATGTGCCCTGCACTTTTTTTGACTTCTCAGCATCTTTCTGCAGCTTCCAAATTTTCTACAGTGAGCATCCAATGCTTCCAGAATCAGAAATGAACAGTGAGTGTTGCTTCTACAACCTCCCAAGAAGCTTCCCTCGTCCCAACTCCCCGGCACGTCCCAATCACAGCCCGGGCCACGCCTGGCTGGCCCCCGTCTGTCCACACGCCACCTCCTCCCCCAGCCTGGGGAGCCTCTCGAGGGAGGACAGGGTCTGCCTCTACCCCCGGGGCCAGGCCAGGGATGGAGGGTTCCTCCGAGGGTACTCCTGGTTGTCACAGGGGTTGCGGGGGGGCGGGGGGAGTGAGGCTTAGACAGCATGACGGGCCGGAGGTCACGTACACAGCTGGGGCAGGGCAGCACCCACCTCCCTGTGCTGAGCCAGGCCCCAGGACCATGGCCCCCCACCCTGTGGACTCACATCCCATTCATCTCCCCGCACCTCGTGCTGCTGGCCCTCACCCCGGGACCCCAGGTACCCCGCAGGTGTGGGCTCCGACCCTGGACCCTTTTGCTGAGCCTTTGCTCTCTGCCTGACATGCTGCCTTCACATGTGCTGACTCTGCTCCTGGCCCATCTCACCCCTGCCTCTGCTGACGGCCAATCCTCCCAGGAGCCTGCGCAGCCCCCCACCAGATGTCGCGGGCCCACGTCTGGCAGTGGCGTGGCACCCGGGCTGACCTCACCGAAGCTCCAGCTAGTCTGGCCTCCTCCTGGTTTATACATCGGCACCTCCGGCAGCTGCCTCACCTGACCTGGCACAGCTGGCCTGGGAACAGGTCTGGCAACTCCAGGCTGCTCTGTGATCACTGGGGAGGGCCTGGCAGAAAGTTACCTGATAAGGAGAAAGGTTACAGGATGAAAATATCCGTGGGACCCTGGCAGCCTCCTCCAGGACGCCCTCAGCCTGCACCCTCAGCGGCCCACCGAAGCCCCTGCACCAGGTCCTCAAGTCTATGCCCCCATCCCCACCCTGCAGGGCTCCTTCATTTGCATGCTCCTAATGTGCCCGACTGGCATCCTTGGGGCAGAGGGAGGGGCCCTGGCAGCTGCAGAGAGAGCCTGGACAGGCTGGGGAACCTGTGGCTGCAGAGCGGCACACCTCATTCCTTTTTTCCCTTATTCTTCTGTTTACTGTGTGACCCTAGGCAAGTTACTTAACCTCCCTGAGCCTCCCTGGGGTAACATTTGCACTTAATTGTCGTGGTTCTTGAGAGGATCACATGAGAAGATGAAAGAATAGACAAGACATTTCATAGCTCCTGGCGCAAAATCGGGCGCTCTTAAGTGTTGGCTACTAATGTTTCCACGAGCCTTTCTTGAGCACCTGCTAGGTTCTGGGAAGCAGCAGAATGGGCTCAGGCCCCACCGCTATCCCTCATGTATGGTCTGACCCTGTCCCCCCAGCAAACCCCAGCCTGTCCCAAGGGACCAAAACACCCGCGGCCAAGGGCTGTGGAGAGCTGTTCCAGGCAGAGCGTGAGAACCCCCTGGCATCGTGGGCATCATCCCTGGCTGTGACTGGAACCAGGCCAGCGGGAGCCACACAAGACACCAGAAGGGAAGCCAGGGCTGGCAAGTCCAGTCTAAGAGCAGGGCGCGGGGGCTAGAGACCGACGAGGCCCACCTCCCTGGAACCATCGGATTATGCACTTCAAAGGGGTGAATTGTATCTCAGTAAACCTGTTAAAACAAACTAGGGAATCCCCTGGCGGTCCAGCGGTTAGGACTCTGCGCTTTCACTGCCGAGGGCGTGGGTTCAGTCCCTGGTCGGGGAGATCCCGAAAGCCTCACCTCGCGGCCAAAAAACAAACAAACAAACAAAAAAACGAAACAAACTAAACTGAATGGAACCGGTAAGCAGCCTGAATAACCCGCAAGCCAATGAAAATATGTCCAAAAACCTCCAGAGCAATTGCGAAACGCAGAATAAAACGATTGTAAGATGCTTTGCAAACCCGTCGGATGAGTTTCCTGCGGCTGCCCTAACAAAGGGCCGCAACCGTGGAGGCTGGAAACGGCGGGGTTACCGTCTCCCAGTGCCGGAGGACAGAAGTCCGAAATCCAGGTGCTGCCAGGGCTGCACCCCTTCTGCAGGCTCCAGGGGAGGGTCCTCCCTGGCCCCTTTGGCTTCTGTGGCTGCTGGCGCTCCTCGGCTTCTAGCACAGCCCTCCCAGCTCTGCCTCTGTCCTCACATGGCCTTCGCCGTGTGTGTCGAATCTCCTTCTGCCTCTCTCTTATGGGGACACACCTCCTCGAAAACTCGAAAGGTCTCCAGACACTGCCAAGTGTCCCCAGGGGAATGACATCAGCCCGGTTGAGAGCCACCACCCTAGATGATTCTTGCAAGAGGTTCTGCTGCTCTAGGGAAGCAGAGAATGGGTGACGGCTGACAGGCGGGGTCGGGTAGCGAGTGGTGGTCCAGGGACACGCTGGGTGCTTACAGGATGATCCCCTTGATGGGGATGTTACCGGGGGTGGCGCGTGTGGATGTGGGGTGGGGCTTTGCAGAGTTGGGCGTGGGAGAATGAGGGGCGATTTCCTCTGGGGGTTTCTGTGTTTTCCAGGAAGTAACCACCAGCCAGGGTAGGGGAGTGAGGGATTTGCTGTGACAAATCTGAGGGCAGAGCAGCAGCCTCTGGTCTAGGCCATGACCTTCCAGTGAGATCTGACAGACTCCTGTGGTCTGAATGGTGTCTCTGCAAATTCATATGTTGAAGCCCTAACCCCCAGTGTGTGGTATTTAGAGCTGGGGTCTTTGGGAGGTGATTAAGGTTAGAGGAGGTCAGGAGGTGGGGCCCCTGTGATGAGATCGGTGCCCTAATAAGAAGAGACACTAGGGAGATTGCTGGCTCTCTCTGCCACGAGAGGCTATAGGGAGAAGGCAGCCACCTGCAAGCCAAGAAAAGAGCCCCCATGAGAAACCTAATCAGCTGGTACCTTGGTCTTGGACTTCCAGCCTCCAGAACTGCAAGAAAGAAATGTTTGTGGTATTTTGTTAGAACAGCCCAAGCTGCCTAAGATACGGACCTGGCATGATTCTCCACCTGGTGGGTGGGGCCTGGAGAAAGGGACCCTCTATTCCCTCAGGTAGGAGCAGGGAGAGAGCCAAGTTGCTGGGTGCCCTGTGAGGGGGATCCTTCTTGGGGGGAAAAATAACAGCAGTGCCCAGGACTCCAGGACCCCGGCCTCCTCAGTGGGACTCAACAGATTAATTCAGGGACCCTCAAACCTCCCTGGGGACCTGAAGATTCCAGGGGCTCACTCTGTGTTTCTGCCCCAGCAGGTGGCATCAGCGTTTTTAACCAGCTCCCAAATGATCTCAAGGTTCAGATGGATTTAGAAACTGCCACTGGATTCCCTGGGTGGAGCAGGTGGTTGCTCCCTGGTCATTCCTGGGAAAAGCTACCCAATAGGTTTGTGACAGATCTGGGGGCCCCTGGCAGCATCCCTCCGGGCCTCTTCCACGTGGAAGCTCTGCAGACAGGAACCAACCCTGTCCAGAAAGCCCAGAGCCTCAGTCTCCCCATCCATAGAATGGGGAAAAAGAAGCAAAAAAGTGACACCCATCTGACAAGGTTGCTGGGAGGTAGTTATCGGACCAGGTGGGATGCTTCCAGAAACTTCAAAGCACTGCAGGCAGTGAGAAGCCTAAGGGGTGGTGGGAGGGACAAAGGTTGATGTGTCCTTTCCAGCCCCAAGGACCCAGCCAGGTGAGGGTGTGGCAAGGAGCAGAGGCAGGGCCAGAGGAGCCTGCATGCCCCTCACACCACGGGGCAGAGGGGCAGCTGGGGAGCTGTGGTCCCAGGACGGGCTTGAATCTCAGTGTGGGAAAACCCCAGAACCACTCTGTTTTAGCACCGTGGACCCAGGGAAACGTGTAGTCTTGAGAGCTCAAGCTCTTCTTAGCCGCTCTAAACTTCAGAATATGGAGAACACTGGGATTTGGGACACACAGAATCCTCTTTTTTTCTTTATGCCTTACGCGACGTTTCAAGCACACAAAAACACACAGGATAGCATATAATCACCATGTACACACCACCCAGCTTCGTCAGACCTTTGCCTTACGTTTATCACCCTGTGAGTGGCATCGTGCTCTTGGTGTATATCTGCTATCATTGAACGTTACATAGGATTGCTTTGCATAGCTCAAACTTTAGACCACTGGTGTCATATTCTTATCTTTCTGCAATGTGCTCTGTTCCTCAACATTCTGTTTCTGAGGTTTTCCCACCGTGATCCGTACTTACTCATACTGTGGTTGAATAAACACACCACAGTTGACTTACCCATTCCGCTGCTGGTGGACATTTAGGAAGTGCTCCCCTTTTGTGTATTACAAACATTGCTGCCAGTAACATTGGGTCACGTCTCTTGGTGTGTATCTGGGAGTGAAACAGGTGATACGGTTCGTACATCTTCAACTTTCCCAGGATTGTGGATGCTGCCTCCAAAGAGACTAATTAAAAGTCCTCTTCACAATTGTATGACAGTCCCCTTGTTCCATATGGTCTCCAGCACTTGGTATGGTTGGACTTTTTATTTTTTGCCAATGGGTGTAGCAGGTTGAATGGTGCCACCCTTCCCCACGAAGGTATGTGCATGTCCTGGAACCTGCGAATATGATCTTATTTGGAAAAGTGGTCTTTCGAGATGTAATCAAGTTAAGGGTCTTGAGATGAGATCATCCTGGATTGTTCAGGAAAGCCCTAAATCCAATGAAAAGGGTCCTCATAAGAAAAAGGAAGGGAGAGATTTGAGACAGAAGAGAAGAAAGCCACGTGAACACGAGGCGGAGACTGGAGTGATGCCGCCACACGCCAAGGAATGCCTGGAACCCTCAGAAGCCGGAAGAGGTGGGAAGGATCCTCCCCTAGAGGCTTCGGAGGGAGCACGGCCCTGTGACACCTTGATTTCAGACTTCTGCCCTCCAAAACTGTGAAAGAATAAACATCTGGTTTTTAAGCCACCAAGTTTGTGTAATTTGTTACGGCCGTCTTAGGAAATTGATCCAATAGATGTGCAAAGGCATTTACAATTGTTTTACTTTACGTTCTCCCAGTTGCTCTCGAGGCTGACCATATTGTCATTGGCGTGTGGGCCATTCAGGCTTCCTGTCAGTTCAGTTTTTTGCTCAGTTTCCTATTGTTTTATTTTTCTTTTGTCTTACTGGTTTGTAGGAATTCTCTATATATTCGCAACAGTAATCCTTTGCCAAGCATCTTTTTAAAATTAATTCACTTTATTTTCTAGAGTAGTTTTAGGTTTACAGCAAAATTGAGCAAAAAATAAAGAGAGTTCTCTTTGTCCCCCCTCCACACACACCGTCAGCATCCTCCACCAGAGGGGTACATTTGTTACAACCAACAAACCTCCCCTGACACACCATCATCCCCCAAACATGAACGTTGTCCAGACCACAAAAGTGACTAAGCGTTCCACTATCCTGGCTAGTATGGGTAACTGCTGGACCAATTACAGCTTTACCCTCATTCTAGTCTATACTCGCTACAGATAAGATTTATTCAGATACCCAACCATAGAAATAGCCCTGCTTCTTGTGTTTTTTTAAATTAATTAATTAATTAACTTTTGGCTGCATTGGGTCTTCTTTGCTGCGTGCACACTTTCTCTAGTTGCAGCGAGTGGGGACCATCTTCATTGTGGTACACAAGCTTCTCACTGTGGTGGCTTCTCTTATTGCGGAGCACGGGCTCTAGGCGCATGGGCATCAGTAGTTGTGACACGTGGGCTCAGTAGCTGTGGCTCGCAGGTTCTAGAGCTCAGGCTCAGTAGTTGTGGTGCATGGGCTTAGTTGCTCCATGGCATGTGGGATCTTCCCGGACCAGGGCTCGAACCCGTGTCCCCTGCATTGGCAGGCAGATTCTCAACAACTGCGCCACCAGGGAAGTCCCAGCCACCGCAATAAGAAGCCCGCGCACCATAACAAGGAGTGGTCTCCACTCTCTGCAACTAGAGAAAGCCCACGCACAGCAACGAAGACCCAACGCAGCCAAAAATAAATAACAAGTAAAATAAATATTAAAAAAAAAAAGAAATGTCCCTGATGGCTGCAGCCTCTGCTGTGTTTTGAATGATGAACTTCTTTTTTCAAATGTTTATTTATTTATTTTTTGGCTGCATTGGGTCTTCATTGCTACGCGTGGTCCTTCTCTAGTGGTGGCGAGCAGGGGCTACTCTTCGTTGCGGTGCGTGGGCTTCTCATTGTGGCGGCTTCTCTTGTTGTGGAACACAGGCTTTAGACGTGCGGGCTTCAGCAGTTGTGGCACTGGGGCTTAGTAGTTGTGGCACGGGGGCTCTAGAGCACAGACTCAGTAGTTGTGGCACACGGGCTTAGTTGCTCCGTGGCATGTGGGATCTTCCCGGACCGGGGCTCGAACCCATGTCCCCTGCATTGGCAGGCAGATTCTTAACCACTGCGCCACCAGGAAGTCCCTGAATGATGAACTTCTTAATGGATTTGCCCTTGGGCACACACTGGGCACAGTTGGTGCAACGAGTAGGCTGCATGTTGCCACAGCCCTTTTAGGCACAACTATTGTTCCTTCTTTTCCTGGTCATCTTGGAAGCAGGACCCGAGAGCTGGAAAACTGAATAATTTTTAATATGGCAATACTCCCCAAAGCGATCTATGATACAATGCAATCTCTATCAAAACTGCAATGTTTTGCAGAAATGGAAAAGCCAATCCTCATACATAATTGCAAGGGGCTCTAAATAGCCAAAAATATACTTAAAAAGAAAACCAAAGAGGACTTACATTTCCTGATTTCTCAACTTACTTCAAGTTATAGTAATCAAAAACAGTTTGGGGGCTTCCCTGGTGGCGCAGTGGTTGAGAGTCTGCCTGCCGATGCAGGGGACGCGGGTTCGTGCCCCAATCCGGGAAGATCCCACATGCCTACGGAGCGGCTGGGCCCGTGAGCCATGGCCGCTGAGCCTGCGCGTCCAGAGCCTGTGCTCCGCAACGGGAGAGGCCACAACAGTGAGAGGCCCGCGTACCGCAAAAAAAAAAAAAAACAAAAAAAAAACAAAAAAAAAAACAGTTTGGTTCTGGCTTAAGGACAGACATATAGACCAATAGAATAGCACCGAGAGACTAAAAATAAACCCAAACATCTATGAGCAATCGATTGCCAACTAGGTGCCAATATCACTCAGTAGGGAAAGAATAGTCTCTTCAACAAATGGTGCTGGGTTACCAGGACAACCACAGGCCAAAGAAGCTGAATACCTACCTCACTCCACGTATAAAAATTAACTCAAAATGTATCAACAACCTAGTATGGGAGCTAAAACAATAAAACTCTTAGAAGAAAACAGGGATGGGGGGACTCCCCTGGTGGTCCAGTGGTAAAGAATCTGCCTTCCAATGCAGGGGACGCAGGTTCCCTGGTCGGGGAACTAAGATCCCACGTGCCGCAGGTCAACTAAGCCTGCACGCCGCAACTACTGAGCCCACGTGCCTCAGCTAGAGAAAGAAAACCCCACACGCCACAACTAGAGAGAAGCCCGCACACTGCAGAGAAGATCCCGGGTGCTGCAACTAAGACCCAACGCAGCCAAAAATAAAAATAATAAATACATAAATAAATTAATAAAATAATAAAAGAAAATAAAACTTCTAAAAAAGAGAGAGAGAATACAGTGGGAAATATATTGCACTCTACTTAAAAAAAAGAAAACATAGGGGTGAATCTTCATGACCTTGGATTTGACAATGGATTCTTGAATTTGACACCAAAAGCACAAATAACAAAAGAGCAAATAGATAAATTGGGCTTCACAAAAATTTAAAACTTTTGTGCATCAAAGGACATTATTAAGAAAGGGAAAAGACAACCTACAGAATGGGAGAAAATATTTGCAATTCCTATATCTGGTAAGGGTTCTATATCTAGAATATATGAAGAACTCTCACAAGTCAGCAACAAAAAGGCAAACAACCCAATTTAAATATGGACAAAGTACTTGAATAGACATTTCTCCAAAGAAGATGTACAAATGACCAAAAAGCGTATGGAAAGACGTCTAACCTCATTGATCATTATGGAAATGCAAATCAAAACCACAATAAGATACCACTTCACCCCCATTAGGATAGCTATAATGAGATGACAACAATAAAACCCCATAAAAACAGAAAATAACAAGTCTTAGTTGGGATGTATAGACATTAGAATCTTCATACATCGCTGGTGAGAATATAAAACGGTGCATCTGCTTTGGAAAACAGTTTGCAAGTTTCTCAAAAAGTTTAACATAGATACCACACGACTAAGCAATTCTACTCCTAGGTGTATACCCCCCAACACTGAAAACAGGTGTTCAAACAAATATTTGTTCATAAATGTTCATGGAAGCATTATTCACAGCAGCCAAAATATGGAAACAACCCAAATGTCCATCAATGGATGAATGGATAAACCAAATATGGTATAGCCATACAATAGAATATTATTCTGCCATAGAAAGGAATGAAGTTTTGCTGTGAACTTAAAACTGCGATAAAAAATAAAGTCTATTTTTTTTAAATGAAGTAGTGATACATGTGCTACGATATGGGCGAAACTTGAAAACATTATGTTAAGTGGAAAAAAACCAGATACCAAACATCTGCATGCTTCCTTTTACATGAAATGTCTAGAATAGGCAAAGCCATAGAGACAGAAAGCAGGCTGTTGGCTGCCAAGGTCTGGGGACAGGAAAATGGGGAGTGATTGCTGAGTGGGTACAGGCTGTTCATCTAGTGGTGACGAAAATGTTTTGAAACTAGAGAGGGGTATGAATTGCATAATTTCACAAATGCAGAAAATGCCACTGAATTGCAACTTCAAAATGGTGAGTTGCGTGTTATTTGAATTTTGTTTCCATGAAACTTAAAAGACTATTGTTCCATCGGCTCATGCTCTTTCTGCTGCTTCTCTTGTTTACTCCCGTCTGAGCCCTGAGATGCCTGGAATTCTGGCTGATGCCTTGACTGCAGTCTTATAACCTCAGTGCAGGATAGCTGCCATAGACATTCCCGTTAAAAGAGGGAGAAAATGTGAGGCACGGGGGACCAGATTGGTCCAGAGCAATTCTTTTTTTTTTTAAATATTTATTTATTATTTATATTTATTTATTTATTTTGGCTGTGCCGGGTCTTAGTTGTGGCATGCAGGATATTTAGTTGAGGCGTGCAGACTTCTTAGTTGTGGCATGCATGCAGAATCTAGTTCCCCCACCAGGGATCGAAACCGGGACCCCTGCATTGGGATCATGGAGTCTTACTCACTAGACCGCCAGGAAGTCCCATGGTCCAAAGCAATTCTGCAATCCAGCCAGGAACATGCTGGAAGTTCTTTGATCAGCTTCCAAGGTTTGGGAAGAATTCTCCATGGCTCTTGGCTCTGCTCTCTGGGTCCTGGTCGTCTGAATCCTTCCTTTTTCATGAAAGGAAGCATGTGTTTGCAGCTGAGTGGCTTTCTCAGCCTACTTCCTGCCGGTAGAATTTGATGGATTCGGCAGGGTTCTGATGGCCTCTTTTTGTTTTGAATTGTCTGCGTCCTTTCAGTCCAAGCTGGCGAAATTTCTCAAAAACTTTGTGGGAATTCTGTGACTCTCACTGAAGTTCAGTCCATGTGATGAAAGGTACACCCACAGTTCTTTCTGAGGTAAGTCCTCCTCTGTGTGGAGCTCCAGCAGAGAGGGCTAAGGGATTACCCTGTTAACCTTCTTGGAGGCCCCACTGTTCAATCGGGGCTCTCCCGTGTGGCACACCGTCACCCTCAGCAATTTGCATTCACCTTGGACCAGGCACGGTGCACCTGTGTTCCACTCCCCAGGATACCTGAAGAGCCCAGCTGTGGCATGAAATCCATGCAGACAGACCCTCGGTCACATGTAGTTGTCCGCAGAATCCAAGCGTGACATTTTATTGACAACACTTTCCACAGAAGTGTCCAAATGCTTTTTTTTTTTTTTTTTTTTTTCTGGCTGCGCTGTGTGGCTTGCAGGATCGTAGTTCCCTGACCAGAGATTGAACCAAAGCCCTCAGCAGTGAAAGCGTGGAGTCTTAACTACTGGACCACCAGGGAGTTCCCCCAAATGCTTATTAAAGAGTTTTCTAATAATACTTCTTAGGCCTACTTGGATTTTTTTTTTCCTACTTGGATTTTTGAGGTGACATATTCCCATTTACAAATTTCATGAAAACTATTTATACAAGCAGGATACAAGATTCATGATACAGATTCAGAAATCTGTTGCTTTTCTATACACTAATAATGAAACATCAGAAAGAGAAAGTTAAAAAAAAATCCCATGTAAAATCACATCAAAGAGAATAAAATACCCAGGAATAAACTTAACCAAGGAAGTGAAAGAACTGTACACTGAAAACTATAAAGCACTGATGAAGGAAATTGAAGATGACTCAAAGAAATGGAAAGATATCCCTTGCTCTTGGATTGGAAGAATCAATATTATTAAAATGGCCACACTACCCAAAGCAATCTACAGACTTAATGCAATCCCTATCAAAATACCCAAGACATTTTTCACAGAACTAGAACAAATAATCCTAACGTTTATATGGAACCACAAAACACCATGAGTTGCCAAAGCAATCCTGAGAAAAAAGAACACAGCTGAAGGTATAACCCGCCCAGGCTTCAGACTATACTACAAAGCGACAGAAATCAAAACAGCATGGTGGGACTTCCCTGGTGGGGCAGTGGTTAAGAATCCACCTGCCAATGCAGGAGACACAGGTTTGAGCCCTGGTCCGGGAAGATCCCACGTGCCGCGGAGCAACTAAGCCCATGTGCCACAACTACTGAGCCTGTGCTCTAGAACCTGCGAGCCACAGCTATGGAGACCGCATGCCACAACTACTGAAGCCTGTGCGCCTAGAGCCTGTGCTCCACAACAAGAGAAGCCACTGCAATGAGAAGCCCATGCACTGCAACAAAGACCAAATGCAGCCATAAATAAATAAATTTATAAAAACAAAACAAAACAGGGCTTCCCTGGTGGCACAGTGGTTAAGAATCCACCTGCCAGTGCAGGAGACATGGGTTCGAGCCCTGGTCGGGGAGAATCCCACATACTGCGGAGCAACTAGGCCCGTGCACCACACTACTGAGCTTGAGCTCTAGAGCCCGTGAGCCACAACTACTGGGCCCATGTGCCACAACTACTGAAGCCCACACGCCTAGAGCCTGTGCTCCACAACAAGGGAAGCCACTGCAATGAGAAGCCCATGCACTGCAACCAAGAGTAGCCCCTGCTTGCCACAACTGGAGAAAGCCCGGGCAGCAACAAAGACCCAACACAGCCAAAAATAAATAAATTTAAAAAGAAAGATGTGGTGTATATATATATATATATACACACATACGATAGAATATGACTCGGCCATAAAAAAGAATGAACTACTGCCATTTGCAGCAACATGGATGGACTTGGTATTATGCTCAGTGAAATAAGTCAAAGACAAATATTATATGATATCACACGTGGAATCTAAAAAATAATACAAACGAATGTATATGCAAAACAGACTCACAGACATAGAAAACACACTTGGGGTTACCAAAGAGGGAAGGCGGGGGGACAAATTAAGGGTATGGGATTAATAGATACAAACTACTCTATACCAAGTAGATGAGCAGCAAAGATTTATTGTATAGCAAGGGAATGACACCCGTTAGCTTGTAATGACCTATAACGGAATATAATCTGCAAAAAATACTGAATCACTGTGCTTGTTCACCTGAAACTAATACAATATCATACATCAACTATACTTCAATTTTTAAAAAAGGAAAAAAGAAACCTAGTTATACAAGTTCTCAGAAGTCTGCTCGTCATAAATGGAGCCCACCTGGGCACAAGCCCTCAAGGTTCCAGTGCGCCCCAGTGACCTGCACGTGTCCACACAGGCCACGCAGGCAGAGGCCTGAACCGCAGCTCATCTGAGTCTTGGCAGGAAGCTATAATCCACCAGGACTCCAGAGGGTGGGCGGCCTGTGGGAGCTGCTGCGAGGCCGTCTGCCTCTCGCCCACCTACCCACCTTGGAGGCTGTCCTGAGAGCTTCTTATCACCTCCAGTCTGATGAGGCCTGAGGCTTTCTGCTGCCCTCCTCAGAAGAAAGCACAGGATAAAAAGGCACTCAGCAGTGGTCTAGAATCAGCTCCCCAGCTGCAGGGTCTCCCACAGCAGCCTCGCAGTCTGGGCCCCTTGAGCTCGGAGCGAGTGACAAGGACCTCCAGGGGCTGGCACCTTGGGCTTATTCTCCTTTTCACTGTCCATGGAAATAATATGCCTTGAATCTAAAAGTGGCTCATTGTGCCTTTACCAGCCAAACCAGTCGGGTTGACCTTGGCTTGGCCTTGTCTTGGGTATGAGCTTGACCAGCCGTACCATCACCTACAGGCAGACCTCGGAGACCCTGCAGGTTCTGTTCCACACCCCACAAGGAAGCAAGTATCGTAATAGAGCAAGTCTCGCAAGAAATTTTTTTGGTTCCCCAGAGCATATAAAACTTCTGTTTACATAACAGCTCGCTGGTTCTGACCTGATAACCTTTCGGACAGTTGCGCCTATGTCTTAGGTCGGGAAGGTGGGCCACAGAAGCTTCCTTGCTACAGTAAAGACGACATCTTTAGGATAAAGCCAGACCTGGGTCATCTGGCAGAGTCTCGCCCCACCCCTTCCCCATCCCCACCCCCGCCCTTGGTCCCTTGCCCGAGACTATGACGCTGGGCGAGGCCACCCCTGTCCCAGAGTCGTTAACCACTTTGGGGTCCCCTAGGAATAAGTGAGTAAACAAGAAAGGGGCTGACTGAGAGCAGCGGTTCCCTCTCTCGTGGGCCTTCCCTGATCAACACGGGGCAGCTCAGCTGGACGAAGCGGGTGCTACTGTTAGCACCGGAGCAGGACCCTGACCAGCCGGGGCCTCGTGCGCACTTCTCCTGACTCCTGGGCTGTGCTGATGCGTTGGCTGTCTCTAAAAGCAAAACCACAACATCTGTTGCCTCATGAGCCGTAAAGGATTTGCCCGTGCGCCAAATTTTGAAACTTCAACAACTATCAGAAGGTCTCCCCTTCTCATAAAAGGCTCATAGCCTGAACAATACCCTCAGGAAAATGTCCACGTTCACAAGCTTGCTCCGCATCCTGTAAGGGATGGAGACCAGACTGACCCTCTAAATATAAACCCGAAGACCCTCTAAATATCGACTTTCGCTTTCGGTATCCTGCTGACACCGATCAACCTAAGTTGCAGAATTTATCAAAAATACGGACTTCCCTGGCGGTCCAGTGGTTAGGAGTCCGAGCTTCCATTGCAGGGGCACGGGTTCGATCCCTGGTCGGGGAACTAAGATCCCACAAGCTGTGCAGTGTGGCAAAAAAAAAAAAATTATCAAAAATATAAAATGCATAATTAACAATTCTAACGCAAATTTCTCACAGTACAGGTGAGAATCAAAATCAGCACATCATGAAGTGTCTTCCAGTAGGAGGTGCTCCCAAGTCCTGAATATGCAGATATTAAGCAAGCCCCCACCCGCCTATTCCAAGTCCAGGCCTTCCACCTCCTCAGACCTTTAAACCCAGGCGGTTACACAAGAACCGCTGCTCAGCCTTCTGCCTATTCCTTCAGTACGTCTTGGGTCTGGGACGCTGCCACGCATCGGGGCACCCTGCTCATGTCTGAAATACTCAGTGGGCCATCTTTTGGTCTCAGAGCCCAGCCCCTCCCCCTGGGCGACTGCTTACTTTCTTGAGAGCTCAGCTATGTATTTGAAAATCAATTTGTTTCTGATCCAGGATCTCTAGGTGTTTCTAGCAGGAGACTTTTCAGGCTCTCTAACACGTCATTGAGAAGTTAAAGATAGTTAAAATCTTACACTGTAGAGTCTTGGAATCAGATAATTTTGAAATTACCCTGGTGCAAGGACTTCCCTGGTGGCGCAGTGGTTAAGACCCCACGCTCTCAATGCAGGGGGCCTGGGTTCGATCTCTGGTCAGGAGACTAGATCCCACGTGCATGCTGCAACTAAGAGTTCTCATGCCACAACTAAGGAGTTTGCATGCTGCAACTAAGACCCAGCACTACCAAATAAATAAATATTAAAAAAAAACATTCAATACCAACATTGTGAATGTACTAACTGTCACAAAAGTGTTCACTTAAAAATAAAAAAAGATAAAATAACCCTGGGGAAGATTGACGAAATCACAGAAACTGAGACCATGACACAGAGTCTGATCTTCCACTTCGGAGTCCAGACCTCTGCCCGGTCGCCTTATCCAGAGGTGACAGAAACATCAATGTCATACTTTACAACCAGGCCTGGAGCTGCCAAGGGGCTCCATCATTCACATCTGATGGCTTAATTAGGCTTTCCAAAAGAACCGGCCTGCTGGGGCTTGCGGCGGTGACAGTTACCCTGCTTGTCCTGGGTGTGTGTGTGTGTGTGTTGCTTGTCATGGGTGTGGCCTGTTACGTGTGTCTGTCTGTGGGTCTTGTCCGTGTGCCAGGAGCAGCGAGAGGAGGTATGGAGTCTTCTGATGGGGAACTTACCTTGGTGTGAGGCATGTGATCGGAAGCCGCGCTCTCTCCGTGTGCCTGGGCCACGCTTTCATTTGCTCATCACCGGAAATGACTCTGAAATGAGACCAGTTGTAGAACCATCCTCATCCCCTCCCCCACCTTGCCCGGCATGCCCAGGGGCCCACACGCTTCCAAATGGCACCCTGCCCTGCATTCACAGGCCTATTGCCCAAGCATCTGGTTGCCCATCTCTGACCGGAATTTAGCTGGAATCCTGCCAGGAGAATGTTGCCACATCTGCCGTCAGAGAAGTTCCGTTCCATGCCAGAGGCGGGTGGGGAACAGGAAGGACAGAGTGCTGGTCACACCGCGTGACCAGTCTTGGTCTGTTTGTCACTGAAAGTCTGTGTATGAGGCAGGCAGTTTTCAGCCCTTCATCTGTCTGAGTCTAGAGACCACCTGGTAGGGAGGCTGGGGAGAGGAGACCTATGGCCTTCACGGTCCCCCATGACTGCAAGACCCCCGAATCTGCCGAAAACAACTTGGTATCTAGTTCATGTTGGTTCGCAGCAGACCCTGGGGGTTCCCTTCCCAGGCATCACAGACCATAGGTTTAATCACCTTCCCTAGGCTGGGTCCAAAAAGGATCCCGCCGGTTCTCTGGACAAGGTGGGGGGTGGAGGCACGGGGTCCAACAAGGGACTCACTGTAAGTTACTCTGAGCCAGCCCTGGGTTAACAAGAGCCAAACTTGCCCTGTTCATGGAACCCTCAGTGTCTCAGGAGTTTTTTCATGGTGCTCCTAGGCCAAAAGAAATATCTAACTGTTCTATTTGTGAGTTATTTTAGGTCCAACCAATAAGTACTTAGGCTCTAATAACTTAGTAGTCGCTTAGAAAATGTAACACACACCAAGAGAAAGAAAAACTGTGTTTATTTCATTCTTTAATAACCGCCACGACTTACTAATTGGCCGTGTGCACCGGGCTAGCTTCTCAAATCTTGGAATCAGACTGGAGACCCCAGGCCTCACTTCCTATTCCACAGTGATTTTCACTTTTTATCCCCAAAGCACAGGAAACCCAGCTTCTCGAAGACATGACATGAAAGGATCGTGGTGTGATCTAACAGTGAAACTGTGGACCACCTGAACCTATTAATTTACTCAGAGTGGGAAGACGTCCAAATTTTAGAAAAGCTCCGATATCCTCTGTGCCCTTGTGAGTTTCCTGCAGGGCCTGGGGACCTTGGTGCCACCACAGATACACTTTACCGAGGAGGAAACTGTGGCTCAGATGGGCCGACCCCCTGCCTGAGGTCGCAGAGCCTGGCTCCGGGGCCCCCGCTGAGGCTGCTGGAACCAAACTCAAGAGGACTGTATGAGGCAGAGGAGAGAGGGGGCTGCCGTTTACAGGTGGAAGAATCTAGGAGACCTGACGCTGAAGTGGGTGTAGACCAGGGTCTGGCAGTCAGCCAGGGGTGGAGGGTGTGTGAGGAGTGAGGAATGGTGTGGCCCCCAGCTTTGGTGGTACGGATCTGGGGTGCAGTTGAGGGATCCAGGACTCTCCCCTTGCCTGTCCTCACCCCACCGTTCAAAGCTCTTCACAGTGGGACCTTAGTTCCCTCTCCCCACGGTGGGGGGCGCCCTCGGGCTGTAGGGGTCGGACCCTCCCACCAGCCTCTGCATCCCTCACGGGCATCACAGCTGAGGCTGTAGCCCAGAGACATCAGTAGCCAAATTTACCTGGGCTCAGACATCTATGCCCCAGGCCCACACTGGACACGGGGTGACCTGCACTCGCCTCAGAAGTGGACTTGGCCCCCAAAGGAGTCCCTTGGGGAGCTGTGGGCAGAAGCGTCCCAAGGGATAAAAAAAAAAAAAGGATGGGGGTGGGCATGAGGGCTGGGGACGCTTGAGGAGGGGGCAGCGGGACCTGGGTTTCTGGACTTCGTCCCATCCTCTAGACTGACGAGGGGCTGGCAGCCCCATCACACTCCGCTGCGGTCCCTACAGACCACCCAGAGCGACTTCTTTGTCCTGAGCTGATCGGGTGCGACTGGCAAAAGCCGGCTGGTGTGGGGAGGGGTGGTGCCTCCGGGAGCCAGGACAGCCTGGTGGGCGGGGCTTAAGGGACCACCCCGCCCCCCCACCCCCGGATCAAGGCAGACGGCCACAGCACCCAATGGGCAGGGTCAGCCAGGCACACACCCCGGGTGGTCAATGTCCTCCCACGGCAGGAGACTTCCGGGTCAGGACAATACACAAATCTCTTTATTGCTCATGTTCTTAAAGTCGTACCTCTTGGCGGACCATGGGGATAGGATGTGCAAAGCGGGCGACGCACACGGCCCAGGCCTGTAGCCGAGAGCTGGGACGGGACTGGCGGGGTCCCAGCCCCGGGGCTGGGCCCGGTAGGGGGTCGTGGAGAGCGGCCCCTGGGGTCGGAAGAGGGTTTCGGCTGTGCGGTCCCTAGGCACTCTGGGCCTGGCCAAGAGGTCTCAAGGCCCCATCCTCCCTTGGAGGGGGCTGCGGGGAGGATCCCAAACGCCCGGGGCTCTGGGAGGGCCGTTCCTGAACCCCGGGGTGGGCCAAGGGTCTTTCCAGAAGTTGGCGCTGAATCATAGGGGCCCCGACCCGAGACGCGTTAAACCGAGGCCGGCGATCAGGCTTGGCCCCTCACTGCTCCTCGGGCCCATCGCCTCCCAGCGCCTGTTCGTAGGGGCAGGGCCGGCGGCAGAGACCGGCTGGTTTGGGGCCGGGCTCTGACCCCACGGGCCCCGCCTCCTCCTCCGCGCAGTCCCCCCGGCCGCCGCCGCACTCGCCCTCTGTGTCGCTCTCGTCAGAGTTGTCCTCCTCCAGGTAGCGGTAGCCGCGCACCTTGTGCTGGGGCCGCGGGATGCGGGGCTGGCGCGGGACCACGCCCCGCCGCAGCTTCTGCTCCATCCACAGGTACGAGGCTGCGGCCGCCACCAGCGTCACCAGCAGCACCGTCAGCTTAGCCTGGGCACACAGGGAGGGATGCGGTGGACCCGCGGGCAGCCAGTCCTGCGCCCTCCCCGCCCAGCCCCTCGCCCCGATAAGCCCACTCCCATCTGGGACTTGAGCCCTGCAGCTCCTCTGCTGTCCTTCCCTCCTCCTGGGAGCCGCCCCGCCACCCATGCTTCCTGGGCACCCTCCTGCCCAGGGCCCTGTCCCTTATGGTCACCCTATCCATCAGGGCCTCGGTTTCCCTAACTGTAATGGTAATCCCTTTGCCTCACAGGGTAGATGTGAAGGGAGGCCTGGCCCTCCCTTACCAGAGCTTAGATTACTCTGTCCCTTACATGCGGGATCATAAGTAATGCTTCTTAGAGGTTTTGACTGTAACAGGCAGTCAGAAATAATTGTAAATAACTCAGTACGTACACACATATTCACAGGCATACTCCCTGCTATTCCCTATTCTATCTCATTTTTTAAAAAGTTGGCCGGAACCTGCTAAACTGACCCGCCAGTAGGTGAGAGCAGAGGACGAGGACCCCTGAGAGCCAAGAAGGGAGACAGACCCTCGGCATCCATCTCAGAGCCCAACGTCTAGAGAACAGGTTACCAAACTACCCACAAGGCGGCTGGGATGTGCCCACAAGTGGAGAGCAAACTGTGAATCCTTTCAGAAATGGGTAAACTGAGGCCTGCAGGAGGGGACGCGGTAAGTAATAAGCCAGTGATGGGTGTGGGGCCGCCCAGTGGACTTGGCCCAGAACCTGGCTTGGGGCAGTGGTGCCCTTCAGGGGCTGTGAGGCCAGGGCGGGCACTCAGGAAGTTTCTGTTGTCTAGGGGGTCGAGTGGGGGCGGGGCACTCACCTTCATGGGCAGGCTTGAGCCCAAGTAGACTGCGAAGACGGCTATGGCCTGCCACCAGTGGTAGATGGTGAAGATGAAGTCTTGCCTCTCCTTGTCCTCGTACAGGATTCCCAGGAGTGCTGCAGGTGGGCAGGACGGGGCAGAAAGGGGAGAGGTGCCAGCTGGGGCCCAGAGCTGCTGTTCTCCCACTAGTGACCCCCGATGCCCTGTGCTGGTCCCAGCCCTTGGCAGGAGCGCCTAGAAAGCCGCTGTAAACCAGTCCTGGCTGGCCCCCTAGCGTACACACTGGTTATCACGCTGCCTGGGAGCTGAGCAGAGGCTGGAGCAGCGGGCCCCCCTGCTGGGATGCAACAGGCCTGCTCTGGGACCCATCTGTGGCCTCAGAAGTGGGAAGTTCTGTGAGCAGTCACATCCTGCCTTCTTCCGAACCCCAGGCATGCAGTGCCAGGCCTGCAGGGGCTGTTTTTCCTCACCCAGGGCTCAGGGTGAGCAAATCGCTGTAGCAACAAGCTTTCTGCAAATCAAACCTGAAGCTGGGAGGGAGGAATGTGTTTCCCAAAGCATCCTCCCCTGGGTGGGGCAGAAAGAGCCTCGGACAGGGAATCAGGAGACTCAGATTCCACTCTCAGGACTGAAAGGTGGAGAGAGTTGGCACAGGGATGTGGATTCAGATGTTGGGTCTGTGGGTGACTCGGGGTAAGTGAACTCCCCAGAGCCACTTTTCTCATCTATAAAATGAGATGACACGTATATGCTGTGCTGTGAGGTTTTAATGGGAGAAAGCCTGCACGGCAGCCACTCAGGACATTGACACTCCCATCCTGAGGTCCTGCAGTGCGACTCTACCCCATGGGGGTGCTGTGAAGGGACACGGAACCCCCCCCCGGGGGTGGGGCATAAGAGGAGGGAGTAAGCGGAGCTGGGCAGAAGAGGATGCTGGGATCTGGCCCAAGTCCAGACATATCATGGGCTCAAGGTCCAGAGGGAAAACAGCCAGGACAGTGTGGTCCAGGGTGTGGGGCTCCATCCCCTGTGGCAGATATAGTGTCTGATTCTCTCTCTCGGATGTTGGGTGCTGAGGTTGCCTGAACCATCCCCTGCCCAGCCCGCAGCAGGCATGACCTCCACCATGCCCTATAGGGGTGATGCTCAAAACTGCTAACGGCACCGGCCCATCAGAACAGGTGCCGATGTGGGAGACCCAAATGGCTGCACCCATGTGTACCAGCTGCCTGTCACTGGCAAAGGCTCACCTGTGGGCCCAGAGCGTCACACAGATGAACTCTGTCCCACCCCCTCCTTTCTGCAAGCAGGGCCCCAGGCCCCGGTGCCTCCACCCTAGCAGCTCAGACTTGGGGCCTGGACTCGGCTACTCTGAAGGTTGCTGTTGGGATCTTACAGCCTGCTTCCAGCTCCTCTCCATAAAAATGCCATATGTGCACTTTCCTCCTGGGGTGTGGACAAGGCCACCTGCTGCGTCCCATGCTGCCTGGGGCACAGACCCTGACACCTGCTTCCAGTGTCACGAAAACTATGCCAGGCTGCGCCCTGTCCCCTGGTATGAAACGAGGCATCCCCAATGTGTTTTCTTGCACTGTCCCTAAGAGGGGTCCACAGAGCCCCACATCCAGCCCATGGAGCCACAAGATCTCACCCTGACTCCCGTGCCCACCCTGGGGGTCCACAGGATGTCCGTGGCGTGCCTCGAGGGTGTTCACAGCCTTCATCTGTCCCCGCAGTGTCCACGGGACTTCCTTCCACCCCTAGAGTGCACACAGGGATCCCCACCTACCTCCACCAAGTGCACGGGACCCCGTAACAGCCCTCCAGTGTGCCCATCAACCCCATGTCTGTCCCTGGGATGTCTGTGCTCCCTGCAACCGCCCTGAGGAAGCCCCAGGGTCCCCTGCCCAGCCATCCAGGGCCCACGGCTATACTCACTGCTAAGCCCCGTCTTGTTGAGGGCACTGCCCACACCCCAGAGCACGGCTACTGCATAGAGGACCCCGATGTGTTGCAGGACCCGGGGCGCGGGGGCCCAGAAAAAGAGGCTGACAGTGAGCAGCAGGTGCAGCCCAGCCCCAGCCACCAGAGGCGCCGGGCGCGGCAGCCACAGCCCCAGCAGGCCCAGCGCCGAGGCGGCCGAGGCACCCAGGCTATAAGCCACGAGGACGTACGCCAGGCGTTCCAGCCCCACCGAGCACACGCCATAGCCCTGGGGGAACAGAGGTGAGGGTTGGAGGTCAGCCGGCCCAGGCTCTGGCCCTCCCCACGAGGTCTCACTTCAGGCCACGTCCTGCCCTCTCTAGGCCACTGCAGGGCCAGCTTCCTCCGAGGCTTGTGGGAAGGTTCCTCGGGGACAGACAGTGAGAAAATGCTTGGACAGTGTCCCCAGACACCAAGGCTGAACCCCGCATGGAGCCAAACACTTGACGGCTGTTATCCCATCTCAACAGTGCAACTCCTCTGGAAGTCAGCATGGCCATTAGAGACTTCACAGATGAGGAAACAGGCTCAGAGAGGTGAAAGTAACTTTCCCAAGGTACGGGCGGGATGGGGGGAGAGAGGTAAAAGGAGGAGGGGAATATCCGGGTCTACAATTATCCCTTGGTGTCTGTGGGGGATTGGTTCCAGGACGCTTCGTGGACACTAAAACCTGCGGATGCTCAAGTCCCTTATATAAAATGGGGTAGTACAGGCTTCCCTGGTGGCACAGCGGTTGAGAGTCCGCCTGCCAATGCGGGGTACACGGGTTCGTGCCCCGGTCCGGGAAGATCCCACATGCCGCGGAGCGGCTGGGCCCGTGAGCCATGGCCGCTGAGCCTGCGCGTCCGGAGCCTGTGCTCCGCAACGGGAGAGGCCACAACAGTGAGAGGCCTGCGTACCGCCAAAAAAAAAAAAAAAATGGGAGTACCGTGGGCCCTCCGGATCCGCGAATGCAGAGAGCCCACTGTACTTGTACATACTTATACATATATATTCAAAACTTATTCGTTGTTATCCTGTGATTCAAATTTAACGGACGTCGTGTAATTTTATCTGGCAACGCTCTTCAGGCTGCTCTTACCAGGGCGAGACCAGTGCAGGCAAAGAGCACCTCGAAGCCGCTGTAGATAAAGAAGGGCACGAGGTGGCGCAGGCGGAAGTCGCGCACGTGCTTGAAGGGCAGCTGGAAAATGTTGCCCCAGCCCACGCTGCGCAGGTCTATCTCCTCCGTGGGCCGGTACGCCGCGCCGCAAAGGCCCAGCACCTGCAGGCAAGGAGGTGAGGGAGGGAGGGGGGCGGGCAGCCGGGCATCCTGGCCCCGCCCCCAGGACCCAGCCCCGCCCCCAGGCAAATCCACAGATGAGCCTCCCAGCCCTGCCTCCAGCCCGAAGAGACGACCTAGTCACGCCCCCAACGCCTTAGCTCTGCCTCCTGGTCCCACCCCCAAGTTGGAGCCATACCTTCTGACCCTAGGCCCTAGATCCAGACCGCGTCACAGCCAATCCTCTAGGACCCTGTCTTCAGCTCGACCCCGTACCAGGCCTGGACCCCCTCTTACTGGCCTCTGCGATTCCAATTCCTCTCTCAGTCCGCAGGCACCAGCCACACCTCCGAGCCTCCAGCCCAGCTCCTCAGCTCATGGCCCCTCCCCAGGACTCAGCCCTAACTCTGGACTCAGAACAAGCCTCCGGCCCGCCCTCCGCGCGCCCAGCCCGCATTCCTCTCTCCCCGCCACGGTCCCCAGATCTGGCCCCGTCACACCCCCAACACGGGCCGCACCAGCAGCATGGCCAGGAAGGCCACCGCCATGAGCACGCTCTCCACCACGATGAGGTTTCGGCTCCGCGGTAGCGTCCGCAGAACCGTCTTGTTGAAGCCGGTGAGGATGCCCTGGCTGTTTGTGCCTGAGAAAGGGGAGGGTGGGGGGCATCGTGAGGCAGGGAGCAGGGCACACTGTCAGCTGGGCCACAAAGAAACGCAGCAAAGCAGGCAGGTGAGGGGAGGGTTAGAGGGGGTGGGCAAGGACCCTGCCGGCAAAGGCAGGGTTCCTTTGGGAAGCACTTTGGAGGTGAGGGCCACTGGGTGAAAGCACCTCCCCTCCCTCCTGCCCTATTGCCCTGAGGCTGCCGTGGGAGCCAGTCCACCTCCCACCTCCATACATTTGCCCTGCATTGAGGGTATACTTGGCCCTGAGAGACCCCACAGGCAGCCTCAGCCCAGATGGCACCTCCTCCAGGCAGCCTTCCCTGATGCACCCCACCACCACCCCAGGCTGGATCAGATGTCCTAACGACAAGGCCCTGTGCCTCGGTCATCAGAGCTGTAGGACACCAGGCTCTCAGCCCTGAGCCCTGTGAGCGAGGGCATCCTTTCTGCCCTTGAGGGCCCAGTGTCTGCTGGGTGACTCAGTGGGGGAGGTGAGCAGACCTTAGGGACCCCACCCCCATGAGCACTAACCGCAGTTCTGCACTTTGTATAGTGTGTGGTTCAGGTCATACAGGTAATGGTTCAGGAAGTAGACCATGGGCAGCTGGGCGCAGGCAAAGCTCAGCTGTGGACAGGAGGGCAGCTTGGGTCAGGCTTGGGGCATGGAACAGGGCAAGGAGCACAGGCACAATCTGGGAGCGGGTCTGGGCACAGCCTTGGGGGAACAGGAGCCCTCCCACCTCTCGGGGGGCAGCCTGGTAGGGGGGGATACCCAGTGCAGGAAGACTTCCTCCTGGTCAGCGCTGTAGACAGGGAGGGAATGAGGTCTCTGTCACCAGAGGTAAGCAAACAGGAGTTGGCTCAAGAAAGGGCAGTGGGATTAGAGAGCTGAAAAGACTGTGGAATGGGCTCCAATATGTGATTCTGGGCCTGGAATACCCCACCCCCAGTGTCCCCACACACGGCACTCACGTGGAAGAAGCTGTAGAAGATGGCCTGGAAGACCAGGAGGTAGGGTGCGTGGGAGCCCCGAGGCGGGCGCTGCTGGGGGCCCTGTTCGTCCTGCTCTTTGTAGTGGGAGTACTCGTAGTATTTCTGGGCCATCCTGGACCACAAAGGAGAGAAGGCTCTCCCTAGCCCAACCTCTGCACCCAGGCTTATGGACTGGCCAGCCAATGTCTCACGAACAGGAAAACTGAGGCCCAGAGGGCGGATGGGGCTGGTCCAAGGTCCCCAAGACGAGGTGGGCAACACAGGAGAGGCTCTGCCAGGTCTCCAGTCTCCCACCCTGCTGCCCACCAGGCTCACCTGGTGATGTAGTTGCCCATGGAGGCCCAAAGAGGCACAATGGCCATGCCCAGCGCCACGGCTGAGGGCACAAGCGTGTAGTAGCGCTCCCAGTAGTTGGTGGAGACAAAGAGGGCATAGATGCCCACAGCCAGGAACATCATCCACTTGGTGCCAAAAAACCTGCGAGCAGTAGGAGGAGGATGCTGTCACCACGCGCACATCCAGACCGCTGCAGCCCGAAAGCAGCGTGGCCACAACGCCAGGCCCCAGCTCCTGAGGCTGTATGAGGTGGGGAGGGACCCCTGGCCTTGGAGTCGAGGGTCCTAAGATAAGTCTCAGAGACATGGACTTGCTGGTGGCCTCAGGGGAGCCACTCTAACCAGACACCTGTAATGTGGGCTCTGCCCCAACCTCGAGCCTCTCACGGCCACTGCAGGGATAGAGATAAAGCGGGGAGAGGGTGTCATGAGTCAGTGGCCCTTGGGCACATGCAACCCTCATTTGTGTCCTGGGCTGACTCCCAGCCCCCCTTCTCCACCCACGTGCAGTGACTACAGGACCCAGGTGAACAGCTGAGGGACTTGTCCCAAGCTGGGACTGAGGACCAGGGAGAGGAACCCTGGCGCCCCTTCCCCTCTGCACTTTGCCCTTTCAGTCCACTGTGGTCAGTCGGGAAGTTTCTTGTAGAACGACGGCCTCACTGGCTCTGGGAGAATGTTGCACCGTGTTAGAGGCAGGTTGACAGGATAAGGGCCCATTCAGGGCACTGGAGGCTGATCAGCCTAGACACAACCATTGCGGTCTTTGGGTTGGTTTTGTTTTGGGTTCTGTTTGTTTGAATATTTGTGCTCATTATTTCCTTTCTTTGTCTGAGTTTCCAGGAAGCTCAAAGCTCAATGACTCTGGTTTTCTGATACAATTACTTTCTCTTCTATTGCAGGGTCCTGGTTCTTTAACTATCCTTATCTTGCCATATAATAAATTGACAGGCAGCCTCCTCTGATCTATTTGGGGAAGGGCACCCAAACTGCACTGTAAATTTTGAAACAGCAAAAAGTAAAAATACTAGCACTCATTGCTGGTGAGGCTGTGGTTTTAAAAAGAACACATACAGCCACAGGTCATGCAGATGGTACAGCCCTTTGGAAAGTCAGCCTGGTAGTTTGGGTTGGGGGGCAAGCATGGGGTTTGGAGTCACTGCCTGGGTTCAGACCTTCAATCTGCCAGTTGCTGCCTGTGGGGATGGGTTCAACCTCTTGGTCTCCCCGTGTCTAAGATCAGAGCGTCCACCTTGGATTGTAGGGAATGCGATACGCTTATAAAACGCCCAGCACGTAGGAAATGAAATGAGTTTGCCATTAATAATACTGCTAGGTTTCAAGAGCCAGAAAGCCTTTCATATGCTTCTGACCTAGTAAGGGCGGTTCTTAGAGTTTATTCTAGGAGGCGTTCTTTCTTTCCTTCTTCCTTCCTTCCTCCCTCCCTCCCTCCCTTTCTTTCTCTCTCTCTCTCTTTCTTTAATTTTAAGATGAGGAAACAGCCAGAAGCATAAAGGGAACATGCAAAAAAGAAGAGGGAGCCGCAACGTCCAGCCCTGAGCCACAGTTCAGTGCCCCCACGTCTGCAGAAGATGCTAACATCACGAAAGTCCCCACTGTGAAGCAGGCCAAGAGGTGTGCAGTGAAAAGCAAGCAAAAGTGACACTGCACATGCACACATGCACGCACTCCAGCTGACAAGGACAGAAATGTTATCCATGCATGCCGCTGGGAAAACAAAGTCAGCTGATTGCCTGGAGGGCTTGGGAGGGGTTTTCTTTTTTCTGATTTCAATTACGATTCTAATGTTGTTTGTGCGATTGTGATAAAAGAGTTTGAGGGGGGTGTTATTGTTTCGGAAAGACAGGGGAACTCATCTAATGTGTCCACTGATCTCTGGGTCCCATGTGAGCACAGATCTACTGCCTGGCGGTAGGATACTTGTGGAGGGCATTTTTGTACTGCACCAGATGCCACTAAGGCTCCGGTATGGAGGAGACCCCCTGGGGCGCCTGCCCAGCCACACCCTTTTCAGTGAGAAATGTCCCTCAACACTGCCACAGCTGGTTGGGCTCGCGGTGCGTTCCTGGGCTTTGCCGGCTGATCAGATTCTCTCCAGAAACTCCACAGCCCTGATCTCAAAAGGTCATTGTAGCTCCAGGCCACAAAGGAGGGCATGAAGATGATGCCACATGGGGTACGGGCAATCTGAGGGAAGGAGCCTGAGTGAATTTCTGTTGCTTGAAACCCAAGGTGCCTTGGTTGCAAAGCTCTTGCTTCTTCCCCAAACCTGGGTTTCACCCCTTCTCACCCCTCCAGGTAGGCAAGTTCTCTCCCCACCCCACCCCCAAGAACACCAGGACAGCTGGAGACGCCGTGTCCACCAGCCCTCGCACCCCTTCGAGATCAGGGAGGCAGCAGTGTCGCACCTGATGAGCACAGGTGTATAGAGCAGGGCCACGATGGGGGTCACGTTGATGCCCATCAGCATCTTGCTGTCGATGTCAGGCAGCCCCATGTTGCCGTATTTCACCTCCCGGTAGGTCTCATCGTAGTGCAGGATCAGCTGCATCTGCAGAAGGCCTGGGTACAGGGAGCAGGCATGGAGGGGGCAACCTGGCTCTGGGGGCAACCAAGCAGAGGCTGGAACGCAAGCCTGGCACCAAAGGGATCCC
This sequence comes from Delphinus delphis, assembly GCF_949987515.2. Lineage (NCBI taxonomy): Eukaryota > Metazoa > Chordata > Mammalia > Artiodactyla > Delphinidae > Delphinus > Delphinus delphis. The sequence continues at coordinate 105,294,778 of NC_082690.1, forward strand.
CGACTCCAATGCCTATGAGGACAGAGGGGAAGCCCAGGCTGGGCCAAGAGTCCTACCTGCCAGTGGCCACGACAGCGACTTGAATCCAGACCCCCGCCCCCCCCCCTCCGCCAGCCACTTGGACCTCAGCGCCCCTGATTCCGAAGGCAGCAGACCTGCCCAGGGCGCCCAGGGCCCGCCCACACACTCACGAAGCCTGTGGCTGGGCCCCGGGCACACTGCACCGTACCCCCATTGCGGAGGCCGCAGCTGCAGCTGTGAGGGCGCAGAAGAAGTGAAAGAGGAAGGGAGCCGACTGGCCCCAAGGTTTCTCTTTCCCTGAGAAACCTCAGGTCTGGGGAGGGCGCGCGGGGGGAAGGGGAAAGACTTGGGTCCCAGCGCAGAACCCGCCGGGCCGTGCCACCTCGCCTGGCCCGGGGCGGAACGGCGTGGCCAGAGGCCCAACCCGCCAACCCGCGGGGCGCGGCGGGCCGCCTACCCAGGTAGACGCCGTAGGTGAGCATGCCGCCCGCGCTGGCCGCCAGCACGTTCTTGAGCACGCCGAGCCGCTTGCGGCGGTAGTAGCGGCGCTCCTCCTCCTGCTCGTTGTAGTTGGGGTACGCGCCCACCAGCTCGTCCAGCTGCGGGGCACGACGGCGCTCGAACCCGGCCACTGCACCCCCGGAGCCCCGCGTCCATCCCCGGCCGCCCCCGGCACCCCCCCTGGCCCTGGGGCCGCATCCCGCTCCCGCGGGGGAGACCCCGGCCCTTCTGGTCCCCGCGCCGCCACGCTTTCCCCGTCCCCGCTCACCGGGGCCTCGGGCCCGTCTGGGACCCCGAGTTGGTCCTCATCGCCCTGCGCACCCACGGCCCCCGCCACCGGATAGAGCGGCGGCTCCGCCTCCATGGCTGGACCAGCCGGAGGACTAGTCCGGCAGCGGACCCCTACTTCCTCCGGGCGCCGGGACCTGCCTCGCCCCGCCCCGGGGCCCACCTCCTCCACGAGGGGAGGGCCTGGCGCCGCTGGGGGCGTGCCCAGCGCGTGTGCGTGTGCGTGTGCGTGTGCGTGTGCGTGTGCGTGTGTGTAGGGGAGCGCCCGTGCGTCCATCGCCGGCCTCAGGAATGCGAGGTGCGAGTTGGAATCCCAGCTCTGCCACTTCCCGGTATTGTAACTTTGGGGATTAACTCCACTTCTCTGTGCCTCATTTCCTCACCTGTAAATCAGGGATACTCAGCACGACTTCCAAGGGCTCTTTCGGGATTACTGAGTTAATGCAAAACCTTAGGAAAGTGCCAGGCCCATAATAACTCCCCTCAGCCTTACCCCTACCACTGTCATCCCTACCCCACCTCCAGCCCTACCCCTACCACTGTCATCCCTACCCCACCTCCAGCCCTACCCCTACCACTGTCATCCCTACCCCACCTCCAGCCCTACCCCTACCACTGTCATCCCTACCCCACCTCCAGCCCTACCCCTACCACTGTCATCCCTACCCCACCTCCAGCCCTACCCCTACCACTGTCATCCCTACCCCACCTCCAGCCCTACCCCTACCACTGTCATCCCTGACCCATTGGTGTGTTTGCAGGTCAGCAAAGAGCCCTCATAGCGGGTGGGGGGGGAGAGGGCTCCCGCCACAGGACTTGGCAGCCCGTGCCCACCTCCCGCTCACCCTGAGCTTCCTTTGGGCACCCGTAAGTGGGAGCTCTGGCAGGGCCCCTGGGAGGCCGAGATTGTGGGGGCTGCCGGACTGCAGGGGGGCGACCCCCCCCCACACACACACCACCCTGTAGCAGGGACCAGAGCCTCCTGCCCCTGCCTGACTGGGCCCTGGGTCTGGGGCTGCAGTGAGAGCCCATGAAATTTCTGCTTTGCTCGAGCTGACACTCCACAGCTCTGGGTGTCAGCCTGGTTAGAAGTACTCTGGGAAGCTTTTAAAAATATTGGTTTCAGGATAGTCTCCTCAACAAATGGTATCGGGAAAACTGGATAACCACATGCCCAGAATGAAATGGGACCTCTGTCGCACAGTATGCACAGAAATTAACTTCAAATGGATCAAAGACACATAAGACCCCATAACCTAAAACTCCTAGAAGAAAACAGTAGCTTCTCAACATGGGTCTTGGTAATGATTTCTCGGACACGACATCAAAAGCATGAAAAACAAAAGAAAAAACAAGTGGGACTACATCAAACTTAAAATGTCTACACTGCAAAAGAAATAATTAAAATAAAAAGGCAACCGATGGAATGTGGGAGAATGTTTACAAACTATGCATCTAATAAGGGGTTAATATCCAAAATACATAAAGGAATTCATACAACTCAATAACAACAACAACAAAAACCGATTTAACAATGTGTAGAGGGGGCTTCCCTGGTGGCGCAGTGGTTAAGAATCCACCTGCCAATGCAGGGGACACAGGTTCGAGCCCTGGTCCAGGAAGATCCCACATGCCGCGGAGCAACTAAGCCCACACGCCACAACTACTGAAATCCGTGTGCCACAACTACTGAGCCCGCGTGCTGCAACTACTGAGCCCACGCGCCTAGAGCCCGTGCTCTGCAACACGAGAAGCCACTGCAATGAGAAGCCCGTGTGCAGCAACCAAGACCCAATGCAGCCGAAAATTAATTAATTAATTTTTTAAAATTACCCAGTTCCCCTTCTTCCCCCCCCACTCTGAACAATGCACAAGCTGTTCCTTCCGGTTGGAGAGCCCCTTCCCCTGCTCCTTCCAGGAGGGGTCCTTCCCGGGCGGGTGAATGGATGACAAATACCCACCCAGAAGGGCTGCTGGGAAGGTGGAGAGCTGGCCGTGTGGAGGGTATGAATTTACAGAGGCTCCTGGCTGCAAGGTGGTGGAACTTTCTCCAGACTGTGCCCAGGTGCAGATGTGAGTAAAGCAGACAGGTGGAGTCAGGCAGGCAGGACCTGGCAGTGGGAGACAGGGAAGGAGCAAGAGAGAGGGCAGGGCCCAAGGTGGTCCAGAGGCAAGGAGGAGGCGGGAGAGCAGGGATGCAGTGGGCAGCGGGGGGGCTGTGGTCAGAGAGTGGACTCATTACCACTCTCATGACCTTGGGAGATGACAAAGTCCAGGGTATGGCCATGGCACGGGGTGGGGAAGGATGATGAGGTCCAGGAGGTCATGGGGCTTGGGGCACACGCAGGCAGTGGACTTTGCCGCCCCCAGGAGGATGCAGTCCTGTAGAACTGAGCGGGCGGGCGGGAGACCAGGCCGGAGGGGAAGGTAGCTGTCCGAGGTGGCTGGTGTGACCGCAGAGGGTGGGTGAGGAGGACAGGGAGGAGCCCTGGCCCCTCCTGAGAGGGCACCCTCCTGAAACTGTATCAGAAAGGGGGCCCCTGGGCCTGGGTGGAGACTGGCATCTGTGGTCGGGAAATGACCTCCCTGTCTGCCACCTGCTGCACCTGCGGCAGTTATGGAATGAAATCCCTCAGCCAAGTGCACCTGGCTCCTCCAGCTCCTTGGACGGAGAATGGAGAACCTGGGACGAGCCAGGGAGGAAGGGTGGGGGAAGGGCCCTCTTGCCATGCAGCGGGGTCCCCAGGGTGCCCGGTCTTGTCTGGGCGTTAGTGTGGGAAGCCCCCTCACCTCATCTTCCCTCACCCCAGTATTTCCTCCCTTGCAAAACAGGAGTAGGTGAAAAAGGCTTCTGCACACTGAAAACAGGATGGAGGGGGCCAGCCTAGGGGCCAGGAGGAAGAGAAGCATCTTAGAGGCCAGAGGAGACCTTTAGGGGCAAGAGAAGGGAGTGTGACACCTGTCAATGAAAAAATAATCCATAAACAATCTGTAATGGGAATAGAATAGAGTTTTATTTGAGCCAAACTGAGGACTATAGCCCAGAAGACAGCCTCTCAGATAACTCCGAGGAACTGCTCTGAGGAAGCGTGGTTTTCAGCACAGTTTTATGTCTTGTCAGAACAAAGAACATCAAACAAGTCAGGGAGACATTCCTTCATGGTTTCAAAAAAACAGATCAGCACGTACACAGAGTCAGTATGGCCTTGGCACTTGAGAAAGAAGTCTTATTATCAAAGGAGCACCAGCATTGGCGTCCCAGGAAGGGACACATTTCATCTTTATTTTTCCCTTTTGTTTTGTTTTGGTTTTTTTTTGCGGTACGCGGGCCTCCCACTGCCGCGGCCCCTCCCGTCGCGGAGCACAGGCTCCGGACGCGCAGGCTCAGCGGCCATGGCTCACGGGCCCAGCCGCTCCGTGGCATGTGGGATCCTCCCGGACCGGGGCACGAACCCGCGCCCCCCGCATCGGCAGGCGGACCCCCAACAACTGCGCCACCAGGGAAGCCCTCATCTTTATTTTAACATGGACATTCTTTGCTTCTGGTCAGTGCGCCCTTTTCTTTAATGGTTAAAGCAGATGTACAATGTATGCTTGGAAGGCCACAAACAGACTGTTCCAGTTAGCATCAAGTTCAAGTTAACTCACGGATAAGCCAGCATGACTTCCCCAGACATCAATACGTGAGCATTTCTTTTACTGCACCCAAGGAAAGAGAGGGGCAGTGTCCCAGGCCCAATGGCTCTTAGAGAGAGAGAGGACAGGGAAGATTTTTAGTTGTCCCTATGTTGGAAAGAGGGCAAGCCCACAAAAGTCCTATAAAGGGACAAAGGGAAGATGGCGTGACCTCTGAAGGGGTCAGGAAGCTCCAAGATGCAGCCACCTGAAGCTCTCTCCGCCCGAGAGCCCCCCGTCCAGCATTTTGAGGTTTTCAGGTGGCCCAGTATTTACCCAGAGCGGGTGTGTGTCGTCGAAGAAAGGGTAAAGGCCTCCTGGGCGGGCTTGTGTGCTCATGGGGAAGGGGGGCAAGGCTTACTGAACAGCAGATGCCTTGGGCAGACCCAGAACTCACAGGCTATTTATCTCCCACCAGGAGGGACCCCCAAGACGAAATCAAGTGGAGTGTGTTTTATGAACCAGCCAGAAAGCAAAGAGAAGGTAGGAGGGGAGCAGAGACACTGCTCCAGGAAGTGGGTGGTCTGCCTATACCAGTGGATCCCCCTGGCCTCCCCTGTGCTGAGCCCCACTGACAGCTACTTCTTTTTTCTTTTCCTTTTTTTTTTTTGGCCGCCGCTACAGCATGTGGGATCTTAGTTCCCTGACCAGGGATCAAACTCGCGCCCCCTGCAGTGGAAGCTCGGAGTCAACCACTGGACGGCCAGGGAAGTCTCTGGCAGCTACTTCTTAGATGTTGGCTTTCTGCAATATTGCTTGCTTTCTGTGGGGTCTTGGTCCATGCCTAAAACAGAGGTTACTGTACCATTTAGGGCCCTAAAATGATTTAATTAAGTCCTTGGAGTCCTTGTTACATGTGGACTCCTTCTGTGATGTTGGTAACTTTTAATTTTGAATGGCATTATTAAAATCAATTCATTTTAGAACATTTGTGGCGGGGGCGGGGTCCTGGTAGCTTGTTTCCACACCCGCCATCACGGCACCCAGTGGTTAATGACACTGTCCTAATCTTATTAAAAGCGAAAAGGAAATATATTTACATCTAAATTTTAAATATCGATTAATTTTTAAAAACACTGACATGAAGAATGCAAATTCAAATGTCCCAAGCTGAGTGAGGAGTAATTTCGGTCTTGTTAGCTTTTGACACAGTGACCCTGGATGAATTTGAGAAGCAGGTGGTTTCAGGCTCTGGGCTCCTAGAATCTGCCGACGCTCAGGAACTCTGGCAATTACCAAGAAAATATCTCCGGATCAGTCCAGACTGGGGTTCGGATGTGACTGGCAAACTGCTCCTGGAGAGACAAATACTAGAGCAACAGGCTCCCTGGTTAGGCTCGGCCAGTGGGAGGTTCTGGGTTTGGGAGGAGGTGAGAGCCAGGGCATAACTAGGGCGGGGATGGGGGAGCACGTGGACAGTGGCTTGACTCCTCCAGGGTCCCAGTGTCCACAGAGCAGTCCTACCATGGTCTAGCTTTCCCTGGCTGACCTTGACCCTCTGGGGTCTGGTGACACCACTTCCTGCCTTTGACCTTTCCAGGCTCCCTCACCAACCCAATTCCCTGTACTAAATCTTCCCTACTCAAAAGACCTAGGTTGGTTTCTGTTCACTAAACCCTGACTTATAAATCCCCTTGTTTCCAGAAAGAATTTTTGCATGGCTTAAGAAGCTGCTGTCAGGGAGCCTTGAGACTTCCTATGAGGCTGTCCTAGAGGGGACCCAGATAAACACAGCCCATGTGACCTGCAGGGCAGAGAACGGAGCAAGGTCTGCGGCCCCTCCCACCGCATCCAGACCTCAAGCACTCCCTGTCACATCTACCCTCACTGTTGTCTAATGGTTTTCTCTATACTAGGTTCTATTTTTGTTCTCACTATAAAAATAATAGATGTTCCTTGTAGAAAAACAAACAGGAGAGATACATATTGCTCCCGGTTCGAACACCCTGAGACAGCTCCGGGGGTCTTGTGAAGTGTCACCCTGCCTTGTATCCAAAGTAGCACGCAGGGTCCACTGCTGATTCATCTAACTCCACTTCCCTGGCATTGAGGCAAATCTTTACCATTTTTGTTTTTTATAAATTTATTTAGTTTATTTATTTTTGGCTGCACTGGGTCTTCGTTGCTGCACGCGGGCTTTCTCTAGTTGCAGCGAGTGGGGGCTACCCTTTGTTGCGGTGCGTGGGCTTCTCTTTGCGGTGGCTTCTCTTGTTGTGGAGCACAGGCTCTAGACAAGCGGGCTTCAGTAGTTGGGGCACGCGGGCTCAGTAGTTGTGGCTCATGGGCTCGTTGCTCTGTGACATGTGGGATCTTCCTGGGCCAGGGCTCAAACCCGTGTCCCCTGCATTGGCAAGCGGATTCTTAACCACTGCGCCACCAGGGAAGCCCTAATCTTTACCATTTTTTAAACTAAAAACCATGGGGTTGATGATTGTCACAAGCTGTCGGGAGGTCCCCGAGCTGGGATGTGCCAAAGACCCTGCCCAGCTCCTGGCACAGCAAGTGTCCAGGAGAGATGCTGCTTTCAGCTGAGACTCCTGGGAGTGGGGTAACCACCCCCCAGCTCCTAAGCAAGAGTGCGGGGCACCCTGGAGACTTGGGGCTGGCTGGGTTAGAATCCCCACCTGTCCCTCTCCTGTGTGGCCCCAGCCCGGCCACTGTCCCTCTCTGAGCCTGTTGTTTCACCTGTAAAGCTCAGACCATAACATCTGAGAATTTGTGTCAAGTGCTTGGCGCAGGGCTTAGCACACAGTAGGTGCTTAGTAAAGCTTTGCTAAGTGAGCACATGGGTGAGTGCTGGCTGTGTCCAGGCACTGCACCCCAGTGGCCTCTGACTGCACCCCAGGGTCACACTGGCCTCTGTGGGTGGCTGCTGGGGGGAGCCAGGTGGTCCTGCCTTCAAGGCTGGGAGGGGGAAGGAAGCGGGGGCGGGGCCCCAGGACAAGGCCTGGGGTGGCCACTCCCTTAGGAAGGTGGGGAAAGGGACAGAAAAGCCTTCGCACCTGTTGAGCACCTACTGTATACCAGGTGCATTCCAGATGTGCTCTGATTTCGCCCTCACTGCAGCCCTGTGAGGCAGGTCGAATCAATCCCATTTTGGGGGGAGGAAACGGAGGCCCAGAGAGGGGCCTAACTTGCTCGAGGTCACCCAGCAGGTGGGCTGCGGAGCCAGGTTTGAATCTGTCAGCAGGTGACGTGGTGAGGTGCTCTTGGGCAGGTCTGAGGCTCTGTGAGCCAGGCTCACCAGGTGAGGGAGGGAATGATGAATGAAGGAATGAAGGAATGATGCCTTAGCCCATGACCAGCTCGTCCTCCCCCACCTCTGCCCGGAGAGGGAGGCCAACAGCGACACTCATGAGGGTCTTTTCATCCCGTTCTCCAAACTAAAACCCAGAGGAGTTGCAGAAGAGCAGCGCCTGGCTGGGCAGATGTGTCCCCTCCAACCTCGGTGCTCCCCCCAGCACCCGCCCCACCGGCTGACCCGGGACCTCAGCAGAGCCTGCCACCCACCACAGCTGGTTCTAAGAGTGGCTCTTAGTGGTACCCCGCGCAACGTCCCCCATTTATCCCAAGCTCCCTGCGACAAGGATGTCACCCCTAGGTACCACGGAGCCCTTGGAGCTGCTTTTTTTTTTTTTTTTTTAAATTAATTAATCTGGCTGCGTCGGTTCTTGGTTGCGGTGCACGGGCTTCTCTCTAGTTGTGGCGCGTGGGCTCAGTTGCCCCACGGCGTGTGGGATCTTAGTTCCCCGACTGGGGATCGAACCCTCGTCCCCTGCATTGCAAGGCAGATTCTTAACCACTGCGCCACCAGGGAAGTTCTGCTCCTGGAGCTCTGAGGATCAAAAGAGGCATCCAAACCAGAAAGGGGAGAGGGCCAGTCCCTGTTCCTCCCCAAGGGGCAGTGCCCTTTCAGACTGGCGAGCTTCACTCCCAGGCCAGGTTAGGACCCCTGTGTCAGGAGGACAGGCCTCTTTGGGGACCTCCCAGGCTGAATTCATGACAAGTTTGGGGTAACCCCTGCAGGAGGTATCCCCGGTCAGGGAGGGGTCCCTCAGGATCCTGCAATACCCCTCCCACCCACCATACCTCCCCAGGTGGGTCCCTGATTTGCTGTGTGGCCTTAGATCAGTGGCTGCCCCTCTCTGGACCTGGTTCCTGGCTGACCGCTGCCAGGCTCAGCTCCAGCCCAGCCCCGCCTGACACTGGCTCTGCCTCTGCCTGGCTCAGCTCCAGACAGCAGGGCAGGGCTGTCACATGCTGAGCCACGTGACAGGCAGCGGCTGGGGGTTCCATCCCACGCAGAGGACGGGGCCCCTGCAGCCCCTTACCCCAGTCCCAAACGGCTGAAGCCTCCAGGGGCTACCAGAGCAGGTGTGGGCCAGGAGACCTCTCCTACCCTCCCAGGTAGGCAGGGGCAGCAGGGAAGGCGGGGGCAGTGAGGAGCATCTCCCAGGTGCCCAGTCGGCCCAGAGGCCCTGGGCCAGCATCCCAGACAAGACCTAGGGCACCAAGGTGGAAGGGCAGCAGCGGGCCCAGGGTGACAGGCATGGGGCAATAGCACAAAGGATATTCCTGTCCCCCTACCTGTAACCTAATCGCCTGCCTGTCTGACACCAGCACCTGCCAGGGGATCGTCCCCCTTTGTGCTGGCTCTGACAGGTGTGCCTGGGGTGGGGGTGGGGTGAGGCTGAGGGGCAGGGACACAGGAACCTCATGGCGACACTTATATCATGACGGCTCACCTAGAGGGCAGAGGGTGGCGCTCTTTCCGGGGAGGCAGGAGGGGACAGCAGGGGGTGGACCCAGCCCCGCTCTGGAGCAACAATTTTCTCATGTGGGTCCCAGCCTGCCACTCATGCCCTGTGCCCTCTCTCTGGACTTCCATTTCCTCATTGTAAAATGCCAGGTTGCAGGGTGACAGGTGCTGTGAGCGGGGCGCTGGATGACGTGATGTCGGACACAGACGCGCCGAGGGCAGGGGCGAAGCCTGCAGCAGGCAGGCCTGGGCCCTGGGATTGGATTTCTGGACTCCAGCTGTCTTTGGATCAGACCTCTTCATTTTGCAGATGGGAAACTGAGGCTCAGAGGGGCTGGCGGTGGGGGGGCTGGGTGTGGGGAGCAGGGCTTTCCCCCCTGCTACTCCAGGCCACAGCCTGCACCCCACACCGTAATTCCTGGGTCCACTACTCTGGACTCATCCTCCATCCTTCCCATCAGGGGTCGAGATGGACCCCTCAGCTCAGAGCTCCCTGGAGACCTGCTGTGTGGCCCTGGCCTGGTGCTGGCCCTCTCTGCACCCTGGCTCCTTCTCTGTGGTCCAGGAAAGGATCTAGAGGCCCCTGAGGGAAGTGATGGGGAAATCTCAGCCTGCAGCCTCCAGCCAGCCCAGAGTCAAAGTCAGGCACAAGGCCAGGACAGCCCCACCCCAGGGGCTGGCCCAGCCTTGCACATTTCATAACGGAAGGGCAACTGGGTAGAGCAGGGCCAACCAGGAGGAAGGGCAGCTTCGCAGGGCCTCAGGTACGGTGTTCTGCAGAGGCTGGGGATATAGCAGCGAGCAGTCAGGGCCAGGGACCCGCTGGCAGGTTGGCTTGGGCACTCTGGGCTGCCGTCAGTCCTGGAAAGCCTGGCCACTCACGGCCACGCACAGGGACTAGCTTTGTCTTCTCGGAGCTTCTCTGCTCGCCTGAGGAGAAAGGGGAAGGGGGAAGGGAGTTCCGTTTGCCCCAGCCTAAGAGAGCGAAGAGAGAGGCCAAGAGTCCCTGCTCTGGACCGGCCGCCCCAGGAAGGAATGCACCCCTGTCCCTGGGGGGGTGGTCAAGCATCCATTTGGCAACACATTTCCTGGGCAACTACCACGCATGCCCGCTGCTGGGGTGGGCTATGCAGCGAGCGGTTCTGAGCGGTCGCGTTCCTGGGAATGGACTCTGCCGGGGTCCAGGAAGGCGAGGCTTTGCCAGCGTCAGGCAGCCGGGGGCACAGCCTCTCCGTGCGGTGGGGCGGGGGTTGGCTTGGCCCACGGCCAAGGGTTGGTCCCCAGCTCCCCACACCCGCCATGGAAGGGAGGGGGCCGCTCCCCAGAGTTTGGGAGACCTTGTAAAAATCCAGGTTAAGGCTCCACGGGGCAGGGAGGGGAGATCAGATTGGAGACCCTAGGGTACTGGGACCTGCAGAGCCTTCGAGGCAGCCCCGTGCCGTCCACCTTCTGACAGCCTGATGGGGGTCCCCTGGGCCCTCAGACCACCATGTTCACCTCTGTCACTCTTCCCAGCCCCACATCCCTGCCCCCACCTGGGTCTCAAGTTGATGTCCTTGCCTCCCTGGTGCCCACACTGGGCCAAGGTCTCCTCGGGTTCCCACCCCAGGGTCTCCTCCCTGAGACGCCCCAGCACAGCTGTCCTTTGCAGTCTGAATAACCATCGTTCAGAGCTGTCTTCACTGAGCACTCACGGGGCTCGGCCCTGCACCAAGCACTTCACAGCACTATGGGGTACCTACAAGACACCATCCCCATTGCACAGATGGGAAGAGTGAGCCACAGAGAGGCCAAGCCACCTGCCCAAGGTCTCCTAGCTAATAAACAGAGTTGCTGGGATTTGGACCCAGGTCCTCAGGCCCCCGACATGTCATACAGAGGGTGCTCTTAGAAGGCCTGTGGTATAGACAGGGAAACCGAGGCAGAAAGGATGAGAGGGTGGGCAGAGGTGGGGGCTGATCCGCAGGACCAGCCAGGGCCCAGGGACGGGACTCGGGCAGCAGCTGTTCCCCGATGATGATTGGAGGCAGCAGACCTGAGTGCCCGACCCCTTTGTCTCCCTCCTTGATAACCCCGTGACCTGGGCCTCAGCTTCCTACAGGGGTGCCAGCCAAAAGCTATGCTGCACTCACATCAGGCACCCACGCTGGCACAGTGCCCGGCACAGTCAGTGCTTAGTCAATATTATTATTATTACAGAATCCCCAGGCTCATGGCCTTGAGGGAAGGTGGCTGGCCCTGGGGCCCGGGGAACGAGGCCCATCCCTTGTCACATCAAGTGACTTAGCAACTCCCAGGGAGGTGGGCTTAGGGCCCCCAGACCACCCGATGAAGGAACCCCCTCATCTGTGTGTCCACAGTGGCTGCTCAGCTCCCTTGTGAGGTCACAGGCCCGGGGTCCCCCCAGGCCCAAGGCAGCCTTACACATCTGCTTACCTGGGTTGAGTCCAGTTCCCTGCCCTGCAGCAGTCTCCCCTTGGGGCCTCGGTCCTGAGCAAACTGCAATATGGTGTGAGCTGGCCTCAGTGTTGCCAGGAGAGGCTGCTGGAATGTTCCAACCAGACCTCCACCCCCGCAGAGCTCCCCACCCCACACTGTACTCGGAGATGCCCTGTTCAAGTGACGTGCCTTACATTTTTGTGGGTTCTGCAGGCTCTTAGGAAAGTGCAAAGACCCTTGCGGAGGCGGGAGAAGGGCGGTTGTGGTTTTCCCTCAGCATCCATCAGCAGAAGTCTGAAGGTGAGAGAGGATGGGGGGAAGGAAGAGGGATAGATATTTGTTGAATACTTGGTAACAATAACCACAGCTGACCATTATTAAGCTCTTACCATGCACACAATGGCCGGTGCTTCATGTGGTGGAACGGTAGCATCCCCTTTTTACAGGCATGGAAACTGAGGCAGGGAAAAGATGAGTGACTTGCCCAAGGTCACACAGCTACAGAGGCAGGGTCAGGGTTTGAGCTCAGGTGGCAGCTTTAGGGGTCAGCAAGTCTCTTAGCTCTTGGGTCTCTGGCCAGTATGCCTTCCTCTCTGGAGGAGGGTTGGAGCTGGGGACAAGCCTGGAGTGACAGGGGCTCTGATGATGTCCCTGTTCTGCTACAGTCACCCTCTCTGGGGGATGTGGTGCCCGCCCTGTGCCCGAGACAACTGCCCCGTTTCTCCTGATCAGAGTAGGAGGCCTGTGGGGTCAGTTTGGCCCCCATCATGCCTATGGGGACAGCGTAGGGCTCCAGCAGGCTCTCAGCACAGAGTGCCCATCAGGGCAGGCCATCCTGTTGGCTGGAACAGCTCATGGAGTCCTCCAGAAAACTTAGGGCCGTGGTGGCAGTAGTCACTTAACAATAGCTGGCAACCCTGAGGGCACTGACGCCCTGTCCTGGGCTTAGAACTGGCCAGCATGGTCTCATCCTTGATAAACACCCATCAGGTGGTAGGTGGAAGGGTGACCTTAACAGATGAGGAGATTGGGGCACAAAGCCCCAAATGATAAGTTAAGTAGGCAAAGAGGGGTCCTGCTGCCCAGTCCAGTGGGAGAGGAAAGAGAGGGATGGGGAGGCGGGGCAGGGAGGTGGACAGAAGGAAACCAGGTATTTATCACAAGGTATGACACAGTGCGGTGGGGAGCAGAGCCAAGGGCCCACTGTGAGAATGTGTAAGGGAGTAATCATGGTGGGCTGCCTGAAGGAGGCATCAGCCAAGCAGAGACCAGAAGAGAAGTGAGTCAGAGAGAGAAGGAGGAAAGGGTCCCCACTGGTCCTTGGCACCAGGCCGAGGACTAAGTGCATCAGAGAGCTCCTCTGATGAACTTCAAGTAAGCAGGCGGGCGCCCGGGGGAATGTCAGAGCCCCTACCCTGCCTTCCAGCCCTGGCTGATGACAGCATGGAGGCCTGACTGCCCCCTCACCCCTCACCCCTCAGCATCCCCTGCTTCTCCAACACTGTGGCCGATGGGGCTGGGATGGGCAGCAGGGCCTCTGGGAGGTGGGGTTCTTCTTTCCCAGTCTTGTTGCGGAGGTGGGGCACAGGGAGAGGAGTCCTGTCACCCAGCCCTCTGAGCCACCACCAGCCAGCCTGGCCACGCTGGGCAGGGCCCCCAGGCTGGGGACAGTGGGAACAGAGCATTTGTATTGGGAATGTCCCAAAGTGGTGGTTGGTGGACTCCGCCTCTAGTTACCAAACTTCCCCTGGTTACTCCACTCAGACCTGCTGGGGTAAGGGCTACCCGTCTCCAGGAGGGGCACCGGAGTAGGGTGGGGGCCATGGCTTAGGGCTAATTTCCGGGTGGCAGGAAGAAGCGTGACCCCCTGGCTCCCTGCTCACTCTTAGGGGCCACGGAGTAGCTGTCCCCAAGCCCACACCCAGTCCCGTGACTGCCTTGGGGTCCAGAACCCTCCTGCCCACTGGTTAAGAGGTGTGGTCTGTAGCTCTGTCAGTGGGTGTCCAAGTGTGCCCCTTGTGTGTGTGTTTGTGTGTATGTGTAGGTGGGGCAGCCCTGGTCCCTGGGCTTACGTGTGAGTCCCCATGGGGGTGCCCGTGGGCCCACGCGGGTGCAGGCAGGGGCGGTGGAGGGCGCCTGGAGGTGGGGCGCCCCGGCCCACGCTGCCCCGCCCGGCAGGATGGACCCCTTCGCGGACACGCTGCAGCGGCTGCGGGAGGCCTTCGACTCGGGGTGCACGCGGCCGGCCGAGTTCCGGGCTGCCCAGCTGAAGGGCCTGAGCCGCTTCCTGCAAGAGAACAAGCAGCTTCTGCAGGAGGCGCTGGCGCAGGACCTGCACAAGGTGGGTTGTGGGGGGACAGGCAGGGGTGGGAGGAGGAGGGCAGGGGTGGGGAGGTTGAGACAGGGGGGATGGGGACAGCTGCATCCTCCATGAAGGGGGAACTAAAAGCCGTCAAACCCCGCCTCCTTTCCTGTGCCGTAACCCGCTCTTCTGCATTCACCCATTCATTCATTTCTTCATTCACTCCACTATTTTTTTCTTTTTTTTGGTCGTGTGGTGCAGCTTGCGGGATGTTAGTTCCCCGACCAGGAATTGAACCTGCGCCCTTGGCAGTGAGAGCGCGGAGTCCTAACCACTGGACCGCCAGGGAGTTCCCCCACTCCACTACTATTTATTGAACACTTACTATGGGCCAGGTACTGTTGTAGGCTCTGGGGATACAACAAATAAAACAAAGTTCCTGTGTCCAGGGAGCTGGCCTCCTGGGGAGAGACACAACTAGACAGTAAATAAACACACGGCATGTTGGATGGTAATGAATGCCATGGAGAGACACTCCCAGTGTGAAGGGGGTGAGAGAGGGCCAGGGTCAGGGTGCGGTTTTGTATGTGGGGGTCAGAGAAGGTTTCTCTGAGACAGTGGCGTTTGAAGGAGGAGGGGGAAGGATCCACGTGGACAAGGGGGGAAACAGCAGAGGGCACAGCACGTGCAAAGGCCCTGAGGCAGGAGGTGCTTGGTGTATTTGTGCTTGAGGAGCAGCAAGGAGGCCAGAGTGGCTGAAGGGGAGTGGAAGAGGCAGAGGTATGCAAGGGACGAGGTCCAGGGAGCTGGGTCACACCGCTAGGGCCGCATGCAAGGGACGAGGTCCAGGGAGCTGGGTCACACCGCTAGGGCCGCATGCAAGGGACGAGGTCCAGGGAGCTGGTCACACCGCTAGGGCCGCATGCAAGGGACGAGGTCCAGGGAGCTGGTCACACCGCTAGGGCCGCATGTGGAGGACTTCTGCTTCACCAGGTACCGTGGGCATCATGGCCTCTGTCCAAACCCTGGAGGCCTGGGGGCTCAGCCCCTCCCATCTCCAGCAGCAGCCACAGCAGGACCTCAAGAAATACACTTCCTTGTAGGCAGCCTTCCACCGTCTCAGCCAGCAGGGCCCACCCGTGTGGCTGCCGCTGCCCTAGGACAACTGTCCAGGGGCTTCTTCTCTGGACAAAATGTCCCTTGAGCTTGCCACGAAGGCCACGGTGCCCAAGCTCACCCCTGATGCCCCACTGGCCCCTCACCACCTGTAACTCTCCAAGGCTGTGACTCTTTACCAGCTGGTGAGGTGCTGTTTTGATACTTAACACCTAGGGCAGGCCCATGGTGCACATTGGCTGCCGGCCAGCCCCTGTGGTCACCACTTGTCCCCAGGGGGCTGCAGCAGTCCCACACTGGCTCGTGCTGAGCGCTGAGCTCATCTTCTCCCCAAACCTCCTGAGCCCATGAGCAGAACCCTGGGGTCATCCCTTTCTGCCCTCCTGCCTCCCCTGCCCTTCCGGTGGGCCTGCTGGCCCCACCCAGCTCATGAAAGAGATGCCGGCACTGGCAGGCCTGGGAGGCCCTCTGCAGCCTCCTTGGGCCCCACCTGATTTGCAGGCACCCAGCCAGGTGTCCAGAGCAGTCACTTCGAGACTAGTATCTCGTGGCACCTGGGGTCATGGATCAGGGCACCCCCGTTCACGGGGGCAGCACAAGTTGGCCACAAGGACTTGTCCTGAGGACGTGGCCTCCTGGTGACGCCTACTCCCTTTCTCGGGGTCCTCAAACCTTCTGTTTATCACCACGCTCCAGGACTGTAGCCAGGTGAGACCGGGCTCCCTCGTCTGCCATTTCTGGAATCGTCTGCTACCCCATTTATGAAACCAAGGCACCGGGTCGTACTCTCCTTGGCTCTCTGACACCCAAGGGGCCTGGCTTTGCCCCCCTGTGGGGAGTGTCCATTCACTGGACCTGGTCCGGGACAGAGGGGGCTCACACCCCCTACCCTGGCATGTCGGGCTCCCTGGGGACTGACACCCCACTGAGCCTCTGCCCTGCCCACCAGCTGGCCTGGCCTGGCCGCCTCCGTGAGACCTGACCCGATGGTCTGTCTGGTCCCTGTTCTCCCTATGGCTCAAATTTCACCTCCTGCCTGCAACCCTCAAGCCTCCAGGAGCCCGCGCCCCACAAAGGAAGCAGCAGCCCAGAAAATCCAATCTGGTCCCGGCCTCTGGCCTGGTCCCTCCCTCTGGGCTCAGCCAGCCCTGTCCCCCGCCTTCCCAGCAGGCAGCATCTGCCCGGTCTGACCTGCACAAATCGTCCCATTTAACCCCCAACAGCCCTTCCAGGTAGAGGTGGTCACCCCCAGTCACCCCCAGAGGAGACTCAGAGAGGGCATGTTCTTGCCTAAGGGCACAGAACCCGGGCTCAAAACAGCCTCTACTCTTCCAAACTCCTGGCATTCAGCGGGGTTCAGATCAGCCCTCAAACAGGCCCAAACCTCAGTCAGGTCACAGGAGACCTCGCTGGGCAGGAGTGTGGGCTGTGGACACAGACATAGTAGAAGGCATGCCTGAAGCAGGCTCAGCCCCTAGAAGCGCTGGGGGGCGTGGCTTCTCCCCCCCAGGCCCTGCGCCCTCCCCCTCCCCCCAAGGCTCAGCTCTGGCACTCCTGGGCCCATCGCCCTCTCCTCTGACAGGAAGGAACTTGCACCATAATGGCTGAGTCTCAGGCATCAGGACAGCCTGGCTCTTGTGTCCTAGGCCATGGGCCTCCAGCTGCCTGCAGCCCACAGGCTGGGTCCCTCCTCCCTCGTGGGGGTGGGGCAGGCATGCCAGCCGGCATAGATCAGGACAAAAGCCCTATTGATTGTCTCCTTTTTCCGACTCCTGCCCTTGAAATCTGCCCTGGCCCCTGGGCTGTGGGAACTGATGGCAGAGACACCTGTCCCCAGTGACCAGTCCCCAGTGACCCAGAGACACCTGTCCCCAGTGTCCCCTGCAGACTGACATCCACACAGCAGGCCACAGAGGGCCACACAGACAGTCCTGTTCAAACTTAAGTTAGAGCCTGTCCCTGCTCTGCTCAACAGTCCTCACCTCAGCTGCCTGGCCTCATCACCTCACGCACTCTTCTCCCTGCTAATCAGGAACATAGCAAGCCTGAACCCGCCCCAGGGCCTTTGCACAGGACATACCATCTGCCTGGAATATTCTGCCTCCAGGTATCCATGGGCTCCTTCCCTCTCTTTCCTCACTGCTCAAATGTCACCCCATCCCAGAGGCTGGCACTGACCATCTTATATAAAATAGAGCAAAGACACACACACACATACATGCGCACGTGCACTCACACACACGCACACACACTCCAGCAGTCTCTATCCCTCTTACCCTGTTTCATCCTCCCATTGCGCTTGTCACGTCCTAATGCAGTAGTCAGCGTTCTCATCATCACGTCGACCGTGCCCCTACAATGTCAGCTCCGTGGGGCAGGTTTTCTGTCTGTTTCAGTCACAGCTGCATCCCCAGCACAGAAACGGCACCCACGCACTCTAACCATTCAGTGAACATGGAGTGAATGAACGAATGAATGAGTGAATAAAACAGACCTTGCCTGGGGAGGCTTTGCCCACCCCAGGGCTCCGGCCACCTGCGGATCCTGGGTACCCTGGCCCAAGCCCTGCCCTTGCCCCTCCCCCTCCCCTGCAGTCAGCCTTCGAGTCAGAGGTGTCTGAAATCAGCATCAGCCAGAACGAGATTAACTCGGCCCTTAGGAACCTGCGGGCCTGGATGAAGGATGAGAAAGTGCCCAGGAACCTGGTGAGTGACCCTGGGCGTCAGGGCCGCAGGCAGCCTCTCTGGGTGGCAGGTGGTGCTGAGGGGCTGGGGTCTTGGCACCTCACCGTTCACCATCACTCTGCCCCGACCCAGGCCACACAGCTGGACTCGGCCTTCATCCGGAAGGAGCCCTTCGGCCTGGTGCTTGTCATCGCCCCCTGGAACTACCCTCTGAACCTAAGCCTAGAGCCCCTGGTGGGCGCCCTCGCAGCAGGTGAGAGGGAAGCACCACCTTCTCCCTCCACCTCCCGTCCATCCCCCCAGCCTCCCAGCCGCCCACAGAGCCAGGGAGGAGGGGGGAGCTGGCACCAGGTAGCTAAGAAGGCCTGGTTCCCATCTGGCCCACCATCCGCAGGCTGTGTGGCCTTGGGGCCGGCAGGGCACCTCTCTGAGCCATATTCTTCACCTGAAGGTGGAGTGAGGCCGGCACCTGCCCTGCAGGTGTGAGGACTGAATGGAGACGGGGAGTGGCTACAACGGGCCCCCCCTCTCCCCGCCCCACCCCTCAGGGAACTGTGTGGTGCTGAAGCCCTCGGAGGTCAGCAAGAGCACTGAGAAGGTCCTGGCCGAGGTGCTGCCCCGATACCTGGACCAGGTGAGCAGGGCCAGGTACAGAGCAAGCAGCTACACTGGGGCTGAGCAGGGCTAAGGAGGCCCCGCTGGGCCGGGCAGCCCTTGGCGTGGCTCCTCAGACAGGACCTGACTTCCAGTCTCACTCCTGCCTCCTCTGGGTTGTGTGGCCTTGGCCAGGTCACCGCCCCTCTCAGCCTGTTTCCCTCTGAGTGAAACAGAGGGGTGGGGCCTGTCCCCCGGGGGTCCCTGTCTGTCTCTGGTCGGCCCTGCTGGCCCAGCCCCGGCCTCAGTCCCAACCCCAAACCCGCCAGGCCCCAACCTTACACCTGTTGGGCTGGAACTGCCTGTGCCTAGTGCCCCTGGGGAGCTCCCCGCTCCCCACTGCCCCCGACCCAGCCCACCTGGAGCCCGGGCACCAGGCAAGCGGGGAGCCATCCCAGGCACTCAGGCAGGCAGGCAGGTGCCCTCTGGGCGCTCAGGCCGGGGTCCCAGAGGGAGCCCTCTGCCGTCTGGCTTGCAGAGCTGCTTTGCCGTGGTGCTGGGCGGGCCCCAGGAGACCGGGCAGCTGCTGGAGCACAAGTTCGACTACATCTTCTTCACAGGTGAGGAGCCAGTCTGGGGGTTGTGCAGGATGGGAGAGGTGAGAAGCTTGCCCAGCCCCACCCTTAGGGGTCTTATCCCCAACTCTGAGAGAGGGACAGAAGCAGCCAGCCAGCCAGGGAGGATGCAGACTGGGGCAAGTGCTGGGTGGTGCTCTCGGCCCCAGGACGAGCTTGCTCCACTCTCCCTGAGCAGGCTGGGGAGCAGCCCCGGACCCCTGGGGACCCTTGGGAGGGACGGGCCCCATCCCGGAAACAGGCCTCTCCACCACTCACAACCTCACACATCACAGCATCTGTCCTTGCTGAGCTCCCGCCGTGCCAGGCGCTCATTCCTGCGCCCACGGCCCTTCTGGAGGGCTGGACAGATGACGGTTTGGGGGCTTGGGTGACAAAAAGATGCAGTGCCCACTGCACTAGCCAGGATTGGGGCAGGCTGTATTTTGCTCCCAGAGGTCACCTGCCATCACCCTGACATGTGCCCATGTGGTCCAGACACCACCTAGCTTCAAGTGACCAGGATGGAGTTTCCAGAAGAGATGAAAGGGTGGAGGATACAGACAAGGCGAGGCCCTGGAGGAGGGAGGAGGAGACCCGCCTCCTGTGTTGCACACTTTGTCCCCATCAGAGCAGGGGACGTGCCATCCCTGCCTTTCTCCTCCCCAGACCCTGCCACGAGCCCAGGACAAGGCCTGCCAGCTGCCACCTTAACAGACAGGGAGGGCGACTGTGGGAGCAGAGGGGCCAGGGTCCTCAGCTGTCCCTACAGATTCCCAGGGGCCGGAAACACCAGGAGAAGGAAGCCGGGGTGGGGGGTGGCGGGGCGCCTGACCACCCTCCACCATCACAGCCCGAAGCTCAGTGGACTCTGGGCCCTGGCCCCCCAGGACCGAGGGTGCAGAGACAAGGCAGGCAGACCCCCAGAGGCCAGCTTCTACGCCAGGTCCCCGAGGCAGTCTGTGCAGAGGCCGATGGACCGCCCGAAGCTACTCCACCATAATCTCCTGACTTCTCCGGGCCTCAGTTTCCTTATTGGTATGATAGGGGCCATCCCCAAGTCACAGGCCTGTCTTAAGGACAAATGAATGAATGGAAGCCTTTGTCACAGCACGTGGCCTGGGCAGCAGCCACTCACTCACTCACTCGGTGAATGTTTACTGAGAGCGCAGACGGCACCGCGAGGCCTTGGGATAAAGCAGGGCTAAAGCCTCCTATATTGTCATGGAGCCCGTGCAAAGGTGACCAGGGTGGAGGTGGGGAATTCAGTTGTGGGTGTAGGCAGGAAGGCGGGACAGACTAGGAGGTGTTTGAACAAAGATAGGAGGACCTAAGGGAGGAGCCGTGGTAGGGGGAGGCTCCTGGGGCCGGCTCAGCCGAGGAGGGGGCCTGGATGGGAGAGAACGAGGGCAGGGAAGCAGGAGGAAGTGAGACCAGAGAGGTGACTGGGCTCTGGGCTCCCTCGGGCCGCGGTGGCTGGCGAGAAAGGCCAGGGTTATCACATCACGACAGGAATGGCAGCGTGGGGCCCTGGGCCAGGCGTGGGCAAGAGTGTGTCGAGGCCTGGGGGCGCTGTCAGGAGTGTTTCGGGGTGGCTGAGTGGAAGAGGGGACTGTGAGACCCAGGACACCAGCCCAGAGGAGAGGTGGGGACCCAGGGGAAGGGGGGGCAGACGGTGGGTGTGGAGGGCGCCACGGCTGCCAGATTAGGTCAGGGAGGGGAGACCCAAATGAGGACCAGCTAGAGCTGGAGCCGGGCCATAGGAGTTACTTTCAGAGGAGAGTGGAGAGTGGGGAGGGACTTAGGGCGGCAGGTTAGAAAGAGTCGCCTGCAGGCCCAGCTGGGATCAGAAGCAGGGAGACGGGGGCTCCTGGCTGTCTACCTGGGCAGGTCAGGACAGGGAGCTGGGCCTGGCTTGCAGCTGTGGGCAGAGCTCCTCGGGGGGCTGGTGGGCGAGTGGGGGAGGAAGGGGAGGGGATGACCTGAAAAAGGTCCCAGTGCAGCAGCAACTGACAAGGAAAAGCCAGGTGAGGGTGACTCTCTCCCGCCCACCCCCACCCACCCCCACCCCGCCCTCTACTCTACTGCCTCTCCAGGGAGCCGCAGGGCAGGGAGTGAGCCCCCTCGAGGGGTCCCAGCCCTGGGCTGAGGCCATCCCACCTAGCCCAAGTGGCCGAGAGCCACTCTGGTTCCTTCCACCCCAGGGAGCCCCCGAGTTGGCAAGATTGTCATGGCTGCTGCCGCCAAGCACCTGACACCCGTCACGCTGGAGCTGGGGGGCAAGAACCCCTGCTACGTGGACGACAACTGCGACCCCCAGACCGTGGCCAACCGCGTGGCCTTCTTCCGCTATTTCAACTCCGGCCAGACCTGCGTGGCCCCCGACTATATCCTGTGCAGCCCCGAAATGCAGGCTCGACTGCTGCCCGCCCTGCAGAGTGCCATCACCCGTTTCTATGGCGAAGACCCCCAGAGCTCCCCAGACCTGGGCCGCATCATCAGTGAGAAGAATTTCCAGCGGCTCCGGGGCCTGCTGAGCTGTGGCCACGTGGCCATCGGGGGCCAGACTGATGAAAGCGATCGCTACATCGGTGAGTCCCGCCCTCCCTGCCACTGTGCCCGGCTCCCAGCCCACCCCAGCTAAGGCCCCCCCACGCTGGGGGCCACAGCTGGGCCCCGAGTCTGGGCCCAGCCTGTAACCTCGGGCCCTGAGGCTCCCCGACCCCACTGCTAGAGCCCAGCCTGGTCCACGGCTCTGGTGCCACGATTCTGTGACACCAGTGTTCCGCGTTGCCGTGTCCGAGCCTGTGACCCCACGACTCAGCCCTCTGGCCCAGGCTCTGGATTCTCCAAGCTCAGACCCCGGAGTTCTAGGGCTCAGGTTCCAAACTTCAGCCCCAAGATCTGCTGCTCCACGGGGCCGTGACCCCAGGTCCTATGAGCCCACGATTCCTGGTTCTGAATTTCAACAGCCCGTCCTGAGCACCCGCTACGCTGTGAACAAAGCAGCCCCAGTCTCCCGGGCCGAACGGCTCAGAGGGTGACGCTGCTCCCCAGCAGGCTGGGACCCGGGACCTCAGGTCCGGTCACCCTCTGACTGTAAGACCAAGGCTGAGGGGCTCTCTGGGCCCCACGGGTCCCGGTCAGGCTGGGGAGCCCCTCAAGGTCACTTCCCGGGGGCTGTGGGGAGATCACCTTCCCCAGAACATCCCTGAGCCTGGAGCCCTGGGTCCCTGGGCCCTGCCTGCCCGAGGCCCCACCCCTGGGGCTGAGCCGTGCCCTGTGCCCGGGCAGCTCCCACGGTGCTGGTGGGCGTGCAGGAGACGGAGCCGGTGATGCAGGAGGAGATCTTCGGGCCCATCCTGCCCATCATGAACGTGAGGAGCCTGGACGAGGCCATCGAGTTCATCCGCCGTCGGGAGAAGCCCCTGGCCCTGTACGCCTTCTCCAACAGCAGCCAGGTGGGGCTGGACAGAGGTGGGAGCGGGTAGCAGCAGTGGAGGGTGGAGTGAGGTCAGCAGAGGGTGAGGTGGCACCAGGACCAGAGTGGACCAAGGGGCCTGGCAGGAGGGGCGGGCGTCCTGGTCCCTCGGGGACAGTCATAGGAGCTCTGGGATGGTGGCGCTATCTTGGCTCTGTCCCTCTCCTTCCTCCTCGGGGCAGCAGGGCCTCCCCCTGCCCTCCAATCTGGGCCTTAGTGGGCGGCTCCCCAGGGTCTTCTCTAGGGTCCAGTGTCCCCTGTAAGTCAGCCCCACCTCCATTCTTCTGCATCATCATGGCCTGGTGGCGGCAGTGTCCCCTTCCTCTGCCTGGCTCATGGAAGGCACACACGACGTGGGATGGCACGACTGGGGGAGGATGAATGACCAGGACATGCAGGCCCAAGCATGAGCCCTGGTCCCCTGCCCTTCCCTGGGGTTTCTCTCAGTGGGATTTCTGAGTCGGCGGATGGGGGTCCACTCCACCCACCAGCAGGCAAGCCCCGACCTAGCTGTTACCTGAGGGTCACACGTTGCAACTAACTATAGCCAAGTTTTCGTGCAACTACTGTTTGGTGTCTACTAATCATTCCCCCCCCCCTTTCTTCTTCTTTTTTATAAATTTATTTATTTATTTTTGGCTGCACTGTGTCTTCGTTCCTGCGCGTGGGCTTTTCTCTAGTTGAGGTGAACGGGGGCTTGAGGCGAACAGGGGCTACTCTTCGTTGCAGTGCACAGGCTTCTCATTGCCGTGGCTTCTCTTGTTGCAGAGCACAGGCTCTAGGCGCACGGGCTTCAGTAGTTGTGGCAGTGGGCTCAGTAGTTGTGGCTCGCGAGCTCTAGAGCACAGGCTCAGTAGCTGTGGGCTTAGTTGCTCTGCAGCATGTGGGATCTTCCCAGATCAGGGCTTGAACCCGTGTCCCCTGCATTGGCAGGCAGATTCTTAACCACTGCGCCACAAGGGAAGTCCCCCACCCCCACCCCACCACCCTCATTCTTCAAATACACCTACAGGCTGAAGAGGAAGGGCCTTCATTAAGTCAAGCAAGGATCAAGTTCATGTTTCCAAAACCCAAATCTCAACGTCTTCCCTGTGCTGCACACAGGCCCCCTGCTGCGTCCCTGCCCCACCCCACCCCTGGCCTCCCCACCTGCCCTTCACTCTGCCTGGGGGGCCCTCCTACTCATCTCTGCCCCGCCTTGAGACTCAGCAGGCACCTCACATCCCTCCCGGGAACGCCTCCCTGACTGCCCGCCCCTCACCCTGCACCCTCCACGTCCCCAGGAGGATGCTGGGTTTCCCACCTCCCCATCAGGCCTGAGCCTGTGTCCACAGTCACCTGCATGGGCCACAAGCAAGGGATGCTCAGGAAACACGTCTCCAGTTGGGGACGGGTGGCAGGCTGCTCCACAGCCACCGCCTCCAGCTCTCACGGTGGCCTCAGACCCTGCAGTGGCTCCCAGGGCCCTGAGGGGTCTGGACAGAGCCCCCGCGGCCCCGGCAGCTCCGGCACCAGCCTCATAGCTGCTTCTCTCCCAGGTGGTCAAGCGGGTACTGGCCCAGACCAGCAGCGGGGGCTTCTGTGGGAACGACGGCTTCATGCACATGACTGTCGCCAGCCTGCCCTTCGGAGGAGTGGGTACGTGCCAGCAGAGCCATGCCCTCTTACCGTCATCTCTCACCCTGCTCCCCTCTGCAGAGTCTGAGGCGGAACCTTCCATACCTGTCTCTGCATTTACATATGTGGGTGGACCCACAGATACACAGTTTAGGGTTTTTTAAACATCACTGTGATTGCAGGGGCTTAGCACACGCAGGGCGGCCTTGGGCCTTCTCTTTACTCCACAGTGAGGCTACATGCTGCTCCTTTAACCCCTCCTGTGTCCCCTCTGTCCCATGCTCGGCATGTCGCACAGGAGCCAGGGGCTCCTGCCGGCTCCCCCTCCACCAAGCCCCAGCAGCCCCCAGTACCGCTGTGAAGTCCTGGCCTCTGAGGCTGGTCCCAGCAAGTCTGACGGCTGTGTGATGCGAGGCCACCACTTCCCCTCTCTGAGCCCACCTCCTCCTCAGGGGACGAGAGGGCCAGAGGCTTGCCGTCCCGCCACCTGCCTGCACCTGGCACTAGAGTAAATGACCAGCAGGTCCTGGTGGGCTGCCCTGGTGGGCCTGGACCCTCCCTGGGGAGCGGCTGGTGTCACAGGAGCACGGCAGGCTGAGATCGATGCTGTGGTGGTGGAGGTCCAGGGCTGTGCACCGCTGCCGTCCCCAGTTCTGGAACCCTCTTCCCCAGCACCCCCTCCTCAGGGAAGCGTGGGGCTCTGTCTGCAGGTGAATCTGACCCTGCTGCTCCCCTGGCAAAGCCTTCCACGGCTCCCAGGCCCTCAGACGGAGCCAGGGCTCTGACTCAGCTTCCTGAGGCCGCCCTTCCTGGTCTGGCCACGGAGTCCTGCTCCCGCCCCTGCCCCGCTTCCCTGGTTGCTGCCCCAGACACACAGAGCTCTGCCTAAGTCCTGACACACCACGGTCACCCACCTCCAAGGCTCCCTGAGTTGTCCCCGAGCCTGGGCCCCTCTTGCCCCACACATCCACTTTATCTGGTCAACTCCACATCCCTCAGGCCCCACTCACTCAAGGAAGCCCTCCCGGATTACCCCTGATCCCACCAGGCTGGGTGCCCTGGACTTCCCACTGCCGGGTCCTTGACTGTCTCCCTACCTGGACATTGCGACTCATAACAACACAGCACTTACTGTATCTATGGGTCTGAACACTTGCTCAATCCCCGCAACTCTAGGAGGTGGGTGCCACTGTCACCCCATGTCACAGAGGAGACCAAGGCGAAATCACTTGCTTAAGGTGACATGGCTACTTCAGAGCTGGGATTCAACCCTGGGCAGCTGCCCCGGAATCCACTTTTTTTTTTTTTTTTTTTTTTACTTTCCATCTTTCCTCTCTCTTTTTTTCTAATTGAAAATGTTGTGGTTAAGAGTCCGCCGCCTGCCGATGCAGGGGACACGGGTTCGTGCCCCGGTCTGGGAAGATCCCACATGCTGCGGAGCGGCTGGGCCCGTGAGCCATGGCCGCTGAGCCTGCGCGTCCGGAGCCTGTGCTCCGCAGCGGGAGAGGCCACAACAGTGAGAGGTCCGCGTACCGCAAAAAAAAAAAAAAAAAGAAAATGTTAATTTACAATGTTGTGTTAGTTTCAGGTGTACAGCAGTGATTCAGTTATATTTCAGTTAAATATATATACACGCTCTTCTTTTCAGATTCTTTTCCATTATAGGTTATCACAAGATATTGAATATATAGTTCCCTGTGCTATATAGTAGGTCCTTGTTTATCTATTTTATATAGAGTAGTGTGTGTCTGTTAATCCCAAATTCCCAATACATCCCCCACCCCCCCAGAATCCACTCTTGACCACTGTCTACCCATCGTGCCCCAGCACCTGGTGTCCCCAATATTTATTTGAGTGGGTGCTGGCGCCAGGCTCAGGGCTAAGCCCTTTACCCACAGCATCTCATGATTAGCCCACTTTACAGCTGGGGAAACCAAGGCTCGGGGGGTGAAGTAGCCCACCCAGGTCATACTGTGTGACTGGCAGAGCCCAGGTCTGTCTGACGCTCCTCAGCTGGCCACTGGGGGCCTAACTGCTGTGTTCCCTGTCACTGTACAGGCGCCAGTGGGATGGGCAGCTACCACGGCAAGTTCTCCTTCGACACCTTCTCCCACCACCGCGCCTGCCTGCTGCGCCGCCCTGGGCTGGAGAAGGTCTACGCTCTCCGCTACCCGCCCCACACTCCACGCAACCTGAGGGTGCTGCTCGCAGCCATGGAGACCCGCAGCTGCAGCTGCGCCCTGCTCTGAGCCACCCTGCGCACAGGGGCTCCGAGCGTCCCTCCCAGCTCACGTCTACAAGTCCTCCGCTGCCGTGGCCACCTGAGGCTGGTGGAGACATGACCTGGGGTCCACGACACAGGGGGAAAACACCTGCCGGGGCCACGGCCCAGACCAGTGCTTGCTCTCCTCCCGCCTGGGGCTTCTCTTTTCAGGCCCTCAGCTGCCCCCCAGCCAGGATGGGCCAAGGTTTGGGAGCATCGGAAACAGTGCAGTAACCTGCCCTCCTGCTCCCACGCTGGCCACCTGTGTTCCGGGAGACGAGGGAAGATGTGGGCACCTCTCAGGACAGAAGGTGCCCTTTCTGTGGAGGGTGCAGAAGGGGTCCTGGCATCCGGTCCATGACACACTGCGGGCCTGCTGTGACCTGGGTTGTCCCTGCCCTCTCTGAGCCTGGTTCCCTATCTGTTGCACAGAGGAGGTGATTAACACCTCCTGAGATCATCATGAGGATTAAATTTTGGAGCTTAATTGCCGACTCCAGGCTCCAGGCGTCCTGTCTCCTCATTTGGGAGGGGGGAGGCTGCTTCCCTCTACTCTCTCCGCACCTCTCCCTCCAGGTCAGGTTGATGAGATGCCCACAGTAGGATCTCCCTTCTCTTCACCTCGGGCCTCTTAGGAGCTCTGAACTAGCTCCTGTTCCCCAAGTAGCTGGCCCTGGGCACCTTCCCCTCATCATGTCCCACACTGGACTCCTCCCCTTCCCTCTCCTGCTCATCCTCCTGGGCCCCCATGCCGTGGAGTGATCCCCCATCCACTCAGCCACAAAGCCAGACTCCCCGGCTAGACACTCCCTTCTCACCTCCCAAGTCCCATCTTTGAGTAATTCTTGATGATTCTATAAAATACCGCAGACTTCCCCAATCCACACACTAATCGCTGTGCCCCGGGCCATCCATCACCTACCCTCTTTCGCCGGGGCCCAGCCCTTCTCCTCAGAGATCTTCCCAAAGCCCACTGGACCATACTAGCCCTCAGCCTGAACCCCTTCAGTGGTTCCCCTGGCTCACAAGTCTGGACCCATAACAATCCTTGGGAGGCTCTGCACAGCCCTGTACACGCTCCCCCCCACACCCCCCACCGCCAACCCATCCTTGCCCTCTTCTAACGCACTGGATGTGTCCTCCTTCTCTGGTGGACCTCCGCACAGAAGCTGGGCATGCTCTCTGGCCCTTCTGGTTCTGCTCGACTCCTCCTTGCGCTCTGCTTGGACATCATCTCCTCCAGGAAGCCCTCCCTGACCACCTTCCACTGCCCCCAACACACAGGCGGCCTCAGGGGCTTTCTCAGTGTCCGCAGCCTCCCGGGTCCCTCTGCCACACAATTCACTGGGAGGAAACACAGGTTTGGGGGCTGTTGAGGGACGGGGCTCCCGGGTCATACAGATCCAGGAGTGGCTCAGGCGGCCGCACTTCGCAGATCTAAGGCTTAGGCCAAGTTACTACACAAGTCCGTGCCTCAGTTTCCCTATCTGTAAAGCGAAAATAATCGTTCCTCCCCACACGGCTGCCGGGAGGATTAAATGAAGACGCCAGGATGAAGGTTTAGCATAGAGTAGGCATGGCTCCCGCGAGGAATCACCACAGGCTACGATTCTCATCACCGTTATCATACACGCCCCGCTGAGACCGAGAGGGTGTCCTCCAGCCCAGGGCGCCGGGTCTGGCAGGAGCAGCAACCTTAAACCACGCCTCGGATGTCCCGCCTCCAAGAGCTCGGGAGTCCCGACTCACTAGTTTCTCGCACCCAACCCGGCGGCGCTCTACACCACTTCAAGCCCCTGCCTGCTCCCCTAGCCAATCGGAGAAAAGACTTTTTCGATCCCGCCTCTTTCGGCTGCGCCACCAGCCAATCAGACCACACCACGAAGAGTCCACGCCCAATGGTAGCATCCCAGGATGTAGGCTCCGCCTCTCGACGGACAGGCCCCTCGGCCCTGGAAGGAGAGGCAGCGATTCAAGGTGGGTGTTCGGGGCTCAGGTGTTAAGGCCCAGCCTGGGCAGCGCGGCATCGGGGTCGAGTGTGCGGCCCCCGTTGGCTCCGCCGGCTCCGCGCCCGGGCTTTATCTCGGCCCGCTCAGAACCCGCGGCCTCTGTGTCCTTGAGCGTGCAGCGGGCGGGAAACCGGCACCGTCAGGGCGCCTATGCACCTCCTGCGCCCGTCGGGTCAGAGGTCATGAGGAAGGGCGGGGAAGGAGCCAGGTTGGGTGCCTGGCACTGAAGTCAGCGGTCAAAAGAAATGGTCCCGCTAGAGGTCACAGGTCACGAGAGGGGCACTTTTGGCCTCGGCTAAGTGCCAGGCTCTGGGCTAAACCCTTGGCATCTTCGAGCCTCCTCCATTCTCGTGACCTCCCATTTCACAAGTGAGAAAACCCAAGGTCACTTGGCAGGCTGGGAGACAGTTCCAGAAGGACCTTGATGCTGGGGAGAGGAATTTGATCTTGAGGGTTATTTAAGCCCTTAAAAGTTTCATTAGGGGAGGGCTGGGGGTGTAAAGGGAGGGGTCTGGCCTGGGTTCACGTCCTGGTCCCACCCCCTCAGTGTGTGACTTTAGGCAAGTCACTTAACACGACTGAGCTGTGGCTTCTCATCTGTGCCTCCCTCTGAGGTCATCATGTGGACAAAGTGACAGTGCGTGTGACCCCTAGCACAGTGCCTGGCACGGTGAGCTCTGAATAAACGCCGGTGGCAGGTGGCAGTGTTAACCTGGGTCAGGTTGGAGGCCGGGAGGGGCTGCACCTGGGAACAGGAAGCCCGTCTGTGCCTCTGACAGGAATGGGGGTGAGCAGGGACAAGCTGACACAGTGGCACTGGGGTCAAGGGTCAAGGCTCCTGCAATGCTAGGGTTCCCGGGGGTGGGGGTGGGGAACCATGCCTGTCTGAGACCCACCTATGCCTCACTTCTTGCCCACAGATGCGCTGCCTGACCACGCCCATGCTGCTTCGGGCCCTGGCCCAGGCCGCACGTGCAGGTAGGACCAAGGGAGCCTTTCCTGGGTGTGAGGGGCCCAGCCTCCTAGCATGAGGTCGCATCTGCACAGCGTAACCCCTATCCTTGCAGGGCATCCCAGTGGCCGGAGCCTCCACAGAAGCACAGCGGCAGCCACCTACAGTGAGTCCCGGGGTGCCTCAAGCCTCAGGCTTTCTGATCATCGTCCTGCCAGAGGCAGGGGAGAAGGCCTGTGTTCTGGTCCTGGCTTTGCTGGGGGCTCGCCCTCTCGGAGCCTCAGTTTCCACTCTGTATAAAGAGGATGGTGATCAAGATTGAATATGATTCTTGGGGGCCGGGTCTGTCATTGCAGGGGGTGGAGGGCCTTCCATGTGGCTACACCGTGTGATCTCAGACCTTCCCCGTGTAGGACAAGGAGGGAGCTGCCAGGTGTGAGCCCTGGGAGCTGTGCCTCTTCATCAGGACCCCAGTACCCAAGCCCCTTCCAACCCCCATCAACTCCTGGCTTGGATGGCCACACAGGCACAGGGAGAAGCTGGCGAGGACTGCCCAGGGCCTGAGGCTGGCCTCGAGGGTGCTCACTGAGGCGGAGGAGGTTTGGTGAATGAACAAACCCCTGGGGGGCCCAGCTGTTGCACCTAGGAGGCCAGGCCTCGTCTCCCTGAGCTGGAGTCCTTGGGGAGGGCCTGTGTGAGGCCTGCTGCCACGGCCTCTCCGCCCTCCTTCCCTGCAGAATATGTGAACATGCGGGAGCCCTCAATGGACATGAAGTCGGTGACCGACCGGGCAGCTCAGACCCTGCTGTGGACCGAGCTCATCCGAGGTGGGCCCTGGGGGGAGGGGGGAGGCCGGCTGGTCGGGGGCACAGATGTGTTAGGGAGGAGGGCCCCCTCCCACCGTGCCTGTGCCACCCCCAGGCCTGGGCATGACCCTGAGCTACCTGTTCCGAGAGCCAGCCACCATCAACTACCCATTTGAGAAGGGCCCACTGAGCCCGCGCTTCCGCGGCGAGCATGCGCTGCGCCGGTACCCATCCGGGGAGGAGCGCTGCATCGCCTGCAAGCTCTGCGAGGCCGTCTGCCCAGCCCAGGTGAGCCCCTGACCCCAACTGACCGCCCCCCGGCCCCTGCCACTGGGAGAGGGAGGCCACAGCCTGCTTCAGAGAGAGTGAAGCAGGCAGCCCTGGGCCCGAACTCTGGGCGCCCTGCCGGGTGGGTGTCCCCAGAAAGTCCCTTTCCCGATCTGAGCCTCTTCCCCCCGTGAATGGGAGCCGACTCAGAGGCAGTGAGTCAGGGGAGGGAAACTTCCAGCCCTGAGCAGGCCACGTGACACACGTGGGTCCTGCCCTTGGGGGTCTGGTCGGGGGCGTGAAACCCAGGCCTCGAGCCACGAGGCAGCACCTGAGGGTTTCCACTTTTACCCGGATGCAGCAGCCGTTTCAGGAGCACTGCCTGTGTGCCTGCCACAGGACCGGACCCAGGGACACGTGTGCCACAGCCGAGGCCCTCACTGCCCCCGGTTGCTGCTCCTTTGAGCCCCTGGCATCTGGTTCTGTCAAAGGGTCCCACACGGACTATTAGTGCAGAAACAGACAGACACAGCTGGGGCTCTTGGGCTGGCGGATGTGCCCGGCAGGAGCCCAGCAGGCTCAGGGGTCCTCACGGTCCACACAGCGACCCCCTCCCAGCGGCCGCTCCAGGCCACATCTCTGTGACTCCGGATGGCTGCTGTCCACGACCTGCCTCATTTCCTGGACCACTCCCAGGTCCTGCAGGCCACGGGTTGTGGCCTTGCTGTCCCCAGTCTAGCCACCGACCTGGAGCACGTAGGAGAGCCCCGAAAAAATAATAACAGTGGTGGCATCCAGACAGAGTGCCGGCTGTGGACCAGGCACTGAGCCAAACTCATGACTCATCTCTGCAACAACTCTAGGAGGTAGAGATTATTATCCCCATTTTTATAGATGAGGAAACGGAGGCACAAAGAGATGAGGCTAATAACCAAAGGTCCCACTATGAGTGGTGGGCATTACACTCCTGGGGACATCTGAGGGCCTTTGCCACATCCCTTTGAAGGTCCTCCCAGCTGTGGGAGGCCCCAGGCCACCCCTTCCCCCAGCTGGTGCAAGTGTGCACCCAGGAAGTGAGAGTTAAGGACCTGTGTTTGAGTCTGGGCTCTGCCCCTCACGTACTGTGTGGCTTTGGGAAACCCCTCAACCTCTCTGAGCCTCAGTTTTCTCATCCATTAAATGGGGATAACTAGATGTAATTGGGAAGGTTGTTCAACATGCAACCGACAGTAATGGGGCATTTTTTTACCGGGTGGAACCCCTTGGGTCTGCAGGTGCTATGGTGAACAAGGCAGGCAACGGCCCTCTCCCTGTGGGACTCACGTTCTCAGGCAGGAGGTGCTGGCCGTTAACAAACAAGAGAATGTCAGCTGGGGCAAGCGCTCAGAGGCCGACGTCACAGCCGCGCCGGGCGGCCTGTTAGGAGAGGGGTCAGGAAACGTGCACGTGGGCCGAGAGTGGATGACAGAGGGTCCGCTCTGTAGGCCCTGGGGGGCCAGTCCCGCAGGAGTGGGAATGAGCCGTGGCGGGGGCTGGATCCTGTGCCTGGGGCCAGCGTGGCTGGCAGGTGACGGTACCCTGTGCCGCCCCCCAGGCCATCACCATTGAGGCTGAGCCTCGGGCCGATGGCAGCCGCCGGACCACACGTTACGACATCGACATGACCAAGTGTATCTACTGCGGCTTCTGCCAGGAGGCCTGCCCTGTGGACGCCATCGTCGAGGTGAGCGGGCCCCGCGGCGGGGGAGGCCGGGGCGGAAGCTCCTCGGAGGGGCCTGACGTGGCTGCGTCTGCTCCCCCGCTCACAGGGCCCCAACTTCGAGTTCTCCACGGAGACGCACGAGGAGCTGCTCTACAACAAGGAGAAGCTGCTCAACAACGGGGACAAGTGGGAGGCCGAGATCGCCGCCAACATCCAGGCCGACTACCTCTACCGGTGACCGGCCCGCCGGCTGGCCCGAGGTCCCCTTCTGCCTAATAAAAGAGCTCTGACCTCCCCACCACCTCTGTCATCAGTCCGCCGTCCAGGCCTGACCACGGCCTGTGGCTTCCTCCATTGGACCAGGTCCTTGGACAGAGTCGCCCTCCTGTGCGACTCTGTGGGACCTGCCAGGCCCTCCCCGTGGCTGGGCCCGGGCCCGCGGCAGTGTGTGGCGCACACATCTTCCTGGGCATGTTCCCCAAGGCTTCGCAGGCTGGAGGTCGGCCCAGGTCCACTGTTCCCATAATCCTGTGTGCCCAAGGGGTGGGGCTGGGGCCTGTCCTCTCCTGAGGGCCACCCACAGCTGAGACCCTAAGGACCTAGAGCCTCTCGCAAGGCCGCAGGCAGAAATACATCAAGAGCAGGAACTTGGAAAGGCCAGAGCATCCTTGCTGGGAGGCAGGGGAAGGCTGCTCTGGGGGGGGTGGGGTGACAGTCACGAGGGGGTGACCCAGGCCCTGCTGCCTGTGAGCTGGCTCTGCCTCTCCTCCAGCCACATCCGCTTTTCTCCCCAGCTTCCCCAGACCAGGCTGCTGGCATGGCTTCTGCCGCTCAGGACTTCCTGCTTTGCAGTCCCAGCCAAGTGACATGGTTCCTTCTGGGGCCACACGCAAGCCCAGTGGCAGCAGAGTAGCCAAAAACAGCCCCCTCTAACTTGGTGCTAAGAGGTGTGAGAGGATTTCAATTTATTCTCAGCAGTGAGGAAACTGGCTCAGAGGGGGGAAGTGTCTTGCTCAGGATCACACAGCACACATCTGATGAAAAAACTAATTCGGGCCTGAGAGATCTCGGAGTTCCCTTTCTCCATTATTTCCAAAAGTGCTTTTTACAAAACACTGATCTCCCAAGATGCTTCTTGGAAGGGTGTTCTAGGGACCAGTAAGTGTGGGAAATGCCCCAAGTGCCTCTCCCCTCTGGGACAGGCACTGCATGATAGCACATTCAAGGCTCTGAGAAGGCCTGCAGCAAAGAAACCCAGATTACCCAGCTCATTACCAGGAAGCCCCTTTTCTCAGATCCCCTGCTGACACCTGGACCTACTTACCAGGCCAGGATGGGCCATCTCCTGATGCAGAAGTGGCCCAGGACTTGTGTGGGCCCCACCACTGGCCAAGGTTCTGGGGTCCTTTGAACCCACAAAATGGCACAGAGGTGAGAAGTGCAGGACCAGGAAGGAAGACTTGAGCCCGGGGAGTGTCCACGAGTCCAGCACCACTAGTCCTGCTGGCTGCTGGGGGCAGGAGCTCTCCAAAAACAAGGCCAGTTGTAAGAGGCAGGCTTGAAAATCCTAAATCGCCTCTAATTTTGCTTTTCCCACACATAACCAGCACTAGACGCTTGACATGGAGGCTCCATCTGTACGCAGGTAAATAGAATACTTTCATTTAAAGTGGATGAGTCTAGGGACTTCCCTGGCGGTCCAGTGGTTAAGACTCCACACTTCCAGTGCAGGGGCTGTGGGTTCGATCCCTGGTTGGGGAACTAAGATTGCCCATGCCATGCAGCACAGCCAAAAAAAATAAAATAAAATGGATGAGTGTATCCAGCTCCTGACTTGATTCTCTCCCTTACTGCTGGGTCAGAGTGCAGCTCTGACGCCATTTTGTAACATGATAGAGTTCCAGTTTGCCCTGAGCAGGAAGTATCGACCCGAGGCCCCCACTGGTACTCAGTTTGGTTGTGTCGAGGTTACTCCTTGAAAGTAGCCCCTCCGTGCCCCAGAAAGTGTCTCCCACTTTGCTGAAGACACTAGCCTTGGCTGTGACTCAGTTGCCAGCGCCCAGCTCTGGGGCTCCGTTTGCCCACCCTCCCCCCACCTCTCACAGGCCCTTGCCCTGAGGGGCCCCAGCAGGTGCAGGCTTGGCCTGTCCAAAGTGCAGGCAGCTGGACAGTCGTGAGCCCCAGGTTGTGGGTGCTGCGATAGGACAAACTGCACGGAGCTCAGTAGCAGCAAGGTCATGGGGACACATCCAGCCACAGGAGGAGTGACAGCCAGGGCAGAGCATTGCCCAGTGCCTGCTGGGTGCGGGTCCCAGGCCCTGGCCCTTGGTGTCCTGCTGCCATTGAGGAAAGAGGCCCAGAGAAGGGCAGCCACCTGCCCAAAGGCCCAGACCACTGGACCTGGAGTCCAAGGTGGTGGTCAGAAGCAGGAAGCTATAAGGACCTGTGTAATTGCGTGCGGCCTCACGCAAGGGGGAGGGGGTCCTAGAGGTGGGGACACGTAGGTGTTGGGCCCCAGGCCTGAGCGTATTGGGGTCTAATCAGCCCAGTGAGCCCTCTAGATGGTGGGTAGCCCCGGAGCTGGGCCTAGGCTGGGCATCTCCCCACGTCCCGGCCACGTAGATGTGCGCGGTTGGTGCTGGTCAGTGTCTGCTCCAGCCTCCGGGCCTCCTCGCCCGTATTAGGCGGCCCACAGCTCCGAATGGTCTCCCAGCCTGGAGCAAGGAAGCGAGGCCGCCAGGCAATCCTAGCCCAGGGCCTGCCTCCGACCCGCGCTCCAGCTCCCAGGACTCCGGGTGGGGGTTCGGGGCGGGCCAGGGGCGGAGCTTCCATGGCTCCGCCCCTCCCGGCCCCGCCCGCCGCAGAAAGTGAGTTGCGTGGGCGCCGCGGCGGGGATCTCAGAGCTGGGAGTGCAGAGCTGCGCAGAGCAGCGCCGCGTGCAGCCGACCCGGGGGTAAGTGCCCCAGACGGGGGCTGCAGAGCCCCCAGTTCTGCTTACCACCCTCGCTTCCCACTGCCCTGGGAAGCGGAGGGTGTCGTGGCGCCCCAACCCAGCTGGGTCAGTAGAGGCAGCTCAATCGTCCGGCCCGCGGGTGTCAGCCGTTGCCGGGGGCCACAGAGGCGAAAGAGGAGAAAGAAGGCGAAAGAGGAGAAAGAAGAGGAGAATGGGGGTGTTAACAGCCTATAACAAACAAGTAGTAGTGAGCTCAGCTGTGCTGGGCTAGGTGGTGCTCAGAGCTTTCTCTGCTGCATCTTCCTGGCAGGGAGGGACCCATTCTACAGATGAGGAAACTGAGGCCCACCCAACTAGGAAGAGGCGGAGCTAGAAGAGAGCGCACGCAGACCCTCGTCTCCAGCCCAGCTCGTCGTGGCGGGCCAGGGGCTCAGAGGAGAGATCTGGTGGTTTTCTGGAGGAGTTGGCTTTAAGCCTCCAGCCTCCCAAGGGAGCAGGAGGAGAGGGGCACAGAGTGACTAGAGCCTGGACCCTGAAGGGTGGAGGCACCTTCATTTGTTCTGTAAATGTCTCTGGGTGGCCCCTGGCTCAGGAAGGGGTCAGGGAGGATGAGGGGGAGGGGATGAGACAGTGGAGGCCTGAAATGCCAGGGGAGGGATCTGCCCAGGTCTCTGCACCCCTGTGCTCACCATGGCTTGTCCCATCCAAGGGACGTGCCCAGGCCGCAGGGCTGCTGCCCTGCCTGGATCCCCAGACCTAGCTCCCTACAACCCCCCTTTGGCCAGCCCAGCCTTTTGGGGTACCTGGGGCAGAGAACAGCCCTTCCCTGAGCGCATACTGTGGGCTGGGACTTCCAAACCTGCAGCCCCAGGGCCTGGCTCCTGCCTGGCTCCGTCCCCTGCTGACCCGTCTATAAAACAGGGCTACAGTGCCCCCTCCCCCAAGGATTGCTGTTAGATTTAAATGAGGTATTGCGGGCGAGGGAGTTACATGGGGGCCCTTGGTATTTTTATCTCCCCACCTAGGTCCTGTCTCTGGCGGGGTGGCCAAGTCCCATTCACCCAAAGAGGAAGTGGAGGCCCAGAGAGGGTGAGAGACTCCCCAAAGAACACACAGTAATCACAGCTTGGTAGGGCTCAGAGCCTTGGTCCCTGGCCCTCTTGCCCACCCTTCCCTGTTCAGGGCCTGCTGCTTCCACAGCCCGCAGCTGTCTCTCCCCATTCTCTCTTGTATTCTCCCGGGGCTGGGGAAGGGGCTGCTTTTCCTTTTTTTTTTTTTCTTTTACATTTAAGTAAACCAGACCCAGGAGAGGAAGTGACCAACTAGGCAGGCCCCAGCCCAGCCCAGACAGCACTGGCAGGGTGTCAGATGTTCACCCTCTCAGCGGGGCTCTGGCCTGTTCCTGTCCCCTCCCCTCCCCCGCTCAATTTGCGAGCTAAGGAAACTGAGTCCCACAGAGGGGCAGGGGCCGGCCCTGGGCCCCAAGGGCAGTGGCCATGGAGCCCTGGCTTGTGGGCTGGGCGTCTACAGGGCCCAGGGAGGCTACCCTGGCGCTCCCCCTACCCTGCGGGCGGCGATTAAGCAAAGGCCCGGCCAGGCCCTTCCTGCCCATTTCAGTTTCCACAGTTTCACTTTTGTTGGTTTCGACACCTGGAGGGCTCCTCCCTCAGCCCCTACCAGCTCGGCTGCTGCCGGACAGCCCGGGCCTCAGGGGAAGGTCCCGCTTCCTCAGCGCCCTCTGCCTGTCCTCTCTACCCTTCCTGAGTCCCAGAGGAGGCCCCCACCCCTCAGCTACCACAGACCGGCAGGGAGGGAGGAGGGCCCTGGCTGCCTGTGGGGATGGGGCGGACCTCAGCCCTGCTGTTCCTGTCAAGGTTGCTCCCCAGGGTGGAAAGGCGGGGGCAGTCAGGTGGCCGGCGCTGGAGGTGGCCCTTGGCCTGGGGCCCCGAGGATGTGTAGGATCTCGGGTGAGGGCAGGTCACAGAGAGGGGACAGCAGGAGCAGGGGCCAGGTGTGAGAAGAGCCAGTGTCCCCAGGAGCCACTAGGGGTGGGGGGTAGGGGTCTCAGACGGGGCAGAGCCAGCTGGGAAGGAGCTTGACGTTGGACTGTGGGTCCGGCTGTAAGGTCAGCTCGCCGCTTACTTCCTGTGTGACCTCAGCACCCCGCTAAGCCATCCTGGGCCTCAGTCTCCCCATCTGTCAGATAGGGGTGGTAGCGGGACCTTGCAGGATCATGTGAACCAGAATTCACACCTGGTGGGGAACTGCCTGGGACCCCACCCGCCTGAGCTCCCACCCCTGTCGGCCCCACAGGACCATGGGCTCCATGTTCCGGAGTGAGGAGGTGGCGCTCGTCCAGCTCTTCCTGCCCACAGCTGCTGCCTACGCCTGCGTGAGCCAGCTTGGGGAGCTGGGCCTTGTGGAGTTCAGAGACGTGAGTGGGGCCGGGGTGGGCGTGAGGGGAGGCCTCGTTCTTGGGTGTCCCATACGGTGGACCATCTCCCCCAGACTGACCCCCGGCCCTGCTTGAATCCCGGCAACCTCTGCCATATATACTTTGCTCTCAGGCCGGCTTTACTCGTGGCTGAGACCGCCCTGTGCCAGCCTGGGTTCAGCCAGGCCTCCTGGGCCCTGCCTCGCCCTTCCCAGGCCACATGGGGTCTGGTGTGTCTTCAGCTGGGCATCTGGAGGGTCACAGCGTACTCAGCACCTTTCTGGGGGAGGCAGCTATGGCCTGAGGAGAGCCGGGCCTGGGCCCTGGTGGGGGGACCTCCTTGGCCCTCTGCCTGGAAAACTGATCCCTCCGTTTGGCAACCACAGCTCAATGCCTCGGTGAGTGCCTTCCAGAGACGTTTCGTGGTAGATGTTCGTCGCTGTGAAGAGCTGGAGAAGACCTTCGGTGAGTTGGCCCTGGGCCCACACCCCAGGCACACTTCCTGGAGGAGGCGCCAGTCAAGCTTGATCTGAAAGGAAGAGTCCGAGTTGCCCAGGCGGACGGCAGAGAAGGGAGGTCCGGGCCAGGCCCTGCAGAGCCAGGACGGGGCAGCTGGGATCTTTGGGGTGTTCTTGGGTGAGCTGAGCAGAGGGTCCAGGCCAGGCCCGGCTTGGAAGAGGCCTTGAATACCGAATGAGGGCTCGGGACTTCACCCTCTGGGCGCCAGGAGCCACCCATAGGTTCCTAAGCAGGAGAGAAGCATGGACAGAACTTTTTCTGCTGCAGATGGACTGGGATGGGCAGAGGCCAGGATCCTGGGTCAGGTGCCCCCAAGGAGCAGCTGCTTGGCCCTGGGCAAGAGGGACCCCTGCCCTGGGTTCTATTCTGGAAACGCCTCTTAGGAGGGTCCTGCAAGGTGGGAGGATAGAGCATGTCTGTTTAATGGTTAGATTGACTGATAGGTTTTAAGTCATCAGGCAGGTACCCTGTGGGCCTCCATGCAAGCTCTCATCCCCTGCAGTGCTAGGGCCACCTGCCCGAAGACCGCTATGGGACCCAGGCCAGGGGCTGGGGACGGAGAGCAGCCCAGAAGAGCCCCAGGGCGGGGGGAGGCGGAGAAGACCTGCAGGGATGGAGGTTTAGCCTGAGGTTTTTCCGGGGTCTCAGACTCAGTGAATCAGTTAGCTGGTGGCCAGCAGAGTTTGGGGTGGCAGTTGGAATTCCCTAGATGTTAGCCATCCCTTGGCTAATAGTGGCCATTGGCTGGTGGTGGCTCCTGAGCCGGCTCCCCGATGCCCATCCCTCTGCACCCAGCCTTCCTGCAGGAGGAGGTACGGCAGGCTGGGCTGACGCTGCCTCTGCCTGAGGGGGCGCTGCCGGCGCCCTTGCCCCGCGACCTTCTGCACATCCAGGAGGAGACGGATCGCCTAGAACAGGAGCTCCGGGACGTGCGGGGCAACCGGCAGGCCCTGCGGGCCCAGCTCCACCAGCTGCAGCTCCACTCGGCTGTACTGGGCCAGGGCCATGGCCCCTCGGTCAGCTCCGGCCCGGGCAGGGCGTGGGGAGGGGCGGGGGCCCAGGCCCCACCTGGGCCGGGACTCATGGCGCCTCTCGGCTCCTAGTTGGCAGCCAGCCACACAGATGGGCCCCTGGAAAGAACACCCCTGCTCCAGTCCCCCGGGGGGCCACACCAGGACCTGAGGGTCAAGTAAGTGAGGGGCAGCTTCGCTCTCTTTCCGGTTGGTGCAGGGGTGAGGCAGGCCAGCTCGGACTTCTTGTCCAGGGCCCTCGTGCAGCCGCCCTCAGGCCTGGACTTCCCTTTGCCCCTGGGGGTCTCTTCTGGCCCTGCCTGGCGGGCTCCTGCCTCCTCTGTGCGGACGGGGGCAGTGTGCCTGGCCCGGGTGAGGGGGGGGAGGCTGGAGCAGCCCCTGCCCAGCCCCGCCCGTCCCTGCAGCTTCGTAGCAGGTGCCGTGGAGCCCCACAAGGCCGCCGCCCTGGAGCGCCTGCTCTGGAGGGCCTGCCACGGCTTCCTCATCGCCAGCTTCAGGGACGCGGAGCAGCAGCTGGAGGGGCCCGTGACGGTGAGCGGGCCGGGCGCGCAGGCCGGGGTGCGTGCTGGGTGGAGCCGGGACTGCAGGGTGATGTGCGCCCCGCTCCGGCAGGGTGAGCCTGCGACGTGGGTGACCTTCCTCATCTCCTACTGGGGCGAGCAGATCGGGCAGAAGATCCGCAAGATCACTGACTGGTGAGCCCCCGTCGGGTGGGGGGCTGGCCCCCCGCTGCCCTCATGCCCAGGCCCCTGCGTGTCACCTCCACCGAGCCCGCTCTGCCACACTGCCCTGTGGGCTCCCTTTAGACTCAGCCTCTGCAAGCCCTGGACCCTGTGCCCACCTCACCTCCCCGCTCCTCCCTGCCAGCTTCCACTGCCACGTCTTCCCATTTGTGGAGCAGGAGGAGGCCCGCCGCGCAGCCCTGCAGCAGCTGCAGCAGCAGAGCCAAGAGCTGCAGGAGGTGGGCGCCCGTGGCCTGGCTGTAGCCCTGCCTTCCCCCCGCCCCTCCCCTCCTGACACCCCTCCCCCTCCCCGCCCTCCCCTCCTGACACCCCTCCCCCTCCCCGCCCCTCCCCCCCCCCCCCACTCCTCCTGACCCCCTGCTCTGGTCGCAGGTCCTGGGTGAGACGGAGCACTTCCTGAGCCAGGTGCTGGGCCGGGTGCAGAGACTGTTGCCGCCCTGGCAGGTGCAGATCCGCAAGATGAAGGCCGTGTACCTGGCCCTCAACCAGTGCAGCGTGAGCACCACGCACAAGTGCCTCATCGCCGAGGCCTGGTGTGCCACGCGCGACCTGCCCACCCTGCAGCAGGCGCTGCAGGGCAGCTCGGTGAGCATGGGGGGTGGTCTCCCGCCCTCCCCTACTGCCAGGCAGGGGCTGGTTTCCTCCACACAACACATCTCCCATTCCCGGTGCCATCAGCGCCGTGCCTTTGCCGGGACTCATCCTCCTCCAGGGAGTCCACCGTGATGGCCCTGGCCCAGCAAGCCCTCTTCCTGCCCCGACTTCCCAGAGGCCCTGGGATGGGCCGTCACACCCTGGAAGCTGCACTGGGTGTTAAGTTAGAAACCGGGTTCAAATCCAGGCTCTGCAGGTACTGGCCCTGTGACCTTGGGCCAACTGGAGGGAGCCTTGGGCTCATCTGTGAAATGGGCTTGCTGACCCTGCTTCCAGGGGTCGCCGGGCTAGGTGCTCACCTGTGGCCATGGGGCTCCCTCTCCTGGGCCACCTGGATGGGAAGAAGCACGCTTCTGTTTCCCGAGTGACTTTTGGGCCAATCTCTGGCCCTCCCTGAATCCCCCTGAACTGGGGCAGGTGGGGCTGGTCATGCTATTTCACAGGGAGAGGAGGGGCTGCCCTGGGTCCCCTGGCTCCCACCCAGCGAGTCCCCACAGTGCTCTCTATCTCTAGCTGGCCGTGGCTGGAGGGTCCGAGCATCCCTGAAGGCCCCTGCCATCAGTCTTGTCTGTCTGTCTGCCTGCCGGGTGCCCCAGAGCGAGGCGGGTGTGAGCGCCGTGGTTCACCGCATCCCCTGCCGAGACATGCCCCCCACACTCATCCGTACCAACCGCTTCACGGCCAGCTTCCAGGGCATCGTGGACGCCTATGGTGTGGGCCGCTACCAGGAGGTCAATCCCGGTGAGAGCCACCACGTCCCCAGCCCCGGCCTTCGGGAGGCTCAGCTGCTGCCCTGGGTGGAAGCATGGGAGGGCTGCGTCGCCACCTGGGCCTGCCCCGCCCTCCTGAGGTGGGGCCTGCCTGGCGGGCTGCCTCCAGTGGAGGCACTTCACGTTTATCCCCCGCAGACACCCCCACTGCCCTGCTGTTAAGCTAACAGGGGAACCAGCAGAGTTGTGCAAAGGATAGCAGCTTTGTAGTAGGAATGGACCAGGTTGGAGGTCCTACTCACTTACTTTGATGAGTTTCTTAGCTTCTCTGAGCCTCAGTTTCCTCATCTATAAAATGGGGATGATGGTACATACCTGAGCGGTGTTGGGAAGATTAATGATCGCCAAAGGTTGCAAACCAGTGGTCCACGAGGCCAGCATCAGTCTGCAGACGTGTTTTGCTTGGCCACGTTGTCTGGCCACGTTGAAAGGTTTGAATTGGGTGCAGCCCCAGGTCAGGTTCTCCCAGAAGCAGACCCTGAGATGGGGTCTCTGATGCAAGTGGCCTATTAAGAGAGGTGTTCCTGGGAGAAACCAGTAAGGGACCTTAGGGGACGGGGAAGCAGGCAGGAAGGGGAGAGCTGAGTAGGGCCAATCTCAGGTGAAGCCCAGCCTCAGCCTGAGCCTGCAGGGAGCTCTAGAGCATGAAGGACACTATGGAGTGTCCACCTCAAGGCTGATGAGCAGGGCTTTCAAACCCAGCGCCCTCAGTTGTCTGCCAGCCCTCGCGGGTGGGCAGTGAGGCCGTCAGCTCCAGGCACGTCCACCTGGGTGCTCACTGGCCTGGCGAGGCTGCTGCTCTCTAAGTGGCCCACTGGGCAGAGGGTTGCACAGAGCTGCCAAGGGAGCTGCGGCCGCCTGGGCAGAGCCTCAGTGTCTGCTGTGGGCGCCAGGGTTTAAAGTGGGAGTTTTTGCAAAAGTCTGCATTTTCTCAAGACTGGCGAAAAGTGAGAGATTTGGCGACATGGTCCACCTCCAACAGGCTGGAGCTGGGTGGTGGCAGCCCCCTCCCGTTTGCCAGTGCCCGTCCCGAGGGCAGCAGGCACTGGCTTTCCTCCCTTTCTGGCCCCCTCCTCCTTCCTGAGGCCTGTGGGACCTGGCCTGTCATCCGCCAGGTTCCTCTCCCTCCAGATACCACCCTCCCTGCAGAAGGCTGGCTGCGGTGTGGCCAGTGGCCCAGCATCCCCCGTGTCACTGGGTAGGGGCTGCAGTGCATCTCTGTGTGAGCCCAAAGAATGGGTGTGAGGGTGAGCCGTGATGAGGTCCCTTATGGGAGGCCAGGGAGGGGTCCTGCCTCATCCAGTGGGCAAGAGGCAGGGTTTGGGATCCCCGGGGCGGTACAGGCAGCACATGAGGATGGAATCCAGGGCCGTGTGGACTGAGACCAGGGTCACGTGGTCCTCTGGGGCCTGCTGACCCTGCAGGACCAGCATCTGGGAGCTTGACGTGGGGCCCCCAGCCCATTTCACCTGCCTGTAGTCCCTCTGCGTTAGCGGATGCCAGTCTGGTTAGAGCAGGCCTGATCACCAGATATCCATGGTTGGTAATATGCCACC
This sequence comes from Delphinus delphis, assembly GCF_949987515.2. Taxonomy (NCBI): domain Eukaryota; kingdom Metazoa; phylum Chordata; class Mammalia; order Artiodactyla; family Delphinidae; genus Delphinus; species Delphinus delphis. Next base: position 105,337,528 of record NC_082690.1, read on the forward strand.
AGCTCTCAAAGCAGTAGCTTTGCGGAGGTATTCGTTTCCTAGGGCTGCTGTGACAAAGCCTGACAGATGGGGCGGCTGAAATGATAGGTATTTATCGTCACTCAGTTCTGGAGGCTGGAAGTCTGAGATCAAGGTGTCGGCAGGGCTGGTTCCTTCTGAGAGCTGTGAGGGAGAATGTGTTCAGGCCTCTCTCCTCGGCTTGCAGACAGCTGTCTTCATGTTTGTATGGCATTCTCCCAGTGTTTGTGTCTAAGGTCTAAATTTCCCCCTTTTTATAGGGACACCGGTTATATTTGATTAGGACCCACCCTAATGACCTCATTTTCACTGGGTTACAACTGTAAAGGTTGTATTTCCAAAGAAGGTCACTGTCTAAGGTACTGGGGGTTAGGACTCCAACATATCTTTTGCTGGGGTGGGGGACACAATTCAACCCATAACTGGGATGTGCGTTAGAATCCTAACACCTATGAGAAAATGTCCCCATTTTACTAAAGGGAAGCTGAGGTCCCAGAGGTTAAGTGACCAACTCGGCCTTCTGGAACTTGCCATGTGCCAGCCAGGACTACCACTGGGCTCTCTGTGCTTCTGCTTTAAGCTCTTCTCATAAATAATAATAGCTAGAACTGCTAACGTTATATTGAGCATTTATGGTTTCCCAGGTACTGTCCATGGATAAAGTCATTTATAACAGCCCTATAAAGTGGTGGTATTTTTATCTCCATTTTGCAGATGGGGAATGGAGGTTCAGAGAGGTTAAGATACTAGCCCAAGGTTGCACAGCTAGTAAGTGCCTGGATCTTGAGTGCAGGCAGGTGGTGTGGCATCCCTGCCTGGCTACACCACCTTCATGTCTCCTGGGGCCCCGGAGCCTGGCTTGGGGAGCCTGTGTGGCATCCTGTACAGGGATGGGGGTCCTGGCTGACCGCGTGGCCCCTCTGCCCGCAGCACCCTACACCATCATCACCTTCCCCTTTCTCTTCGCCGTCATGTTCGGTGACGTGGGCCACGGGCTGCTCATGTTTCTCTTCGCCCTGGCCATGGTGCTGGCCGAGAACCGGCCAGCCGTGAAGACGGCGCAGAATGAGGTGAGGGGCGACGGGGTGGGTGGTACGGGGCCGGGGGGGGGGGGGGTCCGGGCACAGCAGGGGGCCCAGGCTGGTTCTCGCCACGCCTCTCTGCACCCCCAGATCTGGAGGACCTTCTTTGAGGGCCGCTACCTGCTCCTGCTCATGGGCCTGTTCTCCGTCTACACCGGCTTCATCTACAACGAGTGCTTCAGCTGCGCCACGGCTGTCTTCCCCTCGGGCTGGAGCGTGGCGGCCATGGCCAACCAGTCGGGCTGGAGGTGAGGCCCGGCCATGCCCGCCCCGCAGCCCTGAGGCCCCCGGGCCCCTGACCAGCCCGCCTGCTCTTGTCACAGTGACGCCTTCCTGGCCCAGCAGCCGCTGCTCTCCCTGGACCCCAATGTCACCGGCGTCTTCCTGGGACCGTACCCCTTCGGCATCGACCCGGTGAGTCCCGGCCGCCTGTCGGAGGCGGTGGCGGGCAGGAGGGCGGGTCCGGGGCTCCCCGCTTGCCCAGCCCCTCCCAAGCACCAGGCCCAGTTCCGGGTACGGGAGGCAGGAGCCCCCCTAGACCAGGGCCTGCGTGGCAGGGGGGCCTGCACTGCAGCCACTTGAAAAGCAGACAAGCGAGTCCCAATGAGGGCAGCCTTCTGTAGTCCCCTCTGTGCCAGGCAGCACCGTTCTGAGCCCTTGTTGAATTGACTTGATGTCTAGTGCTCGTGACAGCTCCATGGGAGCACGTTAGTGCCGTCCCCATTTTACAGGTGAGGAAGCTGAGGTTACACGCCCAAGGTCACCCAGCTAGGAAGAACTGGGGTTGGGGCCCAGGCTGCCCGGCCCAGTCTGTGCTCTTAACTGTTCCCCTCTGCTGCCCCTCGTCGGGCAGGTGATGGGTTGTGCAGAGGCCCTGGAGGGGCAGACAGGCAGATGGGAGTGACGGGTGGAGAGGCCCCTTCACGACACCCATCCCTCCTGCCACCACAGGTCTGGAGCCTGGCTGTCAACCACCTGAGCTTCCTCAACTCCTTCAAGATGAAGATGTCTGTCATCCTGGGGGTCACCCACATGACCTTCGGGGTGGTCCTGGGAGTCTTCAACCACATGTGAGGACCGGGGCCTTGGGGTGGGGGGCCAGGCAGGGCCAGGGCGACCTGGTGACCCGGCTCCCCTCCTGCCCCAGGCACTTCGGCCAGTGGCACCGGCTGCTGCTGGAGACCCTCCCCGAGCTGGTCTTCCTGCTGGGGCTGTTCGGCTACCTCGTCTTCCTGGTCGCCTATAAGTGGCTGCGAGTCACGGCCGCCAGCGCGGCCTCGGCCCCCAGCATCCTCATCCACTTCATCAACATGTTCCTCTTCTCCAGCAGCCCCACAAACCGGCCACTTTTCTCCGGGCAGGTAGGCTGGGGCGGGGGTGGGGGTGGGGCGGCGGGGGTGGGGGGCTCACACCCCGCCCTGGCGCCCCCTGGTGGCTGGGCCTCTCAGCTGCAGGATCCTCTTCCGAGAAGTGGGATGCAGGCCTGAGGCCGTGAGACAGGGAGGTCAAGGGGGCCTCTCTGGGAGCTCCCAGCAGGGGTGGTGGCTTCTATGCCCAGAGGAATTCCACACGGGGCGAAGTCCCTGCCTGGTGAGGGGCCCTGGGCTGGAGTGGGCTGCGGGCTCCCTGGGCCCCTGGGGAATCGCGTGGCCCGAGCTGGCCGGTGGCTCGCCGGGGCGCCCTGACCATCGCCCCCTCCTCCCCTGCAGGAAGTGGTGCAGCCCACGCTGGTGGTCCTGGCCCTGGCCATGGTGCCCGTCCTGCTGCTTGGCACGCCCTTGTTCCTGCACCGGGAGCACCGCCGCTGCCACTCTCGGAGGAGGCAACAGCCGGTAGAGGCAGGGGAGCCTGGGGGTGGGGTCCTGTCCGGGACGTGAGCCCCATCTGGGGCTGGGGGTCTGTGATGCCGCTGCACCACCTCTAGGATAAGGACACAGCCGGGCTTCTGGACATGCCTGACACGTCCCTGGCCAGCCAGGGCTCTGATGAGGAGAAGGCAGGATGCCCAGGGGACCAGGCGGAGGCCGAGGTGGGTATGGTGCCTTCCTGAGTAGGGGATGGCTTCGGCCCCACCTGCCCCTCACTGCCACCTGTCCCCCCAGTTTGTCCTGTCTGAGGTGTTCATGCACCAAGCCATCCACACCATCGAGTTCTGCCTGGGCTGCATCTCCAACACGGCCTCCTACCTACGCCTTTGGGCCCTGAGCTTGGCCCACGCCCGTGAGTCCTGCTCCTTCCCACACCCGGCTGCTGGATGCGTGGCCCCCTCTGGTCGCTTCTTTTTTTTTTTTTTTGCGGTACATGGGCCTCTCACGGTTGTGGCCTCTCCCGTTGCGGAGCACAGGCTCCGGACACGCAGGCCCAGCGGCCATGGCTCACGGGCCCAGCCGCTCCGCGGCATGTGGGATCTTCTCAGACCGGGGCACGAACCTGTGTCCCCTGCATCGGCAGGCGGACCCTCAACCACTGCGCCACCAGGGAAGCCCTGGTCGCTTCTTAGTATCCCTGTCTGTAAAGGGGGGACGTCGGAGGAGGTCCCCCGCTGGCCCACAGGGAGGGCGGGCTTCGGGACGCCAAGGTGGCTTGGTGGTCCCCACGGTTCCCTCCTCCACCTGCAGAGCTGTCACAGGTCCTGTGGGCCATGGTGATGCGAGCCGGCCTGAGCCTGGGCGGCGAGATGGGTGTGGCGGCTGTGGTGCTGGTCCCCGTCTTCGCCGCCTTCGCCGTGATGACTGTGGCCATCCTGCTGGTGATGGAGGGGCTCTCGGCCTTCCTGCACGCGCTGCGGCTGCACTGGTGAGTGGCCGCCTGGCTGGTGTGGGCAGCACGGTGTCGGGGGGGGGCGGGGGGGGGCGGGGGGCGTCCCCTCACCCGCTCTCCCTTCTCACCCCAGGGTGGAGTTCCAGAACAAGTTCTACTCGGGTACTGGCTACAAGCTGAGCCCCTTCACCTTCGCCGTGGAGGGTGAATAGTGCCCACAGCCCTGCCCTTGCCTTGCTGAGCAGGGAAGAAATAAAGGGGAAGGCCCAGGGCCCGTGTCTTGGTCTTGTCTGGGAGGCAGGGGCTGGGGCTGCTGGGTGTGGAGGAGCCTGGGCTCTGGCATGGGCTGGTCCTGCCCCTGGGAGCCTTTTGGTTGGATGGACACCACGCCAGCCTCTGTGCCCGTCTCCCTTATGTCTGTCTCTGCAGCTGAAGTTGGTGGGGGGTGGGGGGAGGTGGGAGCCACTGGTCTACGACCTGGGGCCTCAGGATGTCAGGATAGGACCCATGAGCACATCTGCAACGATCCCAGTCTCTTGGGGTGAAGGGGGGCAGAACTAGGCCCAGGGAGGGCTGTTTCCAGTACATTCTAGCTCAGAACGATTGTCCTCCCAGGCTGGGCCAGGGGGAGTGAGCTCCCCATCCTTGGGGGATATGCAAACTGGCTGTACGATGATGTCTGGGCTACCCTGGGTATGGAGGGTGGTGCCTGGCACCAGTCGGCCAATATTCTCACGTGCCTGTGCTGGCGCTGGCCCCCGGCACTCAAGATGCTCTGCAGCAGAGAGCAGCCTGGGACACCTGAGCCGGACCCGGCGCTCCACATGGGACAGTGGTGTCACACCCAAGGCCAGCTTCCCGCAGACAAGGGCAGAGGCTCGTCCAGGGCACCCTGAGAATTGCCCAGGGCTCCGAAGGTCAGAAAAGGGCAGAGCCGGACTCCAGGCCCTGCCTCCCCAGAGGCCACAGTCTTCCCCCATCCCTCCCTGGTGGGCAGTCCTGCTGCCAGGCCATCCTTCCGCTGGGGGGAGGGTGGTGGCATCCTCGGGCCTCTCTGGTCTGGGTCCCACCCCCAGCTGGGTGGCAGAGCCAGTGCTTCCCAGAGGCCTCGTTTTCTCCTGCTGAGGAGCTGCCAAGTAGTTCTTCCGGCTGGAGGCCCTGGGAACAAAGGCTGCCTTGAAGGCAGAGACGCCCTGGGCGCGGCGAGCCGGGAGGCCTGGCCCCATAACCTGGCCCCGTCACCGTGGCTCTCAGTCTGGCCAGTTGCCGGGAGGAGCCTGTCCCTCCAGAGCCCAGGGCTGCCCCGCTCAGGGCCCCCAGATGCTGGGCTGGGGTATGAGGGGCTGTCTGGCTGCAGTATGACACGCCTGGCAGAGACTTGGCTCCAGGAAACGTTGAGAGCAGTGTCTGGTTAGGAACAGAGGGGGTGGTGTGCGTCTCAGGATCTGGCCCAAGCCCAGGACTCCAAGCTCTACCTTCCCGGGGAGCAGAGCTGTGCAGAGACTCGCAGGGTGGGGCAGGTGAGGGGAACCCTAAGCAGGGGCTCAGCGCCGAGAATGTGGCATGTTTCGGGGGTGGGTGGCAGGTGTGACCCCAGGGAGACACTAGCTGGCCCTGCCCTGGCTTTGACGCGTGGACAGCCTGGCTGGAGAAGGCTGGCTGCTGGGGAACCAGCATGCGCAAAGGCACTGGAGGGGGCGCCCCTGGGGCGTGGGGGTCACATCAGGAGACACAGAGATGGGGGGGGTCACCTGCACTGGGGACAGGCCTGCTCGGGCAAGTGTACGGTCTAATCCAGGAGGATGACTGAGCGAACAGATGGGCATCCCAGGAATTCCACATACAGAGAATGCAAGTGATAGCCAGCGAGTGGATGTGAGGGAGACTGACCCCAAAGCCACCTGGCAGAGGAAAGCGCGAGAGGGCCTGGTATCTTAGGGACGAGAGAGGCTGGGGGCAGGGGGCGGGCAAGGCCGGTCGGACCCTGTGGGCACAGGCAGGAGCTGGGAGCTGTGTTCTAAGATCTCACACACAGGGCAGCAGCATCTAGGGCTGTTGGGTTTTTTAAAAGAACTTTATTTTTGGCTGCACTGGGTCTTCGTTGCTGCACGCGGGCTTTCTCTAGTTGCGGTGAGCGGGGGCTACTCTTCTTTGCGGTGCGGGGGGTTCTCACTGCGGGGGCTTCTCTTGTTGTGCAGCATGGGTTCTAGGCGCGCAGGCTTCAGTAGTTGTGGCACGCAGGCTCAGTATTTGTGGCTCGCGGGCTCTAGAGCGCAGGCTCAGTAGTTGTGGCGCACGGGTTTAGCTGCTCCGTGGCATGTGGGATCTTCCCAGACCAGGGCTCGAACCTGTGTCCCCTGCACTGGCAGGCGGATTCTTAACCACTGTGCCACCAGGGAAGTCCCTAGGACTCAGTTTTATTGCTTGGATATCATAACACACTCACCTGGTTAAAACTTTCGGTGTCTAGCAGGCCGGGCAGCGGAAGTCCCCCTCCTGCCCTGACCCAGCCGCTCAGTTCCCTCCTGGACAGCCCGGTGCTCCCCCCTCCCTCCCGCCCAAGGGCTTCGCCTCCGGAGCTGGGTGGACGCACTGGAGACCTCCCCGAGACTAGGGATGCATCCGAGGGTGACAGCAGAGGATGAGCTTTTATGTTTTTTATTGTTTGTATAGTACAGTCTTTGTGGTAGCAGGAATGTATGCACAAAAAACGATTCAAATAAGAGTTCAGAGTGAAAAAAAAAATTTATCCCAAAGGATTTTTAATACATATGGATTTCACAGCTATACTCTATCCCCGCCCCCATACTCCACATACAGGCTGCGGTTTCCCATCAGAACGACCACATGAGGTACACTGGGGAGCAGTGAGGGCAAGGTTTCCCTCCCGCACCCAGCACACCGAGGCCCCAGCACCAGGGCGACAGGAGGCTTCCCTGGGGCACGACCATGCCTGGGGGCGGGCAGCTGGCCCTGTCACAAGAGCCCAGCTCCAGGCTGAGCAGAGGTGGAGGGGAAAAGGCTGCAGAGTGTGGGACAAACAGCCCGCTCCCTACCAGGAAAGCGGATTGGGCAGTGGGGGTGCCGGGGTGGGCATGTGTGTCCACGTGTCCCCGTGCAGCCTGCTGGCCCTCTGTGGCCACGGCCCACTGCCTGCCCCAGAGCCGGGGTTAATAAAGCACTTGCAGTTAGAGGGCATGGCGGGGCTGCATCCAGTTAGGGTGAGATTCATCTGAGATTCATCTGCAGAGGAAAACACGGATGACAGGCAGCAGTCAGCGGGCAGCCACAGTCATCCCCGCCTCTGTGCACCTCGGGGGCGGTCTGCATCTCCCAGGACCCCGGTCAGGCCACGGGGCATCGGCAGTGTCGCTGCCCACTCGCCGCCCTACACACCCGTTACTACAGAAAGCCCGGTCGGCACTGTTCACCAGCGCGGTCATTAACATCCTTTAAAGATCAACATTAACCAAAAGGCACCTGCAGTGACGCTGCTTTCTCTTGCTGTCTGCCCCACCTGACTGAAGTAGAAAATGCCTTCTCTAGATTAAGGGGGTCTGAGATGTTGCACTATTGCACTAGTGTACTATAATTCTGCTTCCTGATCTCATGTCAGAGTCCTAGAGAAATCGTAAACAAGATATGAAATAAATGTTCCTCAATTTTAATACAGTCTTTCGTATCATACACATCTGTGTTCGGCAGCGAGACGTCCGAGCCTTCTTGCTGCAGATACAGTAGTCGGAGCACAGAGGGAGCCTCGGGCTCGGCCGCCCCCGCGCAGTCCAGGGATGCAGCGCAGGCAGGCCTCCCCAGTCACACCCCAAGCTTCCTCTTCTGGTCGAAATAGGCATCGAACCTGGCCTGGGCATACTCCTAGGAGACAGAAGGAAGAGGGGCCTCACCAAGGGTCCCGCCCGCCCCCCGGCACAGAGCAGAGCAGCTCCGTGTGCTGCAGGCCATCCAGGAGCCGCGCTGCTCTCAGGACGGTCCTCTCCCGCTGGCAGCAGCCCCGGTCACCGCCTTCCCTTTACCCTCAACGTTCCCCACTCGATCAGCTGCGCCGGCCCGGCCCTGCCATCCCGGACAGGAGACGGGACTTCTGTCTATGTATCTGGTGCAGCATGGTTCACCGACTCATTCACCTTGAACGCTACAGACGCGGACTGACGGACACAACAGAGGCTTCTCTGTCAAAGCCCAAGGTCCCTGGGGCGTTAGCAAGGGTAGACAGACGGTAGGTGCCACCTGTTTGCTGCAGCACCATTACTAAAAGGACACCAGGAGGGAAGTGAGAAAACCTGGCCAGCCACCGGGCCCCTGGGTCCCTTGCCCTGTCTGCCCACCGGTGTGCAGAACACAGTCTCTCAAGGGCCACTCCAAATCGAAAAGTCTGCAGTGCTAACTGCCAAGATCACAGCACCACTTCAAAAACAATTAACGTTGAGGTATAATTTATATACCACAAAGCTTAACTCATTTAAAACGTGCGGTGTTCGCTAATGCACACACCTAGCTCAACGCCAACACCACAATCACCCTCAAGGTCCTCCTGGGTCTCTGTAGTCAAGCCCACCAGATCGCGACAGAAAGCTTCCACGTGAGTGTGTAATCGTCCGCTACGTCCCCTCTGGTGTCTGGCTTGTGACTAAGACACATCCACGCTGCCGTGGGCGGCAGTGTTCGTGGCTGAGTAGTTTTCTGTGATATGGCTCCAACACAGTGTGTTCACCCAGTCATCTGCTGATGGGCATGTAGGTTGTTTCCAGTTTGGCACTACTGAAAATAAAGCTGCTGTGAGCACTTGAATACAAGTCTTGGCGTGGAAACAGGCTTTCATTTCTCTTGGATCAATACCAAAGAGAGGGACTGCTGGGTTGTATGGTAAGTGTAGGGTTTTTTTTTGTTTTCTTTTCTTTTTAACTTTTAATTTTATTGAAGTACAGTCGATTTAAATTTACTTATTTATTTTGGAGGCTGCTTTGGGTCTTTGCTGCTGTGCACGGGCTTTCTCTAGTTGCAGCGAGCAGGGCCTACTCTTCATTGCGGCATGCGGGCTTCTCATTGCGGTTGCTTCTCTTGTTGTGGAGCACGGGCTCTAGGTGTGCGGGCTTCAGTAGCTGTGGCACGTGGGCTCAGTAGTTGTGGTGCATGGGCTTAGTTGCTCCGTGGCACGTGGGATGTTCCCAGATCAGGGATTGAACCCGTATCCCCTGCGTTGGCAGGCGGATTCTTAACCACTGTGCCACCAGGGAGGTCCCGGTAAGTGTATGTTTGACTTTATAAGAGGCTGTCCAACTGTTTTCCACGCTGGTTTCACCCTTTTACATTCCCACCAGCAATGTATATGAGGTCAGCTGCTCCACAGTCTTGCCAACATTTGGTATCGTGAGTTTAAGTTGTAGCCATTGTCATGGGTGTGCAAGGCATCTCACTGGGGCTTTAACTTGCATTTCCTTTATGACTTTGTATCAAGCAGATGAAAAGATGCTTACTGGCCATTAGTTTACCTTCCGTGTAGTGTTCAAATCTTTTGTCCACTTATAAAGTAGGTTGTTTGGTTTCTTGCTGAGTTATGAGTTCTTTATATATTCTAAATACAAGTCCTTTGTCAGATATAAATTTGCCTTACTTTCTCCCAGTCCGTGGCTGGGCTTTTCATTTTCTTAATGGTGTCTTTCAAAGAACAAAAGTTTTAAATTTTGATTAAGTCCAATTTACTGTATTTTTTTTTCTTTGAGGGTTAGTGCTTTATGTGACCTAAGAAATCTTTGCCACAGTTATGAAGCTTCTCTCCCGTTTTAGCTTTTACACTTAGGTCTATTACCTGTTTCAAGTCAATTTCTGTGTAGAGTGCAAGTTCACAGTTCATTATTTTTTTCCATATGGCTTATTCGGTTGTCCCCGCCTCATTTCTGGAAAATCTAATCCTTCCACAATGCATTACCTTGGCCTTTCTGTGGAATGCCAGTTACCTATATGTGTAGGAAGGAGTCTGTTTCTGGGAACTCTAGTCTGTTCCATCTGATTTATGTCTATCTTACGACCAACACCACATGGTCTTAATTACTGTGCTTAGTAAGTCTTGAATCAGGTAGCCTAAGTCTTCCAACGTGGTTCTAGTTAGTTTTAGTGTTTTAGTTATTCCAGGGCCTTTGCATTTTCACATACGTTTTAGAATCAGCTTGTCAATTTCTACCAAAAGCCTGTGGGGATTTTGCTGGGGTCACGGAGACGACAGAAGATAGTTTGGGGAGAATGGAAGTCTTAAGATTAGGTCTTCTGGGGCTTCCCTGGTGGCGCAGTGGTTTACAGTCCACCTGCCGATGCAGGGGACATGGGTTCGTGCCCCGGTCCGGGAGGATCCCACATGCCGCGGAGCGGCTGGGCCCGTGAGCCATGGCCGCTGAGCCTGCGCATCCGGAGCCTGTGCTCCGCAACCGGAGAGGCCACAACAGTGAGAGGCCCGCATACAGCAAAAAAAAAAAAAAAAAAAAAAGATTAGGTCTTCTGAATCCACAGATGTGGTTATCTCTATTTAGGTTCTTTTAGCAATGTTTTATAGTTGTCAGTGTAAAGATCATGCAATACTTGAAAATGTTATCCCCAAGTATTTCAAGTTTTTTATGCCATCGTAAACACAATTAAGAATTTTCATTTACAGTTGCTTCTAGCACGTAGAAATGCAAGTGGGTTTTGCATACTGACCTTGTATCCCACGACCCTGATAAACTCACTCAGTAGTTATTAAATAGCTCTTCTACTGATTCCTCTAGATTTTTTCATGTGCATGATCATGTCACCTATACATATAAGGCAGTTCTTCTTCTTCCTTTCTGGTGCTTCTGCATTTTCTTTCTTTTTCTTGCCTGCCTTTGCTGGCTAGGCGCCCCAGCAGCCTGTGAGGAGAAGTGAGCACGAACAGCCTTGCTTTGCTCTCTATTTGGGGCAGAGGTGGGAGGAGCATTCAGTGCTTTGCCATCCATCACCACGGCAGCTGTACAAGAGGTGTGTATATGCCCTCTACCTGGTTGAGGAAGTTCTCCTCCATCACTAGTTCGCTGAGACTTTCTGTCATGAACAGGTGTTGAATTCTATCAAATGCTTTTCCTGCATTCACTAAGATGATTGTATGGTTTTTCTCCTTTATTCTGTTAATACGGTGAATTACACTAATAGGTTTTTCAAATGTTGACGTTAACCTTGCATTCCAGGGATAAATGCCACTTGGTCATAAAATATTATCCTTTTACATAAGTTGGATTTACTTTTTGCCAGTATTTTGATAATGGTTTGGGGGTAATGTTCATGAAAAGCAGTGATCTGCAGTCTTCTTGAAATGTCCTTGTCTAGTTTTGGTGTCAGGGTCATGCTAGCCTCATCGAATGAGTTGAGAAGTGATCCCTCTCCCTTTATTTTCTACAAGTCTGTAGGGCTGTTATTATTTCTTCCTTAAATATTTGATGATATTCACCAGGACCTGAAGTTTATATGTTTTTTTTTTTTTAAGAGGGTGTATGTAGCCTTGAATGCGTGGCTAAGGAGGCTAGTAGCATTTATGGTTTTTTAAAAATTAATTAATTATTTCTGGCTGCATCCGGTCTTCGCTGCTGCACGTGGGCTTTCTCTAGTTGTGGCGAGTGGGGGCTACTCTTCATTGCGGTGCCCTTCTCATCACGGTGGCTTCTCTTGTTGCAGAGCACGGGCTCTAGGTGCGCGGGCTTCAGTAGTTGTGGCTCAAGAGCTCTTGAGCACAGGCTAAGTAGTTGTGGCGCACAGGCTTCGTTGCTCCGTGGCATGTGCGATCTTCCCAGACCAGGGCTCGAACCCGTGTCCACTGCATTGGCAGGCGGATTCTTAACCACTGCACCACTAGGGAAGTCCCAAATCTATAGGTTTCTGATTATGAGTTCACCTTATTTAAATAACTATATGGCCATTTCTTACGTCAGTTTTGGTCATCTGTATCTTCCAAGAAATTGGCACACTTCAGGCAGGTTGTCAAATCCGTGGGCAGAGTTCATCGTCGTCTTCTACTTGAAGATCTATAGAGTCTGTAGTGATGGCCTCTCTTTGTACCCGGTTTTGGCAATGTTTGCCTTCTCTTTTCTTTCTTGCTTAGTACAGCCAGAGGTTTATAAATACTTTTGTGGCATCATAATTCTATTTTTTGTCCATTTTATATGTCAATGATTTCTGCTCTTACCTTCATTCTACTTCTGTCTACTTTGGGCTTAGTTGGTTTTCCTCTTTCTAGCTTCTCAAGGTAGCAGCTTGTATCACTGGCTTGAGAACTTCCTTCACATCCAAGACAACATTTAAGCTGCAAAGCCGTAAGTTTCCAAATGCTGCTTTAGCTGCATCCCACAAATTCTGGCATGTTGTGTTTTTATTATAATTCCAAATATTTTCTAATTGTCCTTGTAATTTCTCATTTGATCCAGGGTTTATTTAGAAGTATACAGTTTAATTTCCAAATAACTGAGAATTCTCCGATATTTTTGTGGTTGCTGGTTACTGATTTCCAATTAAATTGCACTGTGGTCAGAGAACTTACTCTGCAGTGCATTTGAGGCCCGTTTCACAGCCCAGCCTGTGGCCTATCCTGATGAAGACTCCACATTCTCTGACAAGGATGTCTGTCCTGCAGCTGTTTGGGCTCCACCCGTGTTCGTCAGGTTGAGCTGGCTGGGGTGATGATGTTCAGGTGTCCACCCTGCCTGTGGCAGGGTTTCCTGGGTCCACCCGCTACCTAGAGGTGTGCAGTCTACTTGGTGAATAGTAGATTCCCCCTTTCCTTTCAGCTTTGTCACTTTTTGCTCTATGTCTTCTGTTTCGGTCTGTTTAGTTTTGGCCGTGCTGTGCGGCACATGGGATCTTAGTTCTCTGACCAGGGATGGAACCCGTGCCCGCTGCAGTGGAAGCGTACTGTCTTAACCACTGGACCGCCAGGGAAGTCCCTGCTCTGTGTCTTTTGAAGAATTCAGGGGCACACACACGGAGGGTCTCTCTATGTCCTGCAGATGAAGTGATGCCCTCACTAGGATGCAACGCCCTTCTCTACCTTCGGTGGTTTTCCTTCTCTGAAGTCCACTTTGTCTTACAGTAACATCTAACCATGACTCCAAATCTGCTTTAAAAATCCAAATTTCCCCTTCTTTTGCCTAAGAGCATCTGTGCATTACCAAATCTTCTGCCTAGAAGCAGAAACCATCCTCACTGAGGACCGAGGAGAACAAAATGCACCAGTCCTTTCCCACCACCTGTCCCAAAGCAAGGTGCTCACTACACCTGTGTGCACCCCTGCCCCAGGACGCCCCCCACCACTCACTACAGAGCAAAGTAAAATGCCAAGGACACCGCTTAGGTTAGAATAAAAAGCCTGGTTTGGTACAAACTTGCTGCACAAAAGCGGGTCTAACTCAATCAGCACCAGCTTCCAACTCTTAAGTCGGGTGCTGTAGGCCAGAGGATGGGGTGTTAACAGGTGAATAAAACAAGGCACGGTAGGTAACCCCACCACCGTTCCTTCACTCAGTGTCCCTTCTGTCAGAAGGGACTGAGGTCGGGGCTGGACCTCAAGGGTCTGGATTTCTACATCCCCCATCAGAACCACAGGACCACAGAGCACTTCTCTGAAGCAGGGGAGGTGGGACCTGCTGGCCCTGGGAGTGAGGGCAACTTCCACAGGCAGACACAGCAGCAGCAAAAGTGGCTTCAATTATGCAGCCTTCCTTTCTCCCCCAGCTTCCCCGGGGGGAGCCCGCTGTCCTGGTGCTGGTCACCTGGTTCAGGTACTCGGAGGGGAACAGGTAACCCCCTGGGAGGAACAGGCATTTACTGCCGAGCATTCACGTACATGGAAGCATTTCTTTCCTGGGAGCAGAAGAGAAAAACTACCCCCAAAACATACCATGTACCCAAATTCAATGGATGAAATCTTGGCCTGTACGATGGACCAAAGTCCCCAGAAGAAATGGGACGCAAGGGCAAACCTGTAATTACAAAAGCAGGAAATGCACATGAGATGTGTGGGACCAGTTGGAGGACCGATTACATCATTTCCTGCCAGATGGACGTTCTAACTCATCTGGGTGCAAACTGTCTGCCTTGGCCGACCCAGTGGGACAATATTCCACGGCAACAGAGCAGCAGGAGCCCACAGCCGTCCTCTCCCCACCGCTGGCCAGTGACCTTGCAGGTGCGAACACCCTGACTCCCTGTCCCTGGAACACTCGCAGGACCCACCCGGAGGCCTCAGTGGCCGCTGCTGGTGAAGCGTGGGTCACACAGGGAGAGAAACCCTCTGGCACGCGTGTGAGCACACAGCCTTGGCGGCCCCTACCCCACCAGCAACAGGTGGAGGAAAGCGCGGGCCTCCGGACAGCCTGCTGCCATCCCCCATGCCCCTTTCCCCCGGAAGTGAATCAGGAGGAGGGTGTGGCCAGGTCCCCACCTCTAGGCTGTGCCACGTTCCTCTTCACTGCGAATCCAAGTTCTTCTCAAAACGATAAAGATAAAGCTCTAATTCAGGAACGAGGGCTTCGGTGCTGCCCTTACCAGACCTGATTCTGCTTCTCTTCATCCCTGACCCACTAGATCCCCTGGTGCTACCCTTTCTGTCTGGGTCTCCTCCACCTCCGCTTTCCTATTTCCATCTGATCAAGAACCAGGGAGGGAAGCTCTCTTCTGCAGGCGGAGCCGAGGGGCCACCAGGGTGGCCTCAGCTCAATGAGAGGACTGTGGACAGTTCCGAGGACACGAAGGAGGTGCTCTATGCTGAGGGAGGAGGGCCACAGCCACTCAAACCGTCACTGTTAACAAATAATCTCATGGAAGACCCCAAAGATTAGGAATAACTCAGGCCTCCTGACCAAAGAGATGAGTGAGTGTGAGAACACAGTGATCTAGACCTTTGCGGAATCTGGAGCTTTCTCGGCCCTGCTTTGACAGCTGTTGAGAAAACAGATTTTTAATTCTTTTCTAGGAGAACCATGTTACTCGGTGGCACCCAGCTCTCCAGGAGCACGAGTGAGAAGAGTGTGCAGGCCCTGGCGGCAGCGGCTGTGCAGCAGAGTCCGCGGCGGGGATGACGGTTCGGAACGGCACCCTCGCTCCCTGACCTAGTGCACAGACCCTGCTCTCCTCACTGGCTGTGTGCTGAAATCTGGGGGATCCGAACACACTCGGCCACATGGACAAGAACCAAATGTTCTGTTTTTGACAACGTACAAGACCTCGAGATGTATGGTCGTGAGGGAGCTCCTAAAATACTCCTGTTTGCAAGGAGGCATCCCAAGTACGCGCTATAAAGAGGGAAGCTATCGTTACAAACCGACAAAGGAAAAAAATTACCTATTGACTTCAAGCAACATTTCTTCTTCTATAACGGACTTTTCTTCATTACTGAGGTTTTCAAATTCATTTTGGAATGCAGCCAAGTAATTGGAAATGAAATGGAGCTTAAAAAAAAAGCAATGACATTAGGATCAATGATGGTTAAAAACAGGTGATGTCAATGCTGTCACGAAGTGCACACGTCAAGCGTGACTCTTCCGGACGTCAGCAAAGCCCGCCACCCTGCTCTGCCCAGGGGCGTGGTCCAGGGAGCTCACCCACCCGGCTGGGTTCACCGGGTTACAGTCAGAGAACTAATGGACTCGATGCCATACTGTCGGCAAGACCACTACTGCTTCTGCAGAAAGTAATTTAGGTAGAGTTGTTCCTTCTAACTCACACTCCTGTCTTCCACTGACCGCAAAGCAGGGTCAGCCTACTCCACACCTCCCCAGCCTGGCTGCTGCTCCGCGCGGCGCTGGCACGAGGCACCAGGGCACCCGGATGCTCGTCGGCAGATGCTGCCTCAGGGCAGGCGCCGGACCAGGCACTGTGAAGGGGCCTTCCACCCCTAAGATGCTGTGATGATGTCCACACTTATGTCCATAAACTGGCAGTGTCTGATTCTGGTTTGGAGAAGACAGTTTACCCTAAGGTTCTACCAGGCTCACGTTGAGTCTACACATGAATTAGGATTTATGAGAGCCCTTGTTCTTCACTATTTCATACCATATCAAAAGGCAGCAGAACACAGCCAACCTCGGCTTGTTTGCTTTTGTAAAGAAGAAAACAGCCGTCAGTCTTTCTCCCTGTTAGAACCCTTGCTACCTGGTTACCCGGCTGGAAGGCGCTCCCCACCCTTTCCCTGGGTCGCCTCTTCCATCTTCCTGCTCTGAAGTCGGCTCTCTTACACTACGCCCCCTCCTCCACCAGAAGGCATCATTCAAGATCAAGCACTGTCCTAGGCAGGGGGCCGTAGATTCTGAAGTAAACCTGGCACAAAAAAGATGACTGCTGATACCTATTAAATTCTGTGTAACAGGCACACTCCCCACGACAACAAAATAATTTTTGCAGATGAGAAAACTGAGGCACAGAAATAGTACGTTACAACCAGCAGTGGCAGATCTGGGATTGAAATCCAGGCCCATTAGTTTTTAGAACCCATGCTTGAACCACCACCCTAGATGGTTTAATTTCTTGGAGACCCTAAACGCTGAAGGTGGCAAATGAAGATGGAAAATCTGAAGAGACTGAAACCCTAAGAAAGTGGTAATTAATGACCCTCCCTCCCCCAAAAGTTCTAGGCCCAGATGGTTTTATGGGCAAAATCTACCAAACTTTCAAACAACACCATCTTAGATAAATTTGTTCCAGAAAATAAAAAGGGACACTCAACTCATTTTGTAAGACTAGTATAATTTTTATTCCAAAAGCAGGTATGAATACTTTTTTAAATGAACATTAAAGTCCTGTTTCACATATATGCATAGATGTAAATCTCCTAAAATAAGAAATTGCCTAACTGGATCCAACAGAGCATTACAAAACAACGTTAACTCATTCAAATAGTTTATTTCAGGAATTTCAGTATTGCTTAACATTTTAAAACACTTCAATGGATTAAAGACAGAAAAGCGTGAGATTACCTCAGTAGCTACAGACAGGGTATCTGACAGAGACCAACACTTGCACGTGATTTTAAAACCTCAGAAAACAGGAGTGGAGCTTCTTTACATTTCCATTGCTGTGCAGTGTCGGGGGTTACACAGCTCTGCCGCCTTCCACTAAAATGAAATCTGTCTTCTTACTGAAAATCTCCCCTCACTGGTTTGAGAGTTCTCATCTCTGGAGCTGCCTGCCCAGTGTTTATAAAAGTCTAATTTCTTTTCAGCATGGCAGGAACCTGAAGCCTGCTGTATTCTCCTCCCTGGGGTCAACAGCCCCACGTTCTCCCACCCTTCCTACCCACATAGCTTGAACTTGAGGTCCAAAACCGTCCCGGTCACTCTGCTCTGGACACGCTCAAGGTCATCAGGTCTGCCTGAAAATAAGGCCAGAAGAGAGCAGCCCAGGTCTGGCCACACGGCAAGGCTGTATTTGAACGGCTGCCCCCGAGCATGGCCACCTGCTGGAGACTCTCCCCATGCCCAACTCAGGCAGGTGCTCGAGAAACCTCTCCTGAGTGAGCTACTGCAGCAACTGACTGCATCCGTCCTCACCCCCGGCCCCTGGGAAACGTTCTGACCAGGCGGGGATCCCGGGAGAAGGGATGTCGGGCGGCAGGGCCGCCCAGCGCGGGCGGAGCTGTTGCCCTGCAAGGCTGGCAGAGGTGGGCGCAGTGCCCCTCTCCCCAGCCTGCTAGCTTCTGCAACACTACGTACTCATCCTCAACCCAAGGCTTCGGCAGAGGCTGAAGAATGGAATAGAGGGCTTCCTGGGGAGAGATTCCCACAGGACTGATTCTCCAGTCACTGGAGTCGCATAACCCAGGACAGGAAAGGGGTCTGTGAACACTGCAACAGCTACTGAACCACGGTGCCCACAAGGCTACTTCTGCCTGCACAGAGTGAAACAAACGGAGGAAAGTCAGTGATCCCCAAAAGAAGGCTAGAGAGCAGGAGGGAGGCTGGGCTTTGGGAAAACACTAGAAGGAATCACAAAGGAGGCTGTGCTCCTCTCTGACTGGACGCAGTTTACCTCTGGCACAGGGATTTAAAAAGGCTGGACTCAAATACTGAGTCTGTATCTTGACACAAAATAACATTTTAAAGCAAAAGGACCTGCTTAGCCAACTCCATGGTTTTAAAAGGGCATCTTTAAAAGTGAAGCTGTACTCATCTCTGACTGGGTAAAGCTGAGGTATGTGATTTACTTCTCAGTAAGTGCACTGAATACAAACACGAGTCTCCTACCTGTTGCTTCCTGGTGGGATACTTCAGGATGTTTGCTCTGAAAAGAGGGTACTTTTCGTAATTATAATCGTACATCCATTCACAGAAATGATTCCCAATGTCGAATCCCCTGAAAAAGAGCGAGAGGCACAGAAAATGAGGCAGCAGCCCCGCTGCGAGCGCCCCCGGGACCCCGGGGTCCCGAAAGCATGAATGCTTCAGTGACGGGACAGACCAAAGCACCCTGGCCCGCTGTCTGGAGCAACCGCTCAGGAGTGTCGTCCTGCGGTCAGTGCTTTGGTGAAGCCAACGAAAGGCCAAGTTCTGGATTCTGAGGACCTGGCCCCTGCTCCCACTGACGCAGCTGAGAACAGGCTGCGCTGCCCCACGCGGCCATTGCGGCCGCTGGGACACAGAGTGCTGGCCTCCAGGGAGGAAACTTCCAACTCAGGATGGTATCGTGACCTACCTTCTCCTTCGTTCCGCACACATACAGAATACTGAAATAAAAACATGTGACTTTACCTGTAGTTGTAACTGCTGTATTCAAAGTCGATGAGCATCAGTTTCTGGTTTTCAGAATTCTCCCTGCCTTCCAGCAATAAGATATTACCTGCAAAAAGGTTTGGATGACACGACCTTTGCTCTGGGCACGTTCTGTCATCGAAGGCGCAGCTCTCCAACCGCAGGGCCCAGGGTGGTTCTGATCCTGTAAGGGCATCCTGACCACGTGGCGAGCGGACGTGGCCGAGTCACGGGACGGGGGGACAGGGTGCCAGGAGCAGCACTGACCTGGGAGGCCTGGCCCGAGAGCCCTGCTGCCAGCACCCCAAGAGCAGCGTGGCCTGGGCTCCCCCCCATTTCCACACGGGGGCAAGAAGGGAAAGGTCTGCTCGGCACCCCGGAGCTCTGGCACCCCCAGCAGCCCCGAGGCGGGCGGGGCTGTGGCCCCCAGCTGGGAAGCTGGGCCCTGGTGTCCACACAGGCCCCACTGCTTTGCCCCCAAGGAGGAGAGCACAGACAGTGCTCCCACGACCATATTTCTTTCCCTTAAGGCTGAATTCTGGGCAGAAGGGGCTTGGCTGCCAGACTGGCCCCCCAGGCACATGCTCGGAGAGGCCCACGCTCTACCCAACGTGCTGCATCTCTCACGGTGGCGCTGGCGGGTGGGCTCTGCTGAGCCAGGTTCAAGGCTTTTCGGCACACATCGTCCGTTTCCGGGAGCCATTGATAGGAGAACCGGGGCCAGACCCAGTGTCCAGCTCCCGCCCCCTCCACGCTCTCCCCGTGTTGCCGTGGCCGGCGGGGGCCTCCCTCAGCCCGTCGGCGACCTCTGGGCCGTTCACCATCACCCGTTACACACACGAGGCTGCTTGACCCGACTTGCCCAGCAATCATCAGCTAATTAGTAACAGGTATTCTGGCTCAAACTAACGTCTCACTGATGACAAGTCTTCACCAGGGACTGTTCTCCAAATTAAAAACAAGCCGTAGAGCCTGGAAAGGGCCCGAGGGTGGACCTCAGCCAGCTGCGCTGGGCAGGATGAGGACAGCAAGGCAAAGCCAGGCGCCATGGCAGTATCAGGGGGAGGTGCCCGGCCGGATGGGGCCTCTGACGAAACTGTTATGTTTGAAATAACACCGGGTAGAGTCTGGTTACAGTAAGGGGTACATGGGAGTGCAATTTTTTAAAGCAGAGAAACCCGAAGTCATTAGAAGCATGTGAGCCAACCCTGAGAGAGAAGGGGGCCCTGGCCAGCGTGCTGGGCTGCAGGGGCAGAAGGCAAGCGCCCCCAGACTGGCCGAGGAGCCATCTTCCTCTTTGATGCCTTTCGGACTGACAAAGCCAACTGACATGTTTACGGAAAGGAGTTAAACACTGAACAAATACGTGACTTCGTGTATCCCAGCTCTCGGTTTAGTGGATATTCTCATATTTTTTCTTACAGAAATGGGATGATATCCTACACGTTTTTCTAAAACTCGCTTTTTCTCCTCTAGATGTAGCCTGGAGATTTTTCTGTTGGTTTGTATAAAACTCGACCTCACTCTTAATAGTCACACAACACTTCGTGCACGGCCGTGCCATAATTCCGTGCACCTAACCCTCTCTTCATGGGCACCTGGCATTTATCACACACACTGGAGGGAATCTTCTCAGTAGACACACGAGCCCCACCTTCAGCATAACAGGCAGCAATTCTTACCTTCCTGACAGTCATTGTGACAAAACACGACTGGAGATGGAGTGGATTCAAGTAATGATCTGGAAAAGGAAGGTTTTGCTGTTACTTCTCACCCTTTCAGCTCCCTCCCGTGGCAGGACCTCTGCACACGCTCTCCCCACTCCGGGGGGCCCTCCTCGGAGCCCTCTGACCTCGGACCCCAGGCAGAGCCCTCTGTGTCAGTCTGTTTTGACCTCTGGTTTCCTTCACAGCTCTCATCACAACCTGACATTTTTTTATTTACTTATTTTCTCTCTCTCCTAACAAAAGAGAAGCTCCTTGCAGACTGTCTTGGTCACATCTCCTCAGAACCAATCCTGATGCTGGCTCAGCAGACACTCAAATATGTGAGCAGTTAAAGGTGGAAGTGCTGACACTCAGGCGATGGATGAAGGCTAGAAGCCTGCGTGCCCCCCGCACCCTGGAGACACCAGCGTAGCCTCTACTCAGAAACCAGTGTCAAGCTTCTTACTCCATCCCCCGCTAGCTTGGGCTGATCTGTTCCCCTCATCGGCTGACACTCGCTGGCCCGCCCCCACGGTTCTTGTTTTGTTTTTTTTTGGCGGTACGCGGGCCTCTCACTGTTGTGGCCTCTCCCGTTGCGGAGCACAGGCTCCGGACGCGCAGGCTCAGCAGCCATGGCTCACGGGCCCAGCCGCTCCGCGGCATGTGGGATCCTCCCAGACCGGGGCACGAACCTGCGTCCCCTGCATCGGTAGGCAGACTCCCAACCACTGCACTACCAGGGAAGCCCCTTGTTTTTCGTTTTTGTTTCAGAAAAAACCTACCGCCCTAGTCACTGACCAGGACTAGAATTCTGGAATTTTACTTCCTCCGTGAAGCCACTCATATAAAACTGTAATTCCAGATGACAGAATTAATCTGTTTAAACTTATCCCACAAAACCAATGTAAAAGAGGAGAGGTGATGCCACTCATGTAAAACTGTAATTCCAGATGACAGAATTAATCTGTCTAAACTCATCCCACGAAACACCAAGCCTCAGGTGATGCTTCCTAACGTTCACTGAAAGCAGGCGTGGTGACTAAGAACATTTACATTTCTGGACAGATGCACTTTTACTAAGTTAGGAAATGGAAGCAAACACTCACCTCAGGTTTTCTAGTTCCAAAGGCAGGTTGTAACTGAGGAATTTGTGGAGCTGCTTAACTTTGGATTCCCCAGTAAATTTAATTCTCAGCACTTGATTCAGGTATCTTGCAAAAGAAGGGAACAAAGGATCAGTGCTCAATTCACCTAGCTTGCTTTTGGGGCTCTAGTTCAATGTAACCATGCAAAACCCGCAGGGCCCCTGACCCCAGACGGAGAGGAGGGAAAAGGGCCTGGGGTTCAGTACACTCTAGGATGTGGATTTTCTGCCCATCTAGCCTGTTCAGGAGCATTTCTGCAAACAGTCTGCTTTCCTGGTTCAGGAATTGATTTTTACACTCAAGAACAATTTATTCATGAGACAATCATCACCAGCGGACAGCCTGTGCGCTGGTGGACCGGGGAAGGCCTCTGACCCGCACGGCAAGCAAGAGCTGCTCTGGAACCCCTGGGAGCCACCGGCGGGAAGCTAGGTGAGAGCCCAGCGGCTGATCACTTACTTTTCCATCGTTCCAAAAAGCCATTTTGGTTCCTTATTGAATGGCATTTTCATACCATGAAATCTGGCCATTTTCTCAGCTATTTCTGCAGAAATATCTGGCAAACTTAATTCTTCAGTGTCTAATCGCCGGCTCTGGAATTAAAAAGGGGAGTTAGAAGATGGCGTTCATCCAGGTAACCCTGAAGCGTGAGAGCACACAGCCCTAGAGCTAGAAGCGTCTTTCTAGGGCATCTAAGTCTCATCCAGGGCGCAAAATTCCTTCAGAACGGGCACTGTGCCCTGCAGACAGCACTACTCAGGGAGGGGCAGGCCAGCCACAAAGGGCCATTTCGCTGTGACAAAGTCCTTCTCACGCACCTATGGTCCTGCTCTCCCGTCGGCCTACCCCACACTGCGGGGGGCTCCTTCCTAGGCTCAAAGCGCCGGGTCGTCAGCAGTTTATGCCGTGGCCCGCGTCCAGCTCCCCCATCGGCTCAGCCCTCCTCCCAGACACAGGGCAGGCGGTGTGGTGCTCAGAACAGCTTCCCAGCAGAAGTGGCGCCAGGCGCTCGGGGCGAGGGTTTCCCACTCCTGCCCTCGGGGCAGCTCAGCACCCAGCCTGGCCCAGAGCAGGCTCTCAGGGCAAAGCCGACCAGGGACAGGTGTGGCAGGGGGCTTCCTCCGTCTTCTGCTAGTGCAGCCTGCGGCCACACTCGTCCTGCCTGCGCTTTCACGGCTACCCACGGGAGCACCTCTTACCTTTTCCAAACCAACCACTTCCCTACCGAAACCCAAAGAGAGACTTTTCTGAGAATCCGAAGCCATACAGCACAGGAGTTAAGAGTGAGTGTCCCCAAGTTAGAGAAACCCCAGCTCAAATTCTGGGTTTAACACTCATTTCAACGCTATGTGGCCAAGGGTGTACTTTTATACCTCTGTGCCTCGTTCTCTGGGTTCTGTAAAATGGGAACCAGGACATCAAGTCCCCGACAGGGAGCTCTGAACTAAAGCAGACGCTGCAGGTCAAGGCCCCGGGCCAGCACCCAGCCATGGAAGTCTCAAAGGATGGCAGGTGCCTTGTGATCGGAGCTGAGAGCTCCCTGAAAGCATCAGGCTCAATCCTCCCCTCAACCCCAGACTCTCCCAAGTTATCAAGTCGCGACAAGGACAGGGAACTCGGCGTCTAGCGGCGGGACGCCAAGCACTCCTCGAGGCAGCTGGCGGAGCTTTCATTCGGCTGTTAAAGAAGGCCCGTAACTGGTTTGGCAACGGGGACAATTTAAAGCTAACGTGCTCTAACGTGAACAAATCTTGGAATCCAAGCTCTTTTCCCAGCACAAAGAGATATGAGACTGACTACCATTCTCAGAGGTCACTGCTCTCATGTGTCTGCTGGAGGACAGCCATGGGAACAGGTGAGATGAACTTCATCTCACCCCGTTCAGCGGTCAAGGGTAAACCTGGAAATAACACACGCTGACAGGCTGAGGCAAATGGAGTCGCTGTTTCTGGCGGCAGAAACAGTTGAACCCTGGCAGTTTCATATGGTTCAACCTAGCATTTTAAAATAATTTTTAAAAAATCTTTACTATGTTATGTAGTAAACGTGTACACGAGTAGAGAACTTTAAAACTTTAAAAGAAGAACAGGGACTTCCCTGGCGGTCCAATGGTTAAAACTTCACCTTCCAATGCAGGGGGTGTGGGTTCGATCCTGGTGGGGAGATAGGGAGCCAAAAAACCAAAACATAAAACAGAAGCAACATTGTAACAAATTTAATAAAGATTAAAGAAAAAAGTTAAAAAAAAAATTACAAAAAACAAAAAGAACAGGAGAACAGTAACTATTCCATAGACATAACCACCTATGTGCCCTGATCTCAAGGAGCTGTGTTTCCCCTCGAGACGTTTCCATTATTCTAAGTTGTGTTCACTGGTCCTCTACCTTTTCTAAAACGGGAAGTTTCATCACATGTGTATTTATTTATTTTTTAAATTTATTTATTTATTTTTTTGTAGTATATGGGCCTCTCACTGTGGTGGCCTCTCCCATTGCAGAGCACAGGCTCCGGATGCGCAGGCCCAGCGGCCATGGCTCACGGGCCCAGCCGCTCCGCAGCATGTGGGATCTTCCCGGACTGGGGCACGAACCCGTGTCTCCTGCATCGGCAGATGGACTCTCAACCACTGCGCCACCAGGGAAGCCCCTTTTTAAAATTTTTTTTTTAGGTAAGTAGTGGATTTATTTAGAGAGAAACACACTCCACAGACAGAGTGTGGGCCATCGCAGAAGGTGAGAGCGGCCCACGTGTGTATTTATTAAACAATTTGTATCTTGCTTTTTACTGGGCTTTATACGAATGCTATGATACCGTTTGTAGCCTTCTGCAATTTGGTTTTATCGACATTATGTTTTTTAAGATGGATCCACGTTGGCACTTATAACCATACGAAGTGTTTTGTATTTCCAAAATTCTAATACTTTGCTATCTCATTTGATTCTCATGCTAGACAGATGTTACTGTCTTTAATGGGAAAACTATAAATAAAACTATAAACTACAGGGATTTCCCTGGTGGTGCAGTGGTTAAGAATCCGCCTGCCAATGCAGGAGACACGGGTTGGAGTCCTGGTCCGGGAAGATCCCACGTGCCGCGGAGCAACTAAGCCTGTGC
Source organism: Delphinus delphis (assembly GCF_949987515.2). Taxonomy (NCBI): domain Eukaryota; kingdom Metazoa; phylum Chordata; class Mammalia; order Artiodactyla; family Delphinidae; genus Delphinus; species Delphinus delphis. Next base: position 105,362,109 of record NC_082690.1, read on the forward strand.
GCCACAACTACAGAGCCTGCACTCTCGAGCCCGTGAGCCACAAATGCTGAGCCCGTGTGCCACAACTACTGAAGCCCATGAGCCTAGAGCCCATGCTCCTCAACGAGAAGCCACCGCAATGAGAAGCCCACACACCGCTACGAAGAGTAGCCCCTGCTCACTGTGACTAGAGAAAGCCCGTGCACAGCAACAAAGAGACAATGCAGCCAAAAATAAATAAATTAATTTATATTAAAAACAAAAAAACCTACAGCCAGGCGCCAGGGAAAAGACTGAAAGGACTCTTCCATATAGGGAGGTACATCCATTCCTTCAAACACGCCCCAGGCTGGCAGCTGGCACACACGGCACCACGTGTGAACGAGAAGTGGGCACCACGCCCCCTCCAGCCCCCGCTGGACGCAGGCCTGGCGAGCAGAGCACCCTGTCGGCCAGGTGTCCTTGTACTCTGCACCGCCTGCACGACTGTACCGGGCGGCCCTGCACACCGAGGCCTCTCATGGCCAAGACATCACATGAGGCAAGACATGAAGGCAGCAGCCCCTAGCCCTTAGGGAGTTCACAGAGCTCAAGAAGGGGTGCCCTTCCACGAGCGAAAACACAGGCCAGCAAGGCTCGGCATCTCCACCCAAACGAGCCGGTCACGAGGCCCAGACCTGCCCCACACTCAACTTTATAGGGAACTCTTGAGGCTTAAAGCCCTCTTCGGGGTTCGGGGCTCAGGGCACAGGGCACGGGGCACAGGGCGGGGGCTATGCACATAGAACTCTAAACAAGGCACACTGGCGGATGCTAGGGCAACACTAACAATGCCTCAGCACAGCAGGGAAGGGCAAACAGTCCTGCAAACAGAGGATGTGAGCAAGGCCTTGAAATGTGAAGGAACTTGACAGACACATGAGGGCAGGGGAGACCCTAAAGTGAGGGGGGGGGGCAGTGGGAGACAAGGGAAAGAGCAGTGGTGGCGCCCGCAGGGCAAAGACCAGACACGTGGCACAGTGCGGGCAGGGCCATGTCCTGCAGCAGGTTCTATAACCAAGGCCCGGAAGTTGTTAGGTTTCACAAACAGGCCTCCTCGGAGATTCTGGGGGTCCGGTCCCAGACCAGCACAGTAAAGCGACCGCAACAAAGCGAGTCACGTGAATTTTTTGGTTTCCTAGCGTGTCCAAAAGTAATGTTTACACTACACTTCCGTCTATTAAGTGGCAATAACATTATGTCTCAAAAAACAATGTACAGGGGCTTCCCTGGTGGTGCAGTGGTTGAGAGTCCGCCTGCCGATGCAGGGGACACGGGTTCGTGCCCCGGTCCGGGAGGATCCCACATGCCGCGGAGCGGCGGGACCCGTGAGCCATGGCCACTGAGCCTGCGCGTCCGGAGCTTGTGCTCCGCAACGGGAGAGGCCACAACAGTGAGAGGCCCAAATACAGCAAAAAAATAAATAAATAAATAAAAATTAAAAAAAAATAAAAATAAATAAAAATAAAAAACAATGTACATACCTTAATTACAAAACATCTTATTGCTCAGAAATGCTAACCATTGTCTGACAATGCAGGGCCACCACAGACCTTCTATTTGTAAAAACCCAGCATCTGCGAAGCTCAGTTAAACAAGGTCTGCCTGCATGGTTCTGAATGGATGAACGTATCTTTGCAGGAAAGACAGAGGTTTTGATGTAAATTCAAGAGAAATTTTGTTTTTCTTTACTTCTGTGATAACATAGGCCACATTTACTATTTCGGACCACAGCGCCTCGGGCTCCTGCACTGACGGTGACGAGACAGACTCTGTCTTCTCGCTGTGGCTCCCATCACCTGACCAGCCTTCCGCACATCTTACCGGGATAAACTGCTCCAGGCGGCCTTGGGGGAAGATGCCAAAGAGCTTTGGCCCCAGCGACCTCTCTGCAAGGATGGCAAACATAACGCTCTCCAGAACCATGGCCTCGGCGCCCTGAAACAGATGGCAACACACAGCCGGTTAGTGAGTGTGGACCACGAGCCAGGCATCGGCAGTCCTTTCACACGAGCCGTTTCACCCACTCCCACAGCAACCCTGAGGGCGCATCATCATCATTATTATTTTTACCAACTGTTGTTTTTATTACCACTGTCCCCACTTTAAATACGAAGAAACAGATCTGTAAACCTCAGGATCCATGCTGGCAAACAACACACTATATTGATGAGATTTAAAATTCAAGTTGAATTTAGGTCACTGGTTCCAAAAATAGAACAGTATCAATATTTTATCGCTTCTATTTATTTTAAAACTCATATGAGTCTCACCCTTGGCATCTTATCAAAGGTCACAACAAATCCATCCATTCTGGTGACGGTTGATCTGCTTTTCGGTCGAGAGTGCCCAGGGAAAGAAAATGGTTCAAAGGGCCCTCTGCCCATGAAACTGGCCTGCGGGGTCCCCCACGGGGTGCGGGGCCCATGCCAAAGCGCACCCTAGCACAGGGCGCTCAAGGTTTCGGTTTTCTGCTCTTATCCCCAGTCTCCTCTGTCGTTTAACATTTGTCTTCTTGTCTACACCTCTTTGACGCTCCTACGTTCCGCCTTTAGTTACTCCTAATAACGAAGTGGGATCTAGAGCCATTCTGCCTTCAAAATCCACCTTTTGGTCTCAGTTCAAATCCACTCCTTAGTCCTCTTCCCTTAAGCAGGAAATTACAGCTTAAGAGTTTCCATCGGTTGGGGCGAAGGGCGGGAAGGAGCCCTGTGCCCAAGCGTCTTGAGGAGCTTCTATGGCGATGTGTCGGGAGGGGCACCAGGTGTGGTCTGGAAACACTCTCAGGTGATTCTAGGTCACCCCTTGTTCAGAAAGGGGCCGTGGGGACAGGATCTCAGAGAAACACTGCTCAATAAAACAGAGCTCTTTACAATACACTCATTTTACCAAAATGGATGGAGAGACTTAGCAGGACAAACTCATCAGGCAGGGACATGGTTCTAAAGTTGGCGAGAAGAAAACAAAAAGGAAAAAAGAAAAGCTACTTCCAAAGGACATGGGGCCACATTAAAGTAAAAAGTAATTCAGTCACTTTTACATTTTGGGGAGAATGGGTTTGTTGGTAATCCATCCACCATCTTGTATAATCTCCACAATTATGATCTAACCATCATCACCTTGTGAGGCCCAATCTCTATTCACTAATTTGCAGTTCTGTACATATGACTGCTATGAACTGGACTGTGTCCTCCCAAAATTCAGAGGTTGAAGCCCTCACTGCCAGTGCGATGCTATTTGGAGATGGGGCCTTTGGGAGGTGATGGATTTAGGTGAAGCCACGAGGGTGGAGCCCTGACGGGGTCAGTATCCCTATAAGAGGAGTCCCCAGAGAGCCTGCCCTCTCTCCCTCTCTCTGTCTCTGCCTCCCTCTCCGCCACGTGAGGACACAGGCAGAAGGCGGCATCTATAAGCCAGGAAGGGGCCGTCACCAGAACCTGGCTGTGTCGGCACCCTGCCCTTGGACCTCCAGCCTCCAGAACTATGAAGAATAAACCCAGGTGGCTTTTTCTGGCAGCCCGAGCAGACTAAGACAACGACAATCCAGACACAGCACTGATCTATCTAGTTAATGGATTTTAGGAGGATTCGACCAGACGGGTTTTATTTCTTAAACGCTTAGAGAATGAGAACGAATTCCTAACAGCTCTACTGAGCTGACAAAATGTTTTCTCTCACTCACCTGACCTCACAGCAAACCTAGGCAGGAGGTACGGTCAGTGCTGGCCCCATTTACCTCAACTCCGGCCTCAGAGACACCCCACGGGAAGCGAACCCTCTGCTGCCGCCCGCCCGAGCGATCGGAGGCTGGCATCGTGGACGAGGAGGTGCAGGGCTCGGCCCAGACCAGGCCACCTGCGGGCAGTGGCTCTTGGCAGCCCCTTGCCCTCTGTACAGTCTCCCACCTCAAAACTCCAACCCACTCCCCAACTGTTTCCAAAGAGTAGGATCGGGATCTCCTCTGTCCTATGGAGCCAGGATTTTGCCAGGATTAAAAATTTGGTTTTTCAACCTTTTTCTGTGTAGAGTGACTAAGCTGGAGGGCACTGGGGTTGGCATATGTAAGACACACATGTGCAGCCAATCCGAAACAGCCCTTTACGTCTGAAATGTCTAGTTCTAGACACAGATTTAACCCACAGTATGACTTCAGGAAGTGTGCGTGGTGTCCACGCAGTGCAAAGTCTGCTGGGAGCTGACTTCACACGTGGCACCATCACTGGTACCGGGGCCGAAGCCACACTGTCCAGGATCCTCCAGAGCAGGGTCCACCCGGTGCCAGGATGGTGGAGAGAAGATGGAAAGAGACTTAAAGAACTTTCCCATTCTCTTCAGCACTGCTCTGCACACTGTGAACAAGAAACACCTTTGTTCTTCTGTGATACTGCAGTTCAATATTTATTCACAGTAGGGAGAAGGGGTGGTGGTGTGTGGAGGGAAGAATTTGGAGAGGAAGGAAATGAAAGAAAATGCCAAGTCACAAGCAAGAAGGATGGGTAGGTTACGAAGGACAGCAGGTATCCTCAGGTCTCAAAACCCTCAAGGAAAGCGAGCTCAGTGAAGGACAGGCGCAAGGGCGTGACCCGGTCCCACTGCCTGCAGCACCCGGGCTCGGCCCCCACCATCCACCCACGGCTGGTCCTGCTTTCTCAGGAGAGCAGCTCAATACCTCAACTTGAAACGAATCACGATGGCTTCAGAAATACTCATTCATAAATTCACCCCCCCCAAATATAACTTGGACATATACTCTGTACCCGGCATGTGCTAAGCCCCAGGGAAACAATAAGAACAAGACACACGTGGCTGCTGCCCGGACAGAGCCTGCGTTCCAGGGACAGAAACGGCCGGAAACGAGCAGGGCCATCGGCAGACCGGGGCAGCTCAGAGAAGGAGCAGAGGGTATCCTGATGGAGCGTGACGGGGTGGCCACCCCCAAGCAGATACGGTGACCCTGACGGGGGCAAAGCAAGGCCTGGGAGGGGCCGATGCACGGAGCAGAGGAACCGAGGAAGAAGAGGACCGAATCAGCCCGGAGAAGCTGCTGGGGCTGCCGCGGGGTCTGGGCCAGATACAAAGCCCTCGGCGTACGGCCAGCGTTAAAGCTAACGAACTGGCCGAAGAGGCGCAGCACAGAGCCCGAGGACGCCCAGCACCTACAGCAATGTTTCCAACCGACTGTGCCTACAGCAAGAAACCCACTTTACACGGCAACCTAACACCCCCTGATGTAGCCGGGTCAGCAGGAGGGGAACCGGGGCAGCCGGCAGTGCGGGAGGCGACGATGCCTGCTGTCAGGACGGGCGACAGCATGTCCTGTGTCAGACGCTGTGGAGACAGCGAACAGGGGGCAGAGGAAAGTGGGCCCTGGATTTGGCAACACAGAAGTTGTCGGTGACAGAACCAAGAGTGGCTCTGGGAGCAACGGGGACAGGGTCAGACGGAGACCCGGGCAGAGCGGGCAGAAGAGGGGGAGGGGCCGGGGTGGGGGGCTGGGGGAGGGTTAGACTGACTTCTCAATTCATCTGTGTGGTTTTCCTCCTTTAAAAAGTCCAGCAATAATATCGAGATTATGACCCTCCTGAGAAGACGTAACAGCATTTCTCTGGTGGGGAGGGGAGGCCAAAGAGCAAAGAAGGTGAGACACACACAGCGCAGGCCAGGGAGGCGAGCCCACCAGACTCGCTGGCCCCCTCCTGCGGCTTAGCACCACAAACGGGAATGGAGCCAGGCCTCCCGCTGGAGGAGACCGGCCATTCAAAGAGGCTCAAGGAACACAAACCACCTTCCCCATTCTGACAGCCAACTGCCCACCTTCTGACACAGAGGATCAAAAACAAAATCACAGCACCTACTACTGTTGCCTGCTGGGCCCCGAGCAGAGATCCAGCCGGCGCAGGAGGAGGAGGTGGTGTGGCAGTGACGCGCGGGTCCCCGGCGGCGAGGGCACGTCGGACTAATGAGAGGAAGGGACAGAAGAGTGTGCACAAGCAGCGGGATCCCGCCCTGAGTTTAGAATCTCATAAGAACAGGCAGACGTTAACACGTAATATGGAAACTTACAGTCACGGAAAGTGCAAAGGTGAGGCACTCGGTGCTGTAGGAGCACGAATGGAGGAGCAAACCTAGATGAGAGAGCAGGAAGGGGCTCCCTGTGGAAGGAACCTGGGAGCCGAGATCCCAATTGTAAGTAGCAGTTGGGGGGAGTGGTGCGGATTGAAGAGCAGAGCATTCCAGCCAGAAGCAGCAGCATCTGCAAAGGCCCCGTGGCAGGAAGGAAACCACACAGCTTAGGGTCACACGGCTGGAGAGCAGGGAAGCGGGAGGGCGTTGTGAGATGAGACCAGGAAGCTCGGTGGGGGTCAGGCTGCCGGGACCTGGCAGGATAAAGCCCACCTAACCGGGACCAGGGCAGAGAGCCACCACCAAAGGATTGTAAGCAAGAGGCTGATGCGATCGGATGAGCAGTTCAAAAGCTGGCTCTGGCAAAGACGAAGGGATGGTCTGCAGGAAATAAGAGTGGAAGCAGAAGCCCAGGGAGGAGCTGGTGGCAGCTTGGACTAGGCAGGTGCACAGTCCAGACAGAGAGAAAGTAGACAGATCCAAGATATGGTTCAAAGGAAAACCACCAACAGACTTGTGGATGGGACATGGGGGTGAGGGGACAAGGGTACAGAAGGTGACTCCCTGCTTCCCGGCCGGCCCAGAAAGGCCAGATTTAGATTTTGCTGTTTGGAGGGGTGGGGAGAGTCTGGGTTCGGTCTTGGACCTGGTGAGACACCCCAGGAGACGGGTAGCAGCTAGTGTTAGTTCCAAGCAGGGCTGTGGGCTGGAGGAGCTGCAGACCCTTGGCCCCTAGGAGAAACGCAAGGACCCGCTTTGGATCAGGTGGCCTGGTAAGGCGGGGGGGTGGAAATAGGGCCTCAGGCCTGGGGACTCCGAGTACTTAAGACAATCACAGACTGAGCCCACAAAGGAGGCAAGGAGGGGTGCAGGAAACGAGGGGCCTTTACTTCGTGTCCCTGTGTCCTGGCCGCCTTCGCTGCTAAGAAGTCCAGATAAAACGAGAGCTGGAAACACACTTCAGATTTAGCGTCGTGGAGGTCCTAGTGACCCGACAGTTTCAACTCCCAGGAAGGACGAAAGTCTACACACAAAGGGCCCAGGAGGCTGAAGACAGAACGTCAGTCACCTCCCACTGACAGCTTCTCAGTCAGCGTCACCCCAGAGAGCACACATTCCAGATCCTCTAGACCACGGTCTCCGGAGCAGGGCCCATGCAAAACATCCACGGAACCGCGAGGAGAGAAGAGCAGCGCTTTTATTCCTTTATATGCTCTCACCTCTTCTACATTTCTATTTCTCGATCACTTTAATAATTCGTATACAACTAGTAAAACCAGTGTATTTACGTGTGTCGATATTACGGGGTGCGTGGTGTGTATGCTACACGCGCACACCCACACACTCCCCCCGTTATACACAAACCTCCACACACCAGGGGAGTGTGCTCAGAAGTTGTTCACTCCCTGGAGTGTGGAGATCACGACTCCAGACACCCCACCTCTGAGCCTCAAAGAGGGGGCAGGTGCTCTGGACCTCGAGCTCTTCTGAATATACGCATTTCTGAGCGAAATCTCGTATTTAGGAAGAAGCCTTCGGGAGCCGGGCACCACGCAGAGGGAAAAACACTCCTGCCCGCCCCGGGGAAGGGCAGCCACTGAGACACCTGGGCAGCGACAGATGCCCCGGGGGAGGGCAGCCACTGAGACACCTGGGCAGCGACAGACTGCCTCCACTTCAGAGTATCACGCACGCAGGTCACCCCAAGCCGCCACCTCCTAGCACCCCAAATGCTGTTCAGATCACCCTAAAGGCACCAAGTGCACTCCCTACACCCTTAGTAGGAAATGGAACACAGACTGTTCGCTGGGTCTCACTGTGGCAGCTCCCAGTACCCCCAGAGCCCCTCCTCTGGGACACACAGCAGGACTCCAGGGCAGGAAGGGGCACTGCCAGAGCAGGGGGGCAAGGCTGCCCACCACCAGCTCACACCTCACACAAATGCAGAACGGACTGAATTACTTACTTGAAATTCATTGTCTTTCTGAGCTTGTTCGGATCCCTCCTTATTACAGGACCGCTACGAATGAGAAAAAGCAAACACTTCCAGTGAGATGGGGAACACTGAGCAGACACTAACTTTGCAACCATCAGAACAGTCACGGTTTACAAAACATCACAGATCTTTAGCGAGTGTTTCTCAGCGCAGTCTAAATGCACCACCAGTGTCCCACACTAGGACCAACACCTGAGGAAGCACTTCATTTCTTTACGAGAAAAGGGATGTGCTGTCGAGACCACACAGCTGTGAGTCTCACCACCATCCCGAGTACCTTTTCACAATTTCATTGCTGGAGGAAAGTCAGTGGAGGCTGCTCTCCCAATCAGGCCTCCTCAAGATAAACACTGGGCTGGCTTATCTTGTTTAGCCAGGTGGGTCTTTTGAGGCAACGCCAGCCCCAGGAGGGTGCTGTCCTGCAAGGGCAGGGGGCGCACATGGGCTCGCGGCCGCCGAGGTCAGCACAGGGTGGACGAGGGTGCCCTGTGTGGGCAGGAAGCCTGGCACCCAGTCTGCGCGGCCAAGCCTGATCATCAGGGCACCACTAGCTCAGTGTGGAGTCTTCCTCCACCCGAGAGAGGCCTGTGCCAGTTTAATAAAGGCCCAAACTTATTTCGTATGCTAACGTATTGAGAGATACTTTCATCGCTCTCCTCAATGAAATTGCAAATTATTGGTAACCAGGATCGAGTCAATAACACACCTCAACCACGAACTACCATAAGCAACTCTCTGGCCACATCCTTTCTTCATGGCAGATCTTATCTTTTAAAAGCAACCCCCCACCCCAAGTGCTTTAAAAACCTTCAAACGTGTCCTGTCAAAATTTTATACTCAAATATTGCCCCTAGAAAGATGTTATTTGTTAAAATTAAACTAAGTCTGCTTACGTCAGACACAGAAGCCCATAAAGGAAGCTCTTTAAAAATGTTAAGGTAAAAGATTCTTGAACATCCCAGGAAAAACATACCTTTCCATTCCACAGCTTTATCAAAAATACCTGTACCAAGGGTAGAAAGTGTGGACAGGAAAAAAAATGCCACGTTAAGCACCACCAGCTACTCTAGCATCATTCAAAACACCTAAGCGGTTTAAAGCGACAGCTCCCATCCATCATACAAGGAAATGACATCCCACAGACATTTAATGTTTTGTATAAACAGTACATGTTCTAGTTTACTCGATATAAAAGTAAACAAAATGAATATCCACGTTCATATGAAGTTATCTGCAAAAGATCTGCCCTTAGACATACTCAATAATATCTTTGACACACAGTTAAGTACACTTTGTACAAAGTACAGAAAGTACAAATGGGGGATATATGATATTTTCATTTGTGTAATCTGCATTTCTCTGATGAAAAGATGCTACAGGTTAAATCCCGTTACAATGAAAGCTACAAAATGAAAATACTACAGAAATACTTTTAGACTCTTGCTGATGGCTTGACGTAGGGTGTGATAAAAACCCTCGGGAGGAGTACCTAGGTACCATGAAAGCGCCACTCCTTCCTTACCTCCAAAATACCCTCCTGACCGCACCACGGGCGGCCGCAGACCTACCCCTTAGCTGCTCCCTCCCAGCGGCCTACGAGTTCCTAGTGAATAGGGACTCCATGTTTTCTTTATTGTTGGTCTCCCCAGCAAACCCTGGTGCTCACTACACTTTGTGGCCTGCACAACTAAATAAACACTCCTGCGCTGGGAAGCTCAAGGAGCAACCAAGGGCGATGGGCAGACTTACATCTGTGATCCCAGTCGTGGGGGAACTGGCAACAGTGTCAGTCAGAATGTCCGATGGGGCTGAAATGTCCCCCAAATATTAAATCCTTGTGCTTTTTCTCCCCAAAGACAGTTAAGAACAAAAAAAGTTCTATAATCTGATATACTGTGTATATATGTATTTTTTTTTATTTTGATACTTTGTAGGAAAAGACAAGCAAGGAATTTGGATATCCTACTGAAATTTGTTGTAACGGGATTTGACCTGCACAAAATTCTAGGTGACTATGGTTATTCCTGTGCTGTTATTACTTGAACTGTATCTTCTTAGGGAGACACAGCTAGGGGGTTATTTAGCCAGCAGAAGTTCCCTTTCCCTTGTCTAATGGTGCTCTCAAAGCCAGCAAGTCACCTCATCCAAGTTACAAGTTGGCTTGCTTCCGAGGCCATTCCTTTTTAACATATCAGCGCTGTTAGGTAGAAATAAATTCTATTAATCATTTCCCCACCCCTGCCCACCCCATTCCACCCCCAAGGGAATGCATTACTTATCCCATCAGAGCACCACCAGGAAGGCAAGATGGACTTCTGCCACACCCAGCCCTCTGTTCTGTTTCCTCAGTACAGAATGTTCAGGTTCCCTCAGTCCTACAGGTAAGAAGGGCAAGACCAGGAAATCGTCAACCAAGCGGACTGAATATTCACGGAAAGGTGAGAGAAGCAGCCTCCTGCAGAGGTAAGCCAACAAGAGAGAGTGGCCAAAAGACAGTCCGAGGGCTGTTCTGTCCAGAAGAAAGAAGGTAAAATGTACCTTGGAATCTGTGGGATTTTATTTCAGACGCACAAATTTATTTGAAGCAGATATTAAAACACATTGTACAAGTATTTAACATGACTCCAAATTCTTCACCAACTAATTTGTACATTAATAAAACTTAGATTTCAATAAGTTATAAAATAAAGGTAAAAAATTTTAACATTTATTAGAAATTTGGACACTAGCTGGTTATTTAATATTAAATAATTATTAAAAATTTTAATGTGAACACTAATGTAGTCATGTTTTTTTAAAATCAGCTTATATAGGTACAGACTGAAACAGTCATGGAAGAAATAGGACAATGTCTGGAATAACCCTGGAGAATGAATGAAGGTAAAGAGGAAAGACAGCTGGTCAGAGAGAAAGATGGATACTGGGTACCTGGGGTTCATTATGCTCTTCTGGTCTACTTTTGTGTGCATCTGAAATTCTCCATAATAAAATGTTTTTAAAAATAAACACTGAAACTTCAAGACCTAAGAAGTCAGAATGTATCCCACATGCTTAAGACAACGCCCAGCTCTGTGAATATACTAAAAACCACTGAATGGTACGCTTAAATCAATAAGTGAATTGTATGCTATGAAGATGTCATAAAAACAAAAAAGAAGACACCCAACGGTAATAAAAATATACCGCCGCTGGCTTCCTCCCATCTTCCTCATTCTTTTCTTCCTATTCTGGGCTTGGTTTTCAAGAGAATCTACAAGTATTCACTATAACCCATGTATTCATTATGCTGTGCTGCAGCAAATAGGCTAAAGTGGTAACAATAATAAAGGGGGTGTGGCTGATATTTTGTTTTAAAGTTATAGAAGAGTTCAAAAGAGGAAACAGATCTGTGATTGACCAAGCACTTGTAAATTTAAAACCTAAATTCCTAAAAGCCTGAACTCTATTAGCTAGGGCCAGCGGTCCCCAACCTCTTTGGTACCAGGGACCGGTTTCGTGTAAGACGATATTTCCACAGACCGGGGGTGGGAGGGATGGTTCAGGGGTAATGTGAGCGACGGGGAGCGATGGCGGGGTGGCAGGGCCCACCTCCTGCTGTGCGGCCTGGTTCGGTTCCTAACAGTACTGGTCTGCGGCCCGGGGGTTGGGGACCCCTGAGCTAAGACAGTAAGATGAGAGCATAGAGGATTCTGACTTTTTACTTTACATATGCCTATACTTCAAAAAGTGTTTAAAAGTGTATGTTACTTTTACAATAAATATATTTGGTACAAGGTTTCAAATGTTACTTTTCTGGCAAAATTGCATTTAGAGGCTTTTAGAGGTTTTTGTACTTTAAAGAAGACTCTGAAAAAAGTAAGTTACCTGATATTCCACAGTATAACAGGCTTATTTCTTTAAATTTGTTTAAGCCAAATAAACTCTCATCGCTTGGCCAGTTCTTAACAAAAGATTCTGCTAATGCTGAGGGAACTAGTTTTATGATTAAACTACTTTAATAAAACCACATTCGTGAGATGAAACAAAGCAGCATCTTCATTTTCCCTAGTCTGTGTATGTGTAGCTGTGTGGAGATAAAGGCTCCTTTAAAACAGGAGTAAGTTGGTTGCAGCCTTGATAAAGTGCTTTGGGATCTAGAAATGAGTGATTAAGAAAGAATAATCCAAATGTTAGCTAGACTCAACTTCTAGGGCATCTAAGATCTGGTCTAGGAAAATCATCCAGCTCTCCACTAACCTGAGATTAACCTCCTGAGTTGAGTCCCGAGGGACTCCAGACTATCGGTGTTTATCCTGAGAGTAACAGGATGGACTGCACTAGCCTGAATGTTCAGTAGCTGTGATGCTCGTCTGGCCCTGGAGTGACACGGGCTTCCTGACTATACTGCCTGTGGCTCTGAAGATTCTAAGATCCACCCTGGTTATCCGACCACGTCGACACTCTACGAGAGAAGAGGCTCTCAACGAGGGGGCCACACCTGTCACCATCCCTGTTAACCATCGATTGGACTGTGTGCCACCTCTCAGGTGAGCTGGGGCAGGAAAGGGTGAGAATCCTGACTCCCTAGAATGCACAGCAGTCATGTGGTTCTTCTCAAGTTTTCTTCTCAATATCATAGACCCTAACCTTCTGGCTTCCTCATCTCCATGAAAACATTCTGCATTTACTGCTTTCATGGCTTCTTACAGCCTTTTCTGAAAATATTTTATAGAACACATTAAAATGTGAGATGACAATGCAATGATTTAAAGTATAGCTTATGTGATTATCTAGTGAACATACATGGATTACGAGAATTTAAAGAGACAAATGATTCCTAACGTTTTTCTAGAGTACGTTCGATCTGCGCAAGGACCAAATCTAAGACAATGTGACCCTGCTGAACTTCACAAAATCGGATGTCTTGATGAACATCAAGAGGAGACTAGAATGTCTAAAAGGCTCTAGGCAGACGTGAACTAGGAGAAAGACAGGTGAGTGGAAGTCCAGGTAAAGAAGGCGGCTTTCAGGACCTTCTCAAAATTGAGGTCTGATCCAGGGTAACCTGAGGCCCCAAGACTCCAAAGGCTTCTGAGTTCCTTCGGCATGAGCACCCCAAGGGTTGACTTGTAAGCAACACGTGTCCAGGAAGAGGGCCTTCGCTTCTCCAGCCTGTGTCCTTCCACATCAGATCAGCACTGCTGAGCTTCATAAAGGCACAGGGTGGGGGAGAAGGACACTAAATGATTAGGACAGAGAAGGAAGTTTCTAACTCTAACCAACACATCAATATGTACATGGCATTTCCTTAAGGCTGAAAGTGGTATGAAGGAAGAAGCAGCTAAATACTTCAAATGAACTTTCAAGTTGAGGCCCATAAATTTCTAAAATTACGAAATGTTTGTCATTTTCTACTGAGGAAACAGAAGAAAGGGTCTGATCTGCTTTGGACCAAAAAAAAAAAAAAAAAACCAAAAAACAAAAATCCCAAAGTGATATATTCAACATTCTGAAATCTTAACTACTGTACCTCTTTAAGCAAGCACAGACTGTAGCTGGTGCTACTTAACATAAGCATTACAACTTTGTTTTAAAAAACATTTCTTGAAACCAAGAACTAAAAGAAAGAAATTAAAGCTGTAGAGAATGCTCCAACTTCAGAGGACTCATACTATACCGTGAATCGTGTCTGTCACCTGGAAACCAGAGTGCTCCAGGCACGATCGCATGGACAAGCCTGCAGCAGAGAACACATGCACATACAGCTAAAGTGGTACATTACCCCCCACGCCCTTCACGCCACCCAACACAAAGACATTCCTTCCCAGGAGGGCGGGCTGCGGTCACACCAGCGTTCCAGGGACCAGAAATCTGTATTGGCTTCATGCTCTAAAGCCCAAACATTTAAGACCAGCAAGACAAAGACACTTTGCATATGTCAAAATTAGACACAGTAGTTTGTGGTTTATTTAGTTATCAAAAGAAGGCACCAAAGCAGGTACGGAAGGTGGTACACTGTAGGTTGTAATTTGGCAACTATCTTTGGAGAGTATTAATGGAAGAAATACTAGGTTAGACCAAATGGGAACACGCAATGCTAGAAACATGTTTCACTTCTGAGAGGGAGGTTTTGACTGCCTTAGAAATAGGTATAATTACACCATGCTCAACACATACAAGGGGAGTTTTTAAAACCAGAGTAAATTAGGTCATGATGACCTAATACAATGAGAAAAAAAATCGAATGCACCGTGTTCAGTTAGCAGGGACATGTGCTCAGCCTCTCGGGACGGAGCAGGGCTCTGCATGGGGAGCGGCAGCCATGCCGTCTCAGCTCCAGAGGGAAGTGCCGCAAGCAGACAGCTTCTCAGTAGCCAGGAGTTTACTGCCAACTATCTGTAGGCTGCTCTGTAATTTATCGTGACTGAATTTTTAATTAAACTGGGGTTAAGAGAAAACAGGGAAGAAGACATTTTGTTTTCTGGATTCAGAAAAGACCGTGTCCCAAACAGTACTCTTTTGAGTCACTGATACATATCTGTGTTGTGCCTTGGTGCCTTTCATTTAATTATGGTTAGTACTTCAACAAACACTAATATTAGCCTTCTACTACTCAAAGAACAAAAACAAAATTTTCCCAGACAGCACTCGAGAGATCGCTGGTGTATTATAAACGTTCATGCCTGTGAGACCGTTCAAAACGGTGAGGCCAAATCTCTCCATTCATGCAGAGAAGGGACTGGCTCGACACAGTCACTGTTCTGACAGAGGCAGGGACAAAGCCCCCTCTGAGACTTCCGCCAACTGGCACAGGTTACATTGAAAGAACAATACGTACTGACATTTGTGTCTTCCACAATTCATGATAAATAAGCAAACTGGTTATTTGTAATCAGCCAAACTTGCTTCTGGGAAAAGGCTGCTACTGGACGATGCAGAGCTCATGTTCCTTCCCAGTACCAGAAAGGAAAAAAATCAAGTTACATTGACAGCTAATTTTATTGTTTCAAGCTCTCTTCTAGCAATTACATCTCTTTCCACAATGGCAAAGGATAAACCAGTACTTCTCAAAACTTCTACCGAGCTATCCTACCTGCCTTAGTCACGGGTAATTTTATAGTTGAATTCGGTTTCCATCATCTATGCAGCTAATGAAAATAACCTCCTTGTCATTAAAGTTAAGGCTGGCCTATGTGAAACAGACACTGAATTCTACTGACATTCACTGTTTTAAGATCACACCAATATTTTTATATTTAATAGTCTCCTGCAAATAATATCGTGTGGTGTGGCAGTTTTTTGAAGCTGTGTGTGTCTTACCTTGTTTTATTCTCAAAAGGACCCATTTTCCCCCTTGTCCAACACAGGACTTTCCATACGCCCTAAAATTAACACAAATCCTAAACAAAACATCCAGGGTACAGCTGGGAAGTCTGCTTATGTCTCATCTTATACAGAAATGGAGGGGGGTGGCAGAGATAGCTGTTTGTGGGACAGAACTGTGGGCCTTAAACCCAACCAGGAGGTTTTACCTTGGCCTTCTGCTACTTAACCCTTAGTGAACTGCACCAGAGAGCAGTCATTTCAGGGCTGCTATGGAAATAAAGGAAGTCAGACATCTCGCAACACCAAGATGAAGAAAAACAAGAAAGTCGAGAAGCATCTCGTTATTTTAAACCAAGTTACTTGTAAATGTAAATCAAAAAAATACTGCTACATAATATTTGATTCTCCAGAGGTAAAAAATTCCAAAGTTGGAACAAGGAGGAGAAAGGGAAAGAAGGGACATACTAAACTAAACCAGTCTATCATGTAATTAAGCAAAACAGCTAAACATTCTGAGAAAATACGTAAGTCTATCATTATGTGCAGTCATCAATTAACATGTTTCAGGGAAGGAGCTCATTCTAATCCACCTTGAAGGATGTGACAACTGCATGTATGTGGCCAGTTTAGGAAATACCAAGTTGTATTTGTACAAACGCACATGCATGTATAGGGATGTGTGTGTGTGCTCTCCTCTAAGTAGAGGCAAAAATAAGGAAAGCATAACATTTGATTTGCATGACATTTCTGTCTTCAATCCATGCATTTATGAAAGTAATGTGACTTATTATTTGGGTTCCACAGTTGCTCAGCCACATCTCTTAATTAATGCAAATCCTGGCAAGTTACTATCAGTTTTGGCCATTTCTGGTGAAATCCCTGGCACCATGCCGTGAGAGCTCAACTTGTAAAGTGCACGGCACTGCCGTCGGCCTCGAGTCTTACTGACTGCTTAGTCTCGGCCCCTTACCTTCCTTCTCACTTAAACTGAAGTTCCTGTTCGGAGTTCCTGAATTTCTTCCCCTCCTCATGTTGCCAAAGTATTCAAATGGCCATTAATGTCCGAAACTCTAACTGGCAGCGAGTGCCCCTGCCAAACCCCAAAGAACTTGGGAACCAAAAATACTTGAGGCTGTAGGTTTCATGGTTTTACTAAGTTCAAACTTCAACAAGAAAGTGTACTTGAGGGCTACCCTGGTGGCGCAGTGGTTGAGAGTCCGCCTGCCGATGCAGGGGACACGGGTTCGTGCCCCGGTCCGGGAAGATCCCACATGCCGCGGAGCGGCTGGGCCCGTGAGCCATGGCCGCTGAGCCTGCGCGTCCGGAGCCTGTGCTCCGCAACGGGCGAGGCCACAACAGTGAGAGGCCCGCGTACCGCAAAAAAAAAAAAAAAAAATGTACTTGAACTAGGGACTCAATCAACTGAGTAATTATATTGAAAACATTGAGTCCCACCTACAAAGCAAAGGAACAGCTTTTTTCTAACAAAAATGAGTTTGTCGCCAGAGTCAGTTGTGAGACTGTCAGACGTTTGCTCATTATCCATCGTGTGAGCTACTTGCTTCCCTTTCTACCCATGTGCTTTCAAGCACAGCTTCTACTCTTCATCAGCAGATGCAGTTTCAGGAATGGAAACTAACAGCCTAGTAAAAATAGAATTGAGAAGCTAAATCTAGAGTGCTGACCCCTCCTCCCCCATTAACTGCATGTAAAACATACTCTGATCCATTCGTTTGGTAAAAGTTAATTCCACTTTAAGTGGCTTCAATTCTTCTCTATTTTTCTACTGAGTTACCTAATAGTCTTTTTCCCCTTAAAAATAAATAGGGACATCGAATTCTGTTCAAATTCTATTTCCAGACATTTCTATTGCACTTAAGTACTATCAGGTAATAATTCTAGACTGCTAAAATTTCAAAAAGGACAAAATATTAACTACTGATGGTGAATCTTTATTAGGGGAAAAGAAAACTGCAAGGTCACGGCCTGCGTTGCAGCCGGCTGTTACTAAGTTAGCTGTCCTTAACAGGGCACACGTGCCAGCCAACACAGCAGCCACCAGCTCCATGTAACCACTGCAATTTAAATTAAGTAAAATTACTTAAAATTTAAAACTCCATTCCTTGGCTGCACTTGCCACTTTTCAGGCATATGAGGGCCGCAAGTGGCTGGTGACCGGCGTCCTGGACAGCATGCATCAGAGCATCCCCTCACCTCCACAGGTCTCTGCTGCTCTCAGGGCACAGGGCCTGCCCCCGGCCTAGGAGGAGCGCACCGTGCACACTGAAAACGCTCCTATTTAAGTTGAAATAGAAACAAAGCCTCCATAAATCAGATTTAAATAGTCTCATATCGCATGCAATTCCAGCAGCTAGTTATTAAAGTATTTTTAAAGGGTTGCTTAAATGAAAGCACACGAAACGAATGGGCAGAAATGGGACTTAATTGTTACAGAAAGTCCTCAGAGAAAAAAATGGCTGAAGGTTGATTTCATTAAAAGTCCCAAAAGGACATTAATTGGGTATAGTTCAAGAACTGCTCTGAAACTGCAACTTGATTAAATAAAAAACTGGACTGCATGGTAAGCACAGACCCTGTTCTGCTTGTACACCGTCAGTCAGGGGGCAGGGTCGGCCTTCAGTCAGCACGTGAACCTAATGCCAAAGTGGCCTCGGGTTTCCTCAGACACGCTAGCTTGTTCCTAACCTCAGACCCTGACCACTCTCACAGCTGGACAGGGTTAAGGGAAAATTACCCAATGAAAAGGTTCAGTCACATCATGACAATGTTTTTAAATGAGTTAATATCCAGAGTGCCAATTTTAACTTTAATATTTCTAAACATATAATCAAATCATCACGGATATGGACATGACCTGCTTTTTCGACTGAGCTGAAAGAGACTAGTCTTTAAAAAAAAAAACTGAGTCAGAAAACTATTCTCCGTTTCATGAAGATCAAAATGGGCCCTTCCAAGGAAGATTTAAATGGGTATCAAAATTCTACCACAGAAACATACACATTTATATGTGTGGTCAGTAAAATGATAAATTCATGGTATAGCTTTTTTTTTTTTTGATAGCTTTTTTTTTTTAATCCAGACATTTGGGATATCCTATAACTGGTTAAGACAATTCAACAAATAAGGTACTTTAACTGAAAGATTCAATTATTTAAGTAATATAAAAATTTAGAAAGATTAGGAATCTAACAAATTCAAAGTTTTAAAGAAATCTCAAAGGGAGGTAGTTAATAAATCCGGCTTCACTGAGCTCACACTTTTCCACTGGGACGATCCTGTAAACCCTTTTTGATGATGCTCTCCCCACACTCGAATTTTACAACCTAAGTCTGAGCTGAAAATTTCAATGTGTGGAAAATCCAAGCATTATCCAAAACTATTAAAGGTTTAACCAACATTGTACTTCCTCTGGATATAAAGCTGGATGTATTTGTACTAGTTTACTAACAAATAGTTACGTAAAGACAGAATTTACTTAGAATATAAACAAAAAACCAAGTTGTGCAGCCCAATTAAAGCAAAAGCAATATATTTAAATAGCTCTTACACCACCACTAACATATTTTAAGTCTCTTCCCCGGTAATCTGGGAAGAGGATGAGAACTGTGACCAGGCCCCTCCCATCCCCAAGCAGCCGAGGAACTCACCATCTTTAGAATTGCACCGTACAGCCGCAGGAGCACCTTCCGAGGCTCGTCACCAACGGTGGCCAGAGTGTCGGGTAAGGAGCACTGGAACAGCATGTTACTGAGGCCACCTCTGTCAGAAACAAGAGGACCGTAAGGATCTGTATTTTGAAAGCAAGCTAAATCGCGTGTGGATGAGAAGTCAGGATCCATCCCACAAGAACTGTCCTCATCTAAGTCTTCATTTAATCTCTCAGGATACTAGCAACATAAATGATTAACTCCGCAGTTCTCAGATCAATTCCACGAGTCACAATAAAAACAGGCAAATTCTGGATCTGTTCTTCTAGGACAGCAATGGGGGGAGTTTTTATAATTGCATGTGGCATCTGCCTCAGAGAGTGACAAGGAGCGAGGAGACCCTCTTCAGCCCTGGGAATGGGGGGAAATCCCAGATGCCTCCCTTCCAGCCCACATTCACGTATGATCCAAAATTCCCATCATATACCCATCACTGCCAGGTTAAACTCTTGGGGCAATACTTAAACCATCTCCTACAGGACTTTCCACTTGAAGTGGAAAGATCCACCCCTTCTCAACCAGGTTTGCCTAACAGCCTTTTCAAAAAATTTGCAACATTAACAATTACTGGAGCTCTGAGAGCTCTAATAATTAACAATTACTGGAGCTCTCAGAGCTCTCAATACCCTAAACCTTCTACTGTGACTGCCAAAGACAAGCAACAAGTTACAGGGGACGTTTAAACAGGAAAGCATAGCCTCGGGGACAAATCACCTGCCTGGGTTGGAAATGATTAGGTGCAGAGGGTGGTTAGTTAATGCAGGGACTGGAGTTAAATGAACACAAAATACTGTACAATTAGGAATTCGAGACCAGAGGCACCTCATCTGTAGTAGACTTCAGAGTCCCCCAATCCTATTCATAAACAGTCAGTAAACTGCAGGGAACTATTACATGAGCAAAGCACCACTCTGGAAGCTCGGGTAACACAACACTGAAACAAGCTCTGGTCCCTGCCCTTGAGCAACTTCCGCTCCAATGAAGAAGGCACACATAAAACTGTAAGACAGAATTCAAAATCATGGAACAATGTCTGAACCAGATACTTCAGCAAACCCTGAGTCTACACCTGCCTGTCAGATGCATCAATATCACACAGCAGTACAGGCGCAACTTGTGGAGAAAACGTTATCAGCAAGGTGGACCACAGCTTCCTAGAACGACATCCCCCAGTCACAGAAGCCAGCAGCCTCTTTCCCTGTTCTATCCACTGACAGTCTTAGTGAGGCTACGTTCCCCAAAGTGAGGCCTAAATTGCATCATCACACGCCCAGTCAGACAGGGATCCTGAGCACACAGTGACAAGCACCGTCAAAAAATGGTCCAAGAGACAGAGTTCATTTTGTGTGAGGAAGAAAGATAACAGGGAGAACGTTTTATCTGGAGGTTGTTAACGTTGCTGCATTAACGGTGCCACAAAAATGCTCAAAGTTCCACCCCTGTGGCAGACACTCCCCACCCTCCTGGGTTAGAGAACCTGGGCTGGGCTCAGGCAGCAACGTGTCTTGCGTCAGGACTCTACTTACCAGCTGCCTCTACAGCTGGCCGGGCCTGTGCGACCAAGTCCTGGCAAATAAAATGTCAAGGAAGTGTCTATGTAGCTTTTGGGGAATCAACGTCAGACATGCTCATGCGCTTGCCCCCTCTTCCCCACCCATCCTGCTGTGTGGACCGAGGAGACAGTGGTGGGTCAGGGCTAAGCTACTGCCTCTGGGCTCCAAATTCCCACTCCAGTTCTGCTGTGATGCTGGGCTGGGACTCTGCCGATGACAAACCTCCTTTATCAGCTGCTCCCATTCATCAGGTTCTGGCGGCAGACGTGTCTGCTGGCCGCTCCTGCCTGCGTGCTGCGGCAGCAACCCGCCCGTTCCCATCCTCACTTCTTTGGGCGACCCCGGCACCAGCCTCAGGGTCCCCAGCAATAGCCAAGCAGTGCCCTCTCCTTGGAGGTCGGGATCCCAACCCTGTGGGCCCCTCCTCTCAGCTTCCAGGTTGTGATCACCCCAACCTCTTCCCTTGTCCCCCAGCCCCAGGAGCCTGCTTCCTGCACACTTAGTATTCCTTATTTTAATCAATTCTGTTCCCTTTTTGCTTTTTTGGTTCTCCACCGCCTGTTCACCCAATTCTCTATATTAAATCCTCTATGGCTGCTGAAATACCTAGTGGTGTTTCCATTTTCTTGCTAGGATCCTAACTAGCACAAGTGGCCAGAGCTTCAGCAGCTTCTTAGATCACGAGATTAACGGCCACATCCTAGAAATAGCAGAGCGGTTAGCTGAAAGGAGTCTGCATCCCCACCAAGCCGTGAAGCCGCCACACCTGCTCAGCCTGGCTTCTCCTGTACCTCTTTAATGCACAACGGAAATCAATTTCTATGTTGTTTAACCACTGTGACTCTGGGGTCCTCTGTTATAAGCAGCTAAACCTAGTAGTAACTGATGCAGTGTCACCACATCCACTTACTCCTGTTCTTCCAGTCTGGAAACTCCTCACTCTTCTCTGCCATCTAAAAACTACCTACTGGGCTTCTCTGGTGGCACAGTGGTTAAGAATCCGCCTGCCAATGCAGGTGACACGGGTTCGAGCCCTGGTCCAGGAAGATCTCACATGCCGCGGAGCAACTAAGGCTGTGCGCCACAACTACTGAGCCCGCGCGCCACAACTGCTGAAGCCCGTGCGCCTAGAGCCCATGTTCCGCAATGAGAAGCCCATGCACCGCAACGAAGAGCAGTCCCCGCTCGTCGCAACCAGAGAAAGCCCACGCGCAGCAACAAAGACCCGACACAACCAAAAATAAATAAATTAATTAATTAAAAAAAAAACACACACACATTTATTATCTTACAGTTCTGGAGATCAGATGCCTCTAGACAGGTCTCACAGGGCTAAACTCAAGCTGTCAGCAGGGCTAGACTTCTAAAGGACATACCTCATTCCAGGAAACACACAAAATAACTAAAACAGATTCGGAGTGAGCTAATGAATTCAAAGAGGGGCTACCGGCAGTGATGAGGAACTACGGTTTAATGGGCACAGAGGTTCAGTTTAGCAAGATGAAAACATTCTTGCGATCAACAGTGGTGATGGTTACGTGACCGACTTAATGCCACTAAACTATACACTTAAATATGGTTAAAATGGTAGATTTTATGCCATGCATATTTTACTGCAATTTTTAAAAAAGGAATGACGTCCTGACACAAGCTACAACATGGATGAACCTTAAAAACATGCTCAGTGAAAGAAGCCAGAACAAAAGACCAGATATTAAATGATTCCATTCATATGAAATGTCCGGAACGAGGCAATCTGCAGAGTGGGTGCCTAGGGCCGGGGCAGAAGGGGGCTAAAGGCGACAGGGTTTCCTCTCGAGGTATGAAATTGTTCTAAAATTGACTGTGGTGATGGCTGCACATACCTGTGGATATATTAAAAACCCTATGCTGGAACTTACCTGGCAGTCCACTGGTTAAGACTCTGAGCTTCCAATGCAGGGAATGCGGGTTCAATCCCTGGTGGGGGACCTAAGATCCCACATGCTGCACGGCCAAAAAAAAAAAAAAAACCCATATACCAAAACCCACTGAATCCTACAATTTAAGCAGGTGAACTATGTGATATGTGAACTATATCTCAATGGTTTAGAAAGGAAAAAAAAAAAATCTCATTTTTCTTCACCAGTGAAACTTGTATGTGCTTCTACAGAAACAACGTTTCACAGATGTAAATAAAAGTCATTTTAAAGAGTATTTTTCAACAGCTTATTTAAAGAAAAGCAATCATGGCATCTGGGAACCTCTGCCAGGAATAAGGACCTACTTTCCCAGGAGGCAAGCTAGCTGTCGACCCCAGCTCAGGAAGCAGGCAGGCGCAGAGACAGAAGGGCAGCCTTCTCCTTTCCCCTCCACTCAGGCCCGCGCCCCAAGTGCATGGCTTGTCACAAGGGCCTGCCACAGCCAGGCACAGCCAGCACGGGCTTCTGGCTACCAAGCAACAGGACAGGCATGACATCAGTTAAAAGCCCTAGTTTTCCTTCCTGTCACATACTCTCGAAAGCTCAGTCCACGGCGAGAGCAAACAGATGAACTACTGTTCTAAGCTGTGTTAACTTGATTCAGTTTATCCCCAGAGTCCCAAAGAAGGAAAGCAGGCCGGCTTGGCCACAAACAAGCCCACAACCTGGAAATCCTTCATTTCTTGTATTATCTGTAGCCGCTCACCCAATAGGCCCCAGTGGGAAGAAGTAAAACATGGATGATTTTTAAGTGACAATCAAAATAAATGAAACAATGTCATTGTCACAGATGACCCAAACTGTCAGAAAACACCTAGAAAAATGTCAGACACTAATGAGCTAAATACTTCGACTAGGAAGAAGATACGATGGGAAGATACGCCACAGAATGACAGCAGAAATACAACAGCCAATTTACCAGGGGATTTGTCAAGAATATCCTTCCAAGTAAAACCCCAGGAACGCTCAAGGATTCCAAAGAAGTCTGAAACTTCAACCTTTTTACCATGTGGCAGAAGATCTTTATAATAAACATACATGTCATAATTAAACTTAGGAGGCACAGAGATACTCACATAAGCAAAATATCAAATAAGATGAGAATAACGTATTTATTTCATATTCAACATATGTAAGCAAGCCATGGCAGGTAGGACACTGAAAAGAGAAGTCACTGCTGGCGGGAATTCTAACCAGTGCCCTAGGGATCCAGCTGAGTGTGCGTCCCTAATCCTCACCCCACAGGTCCCTCAAACAGTACCAATGGAATAACGAGCAGAACACAGAGCTGCTTTTACAGACTGCTGATGAGATGCGAAAATCATAATTTCAATTTCTCTTGATATACAGCTTATCAAGAATTAACTTACAATTGAGAATAATTTGACTCATCAAATGACAACACACATAGAACATATAGGATATTTGAAAAGAAACCATGCAAAAACAAAGAACCAACTCCAAACTGAAGAACCAAAAGGCTAACTGGTTTATATGCTGAAGAAAATGGATTTGTGAAAACAGAGCCACAAAGCAGTTGCTTGGTAGTGCTGTGCTGCTCTTGGCACATTCAAGATCACCTACACACCACAAGTGACGAAGGACCTGGGTGACCTGGTGTATTTTTTCAAACTCAATTAAGTTTATCAGTTGTTGAAGCAACTAAAGTAGGCTGCCTTAACGTGTATTAAATTGTTTGACTTTCAGATTTTAAAAGCCAGGTTCCAAAAAGTTGTGTGTACATGAATCTGAAAGACCCCCCCCAAAATAAAAAAGACAACTACTTTCCCAAATTCTATTATTCAAATATAACCACTTTGAACACTGTAGTATATATTTTTTCTTGTCATTTTCCTAAGCTCCTTTTCCCAATTTCTTTCTTTTTATTAAAATTGGGATCATGGGGCTTCCCTGGTAGCACAATGGTTGAGAGTCCACCTGCCGATGCAGGGGACACGGGTTCGTGCCCCGGTCCGGGAAGATCCCACATGCCGCAGAGCGGCTGGGCCCATAAGCCATGGCTGCTGAGCCTGCGTGTCTGGAGCCTGTGCTCCGCAACAGGTGAGGCCACAACAGTGAGAGGCCCGCGTAC
The DNA here is from genome assembly GCF_949987515.2 of Delphinus delphis. NCBI lineage: Eukaryota > Metazoa > Chordata > Mammalia > Artiodactyla > Delphinidae > Delphinus > Delphinus delphis. Next base: position 105,386,885 of record NC_082690.1, read on the forward strand.
CGCAAAAAAAAAAAAAAAAAAAAAGGGATCATGGTGAATATACTGCTCTACAAAGTTCATTTTCCACTTATGAGCATTTTCCCTCAATTCAGCATTAAAAACATCATTTTTAATTGTGCATGGAATTTCACCTTAAAGATACAGCATGGTTTAACCAACTGCCTAATGCTAAAGACAGAGTTTTCCCATTATTTTTTACTCCTACACACAACTCTACAAATGTATACCTATATGTCAATCTTTATGCACAAGATTGCATAAATCTTGAGGAGACCCTTTGAAGCTGGGTTTTCTGGACCAAAGGGCACTACCATTTTAACATTTCTTGATGCCTACTGCCGAAGTGTCCTAAAACAGAGCCACACCGGTTCACTCTTCACCTGGCAGTGGTGTCAGAACTCCTGTCTCATATCTCGTTTGACCTGTTTTTTAATCAATTAAAACTTGATATTATCAAAAATATAATTTTTTAAACCATTAAACTGCTAGTGAAGATAATGAAATTTTTTAATGCTTCAAGATATACATAAAGTTAACAAATGGCATGAAATATTTTAAAGTTAAAAAATTATTGCAAAGGGAATATTTGTAAGTACATCAATAAGGGAAAAATAGTTAATGAAAATAAACTATGAAACCTACTGAAAGTTAGCAACTTTATTTAAATGGATTTCTTGATGTACGCCTTAGTGATTCTATGCTAAATAACTTCCCCCCAAACTGATAAATGTCAATTCTTTACCCACCTCAAATGAAGCGATAATTAACTGCACTAATCATTAAGAGGAGAAAAGAAAATTGGAAGATGTAAAACAGCAGATAATCTAAAATTTTAGTTGATCCAGAAACGGGTCAAAGAAACTATCACAGTTGGCATCGTATTGATTGTAATTTTATTTATTTATTTATTTATTTCAATTTTTTTTAAAAGAGATTTCCCTTTTTATTTTTTAATTAATTAATTAATTAATTAATTTATGGCTGCGTTGGGTCTTCGTTGCTGTGCGCGGGCTTCTCACTGCAGCGGCCTCTCCTGTTGCGGAGCACGGGCTCTAGGCACGCGGGCTTCAGTAGCTGTGGCTCGAAGGTTCTAGAGCTCAGCCTCAGTAGTTGTGGTGCACGGGCTTAGTTGCTCCGCGGCATGTGGGATCCTCCCGGACCAGGGCTCGAACCCGCGTCCCCTGCATTGGCAGGTGGATTCCCAACCACTGAGCCACCAGGGAAGCCCGACTGCAATTAATTTTAAAAGAACCCTGAAAAATTCCACAAAATCATTTCAAAACAAAAACCACTCCACGAAACTAAGATCTGGCATTTGATGCTACTTCCTCTCAAAGTTCCTTGCAGCAGGAAATATCATCACGCCTTCCTGGTGTGAAAGGTCTTCTTAAAATAGAAGCCTAGATGACAACTGGTTACCTACGGTCAAACATGAACCAAAGGCTCCATGACTCACAGGATTATTAACCCCCCATACATGAACCACCCTACTGCAAGTACACCTGTCACAAAAAATGCTCTAATGTTTCAGCACTTAGACCAAATACACAGGTTATAAAAGACTTCAAAATTCTGTTCTAAAGATCAGAATCTTATTTCAGAATGAAACAGAATTTTAACACCAATGCAAAACGGTGGTTACCTCTAGGCAAAAGAAGGGAACCCGAAGCCAAATGTTCAGATTTGATAAAGCTATTTTATTATTTTCAAAATTTTATTCTTTACTACTTTATAAATGTAATTTTTAATAAAGAGAGGTTGTTTCACATAAAACTTTATGGCATCTAATACACAATCACCAGCATATACTATAATGAACTCTTCTCAAAAATCAGTTGGTAATTTAGTATATGTATAAAACCAAGATCACTGGAAGCAAGGGGAAAAAAGGCGCTGGTAAGGGCTTCCCTGGTGGCGCAGTGGTTGAGAGTCCGCCTGCCGATGCAGTGGACACGGGTTCGTGCCCCGGTCCGGGAAGATCCCACGTGCTGCGGAGCGGCTGGGCCCGTAAGCCATGGCCGCTGAGCCTGCGCTCCGCAACGGGAGAGGCCACAACAGTGAGAGGCCCGCGTACCGCCAAAAAAAAAAAAAAAAGTTGCTGGTTAAAAGATCACAATGGGTCAAAGCAACAATAATCTTGTCCAATATCCTCTCAAACCCAATAGGGATATTTGTTGGGGTCTGTGGAGATCCTCTGACAGAGGGCTTCAAAAGATCAGTGACATCTTCAAAAAGTTAAATGTTGAGTTACCAAATGACCCAGCAATTTCACTCCTAGACAGATACCCAAGAGAAATGAAAACATATGTCCTCACAAACACTGAACACAAATGTTTATAATAGCCAAAAAAGGGGAAGAATCCAAATGTCCATCAATTAATGAATGAATAAACTGCGGTGTATCAAGCAATGAAATATTATTCAGCCATAAAAGGGAATGAAGTATCAATACATGCTACAACACAGATAAACCTAGAAAACATGATGCTAAGTGAAAGAAACTGGTCACAAAAGGCCATGCATGTTGTATGAGTCCATCTATATGAAATGTCCAGAAGAGACAAATCCATAAAAAGTAAGTAGATCAGTGGTTGCCAGGAGCTAGGGAGAGGGGAGAAGAGGAAGAGAACGCTAATGGTACAGGGCTTCATTCTGAGGTGATGAAAGTGTTCTGAAAAAACAGCAGTGATCGCCGTATAACTCTGTAAAAATACTAAAAAACACTGAACTGTACCATTTAAAAGGGTGAATTTTATATTATGTGAATTACATCTCAATAATGCTGTCTTTTTCCTTTCTAAACCCGTGATAACTTGCCTTAGTTTATTAAATCGACCATTCATTGATTTATTTGAACCTATGAATGACCGTCCTCTTAATATTAAGCTCCGTGTGTATGATCCATGGCAATCACCATTTGATTAAAATGTGCTCCCAAGTAGTGAACACTTCCAATGAAACTCTAGACCCTAGGAGAAATCAAGCCCTCAAAAACATGGGTGGGATAGGGAGGGTGGGAGGGAGGGAGACGCAAGCAGGAAGAGATATGGGAACATATGTGTATATATAACTGATTCATTTTGTTGTGAAGCTGAAACTAACATACCATTGTAAAGCAATTATACTCCAATCAAGATGTTTAAAAAAAAAAAAATATGACACAGAGGAGGAAAGGGTGCCTTACTGAAAGGTTGGCTTCTGGCATTCAATACTTGGTTTGTACATATGGACAAACATAGAAAAAAAAAAAAAAAAAAACATGCCTCTGATTTTAGGATCTGGAAAAAGAAGCAGCATTACTAAGGACTTTGGAATGAGAGAAGTTACCGAGTTTCAGGAAACCTCTGTGGTTACACTGGGTTTCCAGCTTCCCACACCTACCTGTAACTCTATTTGGAGGTGGCATCTGTCCCCCACCAGCACGACCAAAGGTGCTTCCCTCTGGTCCTGGCCATACACTTCTTTTTCTCCTCCCCACGTATCTTTCTGCGGCCTACTCCTGCAGCCCCCCAGTTTGAGGCCTGTCAGGGAGGGCTCACACACACACACAGCCCACCGCCTTCTCCACTCTCCCATGACCTGGTTTCCAGAGCCCAGGCACCTTCCACCATCCAGGTTATTGTCAAAACCATCAAGAGAAAAGATTCCAGAATAAAGCCTGGGGAGGGAAGGTTTGCCAACGCTGGCCTCCCGTGCCCTTTGCCCTCCTCCTGCCGATTGGCTCACTTCAGTGCTGTTCATAATCTCTGGACTTTCCAAAGTTTTAAAATTATGCTTCAGTAGTTGTGAACATCTCTGAACCAGGTGGCTTCCACAGTACTCTTTATGCAGCATCCTGAATTCCACCCCTGCGCTGGCAGGCCAAACGCAACGCAGGAAAACTAAGAGAGGAAGACTCGGAAAAGATGAAATTTCCAGTAGCCTATGTGCAGGGGAGAGCAGTAAAAGGCCACAACTGTAACTTCAGGCATTAATTACCTGCCATCGTACGTACGCCCTACAGAATCCTACTCACCCTTATTCACAGTCCAAAATGGACAAAGGGTGACTCACAAACCAGGTCTGTTCGCAGTTCTCATCAGTAAAACAGGGTCCCTGAAAAGGTCAGACACCTGGGGGGACCCCTACCTTCTCCACATGACTCGTCTATATGAATGTCACTTGGCCCTGGACTGTGACAGGATGCCTGCCTGCTGAGGTTTCTAACCCATGGGAGCACTAACTGGACCTCAGGGGAGATATGCCACTTGACTTTATTACTTACCTAAAATACAGGACTCGTCAACACGCTCAAGGTCATTTGAAGTCCCTGCCAGACATCATACTCTCAGGATACTTTTGCACATACCTTGCAAGCAATAGGTACTATTGTAGAGAACTGCTTATCACAAAAAATCTGGGCAAAAATAGAGACAGGTGTATGTTATCTCTGCCTAAACTGAAGTGCACACCTGAGTGACCAGCTGAAATAACCATCATACTGTGTTAGAACTAGACAGGAGTCACCACTTATTAACACTTTAACTCCTGGCAAGCTACTCAGCCTCTCTGAGCCCCTGGGGTTAAGAATTCCTCTCCCTTGGGGCTTCCCTGGTGGCACAGTGGTTGAGAATCTGCCTGCCAATGCAGGGGACATGGGTTCAAGCCCTGGTCTGGGAAGATCCCACATGCCACGGAGCAACGAGGCCCGTGAGCCACAACTACTGAGCCTGCGTATCTGGAGCCTGTGCTGTGCAACAAGAGAGGCCGTGACAGTGAAAGGCCCGCGCACCGCGATGAAGAGTGGCCCCGGCTCGCCGCCAACTAGAGAAAACCCTCGCACAGAAACGAAGACCCAACACAGCCAAAAATAAATAAATAAATAAATAAAATAAATAAATTAAAGTAACTTTCATCTTAAAAAAAAAAAAAGAATTCCTCTCCCTGAGGCTCACTGCCCAGATTAACGTAGTACCTGAGCACTTAATGAATGGAATCTTTTATTACCATGATTAACTTAACAAAGCAGAAGTTCTAGCATTCAAACTGTCCTGAAAAGATCAAAATGTTATTTCAATTAAAATATAACACTATATGGCTATTCAAAAGAATAAGGTAGCTCAATAAATACCAATATAAAACAGTCTCCAAGACACAGTGCTGCTTTTAGTGCAAAAAAAGTGATCTACTGTTAAGTATTAAAGAGGGAGGGGAAGCTACACATTCTCAGCCCCTCGCACAGGGCCTAGCACATTGCAGCTCTCAGTGTTCGCTGAAGAAACGAATACACCCACATATACTAATGTATGCATGACATCTCTCTGGAAGTGCTTGCTTCTAGGGAGAGGCGCTGGGGTCAGAGGTGGGAGAAAGACACCCTTTTGTAATGTTTGAATCTTAAAGCCAGTACACTGATTATCTACTCAAAGATTTTTTTTCTTTAACAAAATGAGCAAAAATAACCCTTGTTTTTTTCCAACTGTCCTCTGTAATCCCTTCACAAATAAAAGCAATGAATGCTCAAGGAGGGAGCTATCCCACTCAACTGATCTCCTGGTTAATCACCAGGTCGGTATGAAGTACCATCCTAACCACAAGATAATTAGAGGCTAACAAATAAAACACTCTTGTGGAAAATCTAAAAACTCTTCGTACCTCCCTCCGTTCCTGCCTTAAATATAGGGTGGCAAATGTGATGTACCTCTTCATGTTTCAAGCCCCTCACTGGCCTGGGGCCCTTGTTCTGAACATGAAATATCACTACAGAATGCTAGGGAGGTTAAGACACACACAGAGGAACTCAGATGTGAACGGCTTCCAAGGCAGGCCAGGGAATGTTCTTAATGCTTAAAGTAATACTGCTTTTTCTTATTTTCACACTTTCTCTTAAAAAAAATTAAGGAAAATGTTTAGTAACTTGGGCTCCAGTTAATTGAAACTTTCCTGCTAATTTCTTTACTCTAGTCACATAACAGATAATACCCTGTGTACGTTTCAGGATTTTTAGCCCCAGGCCTCATTTTCAGCCCTGAACTGCCTGACTGAGCCCTTTAAAAAGCCAAAATGTTTTTCACTGATATCAATCTATAATAGTAATGATCAATTTGTTTCTTGGTGACTTTTCCAACCTTCAACTTTAGAGGCAGTTCTAGGTTTAGGCAAGTTGATTCTCACCTCCCCCAACTCATCTTTTTCTACATTAGCCCCACTGTTCCAGAACCTGAAGCGTAATCCTTTCCAACAGAAGTCGACTGTGTTAGACAGTGAAGCATCTTGGGGAAATTTACATGTTACCTAAACACAGGACAAACCCCAAAACCCTGGTAAGGCACAAAATCAATCAAGATCCTCTTAACTTGCTAACGGGTCACTACAATTCAAACAGGTTACTCTCACATTTGGGATAAAGTACAGTTAATTTCCAGACTTAATGGCAGTGGAGATTTTCAAGGAGGGAGAAGAAAATGAACATTTCCCCGCCATGAGGCAAATGAGGTAACACTCCTGACTTAAAGGTCTATCAGCTCACCACTTATGGCACAGCTGTACTTTACCCAGGAGGTCAGAGGTGGCAAGAGGGCTCCCCACTCAAATACAGAGAGGACTCAACCGTAACGCAGGGAAGCAAAGGAAGGTGGCTGGGCCACAGCAACTGTAAAAACTATCCTTCCAGCTCCCCACCTTCTAAGGCTCAGTCCTCAGGGTGGGACCACGGTACGGCCCTTCCCTCATCACTCCCTCTCCAGCCACGAAGCTGCAGGGCAAGATGGCATCTTGGTTCCTGGCCGCTTCACAAATCCTCCCAGACTGTTCATCCACCTTGTGAAAAACACCGAATGCTACTGGCAGGTGTTGGCTATAAAAACTATCATTCAAGTTTGCTTGCTCTGAAAAGTTCTCATAGATTGAAAATATACTCCATGTGTAGAAAGGAGGTCAAATCCAAGTCAAAGATAAGGCCGAACAGTCCAGTAGATGTGGTCCATTCGTGCTGTGTTGTGTGACACTTTAACACGGCAGCAGGAAGCTGGTCTACACGGGGCAGGTCCTGGGCACTTGGGAATGTCACACCCTGTGCTTCAAGTACTCAGTGTGTGACAGGAAGTAGTTGGTAATTTTAACTACAAGTGATAAAGTGAATGCAGGGGAGAGAGCCTCTGCACTATTGTGTGCACTCTCTTTGCCCCACAGAAACAATTTTTTAAGTTTTGGAGTAAAATCACTTCACTAGATAGTGGTCTACTGTATAACATAGTTTTTATTTTAGCAACATGTATTTAATACAAGTAGCTTTACAAATGGCTTGTATCCTTTATTTGTAGACTTATCAGGTCTTAACGAGGTTGTTTCTGTTTTATTCTGCAGCATTCTACATGGGGAAAATGCATGCTGTAGTGATACAACAAGTTGGTGAAGTGCCCAAGGTCTTGAAATATGCCATTCCTCACGTCAAACATCTAGATTACTTTTTTCCCAATACTTAAGCTGAGGTGAAACACACATAACGTACAGTCTGCCATCTTAAACACCGGCAAGTGTACAGTTCAGCGGCATTAAGTACATTCACATTCTTGTGCAACCATCACCATCTTCTGCCTCCAGGACTGCTCATCCCATAAAGCTGACACTCCGTGCCCTTTAAACACTAACGCCCCATTCCCCATCCTCCAGCCCCGGGCACCCACCAGGATACTGTGTCCCTATGAATCTGACTTCTCTAGGGACCTCAGAGCAGTGACATCATACAATATTTGTCTTTTTTGACTGGCTTATTTCACTTAGCAGAACGTCCTCCAGGTTCAGCCATGTTGTTAACGTGTCAGAATCTCCTTTTTATCAAAGCTGAATAATATCTGATTACAGGTATATGCCACACTCTGCTCGTCCATTCATCCATCAAAAACATCTATGTATTTTTAACCATTTGGAAAAGGAGTCCATCTAGGTGAGTCAGCTCAGACAACGAGAAACCTGAGACACTGCCTGCTCCAGAGAAGCCTTTAACACAAACGTTTTCACCTGCTAAACCGAGATGGGAAATTTCTCGTCTGCACGTAACCAACTGTACTTTGCTGAAAACCAAAAAAGCCACTGAAATCTCTGCAAACTGTCCACAAGTAACATGGCGCAAAGCCCAGCACACACAGGACTTAGTCTCCCTAAGGTTCAGGGCCTGCAAGGAAAATAGAAGACAGCGTAATATCAAAAGAGCTACTGAATTTAGAGCACAAACAAGAAAAAAGGAGACCTTTGCAAAATTTCTTCTAACCATCTAAAATTCAACTTGAAACGACCACAGCTCAGGGGGAAAAAAGCACTTCAGTAAAATGACAGCATAATACACAGTAATCAGGAACAGGTGTCAACTCCCAGCTCTCTCAACACCAAGTCTACAGGCACAGTTACGAGAACAGGCTTTGTCCCAGGTGGGCTGCTGGCTCTGCAGACAGCTGCATGGTCTTGGGCAAATTACTCTGTAAGATGGTGTAAGAATATCTAGTAGGGGTCTGTGAAGATTACAGGAGATAATGTCAGTTGTTTATTATCAATCTTTAAGAGTGTGTGGGGGCTTCCCTGGTGGCGCAGTGGTTGAGAGTCCGCCTGCCGATGCAGGGGACGCGGGTTCGTGCCCCGGTCCAGGAAGATCCCACATGCTGCGGAGCAGCTGGGCCCGTGAGCCATGGCCGCTGAGCCTGCGCGTCCGGAGCCTGTGCTCCGCAACAGGAGAGGCCACAACAGTGAGAGGCCCACGTACGGCAAAAAAAAAAAAAAAAAAGAGTGTGTGGGACAGCTTCCCTGGTGGCGCAGTGGTTAAGAATCCGCCTGCCGATGCAGGGGGCACGGGTTCCAGCCCTGGTCCCGGAAGATCCCACATGCCACAGAGCAACTAAGCCCGTGAGCCACAACTACTGAGCCTGCGCTCTAGAGCCCGTGAGCCGCAATTACTGAGCCCGTGTGCCACAACTACTGAAGCCCGCATGCTGCAATTGCTGAAGCCCATGCGCCTAGAGCCCGTGCTCTGCAACGAGAAGCCACCGCAATGAGAAGCCCACGAACCACAATGAAGAATAGCCCCCGCTCGCCGCAACTAGAGAAAGCCTGCGCACAGCAACGAAGACCCAACACAGACAAAAATAAATAAATAAAATAAATAAATTTATTAAAAAAAAAAAAGTGTGCAGGACAGAGAAAAGCTCGGTCTTCAGTCCTCTGCTCCAGGCTGCTCAACCTAAGCACTGTCCACATTCAGGGCACGGAGAGGAAGTGCTGTCCTGAGCACTGTAGGATGTTGAACAGTATCCCTGCCCTCTACCCACTAGATGCCAGTAATACCACCACCACCACCACCACGAAATCGTGACAATCAAAACTGTGTCCGGGGGCTTCCCTGGTGGCGCAGTGGTTGAGAGTCCGCCTGCCGATGCAGGGGACGCGGGTTCGTGCCCCGGTCCGGGAAGATCCCATGTGCCATGGAGCGGCTGGGCCTGTGAGCCATGGCCGCTGAGCCTGCGCGTCCGGAGCCTGTGCTCCGCAACGGGAGAGGACACAACAGTAAGAGGCCCACATACCGCAAAAAAAAAAAAAAAAAAAAAAAATGTGTCCGGTCATTACCAAATGTCCCTCAGAAAGTATTTCTAAAATACCCATTTCAAGCCACCAACCTTAGCATCCTTGGGACACAGCACACCTCTGCCTCCTCTTCCCACCTGAAAGGTCCTTCTACCTCTCAGAGTTCAGGGATGCTCCCACTTTCTCCACAAAGTGCCCCACAGCCCTTCTAGCCCACATGGACCTCCTGGGCCTTATGTTTTTATTGTTTCATCACCAGGCCCTAGACTACTGTGATATTCAACAAAAAAAGTACTAGGCACAATGAGATGATTGAATGTTGATTTACAGGGAGATGGCAGCCTGGTTGTGGATGCAAGATGGGCTAATGCAAAGCTAAAGATGAGGGCTGTCCTAGGGCGGTAAAAGATTCCCTGCCAGTGGACAGAGGATGGTGAGATCATGGAGGGAGTCTAGGCTGACTGCCAGGCTCCGCCAGAGAGGAAACCAAGGAAGGAGACGGTGGGCATAAGGGTCAGAGATGAGCAAGCCAAGAGACTAGACTGAAGAAAAGAACTCCTGGAGTTAATAAGCAATTATAGCATGGTTATGCGATACAAGGTTAATATACAAAAATCAGTTGCTTTCCTGTATACCAGCAATGAACAAGTAGACAATGAAATTAAAGACGGGTTACCATTTACATTAGCACCCCCCCCCAAATTAAATACTGAGGTATAAATCTAACAAAATATGTACAAGATCTATATGAGGAAAACTACAAAATTCTAACGAAAGATATCAAAGAACTAAATAAATGGAGAGATATTCCATGTTTGTGAACAGGAAGACTCAATATTGTCAAGATGTCAGTTCTTCCCTACTGGATTTATAGATTCAATGCAATCCCAATAAAAATCCCAGCAAGTTACTTGGTGCATATCAACAAACTGATTCTAAAGTTACATGGAGAAGCAAAAGACCTAGAACAGCCAACTCAATACTGAAGAAGAACAAAGTCTGAGGACTGATCGTACAGATTTCAAGACTTACTATAAAGCTACAGGAATCAAGATAGCGTGATGCTGGCCAAAACAAAAAAAACAGACAAATAAATCAATGGAACAGAATGCAGAGGCCAGAAACAGACCCACATCAATACAGTTAACTGATCTTGACAAAGAGCAAAAACAATACTGTGGAGAAAGGATAGTCTTTTCAACAAATGGTGCTGGAAGGACTGGACAGCCCCAGCCAAAAAAATGAAATCTAGACACAGACCTTATACCTTCACAAAAATTAACTCAAAATGGATCACTGACCTAAATGTAAGATGCAAAACTATAAAACTAGAACATAACATTAAAGAAAATCTAGTTCATAACATTAAAGAAAATCTAAAAAACTAGAACATAACATTAAAGAAAATCTAGGTGATGATGTTTTAGATACAACTTCAGAGACATGATCCCTGAAAGAAATAACTGATAAGCTGGACTTCATTAACATTAAAAAATTCTCCTCTGCAAAAGACACTATCGAGAATGCAAAGCAAGCCACTAATTGGAAGGAAATATTTGCAACAGACATCTGATAAAGGACTATTATCCAAAACATTCAAAGAACTCTTGAAATTCAACAATAAGAAAACAACCTGATTAAAAATGGGTGGGGGCTTCCCTGGTGGCGCAGGGGTTTGAGGTCCGCCTGCCGATGCAGGGGACGCGGGTTCCTGCCCCGGTCCGGCAGGATCCCACATGCCGCAGAGCGGCTGGCCCCGTGAGTCATGGCCACTGAGCCTGCGTGTCCGGAGCCTGTGCTCCGCAACGGGAGAGGCCACAACAGTGAGAGGCCCGCGTACCGCAAAAAAAAAAAAGGGCGGAAGATCCAAGCAACACCTGAGCAAGGAAGATACACAGATGGCAAGTAAGCATAGGAAAAGATGCTCAACATCATTTGCCATTAGAGAATCACAAATTAAAACAAGATACTACTACACACCTAGTAGAATGGCCAAAATCCAGAATACTGACAACACCAAATGCTGGAGGATGTGGAACAACAGGAACTCATTCACTGCTGGTGGTGATGCAAAATGGTGCAGCCCCTTTGGAAGATGGTTTGGCAGCTTCTTACCAAACTAAACATACTCTTACCATATAATCCAGCACCTGGGCTTGTTGGTATTTACCCAAATGAACTGAAAACATGTCCAGAGAAAAGCCTGCACACAGATGTTCATAACAGCTGTATTCCTAACTGTCAAAACTTGGAAGCAATCAAGACATCCTTCAGGGACTTCTCTGGCGGTCCAGTGGTTAAGATTTCACCTTCCAATGCAGGGGGTACGTGTCTGATCCCTTGTCGGGGAGCTAAGATCCCACATGCCTTGGGGCCAAAAAACCAAAACACAGATCAGATATCCTTCAGCAGGCAAACGGATAAACTGTGGTACGCCCATACAATGGAATATGATTCAGCACTAAAACAAAATATGCTATCAAGCCATGAAAAGACACGGAGCAAACTTAAATGCATATTATTAAATGAAAGAAGACAATCTGAAAAGGCTATACTGTATGATTCCAACCATATGACATTCTAGAAAAGGCAAAACTATGGAGACACTAAAAAGATCAGGGTTTGAGGGGAGGGAGGGATAAATCGGCAGAGGACAGAGGACTTTTTGGGCCACGAGGCTATTCTGTAGGATCCTACAATGGTGGATATAGTACCCATCATTATACATTTGTCCAAACCTGTACAAGGTACACCGCCAAGAGTGAACCCTAATGTAAATTGTGGACTTTGGGTGATAATGATGTGTCAGTGTAGGTTCGTGGACTGTGACAAATGTACCACTGCAGGAGAAGAATGATGTCAACAGTGAGAGGCTGTGGGGGGAGGGGGCTATAATGGGAACTCTCTGTACTTTCTGCCCAATTTGGTTGTGAATCTAAAACTGCTCTAAAAAAAGTTAAGTTTATTAATTTTTTTTAAAAAAGAAGTAAGGCCCCTTAAGGGACCAAATTTTCACAGTGTGTAGTAAAAACAAAGTGTAAATGAAACTTTATCTTGAAAAATGAAACAGAATTATTTATGTCTTTACATGTAACATAATTTAGATTATCGAAGTAACTATGTACATATAAAGGAAATCAAGTAGGGAGTTTTGGCATAATTTTTCCAAAACCCTTTAAGATAGCACCATAAAGCACAATTCACTCCTTCTTTGACTTTTACTGTATACTTTTGCAAACACAGCTGAGGACTTTGCCAGTCTTTTCAAGGCCCTCTCTGTCTTTTGATATTTAAATGATCTGATTTTGAAGGGCCCATGGTACCATCTATCCTATCATTTCTCAACTCGTAGTGGGTCTGTGGGGAGATGTGTGTAAAACTTTAATAGTCCACAAACATTTCTTTCATCAAACTTCATGATATCTTGCATCTTTTGCAAGATTTACAATTTCATTTCACAACTCACTGTGACTGTTCTATCCACCAGCAATGAGCGTGATAATAACAAACATTGATTTGATGGGCAGAGACAGAAGCTAGTGTTCAGCTGTGATGTCCGGGCATGGACAAAATTTCCAAGTGGTCAGTACATTAATGACAATTTTCATGTTACAGTAATTTTTATCTTTCCCTATACCACTCATAGCTGGAGGAACTCAGGCAACCAGTAGTCTGATTACAAAGAGCCCTATCATCACATTAGGAGGACAGCAAAGAAGCCAATTTAAGCGAAAATCCAGGTGCTAAAGTCAGGCACTCTTCTACTACTGGAGATACAAAGATGAACACGACATGCCCTCTAGGAATTCAATCTAACAGACTTGAACGAATGAACACACATAATGTGGTAAGTGCTGTGACATAAAGATGTGTATGCATGAAGTGGTATGGAAGAAACCTAAATGAGGAAGAAACTAATTCTCTCTGGCTCTCTAAGTTAGGCCTTGAAGGAGGTATTTTAAAAGCAGACACCAGGGGGTTTCCCTAGTGGTGCAGTGGTTAAGAATCCGCCTGCTGGTGTAAGGGACAGAGGTTGGAGCCCTGGTCCAGGAAGATCCCACATGCCGCGGAGCAACTAAGCCCGCGCGCCTAGAGCCGGTGCTCCGCAGCAAGAGAAGCCACCGCAATGAGAAGCCCACACACCGCAACAAAGAGTAGCCCCCGGTCACTGCAACTAAAAGAAAGCCCATGTGCAGCAACAAGGACCCAAGGCAGCCAAAAATTAAATAAATAAATAAATTTATTTTTAAAAAAAAAAGGCAGACATCAGGCTGCCAGGCAGAGTGTAGGAGCAAAGAAAGGTCTGGAGACTGAAAACACAAAGCTCATTCAAGAAGTGCAAGGACAAGTGTAACTAGCTCACTGTTAGTTGCTGCTGGTTAGGGGAAAGGAATGATTTTAAAACAGCAACAAAAAAAGAACCACCCTGAAAAATTAAGGCTGGGGCCCAAGTATAAACCATGCAAACAAGTTTGGATTTTATTCTCCAGCTACAGGACGCCACAGTAAACTTTTAAACAAAGGAGTCAGGATATTTGAGAAATCCCTGGCAATGGGATACAGAATGGAGGGGGGGTGGCATGGGTGGATATCCACAGGTGCCTCCTGTTACAGGGTCTAAGCAAGGACAGCGGGCCTGGAGCAGACCGGAGGTGTGGGCACAAGAGCAGTTCACTAGGGTTTAGCTGCCACCGAGTGCTGAGGAGGGCTTTCTGAGCCAATGCAAAGGGTGAGAAATAATCCTGAGGCACCAGCCAGCTGCTGATAATAACTCAAAGAAAAGAAGCAGGAGAAACATATTCCAGGGTGGGGAGGGGCAGAAGGGTCAAGTGTGGGACGGACTGGATGGGCTGCGCTGAGGCGGGCACCCAGCAAAGAGCCGGGGCTGGAGAGACGGATCAGGAACACGTGACAGCCAGAACCTGTACATGGACTGGCTATGGGGGGGCCACTGAATTTCAACCAACTGTATATCTTTCCCCACTTGAACTACCTCTTTTGCCTTTTTTTTAAAGCTAGGCATCACCCACTTTCCCATATCCTAAATCACCTCTTTTCTCCTTGTTAAACTCATTCCATAACTACACTCTATTCCAGAAAACAGGACTGAGGCAGTGTATCACACCATACAACATTATTTTAAAAGGTCCACCAAACCAAAAGGAAAGCTGTGTCTTCCAAGACCACTGATTCCTGGAGAAAACAAACAAAACATCCTTGATGAAATAAAAATTCATATTTTAAGGCAAGACAAGAAAAATTTAAACATAAAATTTTTCTCTGCCCATTTGGCCTCCTCCCTCCCCTCCGGCATGCATCGCGCATCTACGTTATGTGTTAACCAGACCTCCCCAATGACAGAAATACCTGCTCAACCATAAAGATCAATTTTTCTTCTTCTGGAGCCAACCATGTAACTCCTTTCCCAATCCTGTTAGGGGTCACAATGACCCACCACTCACTCACCTTGCACTTGAAGACATCTTTGGTGAACTTCACATATAATGCCAGTATATTATTTCCCTTAAAGACAGCAACTGGCCCAGAACACACTGGTCAGACGACCTGGGGTGATACTGGGCCAAACCTAATGGAAGTTCTTAGCTTAAATACTTACTTATGATCTTATTAATGTCACTAGCTATATTACCAGTATTCTGCCTATTTTACAAGATTACTGTTTCTTGCATTACCAAGTGTGTGACTAAGCCTGCAATAAAATTAATGATGATTAGCCAACGTGAAACGATTGACCAAACTTACAGTTCTATAAGACCAACGATTATGATCGTATAGCTCTAGATATGGGAAGAAGCAACAAGAAGCAACCTTTGGGGTTTCCCTGGTGGCGCACTGGTTAAGAAGCCACCCGCCAATGCAGGGGACACAGGTTCGAGCCCTGGTCTAGGAAGATCCCACATGCCGCGGAGCAAGTAAGCTCGTGCGCCACAACTACTGAGCCTGCGCTCTAGAGCCCGCGAGCCACAACTACCGAGTCTGTGTGCCACAACTACTGAAGCCTGCGTGCCTAGAGCCCGTGCTCCTCAATAAGAGAAGCCCGCGAACCGCAACGAAGAGTAGCCCCTGCTCGCCACAACTAGAGAAAGCCTGTGCACAGCAATAAAGACCCAACGCAGCCAAAAATAAATAATTAAAAAAATTTTTTTTAAAAAAAGAAGGAAACTTTTCCTGGAGCATAACAGACTACTAAGATAGGTGGTCCAGAGACTTTTCGCTACTGTTAACAGGGCCTAGTCCACTAACAGCACACTGAGTGGCCTATCAACAAAATCTTCCCCTGGCCTGGGAATGAGCATTCTTAACGCAGTGGGACAGACTGGTCACGAAATGCCTCCCAAACCTTGGCTGAAATTACAACCGAAAGGGAAGGGACTGCAGAATAAAGAATCCTGCCCACTATCCAGTTCAACAAGAATCAAATCATTAGCCACTGTAGTTGCTGACTTACAATATACCCTGAAAGGAATTCAGGGCAAAGATCAGGATGAAGTACTCCATGCCCTCAGAAAAATGACAGAACTGACCCTCAGAGAGATATTATATTTTCTGTATAAATCTTTTATCCTTGCACCTTCCCACACTTAGAAAGGCACTAACAGCATTAATTAAGAAGTCATTCCTCATGACTAGCAGCCACCTTCTGCTGAGATGTGAGCTCGACTGCACGCACCCCCTGTGCAACAATCACATATATTTGGGCCTCCCCCTCTACCTCTTCAGAACAGTTCTCAGAGCTCTCGGAGAGGCTGTGTCCGGGTTATAATCCTCAGTCTGACTTGAATAAAATTTTCCATTTCCTTCTTAGATTGACTACCGATCAGTTTTTTCATCGGCATCCTCAAAGCTTTTAGAATGTCAGGTTTGAGCAAAAACACAAAGGTTTATCTAATGAGTGACACTCCCCAGAAAAGCACCTCAAAAACATCTTACAGCTGGATCCAGGGTAGCCGAAACTTTTTCATAGGCAACAGGCAAGAGCACTGGAGTAGGAGGTGGGTTCAAGAGACCTGGCAGCTCACTGTGATGTCAGCACAGAGCCACTGACCTCAGGCAAGTCACTGCCCCTCTACGTTTTCCACTTTACAGCTGGACGACCTGACGATCACATGGCCTCGGATGATCTTCTCACTGAGAATTTTCAGGCCTAACTAAATGTGATAGTTTGGGAGACAGTTTCATTTCAGGAAAAAAACAAAGGTTTCATTAAGCAATTCTTTGGTTTTCTTTTCTCTTTCTACCTTTATGATTCTCACTGCTCCTAGGCATATCTGTAAGAGAGGCCACAGGCACAAAAAGAAAGTGAAGCTCAGTTAATTTTGCTGCATTTGCGGCTCTGGCGAAGCACTGGGCAGAGAAAAGGAATCAAATGACTAAAACTGGATTTGGGGCTTATCGGTGGCAGCCAGCCAGCGAGCCAGTTTCTAGATACTGCACTCAACCTGGTCAACCAGTTACAAGAAAATTAGCAGAAAAAGAAAACATTTTTTTTTTTTTGCAGTACGCGGGCCTCTCACTGCTGTGGCCTCTCCCGTTGCGGAGCACAGGCTCCGGACGCGCAGGCTCAGCGGCCATGGCTCACGGGCCCAGCTGCTCCGCAGCATGTGGGATCTTCCCGGATCGGGTCACGAACCCGTGTCCCCTGCATCGGCAGGCGGACTCCCAACCACTGCGCCACCAGGGAAGCCCAAGAAAACACATTTTTAAAGGTCTCAGTAGAAGTAAGCCCACTAAATGTTAAGTGATCATCTCATGGGAGCAGGATGGACAAAAACCAGTTTATCTTTTGCTGTTAAGTCTGAATACATACACGCTTACTTTTTTTGTAATTTAAACTTATGATTAGTTTTTTTAAGCTTAAAAGAGGGGGGAAATTCTTTCTACCTCACTCTTAGTTATTTTTTGAGCCACACATCCTAACTTTGGCTGGTCACACACCTACATGTCTGAGCGGTTAGCGGGGAACTAACAAACGTCACCCCTTCACCCCTAACAAATGTCTCTTTCAGTGGGAAAAACCTAATCATGGACTTGAAGAACTAAAAGTAAGTCACCAAGTGATTTTTTTAAGCCAGCCAAAACATCCCTCCTTCATTCAAGGCCCTAAACCCAAAGGGACTTGCTAGACACAGTTTAAGCTTCTGGACAAAATGTACTTTGTGATTGAACAGTACTGTTCTCCTTAGAAGAGACCTGTTTTGCCACGAAAGCGGCATGTTTTCAACAGCCTGCCTTCTGGAGGGTCTTCGGGGGCCCGTTTCACGGGATTTGGCCTGGATTTCACAAAGGCTCCTGAAAGGTGGCTTCGCGGGTCGCAGAGCCCCCGGCCCCGCCCCCGACCTCAGACTCCGCCCCCGGCCCTCGTCACCCGACCGCGTCCGCGAAGCCCTCCCTCCCTCACGCCCGCCCCGGCGCGCCGCCGACACCGACCTGATGACACTGATGTGGAACTGGTCCTCGCGAAGGCCCCGCCAGGCGCCGGACAGGAACTCCTTGCACCACAGATAGGCCCTGCGCCGCGTCCTGGGCTCGGGCTGATCGTCGGCCGGCGGCGGCGGGGGCAGCGGCAGCGGCGGCGGCGGCGGGGGCAGCGCGAGCTGCGGCTGCCGCCCGCCCAGCTGCTTGGGCTCGAGGTCACTGGCGGCGTCGCGCTGCTGCCCCACGCCGGGCGCCGGGGTCGCGCTGCCGCTGCCGCAGCTCAGCAGCAGCCCGAGCGGCGAGGGCTCCGCCTCGCTCCCGTTGCAGAACTTGGTCTTCATGCCGGGCAGGCGGCCGAGGAGGCGCGGTCGGCCGCAACACGAGAGCGCGAGGCTCAGGATCCGGCTGGACGCCCCCCTCACGGAGACCGGGCGCGGAGGCCGCTCGCCCGCTCGCTGACGGGCAGGCCGGGGGCGGCAGCGGTTGGGGGGCCGGCGGGCGGTCGCGGGGCGGCGGCGGCGGCGGCGTGGAAGCGGCAAGCGGCGGGCGACGGCGGCGCTCGGCTGATTCTGCTGGCCGTGGCGCTCGCTCCTGTACTGCCGCCGCACGAGGAGCGCCGGCCGCGTCACAGCCCGCCCTCGCGCTCGCCGCTGATTGGCCGCCGTCCGTCGGCCTGGCGCATCACAACCGCCTCCGCCTTCGCCACGCCGCCTCCCCATTGGCTGCGGCAGCACACGGCCTCCCCCCGCTGTCTCGTTTCCTGCGGCCTGGGGAGGCGGGGCCTCGAGGGGGCGGAGCGTCGAGCCGGTGCTGGGGTCGCGAGGATGGAGAAAGCTAGCGAGGCGGGGGGGGGGGCTCCCCGGGGTGGGGGGGCTCCCCGAGTGGGGGCGGGGGCTGCGCGGCCCTTGAACCTCGGGGGAGCCAGAACTTGGCTTTGGTGGCCGAAACTTTGTTTGACCCCTCGAATCCTGCAGGACATCAGAGGCCGGGGCCTGGCAGCAGGCAGTTAGGAAGCCGGTCCCTGGAGGCTGGCTTCTCTTTCCGCATGACCTTGGGCGAGGCACCTCCTTCTGCAGCTCCGTGCGTGTGTTTTTATAACACTTCCCAGCGTCGGCTTAGCTCCCTGCGAGGCGCGGCCACGCCCCGTCCAAGCTGGAGCCTGAGAAATTATTGTCCCCGGGTCACGCCCGAAAGGGGGAAGAAGCGACTGGTTCAAGGCCGCACAGCTGGCCGCGGAGCCCTCTGAAGCCTCCTGCAGCCTCAGTTTCCCTGTCCGTGGTGCTGAGGATGCCAGGGCCTAGAGGCTCGGGGCGGGCGGAGCGGCATCCCCGCAGCCGCCCTGAGTACTGGCCAAAGGTGAGTGCCACGGGGCTGCTGGCTTTGTGGGTGCCGCCCCGCCCCCCCCACGCTGGAGGCAGCCCCGTGACTGTGTGTAACGCACCTTTGCCCGCGGAGGGGAGGCAAGGGCCCCTGCTCGCATCTACCACATTTACTGCCCCATGTCCCTCACTCCTCTCACCCCGCCGCCCCAATCCTTTCCGAAAGCATTTGGAGTATGGATAAATTTTTAAATTACAGATCCTGTTTTTACCGGGCATGAGCTGGGACAAGAGGGTTCCCTGGCTGCTTAGGAAATTCAGCGCCTGGCATGCAGGAAATGGCTTCTACGTGGGGATTTCACAGTCTTCGGGAAGAAAACATCTCTCTTTAGCAGTGTGCACTTGGCTGAACTTGCTCCAAGAAAAATGCGCTCATTGAACAAAAGGATTATGATGAAAGGGGACTTTTGTCAAGGCAGCTGTGGAGGTGGGCCTGGACATTGAACTGGAGGGAGCTGGGAGCCATCCAGCATGGAGGAGGGGGCAGAGTAGGAGTCCCATTGGATGTTGGAAAAGCTGAGAAATCAAGGTCTCCAGTCAGGCCATTTAGATAAGGGAGCCAAGGACTTTGTCTAAAAATACCAGCCCTCAGATGGTGGGGCTGTGTCTACGTTCTGCCCAGGTGACAGGCCTTTATCGCAGTGTCCCGTGACAGCAGCCTGGTAATCCCAGAGGAATGCCAGAAACCTGGCCAGGAGGAAGGGGCACAGGAAGTAGGGGTTGAGCCTCTGTCGTTTCAAGCCTGGTTTAGGCTACTAGAACCCACAGACCCCTTTATGGGATCGCAGTTCCCTGTGGGAATAAAAAATTGCCTCATTAAAAGTGTTGGAAAGTTATATCTGTTACTGCTTCCATTTAATGGATATGAAGACTGAGTCCTGCGGAGGCTGAACAACTCAGGTGAGGCCCCTTGGCTAAGGTGAGGAGCCAGGCAGGTGTCCTGGCTCCTTTGTGTGAAGAACACCATGTCCATATGGACAAAACTTCCCTCCCCTACAGTCAAACTAAAGTCCTGGACTGAGCTCTCAATGGCCCGTCCTTGGCCTGGCCAGTCAGGGCCCACCCTTAGCACCGGCGTGATCAATTCCATGCAACACCTCCGAAGCAGAAACTGAGGAGCTTGGCGTATAGTAATGCTAAAATATTAGGTTTTACATTAGGGGTGTTTGAGCTAGTTGAGAAGGCATCTCTACCAGGCAGTCAGGAGCCTCAGGCTGCTTACCTCTGCAAGGGGCATAATAATATCAACTTTCCAGAGTCATCTGTGATGGTGTATACAGCACACGGTAGGTGCTCAGGAAAAGTGCCAGGCATATCACCACCCGAAGGAGAAATCCAGAAAGGTAAATATGCCCATGACCCTTGAGGTAGCAACCCCATTCTCAAGACTTCCTCCCAAGAAAAGAAGTCATTGACAGCAAAAAGCCCTGTGCATAAAACTGGCCATCACCGTGTTCTCTCACTGAAGAAAGCTGGAAATAACCTAAATGTTTGTCTAGTGCCCTGGACTGGGCTAGAAAGGATGTTGGTGTATCAGACAGCAGTGAAGTTGGTAAGCAGGGTTCATTTTCCACACATTTCTCAAGTGCCTTCAGTGTGCCAGCCAGAGGACTTGGCAGTACTGGGCAGTGAGGAAACCAGCTATGCCTGGCCCCTGCTCCAATCTGGACTAGCAGTACTGCCCACCCCACGCCACCCTCTCCCTCTCCCCTCACCCTTGTTAGTTGCTCTATTGTGTATTGTCTGTGTCCCCACCGGACTGCAACCTCCAGGAAAGCAGGGACCTAAGTGTCTAGTTCTCCATCACAGTGCCCAGCAGGCCCTGAGGTTTGTAGGCCCTCGGTAGTATTTGCTGAACAAATGAAGTCCTGGCTCAGCACTTCCTAACTGTATGACTCTGGGTTGAGCCTCAGTTTCCTCAGCTGTAACATGGGGGTTATAATCCGCAGGGCACAGGGTTGTTGTGAGGGAGAGCGAGAGGACGTACAGGAAGTGTGCGGCGAGCAGGACCCCCCGCCCCGTATTGTTACGTGCAACGTGCTGCATGGCGTGGCTTCTCGGCCAGCAGCTGGCATTCGGTGATGAATAATGCACACACTTGTAGCAACTCAGCCTCGGAAGACAATGTCATATGAGAAAAGAATGCAAACTGGAATGTACATTCTGATGACCAAAATGTGATCATGTGTGCACAGCTGGACGAAGCTTGGAGAGAAATTTGCTATGGCAGCCACTGGTGCTGGAGAGAGTGTGTTCCAAGTGTAAAATCTTTTCTTCTAGGACATCGGAAAAAATTGTCCAAAAGCTCCTTGATGCTGAATTCTGAGAGCAGACACACGGTGTGGGTGATGTGCCTTGGACAGCTTAGAGGCGGGAGATTGGGGGGTCCCTGTCCAGTCTCTGACATTCCTGCAGACTGGTTCCTCTGGTCTGGCCTGAGGAACCTGGCAGAGGAGTCACCAGGGCCACTGGGCAGACCAGGGGCCTCCCCCAAGGAACAAAGGGATCCACTCAGGGGCCCCAGCCCTGCCACCAGCTCCAGCAGCAAGGCCTGTTCCTAGGAAAGGCTTTGTGCGTCTACCTCCCCTCAAAAGAGAGGGGCCACTTGTCAGGCACTTGGTACGAGCGGGACCTGTGCAAGCCCCTTACTTGTATCCAGCATCTTTGAACTTTCACTGCCAGCAGTGTGGTGAGTGTAATTAGCACTTCGTCTCTCAGGTGCGATGGTTTACCAGGAGGTAAAACCATTTGTCCAAGGCAGGCAGCTAGTAAGGACAGGACCCAGGACCCACCCAGGACTCTGCTCTCTGAATGTAGGAGAACCCCATCCTTCTGCACCAAAAACACCTTTGACCCAGAAAGTCCAAGGCACTTGGCACAGTGGGAGTTCCCTAGAGGGCTGGAGAAGGACAGCCCTGTGTCTGTGGACAGCTGGGACTTTTCCATTCTTTGAGGCTCCTAGCACTTTCAAAAATGAAGAAATGCAGGCATAACTTGTTTTATTGCTCCTCACTAATACATATTTTCCAAATGGAAGGTTTGTGGCAACCCTGCATAGAGCAAGTCCATTGGTAGCATTTTTCCAACAGCATTTGTTCACTTCATGTCTGTGTCACGTTTTGGTAATGTTGGCAGTATTTCAAACTTTTATTATATTTGCACTGTGATCTGTGATCAGTGATCTTTGATGTTTTTGTGGACAAAAAATATTGCCCGCTATTTCAGTAAGGACAGCTGTGCTCACCACCCCCTCCCAGGCTACACTCAAGACCCGGCACCCCAACTTAAGCTCTGAGCCTTAAAATATTAATGTGAGCTCAGAGAGATCAATGGACTGAAATCCTACCTGCTCAAGATTGGGTTACAAAGCAGAAACACAGATGTAGAGAACAAACGTATGGACACCAAGCGGGGGTGGGGGAGGTGAATTGGGAGATTGGGATTGACATATATATACTTACATGTATAAAATAGATAACTAATAAGAACCTGCTGTATAAAAAAAAAAAGAAAAAAAAGATTGGGTTACAGCCCTGCCAGCAGTGTGACATGGAACTGGGCCCCTTCACTCAGTGCCTGGGTTTGGCCCCAGTCCAGGCTGCTCTGTCAGCTAGAGACTTGGCAGGCCAGCAGCTTCCAGAGGTCTCAGCCTTTCTCAGAGGCAGCCTTCTACCATACACCTAGCCTCAATGCTTCAAGGCCACAGGTAGGACCTAGGGCCCAGAGAGTTTAATGAAAGCAGGTGACTTGTATGCCCATGCGTCCGGTGGATGGGACAGGCCCTCGCCCCATACCCCATATGCAGGTATCCTGAGTATATAGCATTAGACGTAAAAACCTGTCTTTGGAACTTTTGCCTCCACCAACTGTGTGACCTAGGACAAGTTACCTACCCCTCTATACCAGATGGAGATAATTGTTCCTACCCTGCAAGTTTGTTGGGGGGAGTCACGGAAGCCAGCAGGGAAAGGGCTGGGCTCAAAGTCAAGGACACACAAAGGGTAGCTGTGCCCTTCTACTGATTGTTCTCTGGATTCCCAGAGACTGGCAGAGAGCAGCCATCATCTGTTGTTAGTAAGAGTGGCCCTGCAGCAACTCATCCCAAGTACCATGAGGGAAGCAAAGCCTGCAGGAACTCTGGCGATGCAGGGCCTCCCAGAAGTCTACCAGGGCCTGGGGACTTTTCCATTCTTTGAGGCTCCTAGCACTTTCAAAAATGAAGAAATGCAGGCATAACTTGTTTTATTGCTCTTCACAAATACATTTTTCCCAAATGGAAGGTTTGTGGCAACCCTGCACGGAGCAAGTCTATTGGTAGCATTTTTCCAACAGCATTTGTTCACTTCATGTCTGTGTCACGTTTTGGTAATCTTGGCAATATTTCAAACTTTTATTATTATTATTATATTTGCCACTGTGATCTGTGATCAGTGATCTTTGATGTTTTTGTGGACAAAAAATATTGCCCGCTATTTCAGTAAAAAAACAAATGCTGTGGCCATCAAGCCATCAACCACTGCAGCCGTCCCCTTGCATCACACTGTGAGGGGAATTCAGGATGGAGAATAACAGGATACTGGCCTTAGATAGCTAAGATGCCTGTCAAAGGAATGATTTCAACACGCCAGTCTCTTGCATCTTCCCGCACAGAGAAAAGCACTAAAATCATTAACTTGAGATGTCTGGTTTTTGTGATTAGCAGTAATCTTTTGATGTTTGACTATAAGTTTGTTTTTTTTTTTTCCCAACAAAAAAATCCTATATATCCCGGCTCCTTCCTTACCTCTTTGGAATGTTTCTTCAGAGCTATCTGAGAGGCTGTTTCCCAGACTGTAGTCCTCAGGAAGGTCCCCAAATGAAACATAACTCAGCTCTTAGGTTGTGCATTTTTTCAGTTGACCTTATACTTATACTGCAAAAAGTTTACCGCTCAGAGAAGGCTCAGATGATGGTTAGCATTTTCTAGCAATAAAGTATTTTTAAAAGTATGTGGATGAAGGATGTCACCTGCCATATTAGTGAACAAAGGATGTTGTGGCTGTCAAACCATCAGCCATTGCAGCTGCACCCAACGGTGCACTCTGAGGGGATTCAGGATGGGAGAGAATAGGATGCTGGCCCTAGAGAGGTAAGGTGCATATCAAAGAAATTACTTCAGTGAGCCCAGACTCTTACATCTTCCCATACACAGAAAAGCGCCAAATTCATTAACTTGAGATGTCTGATTTTCTTTAATTAACAGTAATCCTTTAATGTTCTGACTACCTGGTTTTTGTTGCAAAAATCCCTATATATCCTGGTTCCTCCCTTACTTCTTTGGAGCGATTTCTCCAAGCTGTCAGAATGTCCTCCCAATAAAACGTAATTCTCAACTTTTAAGCTGTGCGTTTTTTTTTCAGTTGACAGGGTGTACACTGTTTTTTTAGACATAATGCTACTGCATACTTAATAGACTACAGTATACTGTAAACATAACTTTTATATGCACTAGGAAACCAAAAAACTCATGTGACTCACTTTATTGCGATATTCGCTTTATTGAGGTGGTCTGGAACCCAACCTGCAATATTTCCAAGGCATGCTGGTACCTCAACGTAATTATCAAAACTGGGGCATATTTGAAACACTGAATTTGAACGAATCAATGCTTTTAACACATATGCAAAGGGTCCTATACAAGATAATTTTACTGTTCACAAGCTAATAGCAGAATTAATCAAAAATAATTATGGTTTTGGGGGAGCACTGAAGTGGTACGGTGTGAAGAACGTTTTCAAGCCTGACCGTGTCTCTC
This sequence comes from Delphinus delphis, assembly GCF_949987515.2. Taxonomy (NCBI): domain Eukaryota; kingdom Metazoa; phylum Chordata; class Mammalia; order Artiodactyla; family Delphinidae; genus Delphinus; species Delphinus delphis. The sequence goes on from NC_082690.1 coordinate 105,412,043, forward strand.
TGATTATCCTTATTTAGAAATGACACCAGAAATCTAAATCTGAGGCCCTAGGGCACAGGAGGCCCTCCTGGGGCCCCAGTGGTAGACCCTGATAACGACTGTCCATCACTGTCCTGCAGTGATCCCTGGGGCACCCCTGAGTGCATTTCCTGTGTCCCCACAGCAGAGCCTTCCCAAGTCACCTTCCAATTTTGGTGAAAACCTGTCCCGTGGTTTTGTGCCCTACATGCCTTACTTTTATTTTATTTATTTATTTATTTATTTCAATTTTGGTGAAAACCTGTCCCGTGGTTTTGTGCCCTACATGCCTTACTTTTATTTTATTTTATTTTATTTATTTTTGGTTGCATTGGGTCTCCGTTGCTGTGCGCGGGCTTTCTCTAGTTGCGGCGAGCGGGAGCTACTCTTCGTAGCGGTGCACAGGCTTCTCATTGCAGTGGCTTCTCTTGTTGCGGAGCACGGGCTCTAGGCACGCGGACTTCAGTAGTTGTGGCTCGTGGGCTCAGTAGTTGTGGCTCACAGGCTCTAGAGCGCAGGCTCAGTAGTTGTGGCACACAGGCTTAGTTGGTCTGTGGCATGTGGGATCTTCCTGGACCAGGGCTCGAACCTGTGTCCCCTGCATTGGCAAGAGGATTCTTAACCACTGTGCCACCAGGGTAGTCCCTGCTTTACTTTTTTATAACACAATAAATGCAGTTTTTAAAAGATCCCTGTTATGATGGAAGTCACACTGTGGGGACCAGACTCCTGGGCTAGCAGTCGGGAAACCTTTGTTCAGGAACTGCACCCCACTGGACTACTTTCTCCTTAGTCAGCCCTGGGCCCTGCAGGCTGGACTTGTGTCAGGTGGCCTTGGGATTACTCTCCTCTCTGTGGAGAAAAACGAGCAGGACCCAAGGGCCCCGTGAGCAGATGTGTAAGCTGAGGCCCAGGGGCACAGGAAGGAGGCAGTGGTTCTGCTTACCCAGGATGCCATGGCCGGCGCTGGGCCATCCCCACCCCGCATTCTCCAAGCTCAGGATCTGGCCCCTTCCTCCTGGGAGGAGATACCCTCGCCTGGATGCCCTGAGCTCTATCCCCAGCACCCTCCTTAGTGACCAGCTTGGAAGCAAGGGAGCTGGCAGCCCCCAACTCCCACCCTGGTCTGAAGAAGCCTCCCAGAGGTGGGGCCCCCTGGCAACCCTCTGTGTGACCTTGGCCAGTACCAGAGCTTCTCAGGAGGCCGTCTAACAGGGCAGAGGGAGGGTTGGTGTCAGGGAGGGGGACACGCGAATGAAGAAGGGGGAAGATGGTTTTGGAATCCACCAGGTTCTGGGAAGCAGTGGGCGTACCCACCACTCCCAGCCCAGCTGCCAGGCCAAATTCCAAGGCCAGGGGTTGCTCCTGGGGAAAGGAATCCGGCCGGTTGGGATTCCTGCGCCCCTCCGCTGTCGGTGAGAGGGCGCTGCGCCGAGGGTCAGGTGGGGGGCGTCTGGGGGCGCCTCAGACGTGCCTCTGCGGCAGGGTCTCAGGGGGGCGTCCCAGCTGGACCGCTGGGCCTCCCTGCTCTACAAGCCCCCTTCCTGCGCTTGGGACCCGGTGGGAGCTGCTCCGGTGTTCGGTTAGGAGAGCTAAAGCCTTTTCCGGTTTCCTCCAACAGGCTTGATGAAGCCGCTTTTGCAATTAGAGCTTTTATTACCACGATAACAGCAAGGCACCGCCCGAAGCTGCGGCGCCAGCCTGGCCGGGGGAGGGTGCGGGGGAGGGCTCTTGGGCCGAGAGCAGCTCGAGACTTGGGACAGAACAAAGGTTCCGGTTCCCCGAAGGCACGCGTGATCCTGGTAGCAGCGATGGGTCAGCAGATCCTCCCAGGAAGCCAGGCCTCCAGACTGAGGCCAAGGACCCACACAGCCCTCCCCCAAAGCCCCACACCACTGGCCCTCCTGCCGTGAGACTCCTCACCCTCTCCTGGGCTGGCCACTGTGTCTACCGACCCCTCGGTCCATCTTCCTCTTTCAGTGGCTGCCGTGAATGAATGGGCTGGGATTCCCAAGGCAGTGGGAACAATTTGAGTCGCTACCTCATATGGTTGTTAGAGGATTAAATGAGTGAATAGTTACAAAGAGCTTCCAGCCGAGCCTGACCCACAGCTGGAGGGTGAAAGGAGAAAGAACACTGTGCTCCTGGTCTCTTGTCCACCCGTCCCCCTCACTGACCCATACACGTGGCCCTGCACTGTCTCACCACCAGAAACAACCCAGTCCTGAAATGCATTTCCAGCAACCTAGTTTGCATCCACCAGCTCCTATCTGAGTTTAGGGCGCTCCGCTGGGACCTTTCCTGGCTACCATTTCTGACCCTTTTTAACCCTCTGTTCAAGCTGTAATTACCACTTTCTCCCCTCCAGCCTTCCCTTCTCCCCACCCCCAGTGTAGATTCCACGCCCTCATAAACACGCCTGCCCCTCATGGCAGAGACTCCATGAGTACTTCCTCTACACAGGTGCCCTTCTCCTTCCTGGGAACACAGGACGACCACATATCCCCGTCCTCCACCCCCTTGCAATGGGCTAGGACCACGTGACTCCTTGTGTGGGTCCCTTCTCCCTCCTGTGAGAGCCTCTTTGCCCTCCTGCTTCCCTGATTCCAAGGGAAGAAGCCAAGGCAGCGGCACTCGTTGCAAAGTACCTGGTTCCCTGAACCCACCATTCCCACCACATGAATGAACTAAGACACACACAGAGGTCAAACGTGTCCCTTCAGGGCCAAGGAGGTTAAATATTTGATATGCCTTCCTCACACCTTCTTTCCCACTCTCAGACCTAGGGAGCTGAGAGTGAAAACAACAGCATGGAAAGAAGGAGGGAAACTGAGTGACCATGTGGAGGAGAGACGCCTGACCAAGAAAAAAACAGGCTTTTATGTGAGCTGGAAGCAAAGCTTTGTGCTATTTAGCCAGGGTGATTTGAGGGCTCTTTGTTTTAGCAGCTGGCCTATCCTAGCACATCACTCTCTTCCTCTCTTACATCCACCTGGCAAACCCCCACCTTAGGCAAACCCAACTGGCTCCTCTCCACCTGCCCTTCTCAACTGCCCCTGAAAAGGCTGAATATTCCAGAGGAACATCCCGTGACTGGTTCAACTGTTTTTCCTTTCAATTCATGACCATGTGCCCAGTGGGGTCCTCACACCGTCCTACTGCCTATCCTAGGAAGTTGGTCTTTCTCATCTGAGATGACCAACTTTGCCATCTTAAACATTTTTAAGTGCACGGTTCAGTAGCATTAAGTAAATTCATATTGTTGTGCAACCAATTTCTGGAACTCTTTTCATCCTGCAGAACTGAAACTCTGTAACCATTAAACAACAACTCCCTGTTCCTTCCCCCATCTGGCCCCTGGAAAGCACCATTCTACTGTCTGTCTCAATGAATTTGTCTAGTCTAGGGACCTCTTATAAGTGGAACTATGCAATACGTGTCCTTTCACGTCTGGCCTATTTTATTCAGCACAGTGTCTCTGAGGTTCATCCGTGTTACAACATATGTCAGAATTTTATCCTTTTTAGACCGAAAAATATCCCGTTGTATGGATAGACCATGTGTTGTTGTTTAATGTTTATTTATTTTGGCTGCACCAGGTCTTCGTTGTGGCATGCGGGCTCTTAGTTGCAGCATGCATGCGGGATCTAGTTACCTGCCAGGGATCGAACCCAGGCCCCCTGCATTGGGAGCGTGGAGTCCTACCCACTGGGCCACCAGGGAAGTCCCTGTTAGACCACGTTTTAAAAATTCATTCATCTGTTGATGGACACTGGTTGTTACCACCTTTTAGCTATTGTGAATTATGCTCCAGGAACGCTAGTGCCCACATATCTGTTCAAGTCCCTACTTTCAATTCTTTGGGGGATGTTCTGCAAAGTGGAACTAGTGGATCAAATGGTAATTCTCCATTTAGTTTTTTGAGGAACCACATACTGTTTTCTAATTTTTTTTTTTTTTTTTTTTTTTTTTTTTTTTTGCGGTACACGGGCCTCTCACTGTTGTGGCCTCTCCCATTGCGGAGCAACAGGCTCCGGACGTGCAGGCTCAGCAGCCATGGCTCGCGGGCACAGCCGCTCCGCGGCATGTGGGATCTTCCCGGATCGGGGCACGAACCCGTGTCCCCTGCATCAGCAGGCGGACTCTCAACCACTGCGCCACCAGGGAAGCCCCTGTTTTCTGATTTTTGAATTTTATTCTATTTATTTTTTTAAACAGCAGGTTCTTATTAGTTATCCATTTTATACATATGAGTGTATACATGTCAATCCCAATCTCCCAATTCATCACACCACCACCACCACCCCGCCACTTTCCCCCCTTGGTGTCCATACGTTTGTTCTCTACATCTGTGTCTCTATTTCTGCCCTGCACACCAGTTCATCTGCACCATTTTTCTAGGTCCACACACTGTTTTCCTCAGCGGCTGTACCATGTCACATTCCCTCTCTGCACAAGGGTTCTGCTTTCTCCACTTCTTCACCAACACTTAATTCTTTTCTGTTTTGTTTCCTTTTTTACAATAGGCATCCTAATGGGTGTGAAGTGGTATCTCCTGGTAGTTTTTTTTTGGCCACGCTGCAGTTTGTGGGATCTTAATTGCCTGGACAGGGATTGAACCCGCGCCCTCGGCAGTGAAAGCCTGGAGTCCTAACCACTGGACCACCAGGGAATTCCCTCTCCTGGTAGTTTTGATCTGCATCTCCCTAATGATTAGTGAGGTTAAGCATCTTTTCATGAACTCATTGGCCATTTCATATCTGTTAAAGCTTTTCGTAGCAAAGTATAACAAGCATAACACAGTACCCAGTCTCTCCCTCCATTACCTTCTCCCAAATTTCATCTTAGACACTGCTTGTGATGAGATTCTCCCCGCTATTATTGGTCACCTCCAGCTTGGGGTAGTCCCCAGAGCTCTTCGCTCATACCTCTCAGGGTCAGGAGGCTTGGGGGGGCAGTTTGCCTTCGTTCTACTTCCTTCAGTCTCTCCCGCCTTTTCTTCTTCCAGGGATCTCAAGCCACATGTCCAGGACTGAGCTCTGATCCCCACATTCTGAAAGCCCCTGCTGGACTCAGAAACCACCAACTGCCTGGATCCCTCTGAGGCAGCGTCATCAGCTTGGGTACCGTTCTTTCTGCCCCCGGGAATCCCTGGTAATCACACCTCTGTCTCTTTTTTTTTTTTTTTTTTAGCTGCATTGGGTCTTCATTGCTGCGCCGGTGCTTTCTCTAGTTGCAGTGAACGGGGGCTACTCTTCGTTGAAACGTGCGGGCTTCTCATTGCAGTGGCTTCTCTTGTTGCAGAGCACAGGCTCTAGGTGCTGCAGGCTTCAGTAGCTGCAACACGCATGCTCAGTAGTTGCACTGCGTGGGCTCTAGTGCACAGACTCAGTAGCTGTGGCGCACGGGCTTAGTTGCTCTGCGGCATGTGGGGTCTTCCCAGACCAGGGCTCGAACCCGTGTCCCCTGCATTGGCAGGCGGATTCTTAACCACTGCGCCACCAAGGAAGTCGCCACACCTCTGTCTTAGGGAGAGGCAGGCGGGGGTTTTTGCCCCGAATTGATGCTCTACCCCAACCTCCCGCTCTTCTTTCTCCAGGTGGTACCTGGTTCCTCCCTGGGCTCCTTCTCTGTTTGAAGGGGGTGCGGCCACCCCGCCCTTCTCCCCATCCTCACCCCCTCTCCCCTCCCCGTTGCTTCCTTTCCCCAAAGAGGGAAATTCCAATCCTATAAAAGACAAAGCTCCTTTTTATTTAAAATGGATTTTTTTCTTTCTTTTTTTTTTTTTGTGGTACGTGTGCCTCTCAGTGCTGTGGCCTCTCCCGTTGCAGAGCACAGGCTCCGGATGCGCAGGCTCAGCGGCCATGGCTCACGGGCCCAGCTGCTCCGCGGCATGTGGGATCTTCCAGGATCGGGGCACGAACCCACGTCCCCTGCATCGGCAGGCAGACTCTCAACCACTGCGCCACCAGGGAAGCCCGGATTTTTTTCTTGATCAAAAAAATTAATACAAGTTTATTGCAGAAAATTTGGGAAATCCTAAAAAGAAAAATGTTTAAATCCTACAAGCAGAGATCACCGTGGCCACTGGGGCTTTGCTGCATTTCCTCCCAATGTCTCTGGGTTTATGGCTTTTGGATAATTTTGTATCCTGCCTCTTTTTTTCCTTAAAATTATACTGTTCATCAAAAAAAGTAGAGACATTAATGAACGGATAGAGGGGTGGACAGATGGCTAGAGATATGATCAGGCAATTATAGGAAAATGTGAATTGTGGCATCCAGGTGGAGCAAATATGGGACTCACTGAACAATTCTTTCAAATTGTCTGTAGGTGTGAAATTGTTCGTAACAAAGTGTTGAGAAACAATCAGATTGCGAGCATACATGTATCTTAGGAAGCAGTAATGACACTCCTGGATATATACCTGATAGAAATGAGTGCTTATGTCCACACCAGATGTGCATGAGCGATGCCCAGCAAATAGCCCCAAACAGGAAACAACCCAAATGTCCAACACAAGTAGAATGTATAAACAGATTGTGGTATATTCACACAATTGAATAGTACACACAACACTGTGAAGGAATCTCATGGACATAACATGGGGTGCGACGAGACAGACGAAAGAGTACCCACTGTTTGATCCCATTTATAAGAGGTTCTAGAACAGTGTATGATAGAACAGAATCCATGATAGACGTCAGGATCATGATTTCCTTTCGGGAAGTATTGTTTGGGAGGGGACACTTCTGGGGGCTGGAAATGTCCTAGGTTTTGAGCTGGGTGGTAGTTACACAGGTGTGTATCTTGTCCAAAAACGATTGAGTGGTATCTTAAAATTTGTGGACTGTACGTAAATCGTGGACTGTACGTAACTCGTGGACTGTACGTAAAGTATACTCTTCAGCGGAAACATTTATCATCAGCGTTCTCCCTGTTCTTTGAAGATACCAGCTTCAGTGGCTACACATTTTCCCATCCATGGATGTGTCCCTGTTCACTCTCACGCGCCACACACCTCCCCCCAGAGCAGATGTGAGAGCCGCAGCCCCGCAGCCACCAGACGCCCCAGGTGGGTCTGCTGGTTTCAGACCACAAACACTGATCAGGTCAACTTAAGAAGTAAAAGAATGGGCGAGGCTGTCAAGAGCCCACAGCCTGGGTTCTGCTCTAGGAGCTGCTGTGGCCGCCACTGACACCATGGATGCCAGACGCCACCAGGGAGGGTGTCAGGGAGGGACGCTGCAGCCATGGCCGCCAGGAAGATTCCCTGTGGTCCCTGATTCTCTATGGAAGAATGACAGGTCAAGACCCTCACAGTGGGGGATTCCGTCCTGCAGAAGCCACAGCGGAGGTGGGGCCGTTAAACAAAGCAGCCCATGGGCTCCTACCCGAATAAATGTCATCTCACCTAACAGCAGCTGGTGTTTGCTGAGTGCTTCCTGGGTACCAGTTTCTACACAGGTTAGAATCCTCACATTAGCCCAGTGGGATGGGTGATGGTGAGGCAGGCGTGGGGAAATGTGGCCATAGGCCCAGGACCACATGGTGGGTCCCAGAGTTCCCAGCAGCGGGATTCTGGGTTAGATTCTGACAGTCTCAGGCATGCCCCAGATCTGAAAGGCTGGAGGGAGACAGATGTGACACTTGGCCAGTGGCTTCTGGGGTCTTCCTGGGGCTCACCCCCCTTGTGGTGCAATTCTTGCCCTTCCCGATTTCCAAACGCCAGGGTCGGGGGTACTGCCCACACTTTACTGCCCCAGCTCTTCCAGTGGTTTTGCAGCCCCTCAGGGCCTGAGTTCAATCCCTCTCTGCTTGAAATCTTCTTTTCCTGGCTGAACCTTACCTGAGACAACACCTGGTAAGGAAGGCGTTAAAGAAAGTAGTTGGGTGAAACTACCACAATATTGTAAATCAACTATACTTCAATTAAAAAAAAAGAAAAAAGGAAGTAGTTGGTGGCACTGGCTTTAGAATGGAAAAACCAGGGTTCAAAAACCAGCTCTGTCACTTCTGTGGGTCTGTGGTCTTCCTCACGGAGAACACGCAGTGGTGAGGTCTGCCTTATGGCTTGTAGGAAAAATCAAGATAACATATGGAAAATGCAAGCCCAGTGTCAATATTTAGGTGACAGCTGACGATTAGTTGTTACCATTCCCATTTGGCAGATGAAAAAAGTGAGGCTCAAAGAGGTGATGTCATTTGTCCCAAATGACACAGCCATGAGGTGGCAGGGTGTGGATTCAAACCCAGGAGTGAGACCTCCGGAGCCTCCCTTTCTGCCTCTGTGTGTGCCCTGGGCCTTAAACACTGGGCAAGCCCGGTATGGTCAGCGCCCCACGGAAGGTACAGCAGCATGATGGGAGGGAGCAGCTGACAGGCGGCCTCCGTTCTCTCCTGGGGCCGCCGAGTGGGGCCCGGCAGCACGGCCCAGACCTGTGTACTTCACAAGGCAGGGGAAGGAGTTGGCTGTTGGCAGAAGCTTGGAGCAGGTATTAAAGGAAGTAGTGGGGGACTTTGGCTTCAGAACAGAAAAACCAGGGATCAAACCCCAGCTCTTTCCCCCTTGTGGGTCTATGGTTTTGGGGCCCAATGCCTGGCCCTCGTCACCCAGCAATTCAGTGACCTGACCTCCAGCCTCTAATCCCATCACCAGGCCCAGCTTCCTCAGCGCAGTAGCAGTGTGTCAAAGGGCTGGAGGAGGTATCTCGGTCTCGGGCTGAGGCACCTGGGGTTGCAAAGCTGGCCTGATGCAACCTGCCCCCTTGGCGGCCTCTCCCTGTGGTAGCAAGAAGATGGGTGGCAGCTCCAGGCTCACATCCTACTGATGAAGGAACCCCAGTGGAGAGAGGGTGCCCCTTGCCGCAGGGTCCCCGCCAAAGCCCCCTAGCTGCATTTCATTGCCCTAACTTGGTCATGTGTCCATCCCTGGACTGGTCACAGTGCCCAGGGACATGCCCTCTGACTGGCCAGCCCTGGAGTCAGGCTGGTGTGTGTGGTCCACCCTGAGTCACATGAACGAAGAACGCTTCCAAAGAAGGGGAGCAGCCTCCAGGAGAGGCATGTAGCAAATGACCCGACAAGGGAACCGGGGGCCCACACCTGTCCTGTCCCAACCCTGCTGACAGTGGCCGCCCTGGCTTCTTTATCCCCTCGGCAGCAGGGCTGGTGGACTTCGGAGGTAGGCAGCTGGGATGTGCTGGAGCAGCTGACCCTCAGGGCAGGTCCAGGAAGCCGCAGAGGAAAGAGTGTTCTCTTGGGGAAGGGGAGTGTTTGGTCCTCTCCCCCCACACAAACACTGAGTGCCCGGGCCAGCCTTCATTGCGGGGGGCCTCCATCTCGGGGGGTCACCATCTCAGGGGGCCTCCTCCAACAGCCAAGATCAGATCGAGAGCTGATCAATTGCTAGGCACCGTGCTAAGCACATTAAGCCAGTCATCTCATTCAATCCTCGTCCAAGCTCCACGAGCACCCATTTCACAGATGAGGAAACTGAGGCTCAGAAAGACGAAGCTTGCAGCAGGCACATGGCTGAGCCCAGGCTCAGACCCAGGTCTATCTGACTCCACCAGGCGCCCCTCTTCTTTTCTTTCTGAAATATCATCCATGTGTCATTAAAGCAGTGCTGCCACAGCTGTGGAACAAGTAGTATCTGGTCAAGGGCTGTGTCTGAGGCCTCAGCTCTCGGCCCAGGGAGGGGGGTATTGTGAGGGAGTGCAGCGAGAGGGCGGGTGGAGCCTTTACTCCCGGGGCAGCTGAGCCCCTTCCCCGGCTCTCCGGCCCAGGTGCTCCCTCAAAGGACACTTCCTCTGAGAAGCCTTCCCTGCTGTGTTCACCACCCTCCCCTGTGTACCTTGTCCCCTGGGCTGCTTTCATCAGAGCCCCAACCACATCATGTGTGTGTGTGTGTGTGTCTGTCTGTCTGTCAGACTGTGGATGAGGAGTCCCCTGGGAGAAAGCAAGGACAGGGGATTCCCCGGTGCCCAGGTTGTGCTTAGCAAACACCTCACGAGTGAATGAACGAGGGTGGGAGGGAGTGAACAGAATTACAGGGTGAGGGGCCTGGCGGGCAGTCCGTGGGTGGCCGAAGCTGGGTTCTCTGCAGCTCCTGATGGCCGGAGTCCAAGGTCAGCCCACGGTAACAGGCCCTTCTCAACCCAGCTGACACCCTTTGGAAGCCACGTGGCCAATGCTCGCTGCCACCCTGGCTGCAGTCTGCGTATCTGACCCAGGGCCCGGAAGTCACCTGGCCCCGGGGTCACCCACACCCTTCTCAGTGCAGGGCAGCCTGGCCTGTCTCTTATCTGACCCAGGTGCGGATGCCAGCCCCGCTGCCCCTCTGGTCCTCACTGTGCCCACTGTCCAGTGCAGGCAGGCTGGCAGGCAGGGCGGGACTGTCCCCAGGGCCCTTGGTCTCCCTCTGGGCATATCCTGCAACTTCAGCCCCTCGTATTCCCTCCCTCAGGGGCGGGCAGCCGAGGTGCCCTGTCCTCTTGCACCTCCAGCTTTGCTTCCTTGTCAGGAAGCGCCTGCCATCCCCACAGAGAGGGCACTTGGCCCGGAGGAGAGAGATTTAGGCCCTCGTGCCTGCTCTGCCCCTGCCCAGGGCAGATCCTGGCCCTCAGGGGCCTGTTTCCCTCTCTGTGCTTCCTGGGTGTCCAGAGGCAGATTAGAAGGCTCCTTGAAGCTGAATGAGGCTGGGTTTGTGAGTTCAGGGCTCGTGCGGCCCAGCCCTCGGGGCTGTGTGGGAAGCCCCGGGAAGCAGCTATTTCTGTGCCCAGAAGCGAGCTGGGCGGGCGGGGAATGCCGCAGAGAACCACGGGTTCCCTGCCGGTCCCCGCTCTCCCCTGGCATGACGGCTGGGGCAACAACAGGTGGAAGCAAGAGAGCCTGCTGACCCCGCCCACTTCCCCCTTGGCCAGCGGCCCTCCGCGCCCCAGATCCGGGCCATGTAACTGGGCCCTCCACAGAACCCGGGCTCTGCTCCCCGTTTCCTTCTCTCTGGGAGTCACTGTGTGGAGTGAAGGGTCCTGGGGCCCGGATCTGCTCTGACCCCTTTGTCAGCGTGGCCCCTGCGCTTCCAGCCTCACCGGGAGGGAGGAGGGGAGGTCGGCCCAGGGGGTCCCACGGCTGGTGGCAGCCTGACCCCTGCCAGCCAACCTATGAGGATGGGTAGTGGAAATCGCTCGAGGGGTTCTTTCTCCAGGGAGGAAGCCCTTTCCCATCAGCCAGGGTCCAGCTCGCCCAGGCCTCCTTGGGGTTGATACCTGTCGGGCCACAAGGACCCCATAGGGCACCAGGGATCAGGCTGAGAAGAGAGGAAATCGGGGTTAGAGAGGATTTGGAAGGTGACATCTGCACAGAGACCCGAGAGGTGAGAAGGAGCTCTCAGGTTGGGGTGAGGGTGGGCAGGAGGGGTCCAGGCAAAGGGAAAAGCAAGCAAAGACCACCTAACCCAAGTGAGCCCCAGGGCCACTGATAGACCCCCCCACACACACACACTTTGAGTCCCAGCCCACCAGGGCCTCCCAGGGGTCCTCACGCCCCCAGCTCAGCCCAACGTCATGGAGCCCTGTGGGCTCTCGTGAAACTGTCACACTCAGACCCTCGGGTTCCTCCTCCCAGGAGTGGCAATGAGGGGCCCCACCTGCTGCCTTTGCACATCTTTCCAGAGATCCAAGACAGACCCTGGGCGACCTCGCCTCGTGCTCCCCAAGGCGAGGGCTGACTTGTATCTGGGTGGGTAGGACAGACAAGCTGTGGGCCCAGCGCTGGCTGGGGATCTTACTACCTGGCTCCCTGCTGCAGCTCCAGGGCTGGTGGGAGTTGAACATTAACCCCCTTGGCAAGTGACCCCAGCTAAACAAACACGTTATCACATGTCAACAGGAGCTGTCTCGCTGGCCGGGCTGGCCCGCTGAGTCAGAGCACTACCTGCCACGGCCAGGGTTGGGGGCTGAGGCTGCCTGCACTGCCCTGGGTTCAGGTCCCAGCCCCCTCTGCCTCCGGCTCGCTGTGTGATCCCAGGCAAGGCAGTGTCCCTCCTGGGGCTCAGTTTTCCTCTCTACAGTGGCCTCCTGGGATGCGGGGCCACAGTTGGGGCTGGGGTCCAGAGGGGGCCTGGGGAGGTCCAGGCTGAGCCTGGGTCTGGCTGGGTGAAGCCAGAGAAAAAGCACAGCTTTTGGAATTAGATTCCAGGAAACGAAAGCAACTATCAGTTACCCATCAGCATGCATCTTTCTGCTGTTTGATTTAATCTTCCGCAAGGTGGACACGACTGCTTGTCTCCATTTTACAGAACAGGAAACAAAGGTTACGAAATTAGGAAGTGGTGGAGACAGAATTTGCCCCGAGGGCGCCTGACCAGAGCCCTTGCCACTCACCCCAGAGGGGCCCTGTCTCCTTCCCCCTGACCCTTGGTCTCCTCAGGGCTGCGGGCTGGGCCCACCTATTTCCTTTAAACCTCCTAGATTGGCCACACTGAACTTCTCACCATCCTTCTCACCTGTCCTTCCTTGTCTCCAGGACTTCGCACGTGTCGGCTGCCTCTCTGCTCTTTGAGTTTATGAACTCCTATTCATCCCTCAGGGCCCTCCTTAATCTCGCATCCTGCTTGAAGCCTGCCTTGATTCCCCAGCAGAAGTGGGGACACCCTCCTCTGTACTCCATCAGTGCTTCTCACACACATCTAGTCAAGCACTTCTCACGCTTGTTTGCTGTTTGTGTATCTGCTGTGTGTGAGGGAAAGGGCTGGGTCCAAATCACTCCTGTGGTCCCTGTGCTTTTTTAATAAATTTATTTATTTAAAAATTTTTTTTGGCTGCGTTGGGTCTTCATTGCTGCACGCGGGCTTTCTCTAGTTGTGGCGAGCAGGGGCTACTCTTCGTTGTGGTGCGCAGGCTTCTCATTGTGGTGGCTTCTCTTGTTGCAGAGCACGGGCTCTAGGCGCTCGGGTTTCAGTAGTTGTGGCGCGCAGGCTCTAGAGCGCAGGCTCAGTTGTTGTGGCGCACGGGCTCAGTTGCTCCGCGGCATGTGGGATCCTCCTGGACCAGGGCTCGAACCCGTGTCCCCTGCATGGGCAGGCGGATCCTTAACCACTGCGCCACCAGGGAAGTCCCCCCCGCTGTGCTTTTGGAGTGAGCATCCAGCACCTCTTCAGTGCTCAAGCAGGGAAGGTCGTCAAGGGAGCAGGTGAACCAGAGAGACCCTGTGTCAGCAGGAGACGGACAGGGATGGGGCAGCATCCTCTGGTGAGCAGAGGAGGCACCGGCCAGAGGAAGGAAGAAGCGGAATCATTGGAGCCATGTTAATGGTGGAGACCATCTCCGGCAGCCGGCGTTTTGAGGTTGGGACGGAGGAAGTTATGATTTAGGCCCTTTGAGTAGGTGTCAGCTGGCGAGCGCAGAGGTCAGAGGCCCGTGAGGGCCGGGGGTGCCACGCACAGGCTGCTGAGGTGGCACACGTTGATGCCAGCTGACACCAACTGCTGGCTGGGGTACCAGGCCCCACATGAAGGCCCAACCAGTGGTCTCACTTAATCCTCAGCCGTCCCAGAGTTAAGTGCCAGTGTTGCCCCATCGTGCAGGGGAGAACGCTGAGGCGAGAGGGGGCAGTGTTTTGCCCACGCTCACACAGCTAGGCAAGGGCAGAAAGACCAAAGGTGCTGCTCAAAGCCGGGTGGGCAGCCTGGGGTACGGGGTGCGGGGGGAAGGCCAGGTATCAACCACTAGCCGTGAGCCCAGACTGAGCCATTTCCAGGGCCAGCTCTGGTCCACTTGGAGGCTGGCAAGGCTCAGTCTTTCACTCACCCTCTTACCCGAAGAAGAAAAATGTGCTTTAACTGGCAAGAGCAGGAAATAAAATGTCGTTCTGTTTGGTTTCTAGGAGAGTGACGTTGCGAAGGGCCTCCTCCACCTGCCAGAATCAGGAGGGAAGGTAACAGCCTCGGGCTTGATCCCGGGCACCTCTGCCAGTGCCACGTGCAGCTCGCGGCCCCGAGGAGGGGCTGCGGAGAAACCTCAGAGCCTGACCTGCCGGGAGCCAAACACGGGGTAACCCGCTTCACGGGTGTGCTTCCGACATGGAAATCAGCTTTCTGTCCTAGAATGGAACTCTGCCTCCTGGGCCTGTCCTTACAGCTTCTGAAGTCTGTCCTGTGAGAGGACAGTTGTCCGGAGGGTACCATAGGCGTATTTTAGGGGATAACGCAAGAAATCTCCTGGTCAGATTCAGTCCCTCCTTCACATCTGGACCTTTGTGTGAAGCCACCGTCACCACCGCAGAGTTGCCAGGCTGGAGGATACCTTGGAATTCTTCTTTTGCTGTCTTGAGGTATCCTCGTGTTTGACTCACTTTTTCAGATAAAGACAAGTCCGCACCCCTCGGGGGCCCAGCAAACACACGTGGCACCTCGCCCACCCTTGACACATGGCGGTGGCTCACCCAGCATATCTGCACGATAACCTCTGGACAAGGTTCTCCTGGCTGCACGTCACTGCGTGGAAATGAGGGTAAGACGCAGTGGCTGCTATCTGTCACTCACTCCTAAGAAGCAGACGGAGACTTCCAGAATTAACCTGGGGAAGGCGGGGCCTCGAGACAGAGGCTGGAGCGACCCTTGGCTCTGAGACCCTCACCAGCCAGTGCTCTCCAGGCCGATCCACCAGGAGCGGGGCCCTGGGGCCAGAGCTGCCACTCGCTGCCGCTAGCCACGTGGCCTCGGGCAGGCTGACTCACTCTCTCCCTGAAACATATTACTACCCACAGCCCCAGACCTGGCCCCCGCCGCCTGAAGAGGGTGTCTCCCGTGTTTGTCCGCCACAGGCTCAGTCTCTGTCTGGCTCCGGGGGTGGTCGCTTGCTTCCCAGGGCTCACGGTGAAGGCTGATCTGCTCTCATCTTGGTTGACCTCGGTTCTGTTGGCTCTCCTGCTGCCTCAGGACCACAACACTCTCCCCCAAATCCCATTGAAAATGAAGCTCTTCCAGTTTCGAGAGCCTCCCCTCTGACCTCAGCCTCCTGTCCTCCCGGTGTGCTCGTCCAGCTACCGCTTGGCTGTTCTAACCACAGGGGCACCGCCAGGCCTTGGGCAAGTCCACTTCCCCCGGTCAGGGGCCTGCTCTGGCTGCGGACTCCTCCTCCCTGAGTGCACTTCAGGCCTCTTCGTTCAAGCCCTCTCCTGCCCACCTGCACCCTATAGCCTCCAGCCCTGTTGCCTTCTGTGGCCCCCACCTGGCTGAGAGCCTCACACCTGTGTGGAGAAGTGCTGCCACCAGCCTTTTCTCCCATGGGTGCCTAGAACACTGACTGGTACTGAGACTTCTGTGATGCACCACACTGGGTTCCTAGTCAGCCTGCGCACCCTTTCTTGATTTCAAATCTCCCGCACACTCAAGTTTTGGGCCCGTCATCTCCTCCCGGTCAGGTGACCTCACCTCCTACTTTAGACAAAATAGAAGCCTTCATGCTGGAACTGGCTCCCCCCCTTCACCTACCACCTCTTTTCTTCCTGTTGCCAAGGAAAACAGACCTATCAACCTAAGACCACCCCTCCTTCCCCAGACTCTGAGTAACCCCTCCCCTCCCCCACCCTGTGGAAGCTTTCCACAGTCAGACCCTCTTGTCCTTTGTTAATCCTTAACCCCACCTCCCTTCCAGTTTCATCATTTCCACCTTTGGTCAAACCTCCTCTCCGCCTGCTCTCTCCTCCACCTGCCTGGCTCCTCCTGGAAGGGCCTCCCCAGGCGCCCCCAGGGCACGAGGACCAAAGAGCGATAGCACCTGCCTGACCTTGTGTCCAGAGGGCCCTGCGGCTGCCTGTCCTCTTTGCCCAGGTTATCTCACCTTCTCCCAGGGCTTTAATTACCCCCCACGCTGAAGACACACACATCTTGCCTCCCCACCCCTAGCAGCACCTAACACAATCACTGCTTGACAAATAGCAAAGAAATGCAACTTTGCCCCAGCCACTCTGGACACTGCCTGCTCAGGCTCTCAGACTGGGGAGAGGGCCACCTGCCGACTCGCTGTGGGCCTGAGCAGACCCAGCAGTGCTCTGCTTCCCCTTAGCAGAGCAGGCCCGACAGGGTGGGTGACGCCCAAAAGACAGAAGTCAGTCCACTGCAACTCGGCAGGAACACTCACGAATCTGACGAGGAGAAAACAGGATCTGGTAAAAAGGACTTTACCAAAGTTATTTCCGTGAGGCTGTAGGCCGTCTTCTGTCCTCCAGGTTAGCAGCTTTTCAACTGCTTCCAGGAACGTGAGCTTAACCCTCTGGGAGAGTGCAAGTGGCAGAAGTGCAGGAGGAAGGGTGGAGGGAGCTCGAGTGGGAGACCCCTCTGCCCAACCCTGCCCGTCCAATGTACCCTGCCCCTTCCTGAAGAGTCAATGTCCACTTTTCTTCGGAGCCTGTCACTAGCAAACACTAAGCGCTGCCCAAACTCTATGACATCAGGGAGGGAGGAGGCTGGAGACCTTCTCGTCCTCCCTTGCAGGAGAGGTCACACTGACCGTAGCCCTGGGGTACTGAAGTGCCCCTGACGTCAGCAGCATGCTTGCGCCCCACTGAGTGCCGCTGGGTTCTGCAGTGAACATCATGGGCACGTGTTAACAACAGAGTTGGCACTGGAGAAAAGGAACTCACACGAGGGCTCTGGGCGGTGTGGGAGCTGCCACTGGTTATGGAGAAGGCGCAACTCATCTCAGGGTAGACAGCAAACCCGAGCCTTGAAAGGGCCTGTGGATTTAACAGGTGCGCCACCTCTTAGCCTTTTTTTTTTTTTTTTTTTTTTTTTTTTTGCGGTACGCGGGCCTCTCACTGTCGTGGCCTCTCCCGTTGCGGGGCACAGGCTCCGGACGCGCAGGCTCAGCGGCCATGGCTCACGGGCCCAGCCGCTCCGCGGCATGTGGGATCTTCCCGGACCAGTGCACGAACCCGTGTCCCCTGCATCAGCAGGCGGACTCTCAACCACTGCGCCACCAGGGAAGCCCTGTTAGCCGTTTCTCATACCGGGAACCCAAGTTTGCGTGGATATTCCAATTCATCGGGAAGTCTTCCCAGCCTGGTCTGCACCACTCACCCTGACCGCCCTCACCGCGAGTGGACGCAGCTCACCCTGAAGCTTAACTGGCAACAGGACCAGGTGTCCGTGCTGACCTACAGGTGCTGCAAAGAGATCTGGGGGTGAGCAGCTTTCTCGGGGTCACCCACATGTTGCGGAGCTGGGCACATTCAGGTTTCCTGACTCCTAAGCCAGTCACATTTCCTTTCCCAACTTAAGTTTTGCTACAGTAACTGGGAGAAAAAAATGATGCACACCAGTGCTGGATATGCCAGTTCTGTCTCAGAGAGGGGAAAAAACTAAGTAGTCAGGCACCATTAATAACTGGGTAGCAAAAGCCTTCTTGGGTTTGAGGGCCAGGGGGCTACGTAGTTTGAAAGTGGTCTCCCCACCGAGAGAGGAACGAGTGCTCACCCCCCGTTTAAACCAAACGGCACCAGAAGCAAAAGGAGACCAGGGCTCAGAACACTCACAGATACTGAAAAGCTTCAGAAAGTGATTTTACAAATTCTACTGTACGTGAAAACCTTGTGGACACAGTCACCACTTTGATCTTTTTTTCTCAGATACAGTGAACACCGGCCAAACTGTTTTAATTTCCGAATTTATTAAAATGATTAACCTCAATACTGCAAGTGCATGTACAAAATATTTGTAAAAAATGTTTTTAATGAAACATTAAAGAACTTACCTCAAATGCTGAAAAAGTCCTTTTTTCATTCTTTCAGTACAAGGAATACATTGTATCTCAAAAGTATTACAACTCAGCAAAACAATTTAAAACAGTAATTTGAAAAATGATTGAAAATTGAATACCTTACATATATTTCTATGATCATTTCCTAATTCTTACAATGCCAAAATCTTTACCAATCGTTGCATAAGCTCTAGCTACGTTTTATTGAATGCAACCTCTTCCAAGTGGTCAACAGTGTGTGGGTTTCGCCATTCCACACAGTGAAGTTCTACAGCAGAGCTAGACCAGCTCCGAGGCCCCTAACTGTAAAAACGGAAATTAGGTTTCCCTGGAAGGCGCCGGCAGTGGCTGCCGAGCGCTTGTGCACACCGACTCCTGAGGCAGTGACCACCACCTAACGTCACTGCTCGGACCCACGGGAAGGTCAGCCCCCAAAGACGAGGCCTCAATAAAGTTAAACTTCATAAATAAATTACTAAAATTAAGCTTAAAAATGGAGTAAAGTGGGAAATGCGGTATTTTGTTACTTTTTCCTTAAGATGAAATTCCTGAAATGGCTATCGTTGGTATTCCAAGAAAACAGTTCAAGATTTAGTCTCTGGACCTCTTTGAAAGACTCCAAACTAAGGTGGGAATAAAAGATGACCCCCTGCTCTCTGGTACCTCCCAGACACAGGGTCTGAGCGTGACCTTCTCAGTGGCCTGAGTCTCCCACTGCCACCCAGAGACACCGGGAGGACTGGGTGAGGTTGTAGACTGCTCCGAGTGCCTTGGGACAGACCTTGCAGGGCTGCCCTACTTCGAGAGGTGAAGAATTCTAGACGGAGCGAGCAAAGGGGGGTGTGAGTGGGCGAGGAGGTCAGCCACCTGCTCCCACATTAATACCTGAGGATGAAACTGCACCGTAACAAACAGGAACGAGACGACAGAAGACTATGGAAGTAATTCCTTGAAGAACAGAAGGGGAGAAAAATTCTAAATTTAAAGAACTTTTATGAATGTTACTAATTTCTATTTGGAACCTACTAGCAATAGTTCTAAGGAACTTAATTTAAATAGTATCCCCAGGAACCTAGAAACTGGTAGGAATCAGTAAGGAGTAACAGTAAGCATTGAGGTTTTCTCCACTGGACTTCTCATTACCTGCAGATTCCTTTAAGGATTTAAAGATATGGGCTACTTTTCTAGACACTACACGAATCTCCTGAATTGATTTCACTTAGGAACACTGTATATGTGAAAGCACATGTACACATTTCCCAGAAGTAGAGACCCCACTGGTGTCAGACACCTGCTACAGATGTATATTCTCAGATTCTTTGTCCAATGATTTGTAAAATCATCCAGAGAAATGGAAGGTTGGTATTGAACATAAAGTAGTAATCAAAATTTTGCTCATTAAGTTACTTAAAATTAATTTTTCTCAAAGTGCTTCAAAAACAAATTAAATGACTCCTCTTTTTGTTTAACTGATAATATAGTCAAAAAAATCTTTGATATTTTCATACATAAACTAACATAAGCCAAGAACTCCCACTGATGCAGTGCTTAAAACTATATATTTATAATTTCCTATTTTATTGGCATGAATATTTCTAAACTTAAAAACCTTCCTGGTAAGTTCTTTTAATTTCTTATGACAAAAATTTCTCACAACACACAAATATTTACAACATATACACTGTTTTCAGTTCTTTACACTGAATTTCAAAGACAAACATTTTTTTATAGGTTACCACAGAACAAAAGCTGTGACTCATGTTTTTATTTCATAAACTATTATAAGTTAAAGTGAATAGAGTTCTTTAATATTCCTTGTAGCATTTTACAAGTGCAACAGAAAACTTGAAGACCCCAATTAAGATAGCTGTAGTTCATTAGATAAATGTTGTTTGTTGCCATCACATTTGTTCACAGCAAATTTTTTGAAAAAATAAGCACCAATCATTCTTGCAAAGAACAATTTTATCTAAAAGGATTGAAAAGTGTTAAATACAAGGTCTTTAATTTACATGACAAGCAATAAATACGCTGTATCGAAACTCCTCCTGCACACTGCGACCCTCGTACATATAACGTACTGAAAAGTTAGCTGTCACGCATGTAATGTTTTTTTTGTTTTTTTTTTTTTTAAAGAAACCGATTTCACTCCCACCCGACCGATGGTCTGCTATTTAACCAAGGTCACAAACAGTACACCTGGGCCAGCAAACTGTGAAACTGACAAAACTCCAAGGGGGAAACATCTAGCAAATAAATCAAAAAGCCAAAGAACATTGCTGGTGATATTAGCATATACTAGAAAACCTTAATATGCTGCTACTGTGATTTGTTTTAAATTATTTTTTAGTCATATATTAAAGAGCCAGTTGATGCTCTTAAAGTTAAAAAAAAGAAAATTGTGTAGCCACATTATTGTTCTCAACGTCCCGTGTGGAAAGTTGCTATCACTGTACAATTTTGCTTGAGCCTTTATTTTACAACAGGGCTTTACCTCTAACTCAGAATTGCACATAAGAAGGCTATTTAAAAAGTACAATAAAAATTTGCACAAATCAGACTTTTAAGAAGAGTCAGTACGCTGTACACTTTCTACAGTATTATGCTGATAAGTGAAAAGACAACAGAAGTGCTGCCCCTAAAATGTTTTCGGTTGAGGAGTAATTGACTGGAATTGTTTATTTCTTTAAAGTAGTTATCCCGGGTCAAATTAAGACCAAGAGCTTACTATGCGTTAAGCCTCAAAGACTGATCTTCTCTTCTCCTGGAAGAAATGTCAATATCTATAGAGTCTTTTCCGACTATGAGCCTCAGCCGCTTCGCCGGAGGAAGAGGGATAAAGTCGTCTTCAAAGTCGTCATCATAGTCATCCTCCTCTCCATCTCCCTCTGAAGAGGAGGAATCAGCGGTACTTTCTTCCTCATACTGACTATAGTCATCGACTTCCATGCGAGACTCCAGGAGAGAAAGAGGATCACTGCAGCACACCCCATTTTCGTGAAGCCCCTCTGCATACGACCCCCTGCTCTCCTCGTCCCGTTTTAGCTGGATTTTTAATTTTGTAGAGCTACTGCCTGATCCTGAGTTAAATCCATTATTAAGCTTTGCTACATAGAGATTATTATCATTTTCATGGTCTTTACTTAACTTGATGCTTATTTTTGAAGAATTCACTCCATCATTCTCTTGGTCATTTGTCTTGCTGCTGCTGTCATGACGCCTACGAAGAGTCAATTTGGGAATCCCAGAGTTATTTTCTAGGATTAACTGTGCATCATACCTAGTGATCCGCCTCTTCTTTTTACTTTTTGCAGTTCGGAAGCTGTCTTTTGCTTTGAAGCTGTCTGATGCGACCACAGAACCGCTAACGGGAGAAGGGGGCCAGTCCGTGTAGCTCCCAGGCACGCCCTCCAGGCTGCTGTGCTCGCCCTGGTCAGGGTGGGACCCCACGCCCTCTCGCCCCACGCCAGCTCTGCCGGGGGAATCGTGCACCGCAGCGGATTCCTCTGCTTCTGCCAACTGTCTCACCAGCTTCCCTTGCCGTGACTTCTTCCTTGACGTGCTGTCACTCTTAGGACACTTGGCCTCCCCCTTCTGCGCAGCTTCGTGAGCCAGTTCTTCCTCCTGCACCGCAGGAGATGCTTGCTCGCCACTGTCTGGGCAAGGTTCCGTCAAGCTGCTTTTGTAGCCATCCAACGTATTTGGTTCGAGCTTGATGTCGGAGGTCTCCTTCAAATTCATCCTCGTCCTCAAGGACCGCCGGGTTGTGTAGGTGCAGGGGGCGCCCTCCACGTGCGCAGGGGCGCCTCGCCCGGAGTTCTGCTTGTGCTCTCGCGCTGCGTGTCTAGTTAAGCACCCACTGGCCGCCGCGGCCGGGACTGGTCCCTCTGGCTCCTTATCTTTTTTAATGGGCAAATTTTTGTACAGAACTACTTTAGGTTCTTTAAGTACTAAGTTTCCCATTTCGAGTTTTCCCGAAGCACTCTTCTGCTCCAGCCGTTTGCAATGATTTCTTAGTTTTATCTTTGAAAGTAAAGGCTTTGCAGGTTTTCTCAGTTTCTTTGGTACCCTGGAATTACTTATAGGAGTTAGCTTAGATGAGGTAGAGTTGGAAGGAGCTGGAATTCCTGACATGGACTGCCTTGTCAATGCTCTGCTCTTGCTGTTCTTTTTCATGCCAACGGAAGATTTTCGGTTAGAAGCTGCAAAGTTTAAAAAAAAAAAGAAAAAAAAAAGGATGAAAAACAGTCTTGGTAACACGGTAATGTTCAACAAAACAATGCCAACACCCAGATGATTAGCTATGAAATGTTTAGATTATACAAAAAACGTGGTAGACAGACCCCAGTTGCGTTTCCGCCAGCACTCCTACAGTTCTCCTTTACATTCGCTTTCTAATTTCTGCCTCTAATTTAAGAAGCATCTATTCACTTTCCAGGTACGTAATTTCAGGGTTAAAGAGCTCTTAGCACAGCAAGGACCTGGATTTCACTCTAAGTGTCCTTAATCTATCACGACACTAGTCCAAACTGAACACTTCTTTCCCTGATTTAGTCTTTTACCACATAAAATATCTGAAGTAAAGCTAAGTAAAAATAATATTTTTCTTTCATAGATTCTTCTTAAAATCATCATTTAAAATGTTTCTAAAATCCATTATTCATTAACTCAAAGTATGTTATTTGACTAGTAATCCAGAACTGGCGACAGGTGACTAACAGGCTCTCAGAGACAAATTCTATCACGATGTTTTCAAGTAAGAAAAAGAGATCCTAAGAACCGCATATTGTTACTCCCACTAGACATTTATCCCCAAATGCCGCACCTTCTAAGCTGTTCCCTTCAATGCTGTGAGGACTAGCAGAGGCTCTGAAGGCTGCGGAACTTACTTGGCCCCATCCCTCCGCTGACTGCCCGCTGCCGACAATCAAACCGCAAGAGGGAAGAAGCGCACTGCTAGAGTTACACTCTCGGGACAAGGGGGACCCAACTTCCTTCCTCTGGACAAGGGGATGACAACCTACTGGGAATGACAACCTGAGAACTAACATGACAGTCGGACGGCTTCTCAAAAGGCTTATATGTGACTCAAGTGTCAGGTGGCCCCGTGGTGAGCCTCTGACCTTGCCACTGACTTTCCTTTCCGCCATCTTTGTTTTTCTCTACGTCTACATTTTGGATTTATAGTCACAGTGTTTTACGTGAGTCACTTTCGCGATCACTTAGTCTGCTCCCCATCCCCCACCTGAAAAGCTCTTCCCATCAAAATACCCCTTTAAATCATTCACTAGGGAAGTTGAGATGACCAAACGAATCATCACCACCTCTCAACAGAAAACAGAGGGAATAAAAACCAGTGAACGTGGGTAAGCCCAGCACGCTGCCCGACAAGACTGTTGCTTCCTACACGCCTGAGGGTCGCCAGGGTGACTGCTGTTCCTTCTGCATGGCTGAGCGAGTCAGGTTACCATTAGTTAGTTTTTATTGAGGGAGAGGAGCAAGAATGCAGAACAGCATTCCAAAAACATCAACCCGCCAAGAACAGAAATCTCTGTACTCAGGAAGACGGGCTCACGAATGGCTCTGGGATCTCCAAACCAGCAGAATTCCCAGGAATGAGATCCACTGACTGAACCAAGAACATGCTTATCTGTGCCGGATGCTACCAGGGAGGCAACTTTTTTCTAAGAACAGTAGTAGCAGTAAAGTTTGGGTGCCACCCAATTTGAGAACCACCGACGTATTATGAAATGAATTATACAGAACTTACCAGAAATAATTTTTTAAATATAAGGATATTTAGGGACGGCTTTTGCTTAAGGATTTCTTTGTGCTTACAAGGCTTCCTACAAGGTGAGAGTAGATGTGCTTATGATGTAAACACACCAGTGCTGGTGTCTGCCTTTCTCAAATGTGGCTATGGTGAGACTTTGCTGTCTATGGCTCTTCAAGGACCATTCTATGACCAAGGTCAGCGGTTCTCATTTCATACCTGCAACCACCCCTCCACAATGATCATTACACCGTGTATCCTTGACTGCAATCCCCCTGCAATCTGGATCCAACCTGTCCTCCTAAACAGCGCCTTTGCCAGTCTCCCTCACAGACTCCATGTCATGAAATCCGGTGGACCCTTTCAGCCCGTACCGTTGCTTCCTTCTCTGCAGAATGTGACGCTGCTAACCATTATTTTTCCTGAACCCCCTCCTGAACCCCCTCTCTCCTTGGCTGCTCGCGAGAGCACACTCTCCTGGCCTTCCCTCCGTGTCCCGGACCCTCTTCCTCCATCTGCCCGGTGGACTGCACTCCTCAGGCCTCTGCTATCCTAGGCCCCTTGAAAACTCTACTCAGTCTCCAGGCCATAAGCAGCCACTCCTCCACGGCTATCACCATCGATATGCTGGCAGTTCCCAAACCAAAGTCTCTAGCCTGATTCTCGCCTTAATTACAGATCCGCATCACCGAAGGTCCACTGGGACCTTGATCGCCCGCTAAGATTGTCTCATGAGCCCCTCACAAGTCAACATGCCCAAAGGGAACTCACCACCAAGCCTAAGTTCTCCATCTTGGTCAATACCACCAACACCCAGCCAGCTGCCCAAGCAGACACGGGGAGGTCATCCATGACGCCTGCTCTCGCTAACTCTCACCAACCAGCCACTGGTCCTGTGGAGTCCACTCCTGCAGTGCCGCTGGGACCACCTCCTCTCCATTCCTGATGCCACCATTTCCTGCCTTGACTCTGGCACTAACACCCGCCTTTCCTTGCCTCCCTACTGCTTCCCCGACATTCCATCCCCCACCACGCAGCCCAGATGATTCTCCTGGTATGCCACGTCACTTCTGGGCTTTAAACCTGCCAACAACCTAATACCTCAGAATAAAGTCCAAAATTTTAAATTATGCTCATATCCCTCCTTCCCACCTTCTACTCCAGCCTTGATGAACTTTACTGATGCAAATCCTACACTCGTGCCCACACGTTCATTTGTGACGTTCCCTCTGCTTGGAGCACGTTTCACTTGGCCAACTTCTCCTCCCCTTTTGAGA
This sequence comes from Delphinus delphis, assembly GCF_949987515.2. Lineage (NCBI taxonomy): Eukaryota > Metazoa > Chordata > Mammalia > Artiodactyla > Delphinidae > Delphinus > Delphinus delphis. The sequence continues at coordinate 105,436,873 of NC_082690.1, forward strand.
CTCAGCTCAGCAAACACTTCTCTCAGGAAGCCTTTCATGACTCTACACATGACAGGTTACCCTTCCTGTGACTCTTCGTGGCACCTGAGATTCTCCTCACTTGGGCACTGATTTTTCAATCACTGGATGAATCTCACTTACGGTGATTTTGAATCTGGGCTCTCGCCCTTCCACCCCTCCTTCCGAGAGGTTCATTGTTAGCTGACTGCAGTGAACCACTGACAAAGCACTTCAGTGTGTGTTTTAAAGAGCACAAGAGAGACTGAATTTGATGCTACGTGTTATTTCAATAGAGAGACTTCACTTCCGTATTTATGTATTTATCAGTGTATTCTCATCTTGTTTGAACAGCGTTATCTCAACAAAAGCCCAGCTAAAAGGTGTGCTCAAGTCAAAGGGCACAAAAGGCACAGTCCGGCTGGGTAAGAGAAATGTGGGCAACGTGACTAAGCACCCAGGGCTCTTCACGGCGCCACGAAGGTGCTGCTACACTATCGCGGGGGGATGGGGGGTGAGCACCAGCAACAGCAGGCTGAGGGAGAGATGGTGGTCACAATGGCAAACTAAGAAAAGTCTATCAAGAGACTGAGGATCCTGACACAGTGGAGGGAAGGCACGGCCACGGCTCCCCTGGCTTTGGCACTAACACGCCACGTGTGGCTCTCTTCCCTCACGGCTGGGACAAATCCCAAATGCATAAACCTAGACAGTAATTTCACGTGAAGATACACATTCTTAGCAATTAGTATATACTAGGTACAGTGCCAAATGGGCAAATTAGTATGATCTCAATCATAATAAGCATTCTCTGAAGTAAGAGCTACGACACTAAATGAAAACCAAGTTCAGGTGGGCTAGCGTGCCTGAGAGCGTCCATCCGGTCAGCGGCAGAGATGGGACTTGCGCTGAGGCCTGTGGCCCCAGATCTCAAGCTTTTCACCACACCGTCACACGGCCTCTAAGGGACACCACAGAGCTATTACGGGGCCAGTCCCAACTCCTGGGAAAGGACCCGTGGTATGGCTACCGCGGTCCCCTCAGGGTGTCCTCAAAATCATAAGGCAGCTCTGTGTGGGCATCGAGAATGACAGCCAGACACAAGAGCAGCAAAACGACAGCAAAGCTTCCAGAACGCTCGGGCTGCACCCGTGCCCTGCACGGGACAAGCCCCAGAAACACACACGGTGGAGCCAAGGGAACACGAGGGCCACACACAGCCTGGCATGTTCCCAACACGAGGACCCAAAAACCCTCAACAGGATTTTAAAGACTTCAGTTCAAGGAGTCTGTCAGGCACAAGAAGCAGGCTCCACCTCATGCAACCAACACAGGAATGAACGGCTGGAAAAAGGTGCTGGAAAGGATTCTGAAGCAGCCTGCAGGCTCAGCAGAAAAGTGTTCAGACCAACCAGTGATGTCTGCGGCAGGCGAGAGAGTGACAGGTGGTGGCCCAGCCCACTGTCTCCAGGGCAGGCGCTCCTCAGTCCAGCTGAGTGAACTTATTCCACAGGTGGGAGTCCTCTGGGACTTGCACCAACTCGTGGCATTTTCAGTGGCTCACATCCAGGACGCAGCACTATGGGGGTGGCCTAGCCACTGAGGCACAAGAGGCCTAAGAAACCCGACTCTTCTAGTGATGGCATTATAATCAGGTCTGTGGACTGAACCTGTGAGAAGGGATTTCTCGTCTCCTCTCTGGATGCTAAAGCAAACAGTCAAGTTGTCGTTCTTGAGACACCTTCCAAAAAAGGACCTGCATGGAAGGAAGAAAGAATTTTTTCTTCCAACTAGGCAGAAACATTTCTTTAAAAAGAACAAACACGCTGTTCAGAGAAAGCAGTTCCTCTATAGTTGTCAGCTGCTTAATTCTAACCAAACTGCAGGATAAGATGGGTACTCGGAATCTATACACAAGATGTATGCCCACGCCCCTTGGGAGAAAGGCTTGGGCACCTCTGGCCTTGCATCCACTGCAGTGTCAAAGTCTTTTCTTTCAAACAGGTAGAAGGGTTTGGTCAAGACACAAACAGCAAAAGAAATACAGCCTAAAAGAACACATGTAAGAGCCCGAGAAAACACTGCTATGAACATACTTAGTGCACAATGTTCTCAGAGACCGCTGGAGTAAACCTCGAACTCCTTCAGAGCCCCGAGCCACGTCTAGCAACTGTCACAATGACCCTCAAAGCTACTTATGCCAACCCTTGAATTACTCCAGACAATCACTGTGCAGAAAAGTAACCTGACTAAAGTAAGCACCCTGATACAAGCAGTCACGGTGAAGGGCTCTATTTCTGTTCTGTAATGCTGAGACTACAGCTCAGAGGGATCACCTGTTCCCTCTAGCCTTTAGCAAGTGGCATTTGCAGCCTGCTCTGCATAGTTACTGTGTACTGGTCCCATCCTGGAGCTAAGGCATAAACTCCCCAAGGGAGGGGCCCAAGTCTCATACACTTTTCTTTCTCTTTTTAACAACTAGCAGGCTTTGAACATGTATTTGGTTTATTAATAAATATCCCATAGATGGTCACATAATAGAACACTCAACACCTTCCAAAAATTTTTCCTATTTTGATTTTTTAAACTAAGTGGGGTACTGAGTTCAGTATCTACACATCAGTGTATGGTTAACGCGTAAGAACACAAAGCACCCGCACGAACGTCACAGAGCCACGTGGACAGTGCCGTGGCCATCCCCACGTGTGGCTGGCAGCACACTCCTAAGTGTTCTTATGCAGACATTCATAAAATGGGCCTCACAAGTCGCCAGTTTCACCAAGGAACCAGACTCAGAAAACAAAATGTTGATTATGCTGCGTTTATTATTAAAACCAACAATCAACAGTGAATGACGAACTAACTGCTCTTCTTCGTTCACTTTGGACGTTAAAGACTGGAATAGGAATGCGGCATCGCTTTTCCACGGCAGAGGTTACCCCTGGCCTCTGACTCCCAGCAGAAGGTAGAGTCAGGATTCAGGGCAGTGACAGTCACCATCATGGGAGACATCTTCCCTTTTCTTTGGGATTTTCTGTAGTGGAGAGGAGTACCCAGAGTTGGGCTGAAAACATCTGAAGACAGGGAGAAGAGCCTAAAATAATCAGACCTCAGACGGTACTTACTGCTAACAAGTATGTATGGACATTTAGAGTGCCAGAACAGGCATACTTTGGGGACCATCAAGTTAAAACTTTTAAACTTTATTCCTATCAGAGACAAGTCAGACTAAGGAGCCTACTGCTTTAGTGGCAACCAGAGAAAACTGGTGCTACCCAGATGGAAAACAGTAGCAATCAGGATGGTTCCAGGACTTCAAGGTTCCAAAAACGTGATGTGTTTTCTTGTGCTCACTTAGGATTCTTCTCTTTCTTTTCTCTTTATTCTTCATTCTCTTTTTCCAGTTTCCATCAGGTCTTGCCCCCCCACACAACTGGTATCTTAAAGCTTGTTTCCTTCTCCTTTTCATCACTCTTGCTACTTTCGGTCGAGTGGCTATTACAACACGTCACAGTATAATGACATTCAAACTGCTCCTCTATCACAATTCTGAGTCTGGTAACTGGTGGTTTGGTGAATTGAGTCAGTTCATTTTGAAAACGGCAAGCAAGCAGTAAAAGGGTGGAAGCCTTGAGGCCAGAAGCTATGAATTCCCCAAGTCCATCATCCATCCTAACAGACTGGCCAGGCGCAGAACACGTATGTGCCTGTGTGACGCCACCCCGTCCTTTGTCTTCTTGTGGGCCTAACAATATCATTACAGAGAAACTAACACCTTGAAAAGCTTTCTGTCAAACATATGATGACCCTGGAACACACGATGGAGAATTTAATATCCAGTTACCCAGTATTCAAGAAAAGCAGACAATTTAGTACCATATTAAATCTGGAGGCATGATACAGACTGCTTTTGTGCTCGAATCACTTCTAGAACCTTGCAGTGCTGGTGAAGTGCATGAATCCCAGAGTTTCTCTCAATGTTTAAAAGATCAAAACTATTAGAGCATGCTTTAGAAAGCAAACTATGTGAAAATACTTAAAAAAAAAAAAAGATATGCTTATCAAATCTCCCTTACTTACTTGCATTGTTTTTTTCCTGAGTGGTATCTGCGTCAGTGTTAGAGCTGACAGATTGACTGTCTGAATTTTTGCTGCTGTCACCTAACTTTTTAAGCCTATTTAAACGTTTATCTGTTTCTCTGAGTCCATATTTGCTATTGATAACAGGAGCAGGCGCAGGCAGTCCCACTCTGGATTTAAAAGCACCAGTTCCCCGTCTGAAAGAGAAACAGCACAGGTTACACAAACAGCATTCTCACTGACGTAAGCCTGGTTGCTGAGCGCACTTGGCCACATCAGATCAGCAAGTGTGATGAACTGATGAGGCCCTAATCGCCACTGGAAAGCCGCTAAGCCTAGGACTCTCAAAATACACACATATATAAAATTAATGCAAAAAAGCCCCAGACTTAAAATAAAACAATTTATGATTACTGTCAATCAATTGTTAATTGCCCATGAGAAGCTACTGGTTGGACCCTGTAGAATTTCAAGTGTAGGTAAAAATAAATAAATAAAATTTCAATTTCAAAACCGACTGGTACAATAATTAGGTCTAAACTGTAACTGAAATAACCCACCTGTTAATTATATCCCAGCTTTGTTCTGCATAATTTAACACTACATTACTGAATATTGAGAATTACAGAATTAAAAGAGGAACCAGCGAATTTCCATAAATTAAATCATTGCTTAGAAGCTAATGTTAGATACAAACAAATACTAACTGAAATTCTGAATAAGAAGGCTAGGCTATCTTAGTGAAAATCTCACTTCTAGAATAATGAAAACTGTTAAATTCCTCCTTTAAAGTTACTGAATGAACATAATTAACAAAATGTTACTAAATAAAAGACATTAAAAGACTTGCTTTTACCACTGGCTAAGAATGATCTGTAACCTGCTTTAATTATTTATATTTATATAAATTCTAATGAAGTGGGTGCTTAATAAGAAGTCCTCCTAAACTTCCTTAATGAACCTAGCTTTGCAAATCTGTGCTTTATTCAGTGTTATAAAGGTAAATTTCTACTTGCTCTGCTCAAAAGAATAAATAAAATATAAATTAATGAGGTTAAAAAAATTAAGCACTACATATTGCATTTAAAAATGATAAATCTCTTTGGCCAAAATTGCCTTCACTGACTTGCCTGTCACTGGCCTTAGCTTGTTGAAGAAAAGCCATATAATAACAGCTTCTGAACTTGAGGCAAAACTGTGAGCACTTCCCGTTATGAAGCAACACTGCCCTCCAAAAGACCCCATGTGATTTATCTCCTTCAGGATTTAGATGAGGAGAAAATAACTTTTCTCCTCCAAGGAATCTGAGTATTTCACCTTTTGCTAAGGGAGAACAAAAATTTTATTTTCTCTCCCTCCCTCTTAAACCTCTTAATGCTAGGGAGGAGCACAAAGCTAGTCTGAATGCAGAGACTATGTTTGGCGACTAAGGTGAGCATTCTTGCCTTCTTCGCCTTCCTAGAATGGATCTGGAATTCTACTTTTATTGATGCTTTTGTAAAAATGACAAACATATTGTGGGACTGCCTCAATTCTTTTTTCAAATGGTGCATTAGAAATCACTGTAAAAACCTCTAGGTAACCTTCACCACGGCAGGCCAACAATTACACTCCACTCCACCATGAAGTATATTCAGAAAGTAAATGCGTAAATCCTAAAGGCTGTTTCATTTCAGGTGGATTAAGGAATTAATAAATTTTGTTCAGATATTGTGCCTTTTTACCATAACCTGTAATATTTCTGGAAAGATGGGCCATACTTTAATACAAAATAAATGATCATGGTGGAATTATCTGAAAATTTATTTTTTTTAAGTAAACCTCCCCCATTCATCTGTTTCTCTACTTCCTTTACTTCTTTTTAACTTATGACAGTAACACATGCTTGTGTTTGCTGCAACAGGTGAGACAATCTTAGGCTCCGTCTCCATAAAGCAGAAGTCAATAGTGCTCCCCAGCCAGCCTCCATCCCCAGAGCCCCCCGACCCCGCCCTGGCGCCAGTGCTAACCACCTGCCAGCACCTCATCTCCTGCTCCTTTGCCATGAGCTACACACCTATTCACATTGTTGTTTCTTCCTAAGCAAACAAAACCCAAAGAGGATAATACCATACCTCTTACTCAGCAACCAGCTTTCTTTCTTTTTTTTCCCCCAGCTTTCTTACTACATCATGCACAAGTAAATCTGAACTGTTTTGAAACTTGTACCTTTTACACAGACTAAACATTCCATAATCTGTTCAAGCACTACTGGTGATTACTGAAACTTGTAGGTTTGTGGTTTCTGCTTGCCACCACGAATGCTGCTGCTACCCTGCTTTGAAACCAAATCCTTACTAACTAATGCTCCTACTTCCATAGGATAGATTCTTCCATATGGAACTGATTGCCAGACAAAAGGGTGTGATTATTTTGAACAAATATTGCCAGATTACTTTCCCAAAAGGTTATAGCAATTTACAGCCCTAGTGACATTGCGTAAGTGCCTGTTTCCCCACATCCTCACCAGCAGCACAGAGTACGCTTCTAAATTTTGCCAATTTGATAGTGAAAACGGATACCTAGCTATTGTTTTCCTTGTTTATGGCCATCATTTTCTGTGTAGCACCTTCCTTACCTCTTTTCTCTAGTGGAAGTCTGTCTTTTTTTTTAATGAGCTTATAAGAGCTTTTTGTCCTTGGGATATTAACTCTGCCGTGTATGTACTTTTTTCCCCCTTCAGTTTGTCATTAATCTGACTTTTGCTTTTAGCTATTCAAAAATTTTCATATTCACCATTTCTTGTCTTAACTTCTTTCAGAAGATTTCCACTACCCCAAGGGTAGACGTATACGTTCTAATTTTTTTCCTAATCATCTTACGTTATATTTTTAAATTAAAAATTTTAATCCATCTGAATTTATCTTGTATATGGTGTGAGATGTTGAGCTTGGTTTTCTTCCAGGCGCACAATGAATTATGTCACTATTATTTATTAAAGAAATCATCATTTCCCCATACGTGGTATTAAGACTTCATACACACTCCGCTCTATTTCAGGAGTCTGTTCATGTCCTCTTATTTGTCCATATCGGCCAGTGTCATCAAGTTTTGATCACAACTGTTTCATAGTAAATTTTTAATAAGGCCAACTGCCCCTAACTATACTTTAGAATCTAATTTTTTCTTAGCTATCATCAGACATACTTTCATATAAGCTTTAAAACAATTTGGTCCTTCATATTCTTCGGTCCCTCACTAGATTTCATTTCTCAAATTTTCTAGAGTGAAATTTGCAGTACTTACTTATGAAAGTATTACAATTACTATTTTGTTAGGATGGTTATTTCCCAGAAGCGCACATCAAATGTATCCTGGACACTGTACCCACGAGGTCAGCACCTCTGTAAACCCTCTGTCCCCTCTCCTTCCTTCTTTTCACCCTCCAGCAACTACCACACTGTGCGTGTGTCCCTTCATGGCACTGCCCTCACAGCTGGCACTGTGCTAGTCTTGTTTACCCTGCCTGCATGAGGCCTAACATAAAGTAACTAACTATTCAGTTACCATATGATGAATAATTGAATGAGTTCCTTTGGTCTCATCCTCTCGCCTAATTTCTGGAAAGGCAGAAACAATCTGGTGTTCCTGAGAATTTCAAGAATATTCCCAGCCAACCTTTAAATCAAACTTCCCAAATAGCCTGACAATAGCTGAGCCTACTGCTCCGTATGAGGCCTTTCCATTTAAAAAGGATTTGCACATGTTTCTGTTTATTCCTCACACTAACCCCGTGGAGCAGGCAGGACAGCCCTTCTGACCAGTGAGAAACAGTCTCCTGGAAGAGAACTAATCTGCCCGAGGGACATGATGACACATGGGGTTCTAAACTAGGCAAAGAGCTGTTTCAGGGGTGGTCTGGAATCCTGTGTATGTGGTTACATTTTTCAGGACCGCCTCCAAAAGCATATTTAGCGTATTACTTACTCCATTCATTCATTCACCAAATATTTATCAAGCACCTACTATATGTCAGGTACTGTTCTGGACGCTGGGAGTACAGCAGTAAATGAAAAAGATAAAAATCTCTGCCTTCCTGGAACTTGCATTCTAATGGGAGAATAACCAGAAACCACAAAATAAGTTTACAGCTAACATCTGAATATTAACTGTGTGCTGTTTTACATACTTTTCGTGAGATAAATTAAATCCTCACAGCAACCCTATGAGATAGTTTCTAATGTTATCCCCATTTTATAGATGGGGTACTTAAGGCACAAAAGCAGCTAAGTTGCCCAAGATCACACAGCTAATGAAATGCAGAGTCACAGGATTCCAACTCAGGGAGTCTGACGCCAGATCTCATGCACATCACTGTTATACTATGTTATCTCTAAAATGGTTTTAAAGCATTATTCAACTGTAATTAAACTACTTCATGGATTAAAGGGTCTTTTTGTGGACTGGTCTAAGATTTAACCAATGTTTGAACCATTTTTTTAATTTAGAAAAAGATAAATTTTATCCCCCTGCATTCCCACTCCCTCCCTGCAAAAGGGCAAAAATTCAGCAGCATCAGGAATAGGTTTTCTGCCCTCCCTTCGTGGCAAAGATCCCAGAGCTGGGAGAGAAACAGCTGGGGTTGTACCACGACCCCATGCCTCTGCTCTCTCACGACACAGGGGAAACCGCTGGCTTCCCTGAAAGAAGGGAAACGTGGGCTCTGGGGAATCAGCATTTCTCCCGAGGCCGGATGGCTGGCGGAGAAGTAGTACCACCGCCTATCTTTGCTTCCATGTGTAAAAGGCTCTGAGGTCAGGCTGACTTGGACTTCTGCACCTGCAGTGTGGCCACACCACCAGCTCTCTCCCAGGACAGCTGTGAGGACTGAATGAGTCAGGGTGAGCAAAGCACCCAGTACAGCACGTAAAATGGGCTCAACAAATCCAGGTGTGCTCATCTGAAGAAGAATATTTACGTATATACACGTATACTCGAATCGCTGCGCTGTACACCTGAAACTAACATGCTCTTGTAAATCAACTATACTTCAATTAAAAAAATAAAAACAATAACCAAAAACCAAATCCAGGTGTGCTCCCTGTGTGGCCGACGCCAGCATGGGGGCCTTCCTGCAGCACCGGCCCGGACAAGCTCGTGAAGCTGCCTCTGAGCTCAGACACGCAGAATCGCCACGAGGAGACGAGCCGTGTGGACAAGGAGTCCCGCTAAGTCAGATTTGGGGGATTTCCACAAGGACTCCAGAATCTTGATGGGTCCCAAAAGGAAGTTCTTCACCAAGTAACGGAACTTAGAAATTATTAAGAGCATGTGCATCCAAACATAACAATTCCAGAAGACACAGCTTGGCAGTACCCAAGACAACCTCAGGGTTTTTACATGATTAGCAGTGGTGAACTTCACTGGCCATTTTCGGAGCAACCCCACCCTGGCACCGTGTGTGTGTGGGCGTGGGCGTGTGCGTGTGCATGTGTGTGTAAGGTATTTCCCATTCTCTCTTTAAGCATATTTGCATTCTGATTAACTCATAATGATAACTGCTGGTAATGATTTTAACATTTTAAAGGGCCAGGTGCTGGGGCCCCTAAATAGTTCTGTACTCTTCGGTTTTGCTTATGCATGCTGTACTGCGTGCAATGCTGTAGAACATAAAAGACTATCCCTTATCATTTAAAGGATGAGAAGATAACACGAGTTCATGCTCATAATCATCAGGTGGTTAAAAGAATGCAAGAGCCGAATATCTTACTTAATACTTTACCTTTCACAAGTGTAACACTCGCAGAACTCATTATTTTCTCCAAAAAACCCATCTCCATAATAACAAGAAATTTCTTCTCCAGGTTCAATATCTCTTAGAGCCTTCACACATGCTGTATCTCGACCAGTTGACACAAACTGAAATAAAATCAACTCATTAAGAAACTCATACCTGAAGCAAACACAAAATACTTGAGATAAAATATTTTTTATGCTTACCTTACAGTTAGGTCTGCAATCTGAAAAATGTCCAAAAGATAAAGTCAATTAACTGTAGATAAGATCTGAAACACGAACAATTACAGAAATCTGAAATAAGCTTTCCACATAATTTTACCAACTTTTGATAGAAGTTTCAGGTCTTAAGTTAAACTACAGGAATATTTATTTTAATAGGTTTATGCAAAAAGAAGAAATTTCTATTTCCAACCCTCCTTTAAAGGCAGATAAGGTCATTCTAAGTTTTAGAAGTGCTACCCAACACTAGAGCTAACACCTTAGAAACAGAGCTTACCATGGTTTATAAACGCAGCAGGACCAAGCCAGAGCTGAGCACAGTTTTTCCTTGTGGAATACATGACACTGAAGTCGTTTTCTCCATGTCTAAGTAGCATGTTCTCCTCAATTTCTGAAAGTTCGGCAATACAACCCACCAGTAATTCTATTTTGTCATTTCGTTTCCTATTTAAAATATGTGATGTTAAAAATTACTAGTAATTATAAATCGTAAGGCTTCTTTCAATAAAATAAGCCTGTCCAACAAATACCAGGAATCGAGAAGACTTAGCTGTGCATGTTTTAGCTGACTCACTTGGATCCCCACCGGGATGTCATCTCCTTTTCCCTGGAAGCCCCACAGCCTTGTGAACAGTTACTTGTGCAGCTAGCTGCCTTATCCCTGCCAGAGACTAGAAAGTCCACTAGGAATCGTGCTACCTACACCTCCGAATCCCCTACCGGACCCAGCATAGTGCTTTGCAGGCAGAAAGGACTCAAAGACCCGCCGCACTGCATTCAACTTGCTGACACTGGAGAAGGAGACAGAGACAAGCAGCAGGAGGGTCGGGAGAGCCCAGAACTGGGACGCCGCCCTGCAGAGCAGCAACAGCAAATGTCATGCAAGCCAACAGGCACTCATCAGTGTTCTAGCAGCCACATTAAGGAAGGAAAAACAGGTGAACGTACTTTCAGTAACATATTTTAACCCAATATAACCCAAATACTATTTCAGCAGGTAATCAGTATGAAATATTAATGAAAAATATTTACAATTTAATATAAAATCTCACATGTATATCACAATTTGTAGCACTTCTCAATTCAGACTAGCCACATTTCAAGGTTTCAACAGCCACCCATGGCTGGTGGCCATGGTACTGGATGGTGCAGCTCTAGAACCCAAGACCTCAAACCTCCACAGCCATGTGCAACACGGAGCCATGGGAGCCGATGAGCAGGCTGGATTCCGTCCCACAGCAAACAGATACACTCACTCACATACACACACCCATGCAAGAAGCCCAGGAGGAAGGCTCTTTCCCATTCCAATTTCAGGTACCTGACCCGAAAATTTTGCTATAAAAAATACTGGGGGTGGGCTTCCCTGGTGGCGCAGTGGTTGAGAGTCCGCCTGCCGATGCAGGGGACACGGGTTCGTGCCCCAGTCCGGGAAGATCCCACATGCCGCGGAGCGGCTGGGCCCGTGAGCCATGGCCGCTGAGCCTGCGCGTCCGGAGCCTGTGCTCCGCAACGGGAGAGGCCACAACAGTGAGAGGCCCGCGTACCGCAAAAAAAAAAAAAAAAAAAATACTGGGGGGGGTGTAAGAGAGGGGTTACATATTTCTTCTGGGAGATAAGGCAGGGAATAGGCATTAGAGGAAAGATATAATTACATATTCTCTCTTTCACGTATGGCTTTTATCCCTCCTAGCTGGGCTCAACTCTACTACTTTTATTTAAGCTGGCACACATATATATATTTTGAAGCAGGCATTGTGCTAGGACGCTTCTACGCACGAAATTCCTACGTAACCTTTCTTATAGGCCAGTAAAAAACTGACTCCGGACGCCAGGTTATTCAACCCCAGCGTCCCTAACCTCTCAGTAGTCCTTGAGCAGGCATCCAGACTCAATGAAAGGAAAACACAAAGCATTCTGGCTTAGAGGGAGATCTGGTTCAACTCAGACTTCTTCTTCTTGTTTTTTTTAATAAAAAAAATTTTTTTAAGTCTTTATTGAATTTGTTGCAATACTGCTTCTGTTTTATGTTTGGTTTTTTGGCCCTGAGGCAGGTGGGATCTTAGCCCCCAAACCAGGGATCGAACACGCACCCCTGCATTGGAAGGCGAATTCTTAACCACTGGACCTCCAGGGAAGTCCCCAACTCAGACTTCTAATTTCACTGTCCCGACCCCAGTCACTGGGCTGAGGCACTGGCACTGCATTGGCTCCTTTAGGGTAAGCTCTGGCCTTATTCCTTCCTACAACTTTCTTAGCACATGAACAGTAATTTAAGAGAGAACTGTAAACAAAATTACTTTACGGGTTTATACTAGTATAATAGTTACCACTCTTTTGTTGCAACAATTTTGGCTCCATTTTGTTCCGATGAATATCTATTACAAGGCAATATTTCAAATCCACTGTCGGTTGCAAACATTCGCAAGTAAATAAATACCTAAAACAGAAAAAAAAAAAGTGATACCTACTTTACATTATTTATCTTGCTAGACTTCCTCAGAATTATAAAAGCAAACCACCACCAACAATGAAAAAATTTAAGATTAAGTAACAAATTTTGTTATTTTAAAATGTCCCATACTTGTGTACCTGGTGACTTGGCTATGTTACTCTAAAAGCTCACAGTAAGTTTCCCTTCTGGATGACAGAGTTTTCTCTATGGAGAGTCACACAGGTTATCTGATGTGTTATTAGGTCTTCATATTGATTAGTTCTATGAAAATCTGATTTAAAATTTCAGTGTTCCCTACAATTTAGGCTCATGCAAACAGATAAACAGTACTAATTTGGTTAATGAGCTCACGTGCTCCTTGAACAATCTCTCCTGCATTTTGCTCTTGTTGAGAAAATAGTGCCGCGCCCACTCTCCTGAGGTCAGACATTTGAAGGCTTTCTCCAAGTGCTCATCTTTCTTGAAACGTTCAATTACTTCCTTTAGTTCTTCTTGTCTTCCTTTAATAGGCCGAAATCTGAAAGAAATCAGAACAATAACTTCAGTTATCTTCCATCATCCTTGGGCCACTGCTTAAGAGATCTTGAGAAAAAAGTAACCTAAAAACAGCCAGACCTAGCAGAAGAGTCATAATAAGTAATCTGGATGATTATTACTAAAGTAATATTGATCACCAGGAGATATAATTTCTCTTTCTTCAAACTATACTTTAATATTTTTATTTCAGTTAGCTCATTAACTGAGAGGTGACCAGGTGATTCAAATGAAAGCTGTCTGATTCAGGCTTTTATAACTAGTCATCTACTTTGGGAGGTACAAAACAATAGATCTAGAATAGAGCTCATCTAATTGAGTTAGAATGACAAGAATTTTTTAAAACATGCAGAATCAAGCCAGAAGAGTGCAAGGCAATAAGCTTCAGAAGAAGGATGAAGCAAACAAAATCATGCCATAAACAAAAACATCCTCTATGTACATAGTTAGAAAAACCCCAAACTAAGCATCCCAACAGGTCTTGAAACACACCTTGATGTTCCAACATCCATGTCAAATTAATCTTTGATAACTGCGTTCAGAGAACAAAAAGTGTGCAAAAGTACAACTCTAGCGGTGATACTGTTGTGGTGGTGATGGAAGGAAAAACTGTTGGGGTAGAATTTTAGAAGGCTTCCATGTAAAATCAGCTATAATGACTACAGAATATCACATGGCTATGCACATATTAACACATGATACAATCATGGCCCAAGTAAAACTTAAGTTGTACTCATTTTAAAGCTATGTTCTCAATAAAACATGTAATATGATTAAAGGTACTTGGATCTTAATTCCAAAATTTCTTCTCATGTCGATTTCATTTGGTCTACTTTCCAAAATAAGGTTAGGTTTTTTTAAAATTAACATCCAACAAAACAAGGAATTACAGACTGTTCTTCAAATAAAACACATTAAGAAAAAAATATTAGTGTCTCAGGAGAAAAACTATTTGAACTATGAATCTTGCTCTAGCATCTAAAACTGCACATCGCAGACACCTGAGAATTCTAAACTGAGGTAACAGCTAGCATAGACTCCAGCGAAGGAAGCATTCAAGCAGTATTTTGTTTTCCAAATAAGCTATCACAAATGTATTCATCACATTTCAGCAAGATTTTAAGCCACAATATTTCACCAAGGCTTATTTATTAGGTGCTGTGTACACATGTGCTATGGTGGAAAATGTAAGCTAGAAGACATGGCTACTGTTCTCGAAGGTAAAATTTTGTTGGGACCGAAAGCCATATGCATGCATCAAACAGATAAGCAAGGCATCAATATGCAAGTGCATGTTCATGTGGTACAAACAACACTGCTGCAGCACTTTGAAGTATGGAAATTATAACTAAGGTATGAGGTTTGTTTGGGAAGGGGGTGGTTTGGAGTTGACTTTGATATGGGCAATGATGAAAGTGGTGAATTTAGATTTCTAAAGAAAAAGCAGAATATTACTATAGGCAGGAAGGAAAATCAAAAGAAGGAAAACAAAGTGAGAGAAATTCTAAGCAGAGGATCTTAAGGCTTGATTCAGAGATGACAGGAGCTGAGGGAGTCAGCTGGCGAGTAACAGTAAAGGGGAGTTCTAAAACAAGGAAGAGGGGAGACATGAGGAACAGGACAGTAACACAATTTACTAGGCAGGATCTCTAGAGGCCTTCAGATGTGTGAGCATGCTGACACCTCTAGGAACTTACTAGCTGCAGACTCCAGTTTCAGTAAGCTCTTAAAACTACTAAGTAGAACAATCTGAAGGAGTTCTAGAGACATATGAAGAAATGGACAATGCCCTGTTTTATTTCCCGTTTCGATCAGTTAGCACACCAGCCCTCACAGACAGACAAGTGGAAGTCCTTTAGACAATTCCAAATGTCTTTAATTAGGCTGTCAGACTATGGTATCAGAGAACCACTAACATAAAGATTTGCAGAACTGTGAAAGTATCCAAACTTCCATACAGTTATAATATTAAACTACTTACTTGCAGCCATCATTAAGTGATTTCGTCAAGATTGGGCTTCTCTAAGAAACCTGGTCTAAATCCTTCTGGCTGCAACCCTACACCACGGGGTTATTTGCAAATGAAGGACAGATAAGACCACCAAGCAGCTGTTAGCTAAGGCACACCACTCCAGGCAATACAAAGTGATGGGAAACAGATAACCGGAGTTTTACGCAGTAAACAGAAAAGCAGTAGTTCACTTTGAGCAAATACGATGAATAATCCATGATGTTAAGTGATGGACGGGGCTGCAAACGACAGGAGCCAAGCAATCTTTACATGGTCAACGTGGGACTGACCAACGGTGCCAATTGTAAAGTAAATGCATGGCTCGACACATTAGAGAGCAAGAGTCAGGACTAAGTTCACCTGAAGATCTTAAGAACATGGCAGAAAGTAAGTTACAGACCTGGAATGGACACTGGCTATTCCTGACAGGTTTTACATGTGCTCTCCGCTCCCTGAAACTTCCTCCCTGTCTACAAATACCTTTCAGCTATCCTTTTGTTTACTCTTTGTTCATGATGCCAAACAATTTATATGCTAAAACCAACACAAAATAATCAACTCCTGAGTTAATAATATTCTGCCTTCCACATATCCTGTGACTTTTATTTCTGCTTTCCTGCCTTCTACTGCCTCAAACACAAACCCCCAAAACTGTCCCTTGTTGCCCGCTAAGCAAGAACCTCTACTTTACTTAAAATGTAATTTACTGTCAAAACTTACTGTCACAGTTGGCTGCTATAGG
The DNA here is from genome assembly GCF_949987515.2 of Delphinus delphis. Taxonomy (NCBI): domain Eukaryota; kingdom Metazoa; phylum Chordata; class Mammalia; order Artiodactyla; family Delphinidae; genus Delphinus; species Delphinus delphis. Next base: position 105,452,689 of record NC_082690.1, read on the forward strand.
CGTGAAATGATAGTGAGGCAAAGGAGGAAGAAAATGGTTCTGGGTGCAGATGGGAAGGGGAAGAGACAGTTGTTTTCGATAACCCTATAGAAGAACATCAAAATCACCTGGCTGACAGTTCCAGTCAAATCCCATTGTAACAAAAACTGCGGGGAAATAAAAATTATTTAATAACATAAGATTGTTACAACTATTAGGGCCAGAGCAAAAGGCACTGAGGACCTTAGAAAAAATTAATTTTCTATTACTGAATAGAAAAACATGCTCTGTCCTCTCCTTAACCACAATCACTCTAAATCTCCCGTACGAATTGCACAAAGCTATCCTTACGCCATGACTTCTAAAGCTAGGAGAAAATTTAGATTATCTAAAAATTATCTCTTGTTCCATAAATGAGGAAAATAAGGCCCAATGAGGGCTAACTGCTGGAAGGACTGGGACTGTTACCCAGGCCTTTCTCGGCCCCGCTCTTATCTGAACCACGAGAGCCCTCTTGTGTCGTTCTGTCATGAGAACAGGGTCTGACTTGTATTCACCGCTGCGAGCCAGCACTGAGCTCGGCCAGAGACAGCGCTGACTGGTACCCTGACAGCACCATGAAAGGGGTGGAAACAAATCGACTATTTGGGGGTGGGTGGGCTGGGGTGGGCTGGGATGGCAGGGGAGGCAAGAGAAACGGGTATTCGGCATTTCCACATCAACGTGCCCCTCTTCCCTCTTAATATTTAACATTTGCAACTTTAAATAAACCAAACATTTATTTTTCTCTTTCCACACCTCTCTGATCAATGGCTGGTATAAGAAATTTAAAAATATGTCATTTACAATTGTTTACTACTAAAAGGGGCAGAAAAAAACATATGAATTCACACTCCCACACACCTGTTCCCCACTCTTTCCAGAGACTGACTTCCCAGGTTTTCTTGCTATTTGGTTTTTCTGTTTCCAAACCCAAGAGACCACTGTGGCAATGAAGAAAAGTTGCAGATTTGTATTAGCTGCACTACGTGCCCTTCCATTAGCATGTACAACCAAGAGCTACTGGAGGGAGGGGAAAGAGGAGGGGGGACAGAAAAAAGGGAGCAAGGGAAGGAGGGAGGAAGAGAGAGAAAAATGCTCAAATATTTAAGATATAAAATAAAACCATGAGTCAACATCGTGAACACATTTCCCCCTTGAAGAAAGATTAACTGCGAACTGAGTTCGTAGATGCCGAGTGGAGGAGTCATGCTAGGACCACAGCTCTTCATTCCTTCTTGACCTGAAAATAAACAGCAACCAGAAACATACCTGGCTGAGTCCTGCAATCAGTGCTCAGCTAATCCCATGGAGTGACTCCTGATTTTTGGATGATTTCTCTTAAAATTACCCTGTTATGGAGTACAAGTGGTTTTTTAAATACAGCTATTACTAAGACCAAACTATTTTAAAAGGTTTGCAAAATGTTCTAAAAATCGTGTTTATGCTGACACCTCCAATTACTTAACATAAAAGAACATTTATAAAGGCTGAAACAGGTTAGTTTGTATCTTATTACTGTTTGTAATGCTCTCTACCTACCTCACAGGGTTGTTGTGAGAAAAACTGTCAGATTTTGAAAAATGCCTTGAGCTCCTCGAAGGAAAGGCGCTATATAAATGCAAAAACAAACAACAACAATAAAAAACTATTTGTATAATTTGTACTTGTAATTTCTAAACAGACTTACAATATTGGTTGTAGCAGAAATCCCTAAAACGCTGTGATATTCAAGAACTTTATGAAGCCACGGGTCGGCCTAGCATGATAACAAAGTCCAGGAAGCTAAAACGCTTTCCTTCCCACATAACATCATTTTACCCTTGATTATATTAAGTTAGAAGGTCGAAAAGTTTCTTTATGCTTTCTAGTCAAGCATTTGATATTCAAGAGGCATTTAAAGAGATTTATAAATTCATATTCAACGGTGGATACGAATAATCAAATATATAAATAAGGAAAATAAAAATTAGATGGTTACAGTAGTGGAAGGATGAGTAAGGACTACCCAGGCTAAAGTCTGTGTGCCCTGAGAGGACTCTTCCCATTTCTTTACAATGTGACGTCCCCCAACTCCTCAGGATACCATGAAATCGCTGGTCACGCAGCCTGAACGAGGGCGCATTACTGAAAGCATCCATTCCTGCTTCGCTACATTCATCTCTCCACTAGCTTTTTAAAAAAATTAGAGGTATTACTAACAACTCTATTCTCTGGTTAAAAGGAAGAACTTAAGTTTCATAACTGACAAAAGTCAACTAAATTGAAATTAATATTTTGTTTATGCTTTTTCTAGGCATTCATGCCACAACTCTGACTGCCTTCTTAGTAAATACAGGGATACGTTAAGAGTAAAAATATAGACAATTCATAATATAGCCAAATAATTAAATATCTACTGTTTCTGAACAGTATTCCTGAAGGTACAACTGAAATAAGTAGAGAGGAGGAGGGCATAAAAAAAGAGAAACTAAGTTCAAATCACAGATGTATAAACATGAGAACAAAGAGACCACTTATGTAAGTAACAGACGGACAGTTTGGAGAATTAAAACCCAAAGCTCCAATCACGTCCTCCAGTCACTTCTTTTGCACCCCAAAGAAAGAGAAGTCCACAAAAAGCTAATAATTTAAGAAACATTTATGGTTATTCAAATAAAGCACTATAGATTTTCCTTATTGTCTATAAAATATCTTTGAAAATGGGGTAAGTGACATTCTGGTAAATTCTTGCTCAGAAGATAAAGAACTATAAGTGATAATTTTCAAATAAATCCACTAAGATTAAATGAAAATGTATATACCTTTCATTAAGATTAACAAGCTTCATTAATAAAAATTCTGTATATTCCCCAAATGTCAGCTTATGAGAGTCTGTTAAAATACCTCTGGAATGAATGCCTCTGCTGAAAGGCGGAGAGCACACCTTGCTTTGACACAGCAACATCAACTGCTCAACCGCACTGGCCTAAGTGCCGACACTGTAACAAAGCCAACGTAGTCTAACCAGGGAGCAGTAGCATTATCTACACCATGAACGGCTATTTTAGGAAGTGTCTGAGTAGGATTAAATGTTGCACTGGAAAATATGAATTTAGAGGTACCTGTTTAACAATATCTGTGTGGTAAACCTAAACTTGACATTTTAGGATTACATGTTTTAAAGTGAGCCCTAGAAAACGACTGATAAGGAACTTTCTATCCATTTATCACATCGGGACAAAGCTCAGTAGGCTAGACGGTTTAAGACCTTGCTTCCCAACTGTAATTGGGAGCATGTTAGAAATGGAGACTCTCAGGCCCCACCTCACAGTTACTGAATCAGAACCTGCATCTTAACAAGATTCCCCAAGCGACTCATGCGTAAACTAACTGAAAGCAGCAGCTGTCAAGGAGGACTGTTTAGAAAGCATGACTTATTTACTGTCACAGAACCCAGTAACAGGCAACTCTGCATCCTCCGGAATAGTCAAAGCGTGGGGGCTTCTGAATACATGGAGTTCTTTCCCAAGCCACTACAACTTTTGTTGTAATTTTGATGGAAAACTTTAAAAAATGGTTTATTTGCTCCCATGTTTCCGTATACAAGGCATAACGAACAGAATCTGTTTCAATGATGACTCCAGGCCGTAATTATGGGCCTTTGTGTAATATTCTGAATGCCACTAGACTGTTGTGTGAAACAGCGAATCACATTTCTTACCTCGGAGAAAAAAAGGCTAACAGGTGAGTTAAATACTATTAGGACCCTAATAGTAGGAGAATGAGCCCTGGTCTCTTGGGTTCACTGGGAAATAGGGGATGTGGGCTTAAAATAATGCAAACTAGATTTTTAGTTGGACACTACGGCATCCAATTCTGCTGATTTTCCAGAGAACAGCCATCCATTTGCCTATGTAGAAAATTTAAGTATGTGTCCCTCTGACGGCAGGGAACTATTTAAATAATCTCTCAAGTCCATTCCAACTTTCACTTCGTTTTAGTAAGTAAAGATATATGATGACAGGAAATTACATGAAAATACCAAAGGCACGTTTTAACCTGAATTACTTCTTTTGGGATTTAGACTATAATTGATAAATGAATTATCTTGTTTTAATTCTAGCAAGGGACAGAATTAAAATAGGAAAAAACGGACACACGATTTTCCTCTAATCACCTGCCCCCAATTAATTACTGGTGACCACCCCCCTGGTGATCAAGCACCTCTAGGGCAGTCACTGGCGCTGCAGCTACGGTAAGAGTGAACAGTGGTCCAGAACTTGTTCCACATTCTAAACCCCTGATGTTAGGCTTTTCTATCACTCGAAAGCCTTTGCCATGGAAGTTAAGAGGCAACACAAAGTTGTAAGGTTCTGATTTAGTGCTTGGCGGCAGTCAATTATGAAATTACCTAAAGGCCTTTTTGGGAGCGAGATGATGTTTAAGAGAATTAGAATAAAGAAATTTAAAGGGTCACAGATTTCAAGAGCTAGGCAGTATTTTATATAGATGGCATTTGATACTCAATAAAGTGGTTACACATCTATTTTCTTACCTGTATACTGAATATAACCACGTCTTTAAAAATATTCACTCTAACTTATAATGACTAGCTGAGTCTCAAAGATAAAACATAATGGGAAAAATGGGATAGGGAGGGTGGGAGGGAGGGAGATGCAAGAGGGAAGAGATATGGGAACATATGTATATGTATAGCTGATTCATTTTGTTATAAAGCAGAAACTAACACACCATTGTAAAGCAATTATACTCCAATAAAGATGTTAAAAAAAAACATAATGGTAAAATTCCCTATATACAGTGGAAAGTATTTGAAAGAATAAAAGTTTGTAATAAAATCATGAAAAAAACTGATGCAACCTAATTTAGGTAGAAAAAAATCATACACATTTTCAAGGTTTTACAGGATGCATATATTTCTTTCAGGTAATTCTCATCAACATTTAAAACAGAATATGGAGATGCCCCTCCAACTCTGTATTTTAATAGAAGTATCCCGAGATAAAGCAAGAACACGGAATTAAAACTGACAACTCATGGAAGCTTATGTTGCTTTTCTTGACTCACACATGGAAAATCCTCCTGCAGCAAAACCTTTCCTTTAATGTCATTTTAAATTTTGACTGAGAGTAAAATTAGCCATCTATTTTCTTAAGTTCAACGATATCATCTGTTCCACTCAGGATAAAGACAAAATTACCTAGTATTCATTTTGTGTGTTTGAAAACCTAAATAGGGATCAAGAACCAAACTGGTTGCTAAGTCATCATTTTCACAGAGTTCCTTGGCAGACATTCCAGAAGATGGTACATATCGACTCTGTCCTTCGAATCCTGAATTACCATTACCTGTGAGAAGAAAAAAGAAGAAAAATTAACTCGCACTGAGTACTACTGAAATCTACCTTAAAAACCTTTAGCTTCACTGCCCATTCCAGTTAGTAATTAAGAATTGAAATTGCTTATTTCTATCAGTTTTACTAATTAAGAATTGAGTACCCTTTGCAAAAACAGAAAACTAAATGCAGTAAATTAACCTAGTTATTGAGAGCATTTCTGTTAGATAATATTATCAGGTTTCCCAAGAACGGGGTCTGGACAGTTGTGAGACTCTGGCTCCGATGCCTTACTTGCGTCTCCAAGGAAGAGTTGAGACACAGGAGATGGGCAGATGTTCATCACAGTAGCAAGACAGCACAAAGGGCCACTACAGACAGGGCTGGCATGAGAAGGAAACAAGAGGAACACGAGATACCGTCTGCAGTAAGCGCCAGAAGGCTAAATCTCAGGAACCAAAACGGAGCCTCCAGGCGTTACCTTCCACTTCCTGCTTGTGGGCAGACGTGTGATTATCATCCCCACTTTGCTGGCAACTCAGGCCCAGAGGTTAAGAAACTTGCCTGTGATTACACAGCCAGGTAGGAGAAGAGGGGAGAGAAGTAGAGAGAGTCTGACAGGCCTATTTCTAACACCTGTTTGAACCAGATTTTGAAGGAATGGATAAAAATAGGGAAGTGACTGAAAAAGATAACTGAAGTAACTGGGTTTAACTGTGGAAGAAAAACAATGTAAAGAGAGGAAAGCAAGGCCAAATTTGTATGGACGAAGTTTCATCAGTGCTGATTCACATTTGATGTATACATCACTGAGGGTCTTCATGGAGTCAGCACATGCAGTTACAGAGGATAGCAGCAGTATAACTTTAAGCCTCTCAAAATTAAGAGGTGGAAGAATGAGTGACAAAGTGAGATGTCTAACCTTTTCACCCACTGTTCCAATAAAGAAATAAACACTTACATGTCTAAGTCCCTGCCAAAGGGTCAGTATATGATTTTGAATCAAATTATTTGCACGTAGGTATGTATAAAACTATCAAAGTTGTTATATTTTCTATACCAGCTTTATTAACACTTAATTCACATACCATACAGTTCACCCATTTAAAGTGTACAATTCAATGGTTTTAAGTATATTCACAGAATTGTGTAACCATCACCACAATCAATTCTGGCACATGTTCATCCCCCCAAAAGAAACCTCATACCTACTGGAAGTTATTGTCCATTTCTCCCTCCCCCACAGACCCTGGCAACCACTAATCTACTGTTTCTAGGGATTTGCCTAGTCTGAAAATTTCATATAGATGGAATCATATGTGTTTTTTTGTGACTGGCTTCTTTCAATTAGCATGTTTTCAAGGTTCATCCATGTTGTACCATGCAGCAGTACTTCATTCCTTATTATGGCCAAATAATATTCCATTGTGTGGATAGACCACATCTGGCTGCACCATTTTATCTTCCCAAAAATAGTGTATGTAAATTCTCCACATCATCACCAACACTTGTTACTACTTGCCCTTTCGTTTCAGACATTCTAGTGATTGTGAAGTGGTGGTTTTGATTTGATTTTCTCTGATGACTGATGATTTTGAGCATCTTTTCATGTATTGGCCATTTGTCTATCTCTGGAGAAATGTCTGTCTATTCAGATCCCTTGCGCATTTAAAAATGGGAGTTTGTCTTTTTTTTTTGCAGTACGTGGGCCTCTCACTGTCGTGGCCTCTCCCGTTGCGGAGCACAGGCTCCAGACGCGTAGGCTCAGCGGCCATGGCTCACAGGCCCAGCCGCTCCGCAGCATGTGGGATCTTCCCGGACCGGGGCATGAACTCGTGTCCCCTGCATCGGCAGGCGGACTCTCAACCACTGTGCCACCAGGGAAGCCCTGGAGTTTGTCTTTTATTATTGACTTGTAAGAGTTCTTTATTCTGGATACTAGTCCTTTATCAGATATGTGATTTGAAAATATTTTCTCCTGTTCTGTAAGCTGTCTTTCCACGTTCTTGATGGTAACGCTTAAAGTTTGCAACTTTGGTAAATTTCATGTACTTTCTTTTTTCTTCTTTTGTTCCCTGTGCTTTTAGTGTCATATCCAAGAAACCACTGCCTAATCCAAAGTATGAAAAAATTTATGCGTATGTTTTCTTCTGGGGGGTTTTATAATTTAAACTTTTAATTTAGGTCTTTGATCCATTTTGAGGGTTTTTTTTTGTGGTACGCGGGCCTCTCACTGTTGTGGTCTCTCCCATTGTGGAGCACAGGCTCCAGACGCGCAGGCTCAGCGGCCGTGACTCATGGGCCCAGCCGCGCTGTGGCATGTGGGATCTTCCCGGACCGGGGCACGAACCCGTGTCCCCTGCATCGGCAGGCAGACTCCCAACCACTGTGCCACCAGGGAAGCCCCATTTTGAGTTTTTTTTTTTTTTTTTTTCATTTTGAGTTTTTTACATACAGTGTGAGGTCGGATCCAACTTCATTCTTTTGCATGTGGATATACAGTTTTGCCAACCCCAACTGTTGAAAAGACTATTCTTTCCACAATTTTATTGGCACTTTTGTCAAAAATCAGTTGACTACAAACATGAGGGTTCTTTCTGGATTCTCAATTCTATTCCATGAATATATATCTACCCACATGCTAGTATAAGACTGTCTTGATTACTGCAGCTTTGTAGTAAGCTTTGGAACCGAGAAGTATGAACCTTCCACATTGTTCTTTTTCAAGACTGTTTTAGCTATTCTGGATCCCCTGAATTTCCATAAGAATTTTAGGATCAGCCTGTCAATTTCTGCAAAGAAGCCAGTTGAGATTTTGATAGGGACTACATTCAATAGGCAGGTCATTTGGGGAGTATTACCATCTTAACAATATTAAGTCGTCTAATCAATGAACATGGGGTGTCTTTCCATTTATTTATTTTTCTTTCCATTTATGTATTTTTTATTTATTTTTGGCTGTGTTGGGTCTCCGTTACTGCACGAGGGCTTTCTCTAGCTGCGGCAGCGGGTGCTACTCTTCGTTGCGGTGTGTGGGCTTCTCATTGCGGTGGCTTCTCTTGTCGCGGAGCACAGGCTCTAGGCGCGTGGGCTTCAGCAGTTGTGGCTCACGGGCTCTGGAGCACAGGCTCAGTAGTTGTGGCACAAGGGCTCAGTTGCTCCGCAGCATGTGCGATCTTCCCAGACCAGGGCTCGAACCCATGTCCCCTGCATTGGCAGACAGATTCTTAACCACTGTGCCACCAGGGAAGCCCTTTCCATTTGTTTAGATCTTCTTTTAATTTCTTTCAACAATGTTTTATCATTTTCAGAGTTTAAGTTTTATACTTTATTGTTAAATTTATTGCTAAATATGTTTTCTTTTTGATGCCCTGTAAACGAAATTGTTAATTTCATTTTTGGATTGTTTACTGAAAGTGCATAGAAATACAATTGATTTTTGTATACTTGTATCCTCCAACCTTACTGAACTCATTTATTCTAATATTTTAGTGGATTCCTTAGGATTTTCTATATACACAATCATGTCACCTGCAAATATTGTTTTACTTCTTCTTTTCCAATTTGGATGCCTCTAAGTTCATTTTCTCACCTAATGGTTGTAATCAGAACTTCTAGTACAATGCTGAATAGAAGTGGTGAGAACAAATATAGTTCTGTCTTGTTCCTGATCTTAGGGGAAACCATTCACCATTAAATATGACATTAAGCTTTACCAGGTTGAAGAATTCCCTTCTGTTCCTAGTTTGCTGTTTTTATCCTGAAAGGGTGTTGGATTTTGTCAAGTGCTTTTTCTGCATCTATGGGGATGACAGTATGGTTTTTGTCCTTGATTGTATTCATATGGTATTACATCAATTGATTCTCAGATATTAAACCAAACTTGCATTCCTGGGATAAATCCCACTTGGGCATGCTATAGAATTCTTTTCATCTGTTGCTGGATTTGGTTGGCTAGTATTTTATTGAGGATTTTTGCATCTATATTTATTAGAGATATTGGTCTATAGGTCTTCTTCTCTTATGCTGTCTTTGGTTTTGGTAGCAGGATAATATTGGCCTTTTCTTTGTAGGTAGTGTTTTTTTTGCTTTGTTTTTAAAATTACTAATTCAATCTTTTTTACTTGCTATAGGTTTATTCAGATTTTGTATAAATAAGATTTATTAAATCGGTTTCAGTAATTTATTACTTTCTAGAAATTTGTTCACTTAATCTAAGTTACTTAACTTCTTGGTATACAATTGTTCATAGTATTCTGTCACAATCCTTTTTATTTTTCTAAGGCAGTCTAGTAATGTCTCCTCTTTCCATGTTGATTCTTGAGTCTTTCTTTCCTAATCAGTCTTGCTTAAGGGTTTGCCAATTCTTGTTGATTTTTTCAAAGAACCAACTTTTAAGCTTTGCTGATTTTCTCTATTCTCTTTCTATTCTCTATTTTGTTAATTTCTACTCTGTTATTTCCTTCCTTCTGCTTACTTTGGGTTTAGTTTGCTCTCTCTCTCTCTTTTTCTGGTGTTTTAAGGTGAAAGGTTATTGATTGAGATCTTTCTTCTTTTTTAATACAAGTGTTCACAACTATAATTTCCCTCTAGGCATTGCTTTAGCTGCATCCCATAAGTTTTTGGTATGTTGTGTCTTCATTTTCAATCATCTCAACGTATTTTCTCATTTCCCTTTTGATTTTATCTTTAACCCACTGGTTATTCAAGGAGTGAGTTAATTTCCACATATTTGTGTTTCCCAAATTTCTGTTATTCATTTCTAATTTTACTCCATTGTGGTCAGAACATATATTGTATGATTTCAATCCTTTTACATTGATTGAGGGGCTTAAAGTATGGCCTAGTCTATGGTCCATTCTGAATAATGTTTCATGGCTCTTGAAAAGAATGTGTATTCTGCTGCTGTTGGGTGGAGTGTTCTATAGATGTCTGTTAGGAAGAGTTGGTATAGGACTATTTGAGTCTTCTTTCCTTCTTGATTTTCTGCTTAGCTGTTCTATCCATTATTGGAAGTGGGGAACTGAAGTCTCCAAGTTATTGTTGAATTATCTATTTCTCCCTTCAATTTTGTGAATTTTTGCTTCATGTATTCTGCGGCTCTGATGTTAGGTGAAGTAGTTGCAGTTTATCTAAGGTGACGCAATGCTTTGTTTCTCTTCATCATTGGCTCTATTTTTGCACCATTTGTGCCCAATAATATTCAATGTGATGCTGTTCATCTTCACACTCTCTGGGTTTTTCCAACCCATCCCTCCAAATCTGTCTACACTTGGCGAAGTGTAGCTCATGTAATGGTCATTTTCTAAATTCTTATGTACTTCCAACAACAAAACTAATTAAGACCTTTTTGCACTGATGCCCAAAAAGGAGGCCAACAGCAATTTGGGAAAAAAAAAAAAAAAGATTTAAGAGATGCCTAATTTACTGACCAGAGCCAATACCACTGCCATAATCACTACATTTCTCAGTTCCTTCAGGTTCCCAACACATGCTAAGGGGGTGAGGAGGTGTCCAGGTAGAGGCAAACCCATCAGTCTTGGGCTCTCTCCTTACCCCTATCCCAAGCAGGGATATCGTCTAGTTTATTTGGTTTGTTTGTTTTTTGGTTTTTTTAAACAGAAGCAGTGACCTGATCTGATACGGAAAAGTTAAGGGCAGCCTGGGCCCAGTGAATAGCATAGACCCATAAAAGGTAAGAAGGAAATGAGATCAGAACTGGTGCACTCTATCTGAAACTGTAGCAAATACCAAGCTAATCAATCCAAATCTACCGGAAGTAGGCCAATTCCAACACAAACTAAGGCTATTTAGTTGTGGCTAAATTAACCTTAGGAAAAGAAGAAACATAAAAAGTTGTCTGGGACTTCCCTGGCGGTCCAGTGGTTAGGACTCCGCACTCTCACTGCCAAGGGAGCGGGTTCAATCCCTGGTCGGGGAACTAAGATCCTGCAAGCCGCATGGTGCAGACAAAGAAAGGAAGAAAGGAAGGAAGGAAGGAAGGAAGGAAGGAAGGAAGGAAGGGAGAAAAAGTTGTCCTTAACATGGCCATCTAATTTTGGACAATATTTATATAGCTGCCTACTTAGCTTTACACTTATCCTGGGGCATTTTACTACTCTTAAAAGAACTATGAAACATGTATCAAATCTACACTTTCTTGAACTCTCAGTAAGTAGCCTCATTATCACCAAGAGATATAGAGGTAAAAAAGCAACTCATTATCAATACTTCTTCTCTGTTAGGATAAACTGTTCACCCTATATAAATAGAAGAAATGGTGACAATTTGAAAAGCTGCCCTAACTTCCACTTATCATGTAAATTAGGGTTGACTTTATCATTCATATTACTCTGTAAGTTTTTAAAAAAATACATACTTAAACTTACATCAAATATAAAAAAACACAGTTTGAACTTAAAAGAAATTTAATAGCAGTACTTTAATATTTTTAATAGAACAAATAACCATTCAGTTATAAATTCTACAAAATATAAAGTTATGCATATAAAAACATTATATTAAGAATTAAACTTGAGTTGTATACAATGTTTGATGAGAATAAAAGTTGATATAACTTTGAAAGAGTAAAAAAACTATACTGTTAACTGTGAGAACATAAAAAAATTGTTTTGAAGACAACAGAGAACAGAATACACATTACAAAGTGGAAAGAATTACTGCCCCATATCACAATCAAAAGAGTGACAGTTGAAGTATGTACATACATCTGCTTGACCTCCTCTCGGCTGCGTTCTTGCCAGCCTTCACGGTGTCCTTTCCCGTGTGCTGTAATTTTGATTGATTCTGCTGATGGTCATTAGACAACTTGCCTCCATTTCTCCTGCCATTCAACACCATGTTCTTGGATTCTCCCAACCACTTCATACCCACAGACAGCCTGACCCAGGTGCATTTAGTCACTCTCTTCAAATAGCTTAGAGAATAATTTCAATGTTCTCTCCTAACAGAAACAAAACATGAAAAAACAAAACAAAATGGGGAGGTAAATACATAAAAGACCATATGCTACACAGACCCCTGAGACATTTTCAGAGTATTCAAAGTAACTTAGCAATTAGTGTCTCCGCTCTTCACAGACTACCTTGGCTCCCCCTCCATCCCGCGTCACGCTGAGGTCTATGGTGCCCCCAGAATGAGGAGGGACTCGTTCTGCCTTGCTCATTGCTTGTACTTTGAAGAGCGACGGGTAACCAGTAAGTGCTCAATAAATATTTATCTCTTTCAGTTGCCAGTAAGAATCATCTTTGCTTCTTATTACCCTGATACCTAGGTATATAGCTCAATAACCTGCTCAAATTACACGTTTTGGTAACATTCTATTAACTCTGTGAGGAAACAAGGAAGTTCTCTCTTCTCTTCTGAGGAGCTGAAGAAAAGGCATCTCAGTTAAGCTTTGTCCACAACAGCTTTGTAACATCCTTTTGTTGCTGTTAGTTTGAAGTCAAGATTCAGGATATTTAAGGGACCAACATTCGAATATCAAAGTATTGCCCGTCATGAAATACCTGCCTTAGCATTCCTTTACGATGGCAACAAAAATTGAGATTATTGTATTTGCTAATATAGTGGTATCCCTCACTAACTGAATTTTAATTAGCTGAATTTGGGCACAAAATGTCTTGGATAGTGAGAAATGTTTGTAATTTATAAGGACCTTCGGAAGTGAAGGTATAATAGATTACATTTGTCGGTAATGGAATGAGAAAGGATGTCCATGACGTCACCTCATTACGGAATTATGCTTTAGTGTAAGTCAGACTAAAAAGGCTCTAGGATAAGAAAGTGTAAAAACAGAACTTGAGAGCTAAAGGAACTCTAAGATTCTAGCATAACTCTTTCAATTTGCAGACGGAGCTGAGGCAGCACGCCCAATGCCACACAATCAGCCTGCAGCCGTAGCCAGAGGAGAACCAGGCGTTGCTGCCCAAGGTCCTCTCATCTCACCACACCAGACAGAGCTCATTTTCCCTCACTTTTTCCAAACACACAGAAAAGCACACATGATAAACTATTCTGAAGTACTCCCAGAAATGTATACCTGGAGATGCCTTTAATGATACCCAACACAAATACAAAATATTAATTTTTACTTGACCTCCAGTCTCTTTCATGTCACAGGAATTCTGTGTGAATTCACAGTGAGGTAAAATGTGGGTGAGAGCAACATGCTTAGGCAAAAACGTGAACAACAGCTGATCCATATTAAGGATACTTTTACAATTGTTCTCGAACATGTAATTTTCTCTTGGTTCCTTCACTATTAAAATTCAATTAGTATTCAACTTTTATTGTGCCTATCTTTTGATTCTTCTTGTAGGTTTCACTAAACCCAGAAAAATGCTGCTACTTAAATAATAGGAAAGGGCAAGTAAAATATTGATACATCAGTTCTAAGCTAAATATTTTTCAACTAGTACTTTATCAAATTAAACAGAAGACCCCCTATTGATGATCAAATCTCTTATATTTATACTTAGACAACCTGTCGTTTTGATTGGCTAATTCCTTCATGTTCCAGGAAGTCTTCCTTGACCCTCACTGCCAAATCCAGGTGGACACCCCTACTATAAAACTGGGTGAGGGACTTCCCTGGTGGCACAGTGGCTAAGAATCCACCTGCCAATGTAGGGGACACGGGTTCGAGCCCTGGTCCGGGAAGATCCCACATGCCGTGGAGCAACTAAGCCCGTGTGCCACAACTACTGAGCCTGTGCTCTAGAGCCTGCGTGCCACAACTACTGAAGCCCGTGTGCCAAGAGCCCGTGCTCCACAACAAGAGAAACCACCACAATGAGAAGCCTGTGCACCGCAACGAAGAGTAGCCCCCACTCGCTGCAACTAGAGAAAGCCCACGTATAGCAACGAAGATCCAACACAGCCAAAAAAAAGCCCTTATGTCATCATATAGTGAAGGCCTGTCTGCCTCCTTAATGGACTGAGAGCTCCTGAGGTCAGGAACTTATTTTTCTTTTCTCTAGTACAGCACAAAGTAGATCAAAGGCACTCAACTTACGAAAGAATAAATAAACTAGTTTGTGGTCTAAACCACCTCAAAGGAGCTGCCACTTTTGTACTTTCTTTAAACTATAAATTATAACCTGACCTCTTCAAATTCTCTTCTTCCTCAAGATGCTTGTGCTGTCACGGGCGGCTGGAGCAGCTCTGGTACAGGCAAGACATGGCAGGAATCAGCCATCACCGCCATCAACCTCCCTACTACCTGCCATTATGCTTTCTGGTTCACCCCCGACTCTGCACCTCCAGAGAAAAAGAACAAGAAGGTGGTAAAGCGCTTTGGGTCCTTTAGGAAATTCATCTCAAGAACGCCCACATATAACATGCAACTTACAGATAATGATGGAAGAATGTGTTTTTAAGACTCTGTGGAGCCCTAATACTCCTCAATGATTAACACATAAAATGTAACTATACGGAACAGAAAAGAGCAATGTGGCTTTAGACAGAATTAAGAGACAAAAGAAAGAGCAAGTCACCTCTCCAGAGAATCCTTAAGTCGCAACCAAGCTTCCTACTCAGAGATAAAAAGTGGAAAACCTGGGAAGAGGCCCAGCAATCTGTGTTTTAATAAGCCCTCCAGGTGATTCTGACACTAGTTTTCCAGTGTCAGAACTATTGTTCTAAGTTACTTATTCATTCATTTGTTCGTCTGTTAGGGCAAAGAGCAAATACCAAAATTTTAAGAAGTATGGAATAAAAATTTTTAATTTGAGGAAATTATACCTATCAACCTAAGTTTTACCAAGAATTTGGAAAAGTTCACCAATAAATCATTTTAGAAGTATACTCCAGCTACTGTGTACTAGAACACAGTGTGGAACGCAGACTGAGATCCACTCTTACACATCATTTCTATTAAATGTGGGTTAATGATCCAAAATGGAGCAAATTCCTAACCCTGGGTCTCATTTATATTGCAGTCAACTGATATTATTTTGTTTGAACTTAAGGTACCATAGCATAACAAGCACTGTCAATCACAAGACACGGCTGAATTTCACTAGTATGAACACACTGTATGTTATGTCTGGATGTATCCTAGCAGAGGCACCAATACTCTCCACTCGTCCAGATAACAACAGCTATCATTAAGGCAAAAGACTTAAGCTCACAATGAATACTTTGTAAAAGCAGTTCTCGTAAAGCTATCAGAAATTGGGGGCTATTGATAAACTTTTAGCTCAAAACGAACATATACTCTACTCATCATTAGGTCACTGTTTGTTCTGCCCTCATGAGTGCAGGATCTGCCGTTGGCATGATCATTCCCGTAAGACTATGAGCTGGAAGAACACTTACACATTAAAGGTGGAGACGGAATTTCAAAAGCTAACACAAGTGGATATTTTAGTAGGAGAAACAGGAGCTGAAGACACTGGGTGGCTCCCCCCTCCCAACAGAGCAAGGGTGCAGTCTCTCTGCCTTGGAACCCAGCTGGCTCACATGGAAACACTACCATGGTCGTGGCTTGGTGGACGTATCCGAGCTAACTGGCCACTGACTATATCTAGAAGTTAAAATTACCTCAAATTTATTCCAAAATCGGCAGAAAAACAATTCTCAAGAAAGGAGTACTGGCGACTCCTTAAATGGCCTAACAGCTACAAATCTTTCTCTGATCTGATTTCCCAATATAAAAATATCATGAGGGCTTCCCTGGTGGCGCCGTGGTTGAGAGTCCGCCTGCCGATGCAGGGGACACAGGTTCGTGCCCTGGTCTGGGAGGATCCCACGTGCCGCAGAGCGGCTGGGCCCGTGAGCCATGGCCGCTGAGCCTGCGTGTCCGGAGCCTGTGCTCCGCAACGGGAGAGGCTGCAGCAGTGAGAGGCCCACGTACCGCAAAAAAAAAAAAAAAAAAAAAAAAATCATGAAAATTATTAGACATCTACTACATTCCAGCCACTATTCCAGGCACTGAGGATGCAGCAAATAAGGTTTCTCACCCTCACCTGTGCCTATATTCTAACGAAGAAAGCTCTGGGAAGCAACGAACGAACAAATAAATGCCAGCACCCTGGAGAAAATGAAGCCGTTTCTAAGTGGCGGGAGTGTTTCAGGCGGAGCCAGGGTGGGCCTGGGAAAAGCGGGGCAGCACTGGGGAGCGCGCACCAGGCAAAGAGCGAGTACAAAGCCAAGGGAGCAAAGCAGCTGGTGTGTCCGAGGACCAGCACAGAGCCCAGTGTGGCTGGAGCAGAGCAGGGGGTAAGAGGGGCAGGAGGAAGGCCAGAGGGCCTCCAAGCCCCTTCTGCGACTTGGGCACTAACTCCCAGGGAGAGAGCAGAGAAGTGACAGGAGTTAAGTGTTAAAGGCCCATGCTGGATGCTTGTCATGTGGCGAAGAGTTTGAATGCTTTTGAAAAAGCAGGTCTAATAAAGCGACTAACAATTTGGGGGGACGAGAGAGAAAGCAGTTAAAGAGACACAGCAATCAATGAGAGGGGAAACAGATGCTGGTGGCTCGCAGCAGCAAAAGCGGTGAGAAGTGGTTCGTCTCAGGATCTTTTCCGAAGATTTTGCCGACACTGTGTGAAAGAGAGAGGGCTCAGATGTACTTGCAAGTGGAAGAATGGAATTAGCAGTTATGGAGGTGACAAAGACCACAGGGAGGTCGGGTTTTGGCAGGGGTTGGGGTGCAGGAGTTTGGTTTGGTCATGTTTGAGATGCCTATTAGAAACCAAGCAGAGATGTTTAGGCAGCTGGATCTGGAGGACAGGCCCAGGCTGGATGTATAAACTTGGAGTCAGGAGACTAATGGGATTTCAAGCCATGGGGCAAGAGGAAATCACCTAGGAAGTAAGTAGAGATAAAAGAAGTCTAAGGACTGAGGGACACCCAAATATTTAGCGATCAAGATGAGGAAACAGCAGCTAAGGATACTAAAAGGAGCAACTAGCGAGGCAGGAGGAGAAGCAAAAGCAAACCAGGGCCCAGCGCTTCAGGAAGGAGTGACCCAGCTGGGCACAGGCTGCAGTTGCTCATAAGGCAAATCTCTGAGAGTTGAAAGTCATGACAGATGGGCCACTGTGAGCCTCTCTCAGAAACGACAGAGAACTTCTGAAATGGACATAAAGTCTCGAAACATGGGCTCATGGGGAAAGAATGAGATGGCAGAAAGGACTCTAAGGAATAATGAATAAGAGAGTCCTAAGTTCTTGTTATTTGTTTCAAACAAGAGAAAAAGAGTCCAAATTTCAGGTGCCAGAAAAGATGAATGTAGTATTCACAGGATGGGAGATGGTGGGAATAGGTTAATTTGAGACCAGTATGCCTTGAGAGAGTTTACAAGGATCTTTGTTTAAAAAAAAAAAAAAGTTTTTAAACGAACAGATTAATTAGTTCTCTGGCCTGAAGTAATAAATCACCTGAGTATGCTGATGGACGGAATCCCTGGGGGTTCTGTGCAAGTCTTTGCCCCCTCTATTTCTATGAGTGTTCACAAAAATGACACAACCGGGCTCTAAGGAAACGTAGCTGTGACTATGCTCTGGCATGGGCACACCTTGCACCCACCCCCAGGGACTACCTGAAATCAACAGGAAATCAACAGGAAAGGTTTCACTGGACCAACAGGTGGGGAAAGATGCACATACTTCAGATTCTAGTATCAAATGCACACAATTTATGACAATACAAAACGTGCCAGAAAACTGCTAAAATAAGAGTTGCATTTAAAGAGGAAAGTTTAATCACATTTTAATACCACAAAGGTAAAAAGCACACACACACATCATCATACAATCCAAATCACCAACAGCAATGGCTGTCTTTGGGGGAATGGGATTAACATCAAAAAAAGATTTTTTCCCCAAAATGTTTACAGTGAACCTATTTATTTATAATTGGGAAAAAACCACTTCCCCCAATACTTGATATTCACGTTTCTAAAGAAACCACAGAGTTGTTCCATAGAAAAATGCGCTTGGTTTATGTAAAGTGCCCGCTCTATTCCCAGTGATGGACCCTCGACAAATGTCAACACCCTGTTAGCCTCCCACTGTCCCTTTATGGACACACACAAGGATCATAAACTCTTAGTGACTTTTGAGCTCAGCTGCTCACCTCCAATTTGAGAACTTTGGTTTCAATTCTTTTTCACTTAAAGCTTCTGGAAAGGAATTTTTTGTTGAATATCCTAAACACAAATCAGGATTTCAAAACATCTGTCAGAAAAATGAAAATATTGATTCTGAAAGACTACCAAGAATTTCAAAATAATTCCTGTGCCATTACCAAGAACTCTAACCAGTTTACAAGCTGAACTTGTCTGCAGATAGTTTATCTTTGAGAAATTATCCATTGACATGGAAACAATCCCCAAGTGGCTGAAAATGAAAAGATAACATATATTTTTAAAAAGCAGGGTCTAGCTTGCTAGAGCACTTTTGAAAATCTTTATTGAGAAAAAGCAGAACAAACATTTTTCAAGTGATTCAGTTACAATTTGCTAAGAAAACAATGCGATACACCAGTTAACAGTTTTATCTTTGGAGAAAAAGATTACAAGCAATTTTTTTAACTGTTACATGACATATTCTTCAAAAGGTTCAACTTTTCAAAATGAACATATATTACTTTGTAATAAAAAAATAAAGGTGTATATAAGGAAAATAAAACAGATTTCACAAAAATCCTCTGCATCATCCGTATGTATGTAAGTTAAAGCCAACTTCTAAAACTTTAAACAGAGCAATTCAAATATCAGACTTCTAGGTTGATGGGAACTGAAAAAATATCACTGAACTACTTCCACAAGTCTTTGATGCCTTTGCTTGTGGACTCTGATGCTCAAGTGTCACAATCCCAGACTCCCAGAGGCTTTATATTTAAAATAAGCACAAGGAAGACAAACACAAATAAAAAGCATAGAAATGAAAGAAAGCACTGTCCAAAGAAGAAACAACAAACAAACACACAGCCCCCACCCCCACCCCAAAAGAACAAAGAGCACAAGGTGGACCAGGGGTGAAACTACTCAGACTACTATCAGTTCCAACAACATCCCACTAGTTAAGTAAAAAACCAATTCCCCCTTCTAGGGCCTCATGTGTGCAGCCTATCTCACATGTGAAAATTACATGCAATAGCAAAAATAAAA
Organism: Delphinus delphis; assembly: GCF_949987515.2. NCBI lineage: Eukaryota > Metazoa > Chordata > Mammalia > Artiodactyla > Delphinidae > Delphinus > Delphinus delphis. The sequence continues at coordinate 105,472,181 of NC_082690.1, forward strand.
GTATTTTGAAACTGTTAAGAACTACCATTAACAGAATTTACCTTACTTACCAAGGCCTACAGGTCCTGCATGATCCAGCCCTGCCAGTCTCACCCCTTGCTCCAGCTAATACTCCAGACACAGCCTAGCTTACGACCCTCCAGTGTGCAAGGCATCTTCCCACCACTGGCCTCTGCACTTGGGCTACTGCCAGCCTGCCCATCAGTCCCCACCTCCCACCCCTCCACCCAGGAGATTTGTCTGGGTACATGCTTGAATATTTCTCCTTCACGGTGTTTATCACAACTGTATTCACTTCTTTATGTAATTACTTGGTGACACTTGCCTTCCCCACTGCAGTATAAATGAGCTAAGGTACACTTCCGTATCACTGGAACCTAGCACAAGGCCCAACATACCACAGGTCCATTCATATCATATCCCCCTTTCTAGTCTCAAACGTAACTGCTACACATAAGCCCCAGTGGTATTAGTTCTCTCCCTCAAATCTAAAATTACAAAAGGACTCTATAATATATGTACCAAAGAATTCCATGTCAGTATTTATCAACGGTTATTCCAAATTCATCTGCAAATAACATATAGCCAAGGTTCCATGGAATCCTACAGTAATAATTCACACAATCAGACCAGTTGAAGAAGCCCTGAGAAGCCATCAGAAGCATGTGGGATCACTATTCCATTGTAATTCTGTAATGCAGTTTGACAGGGTAATTGCCCAGTTGCCAATTTCTTAGAAAGCTACCATGAATCCATGATCTCACCTATAACCTTAAAACTTGCTCCTATGAACACTGTCAGAAATAAATCTCATTTAAGAATTTAGATGACCTGTCAGAGTTCAACTAGTCCTAGTGGTACGAAAGAAAAGTCTTGGGGATTTTTCTTCTTCTTAATTCAGCATTAAGCCCTTGTTGCTCTACAACTGGAGCCGTCATGCAGATTCAACGCTAATCGGGTATCCAGCACCAAACTCCAGAGCAAAGAATAGGTCTTTATACTTGTAAAATAATTACTAATGACATGCCATTATTAAAAGTATCATTTCTGCTTTCCTTTTCCAGCTTTTGTAGAGTCAAACTCATATGCGTTTTGCTTCAGCCAATTTAACAGCTTTCTCAAGTAGCCTCAGGTGGCAAAGCCCCAATCAGACCAGCAAGAGGATGGTGCCTGAAAAGAGCAGTCCCACCAATGCATAATAATGCTCCACCCACCCCCTTTTAGGATAAAATGATGGCTAGAGATAGCGTCACTAATCCTGCTAAGTTGGTTGCAATAACTTCTCTAAAGGAGGCTGGAAAATGGTCCCCAAAGATATCTATCAGGTCTTAATCTGAAACCTATGCATGTTAATTTATAAGGAAAGGGGTCTTTGGAGATATGAGTAAATTACAGATTTTGAGATGAAAGAGATTATCCAGGTGGGCCCAAAATGTCATCCCAAGTGCCCTTAAAAGGGAGAGGCAGAGGGAGATTGGACACCACACACACTTGAGAAGAAGAGGAAAAGAGTGGCGTGAGGTGGCCACAAGCAAAGGAATGCCACAGTCACCAGAAACTGGAAGAGGCAAAGAACAATGCTCTCTTAGAGCCTCTGGAGGGAGCCCTACCCATATCTTGATTTTGGTCCAGTGAAACTGACGGTGAACTTCCGGCCTCCAGAACTGTGAGAGAATACATGTCTGCTATTTTAAGCCACCAAGTCTGTGGTACTTTGTTACAGCACACACAGGAAACTAATACAGAGACCAGGAAAAAGCAAATCAAAGTAAAAATGCTTTCTAATTAGACTCCAGAAATACATAAAATTCCAACACGTCACAGGGAAAGAGATTTTAAGCACCTTTAAAAAGTTGTCTTAAATACACTTTTAAAAAAAGACATTTCCCCCTTCAACTGCACATATGAAACACGGCTACAGAGAGAGCTATATGGATTTTGAAGATAAAGCTGGTGTCTCAATTACATCTAATTACTCATGCACTGTTTAAGCACAGTTAACCAAGATCTTCCTTAGACGTAACATACTGAACATTATCATATTTACATATATGTTTACAATAAAAAAATGAAAATCAGAACTATTAGACTTTTTCATTTAGCAGACCATTTTAAACAGCAAAACAGCCACCACTGGTTAAGTCTACGATCAGACGTTTGCAACACTTATACTTATTCAGCCACTGAACTACAGCTGAGCATGTGATAAACTCATTACAGAAAATACTGTTTCACAGTTCCTTATTTATGTACACCACACGTACACCAACACGTATCACAACAAAGGGTTTTATGTAAGAAAGATCTGTGTCTCCAATTGTCTCAGTAGGTATTTCTAAAATAAAGGTTTTAGCTGACGTGGTTGTTGAGGGGAATTCTGCCCCTAATCTCCCTAAAATCTCCTCCCCATCTCTCCGTGTCTGACCCATCCGCTTACCTCGTAGTGCCTATAAGTAAAATCAAGGACGCTTCCTTTGTTAGAGTAGTCTCTGAGACCCAAACAGCATTTTACTTTTCTAGAAACAGATGCCACCTAGTGTCAAGAGTCTGTAAGTACAGCCCACAGTTCCTGAGAGGCTATGAGGTAAGTAGAACAAAGGACAATTGATTCTTACTGGGCGAAGACAAGGGTGAGAAAAAACTTCCAAAAGGTGGTTCTTGGGCTGGGTCCTAAAGGCCAGGTGGCAGACCGTGCAGGGGGCAGCGCGCACAGTGGCTCAGGACGTGGCTCGGGGTGGAGTCAAAGCATCGGTGCCGCCCTGGCTCCACTCACTGCTCTCCAGCAATGTGACCCTGGACAAGCCATTTAACCTCGCTAATGTCTCATTAGTAAAATGAAAAGAGGTTTGGCACAAGGATTAAATAAGCAGAAACTGCTAATACAATAAAGGTCTCCAACTGTCTCCTCTTTTCATGTAACTAAGAAACAAAGAAGATATGCTGATGTATTATTCACAAAACTTTAAACAATCAAGTAGAAATTTCCCCTCCATTCCTCATCCTACCGTAACTCCCACAGGAAAGAAAAAAAAAAATCACATCACCTCATCCATTAAAAAAAGTACAAATTTTCAACAGAATAAAAAAGGACCAGGGGTGCTAATTTATGATACAGAGTTGAGATCAGCTTTGCTTTTCCTACAGCTCCTGAAGAGAAGGAATGTGACTTCTGGCAACAATGTATAGTTAAACATCACTGAATTAGCCTCACATGTCAACATTCAGAGGGACTGCAGATTTTGTTACAATAGAATATACCTTGTTGTGTATCTGATAAAATATTATCTTACTGTGTAACTCCATTTGTTGAAATAATTGCTCCTCCATTCACTTAGTGCTTCCTATATTAACTTTATCATTTGTCACACCCTGTAAAGCAGGTACCTTTTTTTATCTGGTTACACAGATGAAAGACTGGAGAATTTGCTCAACTGTACTCATAGAAAGGATCCCACTAGCTAAAAAGCATGTGATTGGCGGCAGAGAGACCAGTTAGAAAACTAAATGCAACAAAGAGTAGAAATGGATGGGAAGAGAGAGGAAAGCTCTGGTTTTTCAAATACGAGCTTGGCAAGACTTGGTGACAAATCAGACAGACATAGGTGTTGAAGGACAGAAAGGAAGTCAAATCAGAAATCTCTAGTTGGGGTAGAAGTTTCAGTTGGGGAGACTGCAAGATTGCCATGAACTGAGTTAGGGACTGCAGAAGGAACACATTTGCAGGAAAGATGAGAAAGTTTGGTTTGCTGAATTTGAGGATGGGGCACTACCCACGTGAAACTGTCTTAAGATGTTAAAACTCAGGAGAGAAGTGACTGTGAAAGAGTAACATTAACAGAGGACTTTACAATTCACCAAGCATTTCAACATTATCTTAATTCAAAAAATCACAGAATTTCAGAGCAAAAAGTCTTAGATTAAAAGAAACAGGCTCAGGGACACGTATTACCTGCCCAAAGTAATTCACTTCTTCTGACAAGATAATATGCTACCAATATGTGAAACCAAAAAAAAAAGATTTTTTTGAGCTTTATCATGGTCAGTTAAATGAAAGGAAAAGGGGAGTGAAGAGAAAAGGGAATAAAATAAGCAAGAGACACATGCTGGCACCGTGAGAGTCAGAGAGGCCTTGCAAAGGAGCATTCCCCACTTACAGCGCCTGGGGCATGCCGCTCAATGCCTAGCACAGTGTCCAACACACAGCTAAGTGATGTCCGCTCAAGATGTGAGTGAAGAACTGAGTGCCATGGGGATGACAGAGAGACACCTCTTAGCTCCAGTTCTCTGGGCACCATTTCACACTATTGCTCGTTACTATGACCCAAGAACTGTGCTAATAACTTCACATATATCATATCATTTAGCCACATCACAGTCCCTTAACATATACAATATATTTTAAATATTCGTTAACATATAATATTAAACTATACAACATAATTCATATAATAAAAACATTAAATATATACAACATATACAATACTACTATTACCACCCCCACTTTACAAAGGAGAGGAAGCCTTAGAGAATTAGAAAAAAAAATTAGCCAAGGTGGGGTTTAAAGACTGTATACTCTTGACACCATATAAGAAAGCAATATAATCCTGACTCAAATTCTTAAACATGCTTCGCCCCATACTTTAAGAGGAAGACCCTAGAACAAAAAGGGACATGGTTCCTGATTTTATGGAGCTCAGAGTATAGTGTGGGAAGAGAGACAATCAAATAAGCATGAAATGGTAAATTCTGGTAAGAGCTATAAAGGAAACAACTAGGAAATCAGGAGAGAATAATATAGGAACAAACTTCAGACTGGATGATCAAGGAGGATAAATCAAAAGCATAAATACAGAAACAATCATCTTCTTTTTGGATCAGAGACACTCCTGGTATCTGTTTATATCCACCAAACAAATATTTTCTGAAGCAACTGGCTTTGTCTAAATCCTCCTCTGAATGAGGTCTGATTTTTGTTTCTTTTTTAACGGGAAGGGAGAAGCAGGTTTGTATATGGCCTCTCCGGCTCCAGACTCTACGGGCTCACTGGCTGAAGGATCAGCCCCCTTTACTCTTTAGCTGGGGCATCCATTTTCCTAAGAGTAGGTTGGTTTTCTTGCTAAAAATATATATCCCTTCATAACATGCAACATAAAGATTTTTTTTGAAAATAAAAATACTCTTCAGAGATCATTAATACTTTTCAGAGATCATATATTTCAACCTTGTTATAAAAATGAGACAGACAAAATGAATCATTCGGAAGATTTAGAATCAACTCAATCCAACATTTATCAAGAACCTACTGGGAGCCACCGGGCACTGTTCGTGGTGCTGGAATATTGGTTGTGTGCAGGGAACACTAGAGGGCGCACGAGAGTTTCAGCTTTCAGGAAAATCTACACGGGGCTACTAAGGAGTGGGGGACCTTGCAAAACCACACAGAAGCATGTGAAAACCAAGTATCTGATGAACAGAGCAGAAGAGTGCAGAATAGGAAGCAGAATGACCCTTCACTGAAGGGATCTTTTGCCTTAAAGCTGAGAGGCAATCCTAGTGTCATGAGAGATGTACTGACCCGGCGTTCCTATAAAGATGTGCAAGTTAGGTGTCTGTTGCACCTTAACCCACATGACTGAGGGTTCACCAGCCTGGCAACCCTATGAGGGAGGCGAGACAGGTATTACCACTACAAATGAGATGGCTAAAGCTCAGAATGGAGTTGCCTTCCTGAAGTCAAACTGCTTTAAGTTGTAAGGCTGAGTCTAGAACCCTAGCATTCAGGCCTAAGTCTGGGGTTTACTTCAATATTTGAGTCACATGTGCATCACCCACAAACAAACAGGCTTATCACTGGGGAATGCTTCCTAGCTCCACTTAACTTTTGTGTACTCTTATAATACAGAAAATAAGACATCTTGCAGAAATGCAGCTGATAGGCAGGAGCCACAGAGATGTGGGAACCATATAGACCTTAAGAATTAGGCTTTTGGGACCCTAGTCTCCAAATTCTAAAACCCAAATGAATGTAAGCTGTATCATCAACTTAATATTTCAAAACAAGGAGAAAAGACTACATGGAATATACAGATGAACTATGTAAACCAATTGCAGAGATGGCAAAATATGATTAAAGTCGCTCTTAGAAGTGAGAAAATGGGTGGCGCTCAAGTGTAAAAGACAAAGTATAATTTAGAATTGGAAGTGATCTCAGAGATTAATGTTTAGCTATTTTACAGATGAAGAAACTAAGGCTTGCCCTGTCAGTGTGTTACACAAATAAGGTGGAGCAGACTGGAACACAGGTACTGATTCTTACTCCAGCGGACCTTCATCCAGCCCCAGAATTACACGTACAACTGTAGTTCTAATTATAATCAACCTTAGAAGATGGTGCAGGGTTTGACTCTGTCTCACACAGATACCAGTCAGCTTCAAATCTGGCTGGCAGACGTGGGAGCCAGAGGCAGCAAGTGACCAAAGTGGTCCAGTGGTCCTAGGAACCCTTTAATCTGATGGAAGGAAAATCATGAAGCAAGGCATAATTTATAGTATAAATGACTACGGAAATCAGTGACTTTATTTTTTCCCTTTTGTGACAATATTTTAGAATTAATGCAAATGGTTCTGGTTCCATCACCAACTATGTAAAGATAATATATCCACTCTAACTTACTGCCTATGAGCAATATGGGGATCAAAAGGAAAGTGTTTTTTGTTTTTTTTTAGCTAGACATAAATGCTGATTTACAACAATAAGGTGATGAGTCTGTCATGCACAGATGGATTCTCTCTATTCCACACCTTTAAAATAGCAAAATCCTGTAATGCATGTAAAATAAGGTGTGCATGACTAAAATTTGGGGATGTGTCTGTTGAATAAAATAAGATATAACTGTAAGTGAAAACTTACTTAGACGTTCTGTAATCTGACTAGGACAAACTCCAATCACATTAATAGAAAAACACAGGGTTAGATATTGGTCAGGCATGATGTTTCCTCTCAACCAGCACTTCTAATCTTCTAGGAAACACCAAATTACAGGGAAGAAAAGGGATTATTGTAAGAACTAAAGTAAAAACAGATTTGTAGAAGGTTTTTTTTTGGGGGTGGGTGGAATGTAGAGTTGGTAGAAAGAATTTAAAGGAAGTTGTGAAACCTTCCTAAGACCCGGGGTCCCCTGATTTGCTCGCTAGGACCCTTCCCCATTCAGCTTGTTAGATGAAACATTTAAAACCACAGGATTCAATTCAAAGATTTCAGAGTTGACAGTCTGTCCAAGAAAACAATTACTTTCAAATCACTGTGTTCTAATGGTTAGAACTCCCTAATACTTGAAATTTAAAGTGCATTGCCTAGTTTTATCCTGTAATAAATTTAAGTTTGTGCTTTTTATTGCAATTAAAACCATTTCCTACACCAAGACACATCAGTAAAATACTTTTCCCAAAATAAAAAGTAACTAAAAATCAGGCTAAAAAATTAAGTTACATCTTACACATAAAACTTCTATTGCGGGCTTCCCTGGTGGCGCAGTGGTTGAGAGTCCACCTGCCGATGCAGGGGACATGGGTTCGTGCCCCGGTCCGGGAAGATCCCACATGCCGCGGAGCAGCTGGGCCCGTGAGTCATGGCCGCTGAGCCTGCGCGGCTCCGCAACGGGAGAGGTCACGACAGTGAGAGGCCCGCGTACCGCAAAAAAACAAACAAACAAACTTATATTGCATAGAGCTCTATCTGAGATACTATCCTAAGCTCTCTTCCTGCATTTACTCAGTGTATCTATGGAACCAACAGTGTGTCATACTGGAACAAGGACACATGGTCCCTATCTTTAACACTGTGTGGAAAACTCAGCAATTAGTGTTCTAGGGCTGACACAGTCGTGTAACTCTTGCCCATGAAGGGGAAGGAGTTTGTGAGTGGAGAGAAAGTAGAGCTCATATATAGCAGGCAAAAATAGAAAATAATGGAACTGACATCATTCATCTGAAAGGATTTGCTCTCATAAGCCGTGGGAAGGGCATTCCTGTGGACAGGGAGCTGCTCAGATGCTTCACACACAAATGACTTTGCAACACAACCAGGCCACAAGCTCATGTCCTATAAGCCCACAAATTGACACTCAAAGAAAAATCAGATTCAATCCCAGATACAGATGACCCAAGGGAAAATTTATAAACCAACATGCTCCACCCACAAAACTCTAAGCTCAAAGACACACACCCTGCTACCACTTCCTTCACATGCATATTCTGCTATACCCCATCCTCCCCTCCCCCCATCTTGCCCACTGGTGTTTGGTTCAGGTATGGAGCATTCAAGACATAAGCACTTCAGTGTGTCTGTGAAGACAAATGAAAACATGGCAAGAGGGCACGTGGAAATGACTTTGAGTGTGGTTTCAAAGTTTATGGGCTAATAAAAAATTAAGCCTTACTCTACTCTCCTCTTAAAGAGTAAGTATCCCCATTATTCTTTTCACACCCAAACTAAGTTGTTGTGTCAATGACAACAACGTTTTCAATAACAACAGAATGAACATATTTTGAAAAACTAAATATAGGGACTTTCCTGGTGGCACAGTGGTTAAGATTCCACGCTCTCAATGCAGGGGGCTGCGGGTCGATCCCTGGTCAGGGAACTAGATCCCACGTGCACGCCACAACTAAGAGTTCACATGCCTCAACTAAGGAGCCCACCTGCTGCAACTAAGACCCAGCAAAACCAAATAAATAAATAAATATTAAAAAAAAAAGGAAAAACTAAGTATAAATCACCAAGCTCTATTAATTAGCATTTTTCATCCAGTGTCTACTGAGCACCTACTCTGTACCTGCTCTGAGCAGAGGAGATAAATAACAAGCTCACAAGAAAGCTGAGGGGAAGGTCAACAACCAAATATGATACAATGTAACAACTGCTCAGGGAACAAAGCAGAAGTGTGTCTTCTCCTGAGTGGGTCAGCCCCTGCCCTTGTGTTGTAAGAGGTCTGCAAGGGGTGTGAAGATTTATCCAGGAGGTAGCACTCTCACTGGGCCTTCCTGAAGGCGAGTATCAATCCGGGGGAGGGGATGCAGGAATGCCGGGCAGGGTGCGAGCAAAAGGCACCAGGCAGGGGAAACCACTGGGGCCCGGGCTTGGAAAGGAAGAGGAGAATGCTTAGATGACGGGCCCACACCTGTGGTGGAAGTTGCTAAACATTCGGCTACAGACTTGTACCTATAGTAAGTAACTCTTTAAGTAATCTTCCCAGTATGCACAAATTATCTGCGATTATTTCAGGCTAAACTGATTGCCCCCTCCCTTTTCAAAATATTTACGCTTTTATGACTAATCATCAGAAGTTATAGGCGTGTTCTTAATATTAAAGGAAGAAAAGCTTCAGCTAGCAACTGTTTCCTCTGATGACCCTATAAAGCCACGTTCAACTATACTTTATATCAAAATGGTTTAAATCTAAAAAGGTCCTGATGAAAAGAAGCGCAATCACAACCAATCAGTTCTGCCTACCACTCTAGATAAGACTTTTCCCCCCAGGGTGAATTTCATACGGCAAGTTCTGAAAAATTAACTTCGAAGAACACATGTTCACCCCCTCAGTATTCTTAAAGTTCCCCCAGTCAATGGGTCGGAAGTAAAAGAGCTCTAACACGGGGTCAAATAAACCCAAACAGAGAGGGAGTGAGTTTCTCTGGGTCCAACGTGCTTCTCTACCATTCCAGCAAGTTGGGTCGAGTTGTCATCTTGTCAACGTTTCCCCCACTCTCATAGGTAGGGGTGACGCTGATACATCACCTTTGGATATGTGAAAAGAATCGAGTCACTCTGGGAGAACCGACGCCTTTTCTCGGGACCCGAGACGCCAGCCAACTTAGGGGGCCCGGGAGGCAAGCCCCGGCCAGGAGCCGGAGCCGCTGTCAGGGGAGGGACGGAGCGGGGCGGAGGACGGGCCCGGGAGGAAATCTGAAAGGAGGCTCGAGCCCAAACAAAAACAACCCAAAGTTGAGCGCGGCAGAGAGAGCAGATTGGGCGAGACCATTCACGGCTGCCCATTGGAGAAAAGGGAAAACAGAGTCCCCCAATCGCGAGCGGCGGGGCTGCTCCCCTCGTGCGGCCGCGGGCCGGCCCGGCGCTGCCCGGCGGCCGCTACAGCTCCCTTCCGGCGGCGGCGCCCACTGCAGGGCCCGCGGCCCCCGGCCGCCGCCGCCGCCGCCGCCGCGCCCCTCCCCCGGCCGTCCCTCCACCCCCGAGGCCCCGGCCCTGGCCCCCACCCGGCCCGGCGCCCCCGCTCCCGCCGGCCCGCCCCCAGCCCGCCGCCCCTGCGCCCCCCGCACCGGCGCCCGCCCCCCGCTCACCGCCGGGCGCTGCCCGCTCCTCCTTGGGGCGCGTCGAGGCCCCGCCGCCCCGCCGTTGCGCTGAGGGGCCCGCGCTGCCCGGCGACACTTCCCCGTCCCCTAAGAATATTAATCACCAAAAATAATTCCAGAGAAAAATGGAGAGTAAAATCCAAGATGGCGGTCCCAGCCGCAGCACCGCCCGCTCCATCCGCTGTCGGGAAATAAGTCCCAGACGCGGCCGGAGCCCCCCGCCCCCACCGCGCCCCCGCGCCCTCGCGCCACGGGCCTCACCTCGCGTCGCCTCTCGCGCGGCCTCGGGGTGCAAAAGGCAGCCGCTGGCCTGGGGGCTCCGCGTTCTGAGTCCTGGCGCCGCGCGTGCCGCCTCCGGTGCCTGGGCGCCCTCACCTCATAGCCCCAGAGCCTCACCGCCCGCGCCGCAGACGCGTCGCCGCCCCCGGTGAGCCGCTCGGACGCCGCCCGGGAACGGTGGAAGGACACGAAAAGGAGTTCCCGCGGCCAGGCGGAGGGACACCACTTCGGCTCGTACCGCTCTGGACGCCTCTGTTGCTTTTACGGGACCAGGGGTGGGGGGAGGCGGAGAAACCCGAGAAAGAAATGAGTTCCCCGCCGGGTGCTCCCGCGGCGGAGGAACAAAAAGCGAATTTTGAGGGGATGAGGTGAGTCGTTGCTTCGCTTCGCTCGCGGCGGAGGGATCCGTGTTGAGCAGTCGGCAGGGATCCCTCCGCTCCTCGCTGCCCTTTAAATTGCGGCTGGAGGCGGTGCCGCCGCGCGTCCCTGGGGCGCCACCCGGATCTCAGGCCTCCTTACGTACCCGGGCCCCGCGAGGCCGCCTTCGACGCTCGGTCCCTGGCGCAGCTGCACCCACCGGGGACAGCCCTGAGGAATGGGCAGGCTCCTCGCCCACGGCGCCTCCCGGGTGCGCCTAGGGGAGGTGGCCCCACGGAGGCGAGCCTCTTTGTTGTGGGAATGGGTGTCATTGGAAGCAGATACACCCTTAAAGACCATGTGGGCAGCCTGAGCGTTACACCGCTTAGTGTGGGAGGGAGGGAGGGAGGGGGAGTGAGCCTGCATTAATCGGGCCACTGGCTTCCTAGTGTCAACCGGCTATTTCTTGAGCACCTACTGTGTGCCGGGCTTTCCGAGAAACGGGTTTTTCAGCTTCTCCCTCTAGTTGGGCAGTGCCGGTACCAAGAATGCAGCTCCCTCCAGGAGCTTTAGGCTGGTGGGGAAGTTGCCCAGAGGCTCACACGGGCCGGGTGCTGCCCTGCTGGGAGAGTGCGAAGCCTCGCCCTTTGGATCCTGCAGTTGATGATAATGTCTACAAAATAACGATGAGAGTAGCATGTATGACAGCCTTTACTGGATACCAGGCACCGTCCTCAAGCTTTGGTGCCCTATCTCGTTTACTCCTTACAACGACCCCCGGGAGGTGGGGACCGTTTTCCCCATTTTATACGAAGGGAAGCTGAGGCACAGAGAGGTTAGGTGACCTCTAAGACAGCCAGTCAGGGCTTGAGCCAGAGCCCTTATCCAGTACTCTGGTCAAAAGCTCAGACGTCAAGAAGTTGAGGTGGCCACAAGCTGGGCAGATGCCTAAAGGTCTCCCCCAACCGGAAGAGTGGAAAAGGGATGGTTAGGAAAGGCGAGCCCAACAAGTGCAAAGGCCCTGGGGGCTGGGTGGGGGAGGGGTGGTAAACAGCCTGAGGCTTCCGGAGGTCCAGCGTGGTCATACGAAGAGGAGGCGGGCAGCACAGGCCCGTACTTCTATTCCGGGAAGAGACCCACGTCTGCCATGGGTTCCTGCCACCCCCAGGGCCTGGCACAGAGTAGGCACACCAGAAAGGATGCTTCAGTGGAGAGCGTGGATGACCACAAGGTCTGTGGTCCAATGAACACCGAGCACCAACACAAGCGCTTACCCCATTTTCCCTCCTCCTTGACCTTGGGTGGCAGACGTGATGCTTATTACCCCTTCCACAGATGGGAAACTGAGGCCCAGTGATTTGCTGAGGGCATGTATCTAACAAGAGGTGAAGGGAGGTCTAGATCTTACAAAACAGAGCTCCTCCCGTTGCCTTCCCCCTCCCCCCTGGGGAAGCCCACCTGGTGGGGTTGGTGGGTTTGGGGGTACAGAGCCTTCACCACCCTTCCGGTAAAGCAGGTGCAGGCACGTGGCCCTGCACCCTCTGCTCTTTAAAAGCTTCCGGGTCATCTGTGACGTCAGAAATTGCCTTGCCACGTTCCTCTCTGCAAGCACAAGTAACGAATGATTGCTTTGGTTTTATTCGCTTCTGATTTATCGCTAAACTTTCTTTCCAAGATTTTCATAGTGTTTGGCTCTAAATACTCAAATTGCATCCCACTGAGACTGCCTTTGCCACCCTGTTTCCTCCCTGGATGCCCAAGGGAGGAGAGCACAGTGGGCACCACAGCCCTGTGTGCATCCCCCTGGGTCTCGGTGCCTAGGCCCCAAGTCCAGCCATGCCCGGGCAGCCCTTCACAGCCCCAAACGTCAATGTCTTCCCCACTCCAAGCTTTCCAGAGTCCACCTCGACAGTGACCCCTGAGGCTGACACCCAAACCCTGACTCTGAAAAGCCCCCAGACTCCCAAGACATTGGCACTCCCACTCACTAGCCCTAAGTGCCAAGCACCAGGCCAAGCGTTCTGGGTGCAAGGGAGCAGGCTGGGGAAGGGCGGGGAGGCAGATGGGCGAACCCACACAGGTTCCTCTGGCTCCCCGGTTCTGGTTCTGTCCCTCCCCCATGCCCCCTGCACTGCTGCTCTTCCAGCCTCAGCTGAGAGGCCCAGGGTGGCGGGAGCTCTCTGCAGAGCCAAGCTGGAGCTCAGGACCTAGATGGGGCCACGCTGAAGGGAGGCCAAGGCTGAGCTGGGAAGAGGCCACAGCCCAGAGCGGCCCCCCTGGGGGAGACTGGAAATTCGACTTCCCCACAGGGAGTGTGGCCAGCTGGAGGCCTCCTCCTGCCAGCTGGCAGAGGAGGGGGGATGGGGGACAGGAAGTAGTGTGGCCAGGCACCTGCCCAGCCCCCACGTGACAGGAGCCATTGGCGTTTACACTGGGAAGCCGCTGGATGCCCCAAGTGGAGGTTCTAAGCCACAGAGGCCGTGGGACCCCACCAATCCCGGACAGAAGGAAAGGTGACGACTCTAAAGAAAGACTGAGTTAGCGGAAGGGGCCCAGGCCAGCCCCGGAAGTGCCAGGAGTGCCAGCCCAGCCCGGAGCTGACCTGGGAGCCACACCCTTGCCAGGGTGTGGGCTGAGGCCACAGAGTCTCTTCCAGTCCCCCCAGTAGGGCCCAGGGGCACCTCAGAGACCTAGCCTGATCCCACCAACCCTGCATCACTCTCCAACTCCCCTTCTCCAAATACCAGGTTCACCCAGCAGCTGGCTGGCAGGGATTTACTTGCTGGAATCCTGTGCCCACAGCGGGCTGGCCCACAGGTCTTGCTGAGCCCAGAATTCCAGACTGGGTGGCGAGTGGCTTCTCATTGTTAAGTGATATCTTGGCTTTCAGACTCTGCACTCGTGTCTCCCCCACACTCCGTCCCCCACCCCTGCCCTGAAGGCAGAGCTGTTCTGATGAAAGCAGGTGCCCGAGTAGGAGGCGGGGGAAGAGGGTTGGGGACATACCCAGGATGGTGCCGGGGACCTGTCTGGTTGGCTGCGGCTCCCGCACCACCTGCCTGAGCACTGCTACGCCCGCTGCACCATCCTTGCCCCTCCACTGCCCACCCCTCCCTTAATAGATGAGGAAAGGTCGAGTGACCTGCCCAAGACCAAGTCAACACAAGCAACAGCAGCCAACTTTATGGCAGCTCTGAATAGGGGCTTGGCGTGAGTCTGACCTGGGTTTGAATCCCAGTTCCACGTGATTTGGGGCAAATGATGCAGCCTGTCTACACACCAACCCCTCAACTGTGCAAAGGTGCCAGTCCTTGGACCTGCCTAAGTAGTCTCATTCGTAGCTTTAAAATCGCTTATGTACTGAAGATGCCCAAAATCCCATCTACGGCCTGCATGTCTCTGAACTTCTGACACCACGCTTAGGTGTTTAATAGGCATTTCAAATATAGCAAGGCTAAAATTGAAAACACAAACACACACACACACACACACACACACACACACACACACACACACACACACTTCCACCTCTCAGAGAGATATTCTTCCCATTGCTCAGGTCCAATACCTAGCTTTTATTCTCCCTTAATGTCCTGTGTGTTTTGTTTGTTTATTTTGTTTTCTCCTTAGTACACATCACCATCTAGCATCCTGTATCTTTTACTTATTCATTGCATGTACTGACTGCATCTCTTCCAGGCTGTAAGTTCCTTGAGGGCAGGGGGCTTTGTCTGCCTTGTTCACTGTTCTATACTCAGCATTCAGAACAATGCCTGGAGAACTGGTACAGAGGCTTAATCCATGAAGACTAATGCTAACCTTCCAGGATTGCTACAGGGATAAAAGGAGGTGTAAGCAGGTTTTTAACCACTCTCCTCTTTCTGGGGCTCAAGCTCACGTGGAGGAGTTTTCTCCGCCACCCACCCCCGCAAGTTTGCAAACTTCCCTGCCTTTCAAGCTCAGGGCTGCCCTGGGCTTTGTATCTGCCTGGGGCAACCCCTTGGGCCCCGGGAAGAGCCCTGTGCCCCTGAGGGGTGGTACTCTGTCGGGTTCCCACCACCAAAAAGGAGCCCAGCCATAGCCACCCCTGTCCTTTCAGACACACCTGGAATAAACACAGAGAGGACCAATGACAGCTGAAAAACTGGTTTCCTCAAGGGCGGGGAAAGCTTGCTCTTATTATCAGTCAATAATTTCAAACTCACAGGGAGGTTCCAAGTATAGTGCAAAGAATTTTATTTTCCTAACTGTGAGCTGTTGCCGAGACGCTCCGGGACTTCTGAGCAGAGTAGGGTGTGTTTCCAGGCAGCTGAGATTTCCTCTGACAAAACCAGGTAACTAGGATCGAAATCGAGAAATTAACGTTGGTGAGTGGATGCCAAGATTTCATCTTCACACCATAGTCAAGTTTTCCCAATGACCCTAGTAATGTCCCTTATAGCAAGGGAGCTTGTCCGGAGCCCCAAGTTACCGTGGTTGTTGGGGGTTCAGCTTCCTTCACTCTGGAGCAGTTCCTCACCCTTCCCTTTAATTGCATGACTTGGGCAATCCTGAAGGTTACAGAGCAATTATTTTGTAGTACGTCCCTCAGTTTAGTTTTTTTCTGATAGTTCTCCGTGATTAGATTAAGGTCAGGTGCCTTCGGCAGGAACGTCACAGAAGCAAGGCTGTGTTTTTCTCACTGCATCCTCTCAGGTGGCGAGGGATTTCAATTTGACCCATAACCAATGATATTCACTTGGGTCCCTTAAGGAGCGTGTGCCAGGCTTCTCCACTGGCAAGTCACTTGTTTTCCCTTTGTAATAAGTAAGTGTTCCGTGGAGAGGAACTTCGGGAGGATGTACACGTTCGATTTCTCATCAAACTTTCAAAGTATTAATATATTTACATCAGTAAGGACTTATGGGCTCTTATTTTGTTACATAGTTATAATCTGTGTTCCTCTCCCTCCCCCTCACCCCCCCTTCTCTCTCTCTCCAAAGATATTTATGACAGCTTTATCTATAATAGCCCCAAACTGGAAACAATGCAAATGCTAACCAGCAAAAGAATGGATAGACAAAGTGTGGTCTATCCACGCAATGAAATCCTACGCAGAAATAATAATGAATGAGCTACACATGGATGAGTTTCAAAACCATTACGTTGCAGTTAAAGAAGCCAGAAGCTAGAGTACAAATTGCTTGATTCCAAGCATACAATGTCCTAGAAGAGAAAGAAACTGATCTATGGGGATAGAAATCTGAAGCATCATTTGCCTCCGGGCAGGTGGGATTGACCAGGTAGGGACGCTTTCTGGTGTCGTGGAAACATCCTATATCTGGGGCTGGTTGCCTGGGTATGTACAGTTTAAGTCTAAGTTCTGTACAAATTACTGAATGTAAATTATACACTCAAACAAAAGAGGAACAATCTGGAAAAAAAAAAAAAGCGAATTGAACTGGGCTACTGCTCAAGGGAGACCTCTCCAATTTTTCCATGACTTGTCCTGTGGTTGAGTAAATTTTGCAAAATAGTGTTTCCTCAGCCGTTCCCCAGACATTGCTTCTGGGAGTGACCCAGGTTCAGAGGAGTGCACGTTCCAGGTTCAACGTGCAGGTGAGGGACCTGAAGATTCTTGCTCAGCCGTCTGGCACTGTTAGACCTGGCTATTGCTAACTGATGTTTGAAGGGACGGGGGTGCTGCCTTGCTTCTAATAGACTTGATGGAAGTTTCTACCACTAGGTGAGTTTCCCTGCTGCAGGCCCTTGGGCCATCCCCCAGACGCCTTCTGACCTGCACCAAACGGGGACCCTCCAGCCAATTTTTTTTTTTTTTTTTTTTTTTTTTTTGCAGTACATGGGCCTCTCACTGTTGTGGCCTCTCCCATCGCGGAGCACAGGCTCCGGACGCGCAGGCTCAGCAGCCATGGCTCACGGGCCCAGCCGCTCCGCGGCATGTGGGATCGTCCCAGACCGGGGCACGAACCCGCGTCCCCTGCATCGGCAGGCGGACTCTCAACCACTGCGCCACCAGGGAAGCCCCCTCCAGCCAAATTTAATTCAACTTTGGTCTTCTCAAGCCAAGATATATGAGTTGCACATGGGGTCAGCTCTTTGCTCCATCACATCCATGATTCCCTTGTCATACCTCATAGGTACACTTTGGGCTGTTGGCTTGTCCCCTGGTAAATTCCTGGGGGTGCTGTTCCCTGAGTCAAAGGTAGAGATGATTTCCGGCCAGAGCATTCTGGGTGGCCAGGCAGAGAAGGTGTCTGGGGCCCTGACCCTGGCTTCAGAGTTGGGGGCCCCTAGAGGTTCAAGAAGGCCTTAGGATGGCAGAGGGAGCTAGCTCACCAAGGGGGAAACAAGGGGCTTCAACTGTCTCTCCTTAGGGTCGTTCCCGCTCTTTAATCAAAGAATGGAAGAAATGTGACAAGCCCCCCTCCACGAGCAGCTGAAAGGGTGAGCGCCAAAGACGCAGAATCTTCATTTCCTCTGTCCCCACGGCCCCCAGGCCTTGCTCCCTGCAGTGCCCAGGCCTCAGTGCAGGCCTTCAGGAGACTGGACATTCCGTCAGCCGCGGAATACAATGGAGCCCAGTTTGGGGCGGTGAGTTTCGGGGACCGGTGAGAACTTGCTGGAGAGAAGGAGGTTTCCAGGAGAAGTCCGGGTGGACGTGTAGATGCATCCAGAGGGTGGGGAGGGCAAGCGAGTCCCCAGAGTGTTGGAGCAGGGTAGGCACAGGTCCTCCCACACGACTTGCCCCACAGGCGGCCACAGTAACACGCTGGTCCAAGCCACCCGCCCCCGCCGCATCCTGCCTCTGAGCCTCTGAAGAGAGACCTGGCTGTAGGGATCTCGTTCCAGCCTGATCCCAGCACAGGCTCTTCACAGGGTACCTCTCGTTACAAAGGGTTTTAAACCAAGCAGAGAAGAGTCATTCAACCCAGAAAGGGCTCGGCCCAGAGGGAGGTGACCGTCTTCTCACTTCTATTAGTTTCCTGCGGCTTAAAACAACAGAAAATTATTCTCTCACAGTCTGGAGGTCAGAAGTCCAAAATCAAGGTGTGGGCAGCGTCACTCTCCCTCCAGAGGTTCCAGGGGAGGATCCTTCCTGCCTCTTCCAACTCTGGGATTTCCAGGCGTTCCTTGGCTTGTGGCCGCACCCCTCCAGCCTCCGCCTCCGTCTTCCCACAGCCCTCTCCCCACTTGTGGAATCTTAGTTCCCTGACCAGGGATTGAACCCGGGCCATGGCAGAGAAAGCGCCGAGCCCTAACCAACGGACCACCAGGGAACTACTGCCCCCCACCCCGCCTTTCTCTTACGACACCATTCATTGGATTTAGGACCCACCCAGGTAATCCAGAATGATCTCATCCAGAGATCCTTAACTTAAAATTACATCTGCAGGACTTCCCTGGTGGTGCAGTGGTTAAGAATCCGCCTGCCAATGCAGGGGATGCAGGTTCGAGCCCTAGTCCGGGAAGATCCCACATGCCATGGAGCAACTAAGCCCATGCGCCACAACTACTGAGCCTGCTCTCTAGAGCCTGCGAGCCACAACTACTGAGCCCATGAGCCACAGCTACTGAAGCCTGTGCACCGCGATGAAGAGTACCCCCTGCTCGCCACAACTAGAGAAAGCCTGTGTGCAGCAATGAAGACGCAATGCAGCCAAAAAAAAATTACATCTGCTAAGACCCTTTTTCCAAATAAGGTCACATTCTCAGGCTCCAGGGGCTAAGATGCAGACACATCTTTCTGGGGGACACGATTCAACCCACTGTGTCACTATTTATTTTGGTACACAAATTGCCCCAGATTGGACCAGTGGGAACCTTTCCAACTGACTTCTGTCTCTTTCTATCGGTCTCCATTGCTGTTTGAGCCCCAGCCTGGGATCAGTCCTTTCTCCAGGGAGCTCTGGTTCCTTTAAGGGGAGCCAAGCTCTGGGTGCCTGGTGTGCTCAGAGCCTCTCAGTGGACCGAGCCAGAGAATGTGTGTGTGGGTGTGTGTGTACACGTGTAAGTGTATATAGTATGCACACGTTTGTATGTGTATGTGTATGTCCGCACATGGTTACATCTATATTTCTGTACCTAACCATCTCAATCCACACAGATCTCAATCCAATTCCGACCCAACATCACGGTTTCAAGGTATTGATAGTTTTCTTCCTTTCCACCTTTGTAACTCCCTTCACCAACAGTTGAAAACATGGCTCCGCTATAGTTAATACATTTACTTACTTGTCATTATTACATACAACCCCCCTGTAGGTAATGACCTTGTTAGCACCTGCCAGCTGCCCCCCAGTGAACGATCTCCTCTGCCTGCTCAGGCACCCCTACTCCGTGCCAGACTACCCCTCTATGTGGACGCCCACCTCACTCAACTCTGACCCCTTGTGCTGGGCCACCCTTCCACTCCCCCTGCACGGGTGCCCCCGTCACCCCGCTCGGGCTCCAACACCCCACAGTGGACCCTTCCTGACATGGGCATCCTCCTAATACACACTGGACCCGCTGCCCTCCTGTGCAGACACCCTCTGCTGTGGCTCCCCTCGTGCAGGTGGGCACCCACCTTAACTCACCTCATGGCTTTTATTTATTTATTTATTTATTTAATTTTAATTAATTAATTTTTGACTGCGTTGGGTCTTTGTTGCTGTGCGCGGGCTTTCTCTAGTTGCGGCGAGCGGGGGCTACTCTTCGTTGCGGTGCACGGGCTTCTCATTGCTGTGGCTTCTCTTGTTGCAGAGCATGGGCTCCAGGCATGTGGGCTCAGTAGTTGTGGCTCACGGGCTCAATAGTTGTGGCTCATGGGCTCTAGAGCGCAGGCTCAGTACTTGTGGCGCGCAGGCTTAGCTGCTCTACAGCACGTGGGATCTTCCCAGACCAGGGCTCGAACCCGTGTCCCCTGCATTGGCAGGCGGAGTCCTAACCACTGCGCCACGAGGGAAGCCCCACCTAATGGCTTTTAGACTGGAACTTTCAAGAATGGAAGGGAAGGGCTTCCCTGGTGGCGCAGTGGTTGGGAGTCAGCCTGCCGATGCAGGGGACACGGGTTCGTGCCCCGGTCTGGGAGGATCCCACGTGCCGTGGAGCGGCTGGGCCCGTGGGCCATGGCCGCTGGGCCTGCGTGTCCGGAGCCTGTGCTCCGCAACGGGAGAGGCCACAACAGTGAGAGGCCCGCGTACCGCAAAAAAAAAAAGAATGGAAGGGAAGAGAGAAAGGGAGAAGAAGAGCAGAATTGGTTTAAAAGGGTTTAAAACCCTTCCTGGAAGTGAGAAAAAGTAACTGCAGCAAAAGAAAAAGGACAGAGTTGTTTCCAAATTAAGACCGGCTGCCCGGGGGGTGATGCAGGTAAAGCCGTGGGCACAGGGCACAGGGCTCTGGTGTCAGGTGAGGCAGGAGTCCCTGGCTCCCACCATCGCTTCTGAGCTCTGCCTCTTCATTTTATCTGGGAACAGAGTTTCCAACGATGAAATAAAACTTAAGGGCAAAGACGCTCTGTCAGGAGAGGTACCAGTATCAGGTTCAGGTCGGCATTCTGCAAATGCTTGCTTATTTAATTAAAATAATAATACCATACATCCATGTTCATAGCAGAATTATTCACAACAGCCAAAAGGTGGAAGCAACCCAAGGGTCCATGGATGGATGAATGAATAAGCAAAACGTGGTCCATCCACACAGTGGAACATTATTCGACCTGAACGAGGCAGGAAATTCTCACATGCACTACAATGTAGATGAACATTAAGGACATTATGCTAAGCAAAATAGACCAGCCACAAAGAGACAGATACTGTATGATTCCACTTATATGAGGTCCTAGAGTAGTGAAAATCATAAAGACAGAAAGTAGAATGGTGGTTTCCAGGGGGCTGGGGGAGGGGGATGGACAGTGAGTGTTTAAAGGGGACAGAGTTTCAGTTTGGGATGATGAAAAGTGTTCTGGAGATGGATGGTGGTGACGGCTGCACAACAATGTGAATGTGCTTAATGCCGCTGGAGCGTGAGCCTGGGTGGGGCAGCTGAGGCCCCCCCTAAAGGGGGCTGCCTGCCAATAGCACACCAGCAGCTGGGCAACATGTCTTCCATTCCTGGAGGGGATCCAAGTGGTGCAACGGAGCACACACCATACTCTACCCCTTTACCGCTTGGACCCCTCTCCATGTAGGGAGCAGCTTCTCCAGGGTTCAGGTGGATCACTTTTCCCAGGGGAGACTTAGGAGAGAAGGTTAATGGGTGAACTACAGCTCTGGCCACTGCAGCTGGTCTTGGGACACGATGATATTTATTGTCTCCACAGTTATTTCTGCAGGGCCAGTCTCGGTGTGACCCAGACCCTCATCCTTGGTCACCATGATTTTCTCAGGCTAAGGCTGTACACTTGGGCAAGAGAGTAGCAAGAGAAGTAGTTTTTCTAGATACCAAGTGCATTCCTCCCTGCCCATTATGTAACAGTGGCTCTCTCTCCTGACCATCACCCTACCAAGGTGGTGGTTTCTCCTATCTGCTGGTCCCTGGACACAAGGAGCCTGATGTGCCCAGGTGGCAGCCATAGCTTCCGGTTCAATGGGCCTCTTGCTGTGTCACCTGGTAGAAAACTCCCCCCTTTGGGGAAGTCTCTGACCCTGAAGAACTCACAGTAGTGGAAGTGGGAGGTACAAAACCCCTAAGTGGGTTGCTGGGAGTGATGACAAGCAGGGCCAGTCCTCGGTTACTGAACTAGTGTCTTCTTCCTACAAGGGACACAACTCCTTAGAAAGGTCGTTGATTTAAAGCACAGACTGCCTTCTGGGAGATGGTATCCCGTCTGTACCAGGTTCTCACCTACAGCCTGACTCTTTGGCTGTGCCTTCGGCAGGCCCTTATGTTGCTCCACCGCACCAGCAGCTTGAGGGGCACTGGTGTGTGATATGTCCAGTGGATCCCACGGTCATGTGGCCACTGCTGCCCGTCCTTTGTTGTAAACTGAGTCCCTTGGATGTAACGGTATGGGGGGACCCTGTGCTGATGGATCACCCTGTAAGCCGTGGTGCCAGCTGAGGCTCTGCAGGGAGAGGATCAAACTCATACCCAGAATATGCCTATTCTTGTCAAGAGGAAACCTGGCCCTTCGTGTTGGAAGGGGTCCAAAGTAGTCAACTTGTCATCAAGTGGCTAGCTGGTCTCTTTGAGGCCTCATCAGGGACCCAGTTTTAGTCTTAGAGTAATAGGGAAGAACATTTCGTATTCTGTTACAAGTTAACCACTAAAGGGATGTTGCCTATAAGCTTAAATTATACATAATGGCCCATCTCTGGGAACCCTGCCTCCCAGGTGATGAGCATTAAGCTACAGTATCTTTGTTTAGCTCACAGGAAACATCCTGACCAGGTCTACCGGTGAATGACTGCAGGGAGGAAGAAATTAACACATCCCCTCCGGAGGCTGACCAGAACTGGAAAGTGTTTGACTTTACTCCCCTCCCCTTTTAGTATCAAAGAAGCCTGAATTCTAACTCAGGCAAGATGGTTCTTTGGGACATGAGTCCGCCACCTTCTCGGTCTGCTGGCTTTCCAAATAAAGTCACTATTCCTTGTCCCAACAACTCGTCTCTCAACTTATTGGCCTGTCGTGCGGTGAGCGGTACAAGCAACATCGCTGCTTGCAGGTTAGACTTTTGGCAGAAGCAGTGGCTAGATCAGTCTTGGTAGGTGAGTGTACATGCTGTTGGCCCACACACAGCCTCCATCCCTGCCACCATGGCTGCTCCATTCATGCGCCCAGTGTGCCAGCGCTAGGGTGGCTGTTGAGAGAAGCTGGCTGGTGTCAGCTGGCGGGTCATTCTGTCCACTTGTTTGCTGACTCTTCTGTGTGGACGTTTGCTGGTGGATGTGTTAATATGCAATACAAAGATCCTTGCACTGCATTCATGCATACCTCCATATAGCCACCCACCTGCCTCTACCCCTTGGTCCCCAGTCTTCCAAATCTTCTCCTCCCGGGTCCACTAAGCAGCCAGCCAAACCACTCACCGCTGCCCATGAGTCTATATATGCTCTAACTTGGCCAATTCTCTCTCTATACAAAGTGGATGATCCAAGAATGGCCTTGGCAATGGATGCAATGACTCAGCAGAAGAGCGTAGACGGAAAAGAGGGTTTAGGACGAAATGCCAAGAAAGGTTCAGATTTAACGGGTGGGCAGAGGCAGACAAGTGCACAGTGGAAGCCAAGAAGATGCTTCCAGAGAAGTGGGAGGAAACCCAGGAGATGTGGCCGCATGGAAGTGACAAGAAGAGATCGTTACAAGAAGGAGGATGGGCCAAATGCTGGAAGAGGTATGACCGCAAACAAAGGAAGACAATCTGGACACTATAAATATGCCTTGGTTTTTGTAACAGGGAAGGGAGAGCCTGATGTGGACAAGCACAGTTTCAGGGGAGTGGTGGGAGTGGCGACCCGATTGAGAGGGTTAAATGGCGAGCAGAGGGGATGAACGGAGTTGGAGTGTGTAGGCGAGCCTTTGAACAAGGGCTTAGAAGGATAGGAAGTGCGTTCCAATGGCACCCAGTTTCTCTGTGAAGATGGAGGTGAGGTTGCCAGCTAAGAGTAAGTGGAGGAAAAGGTGAGCAATTTGAGGACAGTGGAGAAGGTCCTCGTGTGGAGGAGGGGAGAGCAGCTTAGGAAAATGGGAAGCCTTACTCAAAGCAGCTGAAGGGAATTGTGAATTGGTGGTGGAACCACCTACATCACCATGAGATTGCTTCCAACAGCACTTGGCATCTCCATGAAGGAGGCAGACGGCTGGATTCTGTGGCTTTTCCAGGCAGGTGGCTGAAAGCGCAGGGGCCAAGAGAGTAAGGATCGGATTAGACACCTTTCATGGGCTCTGCACACTCCATGACCTTCTCATCCATAAGAACCGTGCCCTCAGCCTCCACAGGGGTCATTTCTGGCATGACTCTGCCCCCATGGCCAGGGGTGGTCATCTGACCCAAGTTCAGCCAATCTCTCTCCCAGGGAGATTCTCATTCTCAGTTTCAACCAACACTACCATGTGCCAGGTCCTGGGGAAATAACGGCAAACATGAGAGACAAGGTTCCTGAACTCAAGGAGTTTATGGTCTAAGAGGGGAGATGGACATTCAACAACTAAACAAACAAAGAAACAAAATAATTAGGGATGTGATAAAGGGGATGAAAGAGGCAAAGTGGCCGTTGGGATGGTAAATGATGCTGATGGATGCCTGCCTTTTTGTTTTTTAATTTTTATTTATTTTTTTGGCTTCACTGCAAAGTTTGCAGCATCTTAGTTCCCCGACCAGGGATTGAACCCGGGTCCTTGGCAGGGAATGCCCAGAGTCCTAACCACTGGACCGCCAGGGAATTCCCAAGATGCCTGCCTTTGACAGAGTGGTCAAGGTCAAACTCTCCGAGCAGGTGGCATGTAAGCTGAGACCTGAAGTGTGAGAAGGACCCAGCCACACAAAGAACTTGGATGAGGTATTCCCAGCAAAGGGACAAGCAAACCCAGAGCCCAGAGTGAGAAAGAGCTTGGTGTGGTCCCCTAGGAAGTGTCAGAAGACCATGGACACTGGAGCATGCTGAGCAAGTGGGAGACATCCAGAGATGAAGTTGGAGAAAAGAGTAGATGTTGGATCACATAGGACCCTTTAAGTTTTGCTGAAGAACCTGGATTTTATTTGAAGTACAATGAGAAGCCAAGAGGGACATGATCCTGTTTTCTGGGCAATATTTTCTTTTTATATAATTCCAAACAAAATTGCAAGTCTAGTACAAGAAATTCCTAATATACCCATTCCTCATATTCACCAATTATTTATATTCTCCTTCTCTGTTGCAGTTATACAGTTGCTGTAAATACTGAATCATTGCTCTTGGGAGAGATACAGGGCTATGTTCCTGCGAGTCTCTGGCAACAGCATTTTCATCAACTGATCAATATGCAACCTTGTTTTGTGTTTCTGTTTAAAGATAACTTATTTAATATATATTGTGGATTCATCAACACCGAGCCCACGGCCAACAGCATGACAGCTCATGCCTGAAGGAAGCTCATGTAACACACGTGATTTCTCCATGAAGCACACGTGATTTCTCCATGAAGCACATCATAGCCTTCTTGTGCTTAGGGGCACCAGACAGCCCTTCAGCACTATGCCTGGGGGCTAGTTTGTTTTGTTTTCTGTTTTCTTATTTTTTTTGACTGTGCTGGGTCTTCATTGCTGCCCTCGGGCTTTCTCCAGTTGCGATGAGAGGGGGCTACTCTTCGTTGTGGTGCGAGGGCTTCTCATTGCGGTGGCTTCTCTTGCTGCGGAGCACGGGCTCTAGGCGCGTGGGCTCAGTAGTTTTGGCATGCAGGCTCTAAAGCACGGGCTCAGTAGTTGTGGCGCACGGGCTTAGTTTTTCCGCAACATGTAGGATCTTCCCGGACCAGGGCTCGAACCCGTGTCCCCTGCAGTGGCAGACGGATTCTTAACCACTGTGCTGCCAGGGAAGTCCTTGCCTGGGGGCCGTTTTAAATAGCAAGATCACCAACAAAAAGCACAAAAATGCGAAAACATGGCATTAACTAGACTGTGAAAAGGACATTTATTTACAGTATGAGATGGGGAACAAGAAGGAGGGGCATCACCTAGTTTGACCTCGGCTGGCACCGGGGCCTCTGCAGACTCAACATTCTCACCTCTGTGCACACATGCGCGTCCACAAATGACCGCAAAAGCACCCAAGTATCGATTTTAGAGCTACAAATACATTTCTGCTAGAGGGGAATCTGCAAATACGGAATCCACGAATAGGGTGGATCGACCGCATGGACGTACTGTTGACCTTTAAAAATAAAATAGCCAGTTATTTTACCAGCAAATGAGTTTATGTGGGAATAGCAGCAGAATTGCAATTCGGGACTTGCAAGCAATGGCAAAGCCATAGGCAAGTCCAGAGAACAAAGGAGGGGAGCATTACTTGGTAGAGAAAAAGGAGGAAGGTGTCAGGAGCTGCTATGAACAAAAAGTCCATTGGAAGGGAGCAAGAGGCTGGGGTGGTTTCTTTTTTTTCTTTTCTGTTTTATGCTGTATGATTCCATTTATGTAACATTATTGATGTGAAGAAATTACAGAGATGCGGGACAAATTAATTATTTTCAAGGATTAGGGATGGTGGGGAGGGAGGAGATAAGATCTATACCTACACCTCCTCAAGGTAACATGAAGAACATCTTTTACTTCTGTTTCCTGATTGTAGGGTGTGAATCTATGCATGTGATAACATGACATAGGAGCACACACACACAGCCAGGGTGTTTTTTTGTTTTTTGGGTGTTTTTTTTTGCGGTACGCCGGCCTCTCACTGTTGTGGCCTCTCCTGTTGCAGAGCACAGGCTCCGGACGCGCAGGCTCAGTGGCCATGGCTCACCGGCCCAGCCGCTCTGCGGCACGTGGGATCCTCCCAGACCAGGGCACGAACCCGTGTCCCCTGCATCGGCAGGCGGACTCTCAACCACTGCGCCACCAGGGAAGCCCCCAGGGTGTTTTCTTATTGGCTGAGTCGCCCGGTGGCATCTCGTTGGCCAGGCCGTGGTCAGGGGAGAAGGAAACCTTCCTTCCTCCTGCTGGGGTAATAAAGTAAGCTTCTTCCCACCCAGAATTAAGCTGCAACTGGTGTTCTGTGGGCGAGAGCTCCCCCTTCTGGCTTCCCATCTTGAATGAGGTTTCCTTTATTTATTTTCGCAATATGTATACATAAATATTATTTTTTACCTTTTCAGTAGTATGTTGGAAACATCGTGTCTCTGCACCCCTGAGTACTTCAGTGTATTTCCAAAATGGCCATTCTCTTACATAATCACAGTACAGTTTTCAAAAGCAAGAAATTTACCAGTGGCACTGGGGAGGGGAGGCAAATCAATCAATCAATTAACTATAGTTTAATAAAAAAAAGAAACTTAGCAGTGATACAATACTATTATTTAATAGCTTTTCCCCCCAGTCCAGCACCAGTCCACGATCACATATTCCATGACTTTTGCTGTCATGTTGTCATATCTTTTAGTCCCTCGGTCTTTCTTTGCCTTTTGTGATCCTGTTTTGTAGAATATCCTTCAGTTTGGGTTTTCTGATGTTTCCTCATGATTAGATTTAAGTTGTGCATTTTTTAAAAAATAAATTTATTTATTTTATTTATTTATTTTTTTTGGCTGTGTTGTGTCTTCGTTGCTGTATGCGGGCTTTTCTCTGGATGCGGCGAGCAGGGGCTACTTTTCATTGTGTTGCACAGGCTTCTCATTGCAGTGGCTTCTCTTGTTCCAGAGCACAGGCTCTAGCCACGCGGGCTTCAGTAGTTGTGGCACACAAGCTCAGTAGTTGTGGCTCACGGGCTCTAGAGCACAGGCTCAGTAGTTGTGGCGCACGGGCTTAGTTGCTCTGCGGCATGTGGGATCTTCCCAGACCAGGGCTTGAACCTGTGTCTCCTGCATTGGCGGGTGGATTCTTAACCACTGTCCCACCAGGGAAGTCCCTCATGTAGTTTTAGTTTGCATTTCCCTAGTGACTAATGATGTTGAACCTTTTTTCATGGGCTTGTCATTTTTATATCTTCTTTGTTGAATTGTCCGCCCAAATCTTTTGCCCATTTTTAAATTGGATTGTTTGTTTTCTTATTGTTTAGTTTTGAGGGTTCTTTACATATTCTGAATACAAATCCTTTTTCAGGTCGGTTATTTGTACATTTTTCCCAATCTATGTCATATCTCATTCTTTTAACAACGTCTTTTGCAGAACAAGTTTTTTATTTTGATGAAGTCCAATTTATCGATTTTTTTCTTTTAAGCATCATGATTTTGGTGTTGTAACTAAGAATTCTTTGGCTGACTCAACATCATAAAGGTTTTCTCCCATGTTTTCTTCTAAGAGTTTTATAGTTGTATGTTTTACATTGAACTCTGTGCTCCACATTTTGTTAATTTTTATATAAGGTGTGAGATACAGGTTGAGGATTTTTTTCTTTTCCTCCTCTCTCTGTCTTTTTTTTAAATATGGATGTCCAGTTGTTCCAGTGCCATTTGTTGAAAGACTATTCTTTCTTGACTTGCCTTTTCATCTTGTTTAAAAATCTGGGGAGTATGTGTAAGTTTTTCAACTTTGTTCTTTTTCAACTTTGTTTTGCTATTCTAATTCCTTTGTCTTTCCATATAAATTTTAAAATCAGATTTTGATGGTGATCAAATGCAATCTATAGATTAATTTGTAGAGAATTGCCATCTTAACGACATATATATATCAAGCCTTCCAAACCATGAACACAGTATCCGTTTTTTAGGTCTTATTTGATTTCTTTCATCAGCATTTTGTAGTTTTCAGCTTATAGATTCTATACATACTTTGTTAGATTTAAACTTAAATATTTAAAACTTTTGGGAGTTGTTTTAAATGGTGTGAGTTTCACTGCCCTTGTTCGTTACTAGTGATCCCTGAGCTCATTAAAAACTTCATGACAGGGCTTCCCTGGTGGCGCAGTGGTTGAGAGTCCACCTGCCGATGCAGGGGACACGGGTTCGTGCCCTGGTCCAGGAAGATCCCACATGCCGCAGAGCGGCTAGGCCCATAAGCCATGGCCGCTGAGCCAGCATGTCCGGAGCCTGTGCTCCGCAAAGAGAGAGGCCATGACAGTGAGAGGCCCACATAACGCAAAAAAAAAAAAAAAAAAAAAAAAAAAACTTCATGACAGGGCTTCCCTGGTGGAGCAATGGTTGAGAATCCACCTGCCAATGCAGGGGACGCGGATTCATGCCCCGGTCCGGGAAGATCCCACGTGCTGCGGAGCGGCAGGGCCTGTGAGCCATGGCTGCTGAGCCTATGTCTGGAGCCTGTGCTCTGCAACGGGAGAGGCCACAACAATGAGAGGCCCGCATACCACAAAAATAATAATAATAATAAAATAAAATAAACAGGAAAGTATGGCCCATTCACAGGAAAAATAAAAAAATCTTAACTGAATACGTCCCTTAGGAAGCCTAGAAATTGCAATTGCCAGTCAAGAACATTAAATCAATTGTCCCAAATATGCTCAATGAGCTGAAGGGAACCATGGACAAAGAACTAAAGGAAATCAGGAGAACAATGTTTGAAGAAAATGAGAATATCAATAAAGAGATAGAAAATATAAACAAGGAGAACTAAACAGAAATTCTGAAGCTGAAAAGTATAATAGTTGAAGTGAGAAATTCACTAGAGTGGCTCTATAGCAGACTTGAGCAGACAGAGAAAAGGATCAGTGAGACAATTTAAATTATCCAGGCAGAAAGAAAAAAGAATGAGTAAAAATGAGCAGAACCTAAAGGATCTATAGGACACCATCAAACATACTAACATATGCATTATAGGAGTCTGAGAAGGAGAAGAGAGAAAGAGGCAGAAAATGTATTTGAAAATGAAATGGCTGAAAACATCCCAAGTCTGTAGAAAGCATGAATATGTGTATCCAAGAAGCTCAACAAATGCCGAGTAGGATAAATCCAAAGAGATCCACACCAAGACATATTACAGTGAAACTGTCAAAATCCAAAGACAAAGAGAGAATTTTGAAAGCAGCAAGAGCAAAGCAACTCATCACATACCAGGGATCCTCAATGAGATTAACACCTGATTTCTCCTCAAAAACCATGGATGCCAGAAGGTAGCGGGATGATATATATAAAGTCCTGAAAGAAAAACAAAAAACTGTCAACCAAGAATTCTACATCAGCTAAACTGTCCTTCAAGAATGAGGGAGAAATTAAGATATTTCCAGCTAAACAAAAGCTGAGGGAGTTTATTAACAGTAGACCTTCCCTACAAGAAATGCTGAAAGGAGTCCTCCAGGCTGAAATACAGGGATACCAGACTGTAACCCAAAGCTGTAAGGAGAAATAAAGAACATTGGTAAATGTAACTATATAGGTAAATATAGAAGCCAGTATTATTGTACTTTGAATTTGTAACTCACATTTTTTTCTAATGTGATATAAAAGATACATGCATAAAATAACAATTATAAATCTCTGTGAACGGGCAATGTATAAAGATGTAATCTATGACAAGAACAATATAAAGGGGTAAGGGTAGGGATATATAGGAGCAGAGTGTTGGTATATTATTGAAACAAAGTTGATATCATTCAGACTAGGTTGTTATGAGTTTAAGATGTTAACTGTAGCCCCCAAGGTATCCACTAAGAAAATAACTAAAACTATAGAGAAAAGGAAAGAAGAAGGGAATCAAAATTGTTTTCTACAAAAAAAAATCAAATAAATAACCAAAAAATAGGCAGTAATGGATAAATTGAAGAACAGAAAAAGATAAGAAAACAATAGCTAAATGGCAAAGTAAATCTTTCCTTATTAGTTATTGCTTTAAAAGTAAATGGATTAAACTCTCTAAAAGGCAGAGATTGACATATTGGATTAAAAAAGAACATGATCCATCTCTATGCTGTCTATAAGAGACTCATTTCAGATATAAAGACACAGGGGGGTTGAAAGTAAAAGTATGGAAAAAGATATTCCATGCAAATAGTAACCAAAAGAGGGCTGAGAGGGCTCTATAATTTTCAAACAAAATAGACTTTAAGTCAAAGATGATTATAAGCAATAATAAGGATGTTACATATATTGATAAAGATTCAATCCAGCAAGAAAATATAGTAATAATAAACATATACTCACCTAGCAAAGGAGCCCCAAAATGTATGAAGCAAAAATTAACAGAATTGAAGGGTGATAGAGATGGTTCTATAATAATATTTGGACATTTCAATACCTGTCAATAATGGATAGGACAACACAACAGAAGACCAATATGGAAATAGAAGACTTGAACAATATTATAAACCAATTAGACCTAGCAGACATATACAGAACACTCCATACAACAACACAGAATACATGTTCTTCTCAAGTAGGTATGGAACATTCTCTGGGATAGATTTGTTAGACCACAAAACAAGTCTTAATAAATTGTAAAAGATTGAAATAATATAAAGTATTTCTTCTGATCACAATTGAAAGAAACTAGAATCCAGCAACAGAACGAAAACTGGAAAATTCACAAATATGTGGAAATAAAACAACATGCCCAGAAACAAAGAACGGGTTAAAGAAGAAACTACAAAGGAAATTAGAAGATACCTTGAGATGAATGAAAATGAAAACATGGCATGCCAAAACTTATGGGATGCAGCAAAAGCAGTGCTGGTGGGAAATTTATAGCTATAAATGCCTATGTTAAAAAAGAAGAAGGATCTTAAATCAGTAACCTAACTGTACACCTTAAGAACTAGGAAGAGAAGAGCAAACTAAACCCAAAGCTAACAGAAGGAAGAAAAATAATAAACCTTAGAGTGGACATAATCAAAATAGAGAACAGAAAAACAGTAGGGAAAGTCAATGGAAAGACCAAAAATTGACAAACCTGTAGCTGATTGAGAAAAAAAAAAGGAAGAAGACTCAAATTACTAAAATCAGAAGTGAAAGGACAAATATTGTTTGGTTTTGCTGACATGATTCTACCATATCTAAAATAGACAGAGCTTCCCTGGTGGCGCAGTGGTTAAGAATCCCCCTGCCAAGGCAGGGGACAAGGGTTCGAGCCCTGGTCCAGGAAGATCCCACATGCCGCGGAGCAACTAAGCCCATGTGCCACAACTACTGAAGCCTGCATGCCTAGAGCCCATGCTCTGCAACAAGAGAAGCCACTGCAATGAGAAGCCCGTGCACCGTGACGAAGAGTAGCCCCCACTTGCTGCAACTAGAGAAAGCCCACGCACAGCAACAAAGACCCAATGCAGCCCAAAATTAATTAATTAATTATAAAAAGTTTATAAAAACAAAATAGGCAAATTCATAAAAACAGAAAGTAGAATGGGTTGCCTGGGGCTGGGGGAGGTGGAAATTGAGAGTTATTGCTAAATGAGAACAGAGTTTCTGTTTAGGATGATGAAAAATTTCTAGGAATAGATAGTGGTGATAGTTATACAACATTGTGAGTGTACTTGATGCCACAGAACTTGAATAGTTTAAAATAGTTAGAATGGGGACTTTCCTGGAGGTTCAGTGGTTAAGACTCCTCGCTCCCAATGCAGGGGGCCCAGGTTGGCTCCCTGGTTAGGGAACTAGATCCTGCATGCCACAACTAAAAAAGATCCTGCATGCCACAATGAAGATCCCACAAGCTACAACTAAGACCCAGTGCAGACAAATAAATAAATTTTTTAAATTAAAAAATAAACACAATAATAGTGGGGATCTTTAACACCTCACTTACACCAATGGACAGATCATCCAAACAGAAAAATAATAAGGAAACACAAGCTTTAAATGACACAACAGACCAGATAGATTTAATTGATATTTATAGGACATTCCAACCAACAGAACATTCTCCAGGATAGATCACGTCTTGGGTCACAAATCAAGCCTCTGTAAATTTAGGAAAACTGAAACCATATCAAGCATCTTTTCTGACCACAACGCTATGAGATTAGAAATCAATTACAGGGAAAAAAACATAAAAAACACAAACACATGGAGGCTAAACAATGTGTTACTAAATAACCAAAAGATCACTAAAGAAATCAAAGAGGAAATCAAAAAATACCTAGAGACAAATGACAATGAAAACACGACGATCCAAAACCTAAGCGATGGGGCTTCCCTGGTGGCACAGTGGTTGAGAGTCCGCCTGCCGATGCAGTGGACACGGGTTCGTGCCCCAGTCCGGGAAGATCCCACATGCCGTGGAGTGGCTGGGCCCGTGAGCCATGGCCACTGGGCCTGCACGTCCGGAGCCTGTGCTCCGCAATGGGAGAGGCCACAACAGTGAGAGGCCCACGTACCGCAAAATAAACCCCAAAAAACCAAAAACAAAACCTATGCGATGCAGCAAAAGCAGTTCTAAGAGGGAAGTTTATAGCTATACAAACCTACCTCAAGAAACAAGAAAAATCTCAAATAAACAATCTAACGTTACACCTAAAGGAACTAGAGAAAGAAGAACAAACAAAACCTAAAGTTAGCAGAAGGAAAGAAACCATAAAGATCAGAGCAGAAATAAATGAAATAGAAACAAAGAAAACAATAGCAAAGGTCAATAAAACTAAAAGCTGGTTCTCTGAGAAGATTAACTAAATTGAAAAAGTATTAGCCAGACATTAAGAAAAAGAGGGAGAGGACTCAAATCAAAAGTAGAAATGAAAAAGGAGGAGTAATAACAGACACCACAGAAATACAAAGCATCCTAAAGGACTACTACAAGCAACTCTATCCTAATAAGATGGACAACCTGGAAGAAATGGACAAATTCTTAGAAAGGTATAACCTTCCAAGACTGAACCAGGAAGAAATAGAAAATATGAACAGACCAATCACAAGTAATGAAATTGAAACTGTGATCCAAAATCTTCCAACAAACAAAAGTCCAAGACCAGATGGCTTCACAGGTGAATTCTATCAAACATTTAGAGAAGAGCTAACACCCATCCTTCTCAAACTCTCCCAAAAAATTGCAGAGGAAGGAAAACTCCCAAACTCATTCTATGAGGCCACCATCAACCTGATACCAAAAGCAGACAAAGATACAACAAAAAAAGAAAATTACAGAATATCACTGATGAATATAGATGCACAAATCTTCAACAAAATACTAGCAAACAGAATCCAACAACACATTAAAAGGATCATACACTATGATCAAGTGGGATTTATCCCAGAGATGCAAGGATTCTTCAATATACGCAAATCAATCAATGTGATACACCATATTAACAACTTGAAGAATAAAAACCATATGATCATCTCAATAGATGTAGAAAAAGCTTTTGACAAAATTCAACACCCATTTATGATAAAAAAAACTCTCCAGAAAGTGGGCA
The DNA here is from genome assembly GCF_949987515.2 of Delphinus delphis. Taxonomy (NCBI): domain Eukaryota; kingdom Metazoa; phylum Chordata; class Mammalia; order Artiodactyla; family Delphinidae; genus Delphinus; species Delphinus delphis. Next base: position 105,506,089 of record NC_082690.1, read on the forward strand.
TAGAGGGAACCTACCTCAACATAATAAAGGTCACATATGACAAACCCACAGCCAACATCGTTCTCAATGGTGAAAAACTGAAAGCATTTCCTCTAAGATCAGGAGCAAGACAAGGATGTCCACTCTCACCACTATTATTCAACATAGTTTTGGAAGTCCTAGCCACAGCAATCAGAGAAGAAAAGGAAATAAAAGGAATACAAATTGGAAAAGAAGAAGTAAAACTGTCACTGCTTGCAGATGACATGATGCTATACATAGAGAATCCTAAAGATGACACCAGAAAACTACTAGAGCTAATCAATGAATTTGGTAAAGTTTCAGGATACAAAATTAATGCACAGAAATCTCTTGCATTCCTATACACTAATGATGAAAAATCTGAAAGAGAAATTAAGGAAGCACTCCCATTTACCATTGCAACAAAAAGAATAAAATACCTAGGAATAAACCTACCTAGGGAGACAAAAGACCTGTATGCAGCAAACTATGACACTGATGAAAGAAATTAAAGATGATACCAACAGATGGAGAGATATAGCATGTTCTTGGATTGGAAGAATCAATATGTGAAATGACTGTGCAACCCAAAGCAATCTACAGATTCAATGCAATCCCTATCAAATTATCAATGGCATTTTTTACAGAACTAGAACAAAAAATCTTAAAATTTGTATGGAGACACAGAAGACCCCGAATAGCAAAAGAGGTCTTGAGGGGAAAAAATGGAGCTGTAGGAATCAGACTCCCTGACTTCAGACTATACTACAAAGCTACAGTAATCAAGACAATATGGTACTGGCACAAAAACAGAAATACAGATCAATGGAACAGGATAGAAAGCCCGGAGATAAACCCACAAACCTATGGTCAACTAATCTGTGACAAAGGAGGCAAGGATATACAATGGAGAAAAGACAGTCTCTTCAATAAGTGGTGCTGGGAAAACTGGACAGCTACATTAAAAGAATGAAATTAGAACACTTCCTAACACCATACACAAAAATAAACTCAAAATGGATTAGAGACCTAAATGTAAGACCGGGCACTATAAAACTCTTAGAGGAAAACATAGGAAGAACACTCTTGGACATAAATCACAGCAAGATATTTTTTGATCCACCTCCTAAAGTAATGGAAATAAAAATAAACAAATGGGACCTAATGAAACTTTAAAGCTTTTGCACAGCAAAGGAAACCATAAACAAGATGAAAAGACAACCCTCAGAATGGGAGAAAATATTTGCAAATGAATCATCAGACAAAGGATTAATCTCCAAAATATATAAACAGCTCATGCAGCTCAATATTAAAAAAAACAAACAACCCAATCAAAAAATGGACAGAAGACCTAAATAGACATTTCTCCAAAAAAGACATACACATGGCCAAGAGGTACATGAAAAGCTGCTCAACATCACTAATGATTAGAGAAATGCAAATCAAAACTACAATGATGTATTACCTCACACCAGTTAGAATGGGCATCATCAGAAAATCTACAAACAACAAATGCTGGAGAGGGTGTGGAGAAGAGGGAACCCTCTTGCCCTGTTGGTGGGAATGTAAATTGATATAGCCACTATGGAGAACAGTATGAATGGTCCTTAAGGAACTAAAAATAGTATTACCATATGACCCAGCAAGCCCACTACAGGCATGTATCCAGAGAAAACCATAATTCTAAAAGACACGTGCACCCCAATGTTCATTGCAGCACTATTTACAATAGCCAGGTCATGGAAGCAACCTAAATGTCTATCAACAGATGAATGGATAAAGAAGATGTGGTACATATATACAATGGAATATTACTCAGCCATAAAAAGGAACGAATTTGGGTCATTTGTAGAGACGTGGATGGACCTAGAGACTGTCATACAGAGTGAAGTAAGTCAGAAAGAGAAAAACAAATATCGGATATTAATGCATATATGTGGAACCTAGCAAACGGTACAGATGAACCGGTTTGCAGAGCAGAAATAGAGACACAGATGTAGAGAACAAATGTATGGACACCAAGCGGGGAAAGCGGTGGGGGGTCGGGGGTGGTGGTGTGATGAATTGGGAGATTGGGATTGACGTGTATACACTGATGTTTATAAAATGGATGACTAATAGGACAACAAATAAATAAATAAACATTTTTTAAAAATCATGGAATTAAAAAAAAAGAATCCTTCCTGGTACCCCCTCCACCTCCACCAACTGCCTGGCCCTACGCCAGTCCCCAACCTCTTGTGATGGTTGCCATGGTCGCTGCCCACTTGCTCACCTGCCTGCCTTCCTCCACCCTCCTCCACTGGACTCGGCTGAAGCCGCCCTCATGAGGCTACCTGGGACGTCCTGGGACAAGTGGCCACCACTCCTTTGTTCCTTTCTTGCCTGGGTGACAGGGTTGTCCACTCCTTCTCGAAACAGTCTCTTTTCTCGGACTCTCTTGGCGGAAGAAGCCGCGCTTTCTCTCTCCTTCTCTGGGAGGCCAGGTTGGTCTCCTCTGTCTCTTCCTCCCCTCCTGCCCCTGGCTGTCTCTGCGCTGGTGGCTCCTGATTTTTCTCTCCTTGGGGACCTTCCTGAACTTCAGATTCATATCCTATGTCCTTCTGACACCTAACAGACATCTCAGCCTCAGGACATCCATAGAAGAACTCTATTTCCTGCCCGTTCCTACCCCCAAGTCCTCCCACATCCCCCCATCAGGAGGCAGGGAAGCCTCCATGTAAGAGTGTGGAAACCGGGGTGGCATCCCTGGATATGAATCGGGATCTGCCCCCTGCCAGCTGTGTGAAGCGGGGCAGGATCACACATCCACCGGGCCTCAGCGTACCCTCTGTGGTGGGGGGTGCGGAATGGTCAGGAGAGCGCTATCTCACAGGGTCATAGTCAGCATGAAATGAGTTAACGTGTAAGGAGCCATGGTTCACTGCTCCCCACCTCCCAGGAAATGACATCACCAGCATCCCAGGTCATCAAGCCAAAAACACAGGGGTCATCCCGGCTTCTGCTCTGTGCGTGTGGGATGTGTGTAAAGAAACAGTGGCAGTCCTGCTGACTCAGCTTCCAAAACCTGTCCCCAAGTTCATGGGCTTCTCTCCATCTGTGAGCACACCCTGGTCCAGGCCATGTCATCACTCCCCTGGGCAGCGGAGCAGCTTCCCAGCCTCCCATACACGCTGCCGCCAATCTGCCACTCCCTCCACAGGTTGCAACCAGAGCGATCTTTCACTTAAGAGAGTTAAATCAAACTCTACTGTCCTCCTTTCCCTTCTTCTAACATTTTATCATGGAAACTGCCAGACATACATAAACACAGAGGGGGTCGGATGACCTGCAATGAACTTACATGCATCTTCCATATTCAGCAATACGACGATGAGTCTTCCCTCCACACACCCCCCAAGCTCCCCTCCTGCACCCCAGACAGCACATCACCTCATCTGTACAAACTCCACTCGACAAAGTAAATTTTTTTTTGGCCACGTAGTTCCCCTACCAGGGAATGAACCCAGGCCGGCAGTGAAAGCCCTGTGTCCTAACCTCTGGACCGCCAGGGAATTCCCAGCACAGTAATATCTAACCCCCAAATCAGATGATGTTATTCCTTTGCCCAAACCCCTCCTGGGCCCCTACCTCCTCACCCTGGCCTTGACCCCAGCCTGTCCCCTCCCCTCTCCCCCTCGCCCCTCTGTTCCCCGTGTGGGGCTCTGTGTTCATGGTCTCTCTACCTGGAACCCCCATTTCCCTGACTTTGCATGAATGCCTCCCACTGGCCCCATGTGTTCTCAGCTCCCCTGTTTGGATTTCTTCCCTAATCGCAGCGAGAAGCCAGTGGAGGGATCTAGGCAGGAGGGCACGGTGATCTGGCTTCGGTGTGTGGGACGAGCTATGGGTGGGATGGGGGAGCAGGAAGGCCGGGGTCTGAGATCATTAAATGAGATGAGCCATAAGGCAATCAAGCCACGACATAGCAAGTGCTCAAAAAATATTAGCTCTCATAAGTGCCCGTGCTGGGTAAACCTTGGTCCCCTGCTTCTGAAGCAGAGTTGTAGGAAGAAAAATCGTGTCCGAGTGTGAATGTGCTTGCCCCAAGCAACCCAGTTGGTGGGGTTCTGGGGCTGTGCGCTCCCTGGACTCCTGGCTTCCTCCAGTGGGGAGATAGTTACAGGCACAAATGACATAATTCCACGGAGAACATTCCTTGCCAACGTAAAAGAGACCCGGTCTAGGAGCAGTGAGTGGGTGAGTTCTTCCAGGGTGGGGGGACCAGGAAGGCGCCCCGATGCCAAGAGAGCCGGGCTGGAGGGAGTCCCCCGACCCCGGGCAAAGTTGGGGCGTGGGTGGGGTGGGTGCAGCTGGCTGGAGGGGGACCCAGCGTCTCCAGCCAGGGCCAGCACCCCGGGTGAAGGAGGGAGCCTCGGCCGCCAGGGGGAGCCCGTGGACTTCGCTGGCCTGAGGACGCGGGGCTGCCCCCAGAGGAAACAGCCTCTGCGAGGTAGCCAATATTTGACTACAGACAGGCAGACCGACCAAGAGTGAATCCTGTCCTGCCACTCGCTGGGAGGGTGACCTTGGGCAAGTGACTTGGCTACCCCGTGCCTCGGTTTCCTCGCTGTGAAGGGAAGAAAGCCCCAACTGGAACCAAACCCCGAAACTGGCTCACTTGACCTTGACCTCCTGGCACCTTCCCCTCGGACTCTCATCCGCTGAACAGGGACGCTGCTCCTCCCACGTGCCGGTGTTGCTCTGTGCACTGAACCAGCCACAGCCCCTGTCGCTGGAGCAAAGAGCCGGGGGAAAGAGGCTCTGAGCACCCCCTTGCCAGAGGCCACCCCCTCGCCCCCCAGCATCCCAGGTGGGTCAGGTGCCCCCGCGTGCCTCCTCTTTCCTTCCTCATCGCTTCTCACTCTCGCGCACCACATGGCGAGCGGCGGAGGAGCTGGGGGACAGCTTCACGTCTGAATCCCCAGTTTGTTGGCGAACAGCTAGTGTGGAACGGGTCTGATGAGCTGAGTCTGAATGGGACTTTCCCCCCTGGCCCCTGCAGGCTGGTGGCTTCCAAGGCAGGGGATGGCCTGGGGCTCAGACGTGCATCTCCCCTAGATTGGTTTATTTTATTTTTTATTTTCTGGCCGCACTGCGTGGCATGTGGGATCTTAGTTCCCCAACCAGGATCGAACCCGGGCCCCCCGCATTGGAAGCACGGAGTCTTAACCACTGGACTGCCAGGAAAGTCGAGCCCCTCTTGCTCTGGACAGGCCTGCATGGAGGGGCCCTCTGTGCTCCCCACGTCCTATGAGCTTTCTCGAGGTTGGCTCCTCCCCTCAGTCTCCGCTCAGCCAGACGCACTGGAAGGTTTGCCTGGAACGCCTGGTATGGCAGCTTGGTCTTTATCCGGGAAGGGCTGCTGGCAGGGAAAGGTGTGGTCAAGTTTGTATCTTGAGGGGGCCCTGGCTGCAGGGTGGAAGACAGCTGGGTCGGAGCTGGCAGGTGGTGGAGGGGCCCCAGGCAGGACAGCAGGAAGGACTCTGGCCGGGGAGAGGCCCATGCACAGGAACTTGGGATGGTCAGTCGGCCTCAAGGATGAAGCCCAGGTCTCCAGCTCCCGTAAGCAGTGACGCCACTGGTTTTAGGAAGAGCCCTGAGGGCTGAGGCTGAGCTTGGCCTCGCGTGTTACGAATCTGTGGCCCATCATGGAGCCAAAATGACTGTGGATGGTTGGAATAGGACCGCTAAGGAGGGAGGGGGTGGGGTGGAGAGCACAACCGATTCTTGGGAGGAAAGGACTTGGAGTCCTGGCTGGGGCAGAGGGACAGGCAGGCCCCGTGACACTCCACACCCCCATTCCTTGGAGGTAGGAGTGCCAGGCAGAGGCCCCTGGTCACAGGCTAAGGATGAAAGCCAGCCCTGCGGGTTGCCCCTTGTCCTACCCCCCGGAGAGGAACAAGCCACCCAGTGTTCCATGGCTCACGGGCGTCTAAGGCTCTGTCTCTATCGGGTGAGACCCCACCAGCCAGGGTGTGGAGCCTGCCCTTGACAGGCGGCTGGGGTGATGCTGGCAGAGGAAAAGGGCACCCCCTAAATCCCCCCGATTCTCCACTCTGTGCAGAGCTGCCTGATCCGGGCAGCAGGTGGCCGCTCAGACTCAAGGACAACAGAGCTGCAGCCTGGCCTGGAGCTCCGGTCAGTGAGGTTGACACCTTCTCAGCCACAGTCAGCGCCAGCACCTGTGATCACACGGCAGATGGGCCCAGGTGGACGATGGGTCGGCTAGGGCAGGGAGAAACACAGGTGCACAGGCTGCTTGGAGCCTAGCTGTCAGGACACACAGCATAGCTGTTGGGGAGGGAAAGGGGTCTGCTGGGCCCCGTGAACCAACCAGTGAGAAAAGATGGGCTGGGGAAACCCGGGATGGAGCTAGAAAACGGGTGAGGACTGTTCCCATCCCTCCTCCCTACTCTCATAAGTTATTTCAAATGGTTTGGGAGTTCACTACCATCGTCTTTTATTATGCGCCATTTGAAATTCCTTTTGGAGGAGGCAGAATTTCAATAAGAGGAAGTGGACACGCAGGCCTGGCTCAGGAGATTTCTGTGATGGGGAAACTGGAGTCTCCAGGTAGAACGGTCTCCTCCTCAGGGTTCAGAGTAGTTGAGAAAGCAAGAGTCAACTCCCCACCTGGAATCGCTCCAGGCAGCATGCCCCTGGGGGCCGTGACAGACAGACAGTCTCCCCATCGCCCAGGTAAAGCGGCTGAGTCCACAACACGCCACACTTGCTCCGGGTCACACGGCTGGTGGCTGCATACCTGGCCTGGGAACGCAGCCTCACGTGCTGCCCGCCAGCTCTCTTGCCTCCCTCTGGCTGGTGAGCAGATGAAGCTAGAATGCCAAGTGCAGCCCCGGCGGCTGTAAAACAAAATAGTTAAGGAAAGAGCTGGACTCTGGCCCTCAGTGGGTAAGTTAGGTCTCCTCTGCCTCAGTGGCCCCGCCTTTAAAATGGGGATCAGAGCCCTGATCTCCTGGGGCGGGGGTGAGGGCTGAATGAGTTTCGTGCATGAAACACAAGGACAGCGTGTGACACAGGACAAGCACAGTGTGGGCGCTGAGGGCTGTTGGGGACATGAGGCCTGGCACCGGGGCAATCGTGCTGCTGAGGAGAGGGCCCTGGGCTCACTCGGGCCTAGCGCTCCCCTGGGTCCCGGGGTGACCTGGAGCGAGGTGCTAGCAATGACTCTCCCACGGCACCAGCTTATTGGGTTTCCACTCGGCCAGGGCCCACCATGAGCTGTGCGGGGTCACCTAGAGCCTGGTCTGGGCAGGTCCTGCCGACCTGGCCACGTTGTGTAGCTCAGGTGTGGTTTACATGTTGCATTCGGCTCTCGTGCCCCAACCAGGCTTCACGCGTCCGCCACTTCACAGTGCTGAAAAAGGAGGGTTAGAGGAAGGGGCCCCACCTCCACGCGGTGCCAGAGACCCTCAAAGGCTGGGGCTCCTCCCACCCAGGTTGGGGCAGGTTTGGGCCTAAGAGCGAAGCCCAGGAGAGCAGCACAGACACAGCAGATGGCCAGGGCCTCGTATTACATTCAACGTTTACAAGAACACACCCTGTCACATGCATCTCGAAAAGGCTCCCCGGCCACCATGGGCGGGGGGCGGGGGCGGGCAGGACGCAGCCCACACAAACGGGGAGACAGGGTCTGAGTGGAAAGGGTCATTGCTTTAATTCAGGTCGGGACCCACCCCGGGGCCGCCCACCCCACCCCAAGGCAGAATCACTGCCTGCTCGTGATCGTTACAAAAATAAATATGAAAAAAGCAGCAACTCTTTAGTGATCGTGGAATTAATCGGACAACGATTAAATGTGTTTAAGCGACTGGCACGTCTCCTAAATTGCACCAAAAGAATCTGGAAGCACTTGGTTTGGCCACAGAGGCAACACGGAAGGAGGGGAAGGGCCCAGCCCAGGCCCGGCCAAGCGCCCTCCCCTCACATCTCTGAGTCGGCGTACATGCCGTTGATGAGATAATCCACCTGCGTGTAGTCCTTCCTCTTGTAGCTCTCGTAGGCCTGCAGGGCAAACAGAACCAGGACTGTGATGAAGAGGGTGACCCCCAGCAGGAGCACTGCCAGGAGGAAACTTCTGTTCACCGGGGACTGGGCCAGGGGCTCGCTGGAGACCACCAGGTACCGGCCTTGGGTGCTGAGCTGACACGCGTCCGTGGCTGGCACCTTGGAGTCCCCTGAGCTCCCAGGGGTCGGCCCCACGGAAGCAGTGCCAGGCGCGGCTTCAGGCTCGCCCTGCTCCGGCGTCTGAGTGGTGCCTGGCCCCGCGGCCCCCGGCATGGATGTGACGGGGCTGGGCTGCGTCGGGGGGGCCGGGCTGGAGTGAGGGGCAGATGCTGGCGCTGTGCTGGCAGCCGGCTGGGGGGCCTTGGTCGTGGTCCCCACTGTCATGGATGCGGAAGCCGAAGAGGGGGAGGCGGGTTCTGGGGTTGTGTTGAGGAGGGTGGGCGCAGGCCTACTTGCCGCGTCAGCCGCAGTCCGGGCCGTCGGCGCCTGGACGGTGGGGCCCTGTGTGGACGCGTTAAGTGTTTGGGGACTCAGGGGCACCGTGGGGCTGGCTGTGGCATGGCCGGGGGTGTGCCCGGGACGACCGTGCGAGTCCAAGGGGCCGCTTACGCTTGCCAGGGCTGCAGCAGCTGTGGGAGCACCCGTGGCCGGCGTGGGTGTTGTGTGCGTCGCTGGCCCAGACAGTGTGCCGCTGCCAGGCGCCCGTGTGTGGGGTGAGGACGGGGTCCGCCGGTCAGACGCCGGGACAGGCGGCGTGGGCACCCCGGAGGTGGCTCCGTCAGGGGTCCCTTCTGCCGTCGCTGACGCGCCTGCCTCTGTCCTGTGCATTGTCCCTGCTGTGACCGCAGGAGAGGTGGGGTCGCCTCCCCAAGTCCCTCTGGTCAACGTGATGGGAGAAGGTGTCACCGAGGTCATTCTTGCAGACATTTCATTCAAGACTCTTGTAATGGTTTCCATGGATGAGTTTTGTTCTGAATTCTCCAGCGTCTTGTTGAGGACTGAGTACCCTTAGGGTCAGAAAAGGGAGGAAAAGATACGATCACCTTCAACCCTTTGCAGGTGGATCATTCAGAGACTGCCTTAATTTCCGGCCCGTGGGGCTGGCCGGGGAGGCTGTGTGGTGCCTTGCTTCTTAGCCCGGCAAACACGTTTCCCTCTCATCTCCTCCCTGCACACATCTGGCCGGCAGCCCATCACAGAGGCGCTCAGCACTTTGATTTAAAATCTCCTTTGTGCTCTCTGAACCCCAAGCCCATGAAAGGCTTCAGAGCTTCATTTTTTTTTTTTTTGCGGTACGCGGGCCTCTCACTGCTGTGGCCCCTCCCATTGCGGAGCACAGACTCTGGACGCCCAGGCTCAGCGGCCATGGCTCATGGGCCCAGCTGCTCCGCGGCACGTGGGATCCTCCCGGACCGGGGCACGAACCCGCGTCCCCTGTATCTGCAGGCGGACTCTCAACCACTGCGCCACCAGGGAAGCCCCCAGAGCTTCATTTTTTGATCCAGTTCTCAAAATATCATCATCTCTCACATTACAGGTGTGATTCGCCATTAAAAAAACCTATCCAACACACACCCAGGTTTACACAGCAGATAAACCGTTGCCCAGATATTCACACCATGCAAGAATTCTTGGCTTTATGATCGGATTCAAAGCAGGATTCCTGGAGAAGAACAGTGTCTGGCACAGAGGAGAAGCGCCACTAAATATGTGACGTGTGGATCGACAAACTCCCCAATAAAGACGAGGTTTATGGAAGGAATGACATTTTGCAAGGCCAAGTAAGTCACCCTCTCAAGGCTCAGAGGCCAGGTCCCATGTTGGCCCAACAGGCCTTTGCAGCCCAGCCCCCGGGAGCTGCGGGGCCCCTGCAGGCCCGTCCAGCAGTCACACGGCTTTCTCACTTACGTGGATGCAGGGCTGTCAGGTGGCTTTCAGATAAGGACCAAGAGGAAACCCAGATGAGCACGAGGGCTGTCCACATCTTGCAGGTGAGCTGGCAGCAAGGCTGGGCGGTGCCCGAGGCCCCCAGCCTGCCGTTCCTCAGGCTGCTGACAGTTCCCTGCTGCTTGGCCGAGGAACCTAAGGTCAGGAAGGGAGGCATCTGGTCAGTGACGCACGGGGCACAGGCCTGGCAACGCGCCGGCTGTGGAGTGCTCCGAGAGGTCCCAGGGTGCAAACCCAGCCAGATGTTTCCCCTGGGGCCTGGCATTCAGGAAGAGCATTCAGGAAGAGTGTCTCAGTCACGTGTTCAGGGATCCGCCCGGTGCCTGCTCTGACGGGTTTATAGCACTTCTTAACCCAGTCTCACTATGTGTCTTACTATCCCAGCTCAGAGTTCAGAGTATGAAAGAGCAGCAGAGAGGGGGGCCAAGACTTCCTCCTCAGCTTCTCTGTGGCCTCTGCAGGGCCCAGAGCACTTCTCTGCACCCGTGACAGCTGACCACATGGAAAGATTCCACTTAGCCAGCCAGCCACCACCCATCACCCATCCACTGCCCATCACCCACCCATCCATCCATTCACCCATCCATCACCCATCCACCCATCATCCACCCATCCACCATCCACCCATGACCCACCCACTGCCCATCACCCATCCACCCATCACTCATCCATTCATCCATCCACCCATCACCCACCCATCCATCCATCCACCCATCTATCACCCATCACCCACCCATCCATCCATCCACCCATCACCCACCCATCCATCCATCCATACACCCATCCACCACCCATCATCCACCCACCCATCCATCCACCACCCATCACCCATCCACCAGCCATCACCCATCCATTCATCCATCCACCCATCACCCACCCATCCATCCACCCACCCATCCATTACCCATCCACCCATCACCCACCCATCACCCATCCACCTATCCACCACCCATCACCCATCCACCGCCCGTCTCCCATCCACCCATCACCCATCCACCCATCCACCGCCCATCACCCATCCACCCATCCACCACCCATCACCCATCCACCCATCACCCATCCACTCATCACCCATCCACCACCCATCCCCCATCCACCGCCCATCACCCATCCACCGCCCATCACCCATCCCTTCGTCCAATACTCCCCGAGTGCCTGCTCATGCGCCAGACAGTACACTCAGGACAGAAAGATGAGAGCCGCACAGCCCCCTCCTCCAGGGAGCCTGCCTCCAACGGGAGACACAGAAGAGAGGTCAGTGCAGGCTGGTGCCAGTGTAGAGGGACTAAGTGTCGGGAAACAGGGAGGAGATGGCACCTGGGAGGCTGCGAAGGGTCAGGTGGAGGCTGGTCCTCTGTGCAGAGGCCCCAGAGGTGGGTGGGACGGGACAGCGTGCTGCAGGGCCCACGAGGCACGGAATTCAGCTGGTGGGGTTGGAGGCGGGGGCCAGGGAAGGTACCCTGGCTAGTAACACCTGGGCCACGTTCTGAAAGACGGTTGGGATCCACCTGGTGGGAAAGGGGTGGGGGGGCAAGTGGCAGGAGCAGCAGGTGATGACAGCAGGGCCAGAGGCCTGGGGACAGCGCAGTGAGACCTGGGCTTAAACAAGAGAGAGAGAGGCCACCACGGGGCAGTTTGGATTTTGGTGTGGGGGGAGGCGAGCCCGTGCAGGCCCGAGGCAGGGGTGTGACAAGCGAGGCGTTCTGGCAAGGGGCAGCTGGGGTGGCGATGCAGGGGGCAAGGCCTGTGAAGGCTGAGAGACTCAGTAAGGGCGTTCCACAGCAGGGGACAGAGGGTGGGCTAAGTGGACCTGGTCACAGAAGCCCTGGTCTCCGAGGGTTACGGTGCAACTGCAGAAACTTACAGAGACGCCACGGCAGCTGAGCCTCAACAGGATTGGCTTCCCGAGCACACAGCGGGGTCTCCCCACTCACCCCAGGTCTCTCCCACATGCTGGCAGGCTCAGGTCCCTCACTACAGGGGAACCGAGGGGGCAGGTGGCCTCAAGTGCCCCATCACTTCATGCCCTGCCGGTCCTGGGTGCGCCCTGATCCTGTTCTCAGCCCCACCCAACTGCCGGAGTCCCACGTGGCCACCTGCGAGGCCCAGGTCCCCTCGGACAACAGCCCAGTCACGTGCAACGAGGGCTAGTCCTGAGACTCAAACTCGACGTGGGCACAGGGCAAGCAGAGCACAGTCTGCTGGGAGCCTGAGGGCTGGCGACTCCCGGGGGTGCCTCCACAATCAGTCCTGCCTGAAGATGTCCTAGGCCCTCGGCCTTTCCCCTGGCCCTCATGGCGAAGCCCTTGGGTTCCACAGAATGTCTTGGAAGGGAGCCTTCAGGTCACCCTGAACGAAACGTGCTGATGGACTCCTCGCCTTGGCACGGACGCTAACTGCTGCTCTCCACGGCCCTGCGGCCAGGCTGCCCTCCCGCGGAGCAGGGCAGGCTCACTGGCTTCCCAGCAGCCCCAAGGGTCACCTTCAAGCGTCCCCATCCTGGGCCTGCTCCATCTGCCATGCCACAGCTGCCAGAAAGATCTCTGTAACCCACAAAGCTGACGCTGCCTCCAGTGCTTAAGCCCCCTGCTCTCCCAGGATAACTCCTAAGCTCCTTAACACGGCGAGGCCGCCTTCAAAGGCTGCCCCATGGCCTCTCCCCTACGAGCCCACCCTCGCCAGACACGTGAAATACCGGCAGTTCCTGGCCCAGCCCGGCCCCCTCGAGGAGCACTTCCAGCCCTGCTGGCGGCCACGCGAAAGCAGTCCCCGTGCGGCATAAAGGGGCATCTAGAGGTGGCTTTCTTTCTCCTGTGAGCAGCGGGGGCTCTTGCAAAGTGGCCCCACGACTGGAAAAACCCTTTCGAGCACAAACTCTGCTGGAAGGCTGGGCACTCCCCTCCCCCATGCTTCTAATCCCTTCGTGAGAGTCACTAACTTTAGTTTAGCTTCATGGCGCGCTCTCCCGCCAAAACTGTCCATAAGAGCTCCTGGTGTCTTACAGGTTTAAAAAGGTTCCCCAGCCCTACAAACCACAGATTTGCATCTGTTTTCTCCAGAGCAAAAGGCATTCTTTGTTCTGACTGAAACAGAGGGGGTGGGGTGGGGAGAGAAGAAACAGACCAATGTCATGAGGGGGAAGGACTGAACCAGGGAGGTTTCAGGCACAGAGAGCTCCCACTCCCCCCACATTAGCTGAAGTAAATGCAGCTCCTCCGTCAATAAGTGTATTTAAGCGACTCCTCTTTGGCCAGTCACGTCCACTGAATGCATTAAAAATGCCACCACTGAGCCCAACATGCTCCCCAAGTCTGAGCCCTGGATCTGACAGGGGCTTCCAGAATGCACCCCAGGCTTTCCACTGCCACCTCACTACAAACCTGCGGAGCAGAGTCAGGAAACTTTTTCCTATCGAGAGCTAGATAGCAGATATTTTAGATTTTTGTGGGCCATACGGTCTGTCTTAGCTACTCAAGTCTGCGAAAGCAGTCATGGACCATAGGTATGTGATGGGTGTGGCTGGGTCCCGATAAAACTTTATTTACAAAAACAGGCAGCAGGCACAGACGTGGCCCACAGGCCACAGTTTGCCACCCCCGCCTCTGGCGCTTCAGAGCTGATGCTCCAGCTAAGGCAGGAGGAACTGATTCAAGGGCCTGAATGGGTTTCCGCCTTCCCGTCCAGTCCCTCATCCTGGAACAGACACGGGCCGTCCCATTTTTGGTCCAGGGACAGACTCTAGTCGGTCTCCTCCCGGGGCCCCTTCTGCTAGGAGGCGCCCCCTCCGCACCCCGCATCAGTGAGATGCAGCACCCCTGCCCGTGCAGCGAGGGGCTCCCATAGTATCGTGGTCTCATGACACGAGGCCCAGAGAGAACCTCACAGAAACAGAAGACGGCCCAGAGGACCACACGGTTCCCATACCTGCCTGGGGACCCCCCACCAGGGCCACCCAAGAAGGCAGAAGCTCTGACAGCGAACGGGCCTCCTGCACACTGGACGGCTTGGCCCTCTGAGGTTCGCTGTCTTTCCTTTGCCCACCCTGTCCCTGCAAAGCCCCCTCGGGGCCCTTTTCGGGCTCACTGTCCTGTCACTGAGCAGGTGGCCCTGCCCGCAGGGCTTTGGACACTCACGAGAGGCAGCTGCTCGGGGCGTGTGCCCAGGCTGGGCCATCTTCCTCGGGGGGCTGAGGGCTTGACACTGTGCGCTTGTCGGGCGAGGTTTGGCTCTGCAGGAGGCGAGGACGGCTTTGAAGGGCACTCCCAGGCCATGGCACGCTTTGTGGCACACGTGGGATCCAGGCAGATGCTCCACTCTGGTAGAAGATGCATCTACGGTTTGAAAAAGAATAAACGCTCCTTAGGAAAAGCACAGGGGAAAAATCCAGTGAGGAGGGAGGCATTTTTCTAGTGTAAACTCAGGAGGAGATGAAAGAAACTCAGCACCTCCTAGAGTGGCAGATATGTGTAGGTGGTGATGCCTGAGAACCACCACGGACGGGCCTGGTCTCTATCACACACGCCCATGTGCACACACAGCAACACACACGCATATGTGCAAAGGTACACGTGCGTATGCATGCGGTCACACGCGCACACACGCGCACACACGCACTCGTATCCATGTGCACATGGCAACACCTGCGTGCACGCTGCCATGTGTGTACACGTGCAATCATACACATGCACGTGTGCAGTTACACACATGAGGTGAGCGTGTGCATGGAGCATCTCTCTAAAGCTATCTCAGGAAACTCCACTGGTCGCTCAGGAGACCTCTGCTGGATGCCATCACTGTCTTCCCTCAGCCAGCGGGGCTGGTGATCACTCCCACAGAGACAGGAATTGGCCGCTGTGCGGAGTGAAGCACAGGCCCTCGTGCTGTCACTTCATCTCTCTGGTATGGTCCTGACTCCGCTTTCCAACAGCGTATTCTAAATGTCAAGATTCCCACGTGGGGGCCTGTGCTAATCTGACTCACAACGGACAAAGCATTAACAAGACTCAGAATCATAGTCTCCCCTGAAAAGGCTTTAGTGAGCCTTAAATGAGGGTCTGGCCAGTTATCCTCATGATCTGGTGCAGAGTGACTGGGCAGATCAAGGTCTCAGAAAGAAGAGACCCCTGTGCAGGAAGGGAATAAGCAAGAAGGACTAAGTGTTGAGTAGGAGAGCAGGGCAGGTGGAAAGACAAGAGGTTAGGCTGGTGCTGGGAGTTCCCATTTTCAGGGGTCAGCCCCTCACAAGTTCTGCAGGGAAGGGGCAGCACCCCACTAGCCAGGCAACCCTGTATTAGAAAGGCACCCTCAGAATGTGGCTCTGGGTGCCTACTTCATGACCTTCTCCGGTCCTTGACTTTGTGCTACCTCTCAACATCTCCCATTTCCAATTTCTTATGTTCCCAACCTTGGCTTTACTTTTAACTTCCAAGAAACCGTTTGTTATATGCAGGGTGCTGTGTGCAAGTTACCTGATATCAGACTCCAAATTGCTTAATTCCTTTTTCTGGATTACAATTCTCCAAATTGCTTAATTCCTTTTTTCCTGGGCTCAACACAAGTGTTGCCCGCCACATTCCGTCACACTAGTAACTTATTTATCAGCGGCAACGTGGTCCCAGTCCCTACACCAAGCTGGAGAAACTATACATACCGAGGGACAGGAACTGCGGAAGCAAGTACAGGGCAAACCACAGATACCTGCCCTGACACGTCACCTGGCTGAACTTTGGTATCGCGACACAGACTTTTGGGTTTGTGTATACAGACATTGTCCTGTGGTCCAAAGGAAGTGTCTCTGTGGCAGATGGGAACCCAGAGCACTGGAGAGCGTCTTAACTACATCGCTTCCTTCCAGGTTTTTGGAATTTTTGGTATCAGGCTAAATGCTGATCAAGAGGCTAGTTTTTGCTAGCAGTCTGGGTAGATTTGACATTCCTTTGTCCATTAGGCAAGTCTGGCATATAAGCAGAACATCTGTATTGAAATTTTAGAGATGCTTCCTCCAGGGAGAAAAAACAACAACAACATTATTAAAGGCAGATTTCTAAGTAGATATTCATGTCTTATGGCAAACCATGGATTCCTCATACTAGCCTAACAGCTAATTCCACACACTAACTAGCCACCCGGACTCACCTGGAGGAGGCGAGCAGGTAAATGCAAATGAACAACACCCTCCCAGGTAGAGCGGGCTTGGGGTAGGCCTGGGTCGCCTAAAGGGCCAACTCTTTCTTTGAGGGTAACTCTTCCTGGGGCCCAGCCTTGGCCGGGCAGGACCCTTTAGCTCCCCACGCATCCGGGAGTGTCCCAACTTCCCTCTCCTCCGCTCCCAAACTGGAGCGACCCGGGTCTCTTCTCTGGTTTGGGATCCCCTTAAGCCCTCCTCCTGTCTCCCGCCTCTTGGGCTCCCATCCATGCTCCTTCCGAGTCTGGGCCCCCAACTGACTCCTTCCGTTCTTTCCTCTCCTCCAATTCCTCACCTCCAGTCGTCACCAGCTTGCATTCTATGTCCCCATTCATCTTTTCTCTTGTCCCGCTTCTCTGCCTCTCGTGGCCCCATGCCCCCTCCTCTGCCTCTCGTGCTCCCATGCACCCCTCCTCCTGTCTCCACCTCCCTCTCTCAGCCCCAAGCCGGCTCAGGCAGCCTTGACAACAGCTCCACGGACAACAGCGAGGGCCCCTTACCCGGGCGTGGCAGGCCTGCGGCGGCCCGGAGGCCCTCGGGCGGCGGGGAAGCGGCCGCCGTCCGGCGTGCGGACGTGGCCGGCACCGGAGCAGCGCGACCGCAAGCCAAGCCTGCTCAGGGCAGCCGCCCCAGCTCTGGCCCCTCCCGGACCGCCCCGGAGGTGACGTCACGGAAGGGCGGGTCCTGGCGGGCGGGGCAGCGTCGGCCGAAGCCGGGAGCCGCCCAGCGGCTCCAGGCGCTGCAGGAGGCGAGCCGGAAGCGAGGGGCGTGGCTGTACCCAGGGCCCCGCCCACCGCGGAGGGGTCCGGCTACGTCTGGAGAGCGGCTGGAAGCGGCTATTTCGGGCAGGTCTCTGCCGGAAGTGGTGGTTCCTGGTGTTCGTCTCACAGTCTGTGGACGCTGCCCTGTAGCGACCGAGGTACCGGGGCTGGGTGATCTCAGACCTACCCCGACGGCGTGACCCTGCCACATGCCCTCCCTCATCCCTCCGACTTTATCCAGCCGGGGGGCGGGGGGGCCTGCGCTGGGAGTAAGCCATAGTCGGGATGGCCGCCAGCGTGTTTTGAGTGCTTACTCGTGCCAAGACCTGGGCATGGTTGGGTGATTTAACTCTGCAATAGCACTGTGACGCGCTTCGCACCCGTTTTACAGATGCTGAAACTGAGGCTCACAGAATGTTTCTTAATTGTGAGATGTGAATAACAGTGGGGCAAAACGGAGTATAGAGGAAAGCGAATGGGACTTGACCTTCATTAGGTATAGGCTTTGGGGGCCTTCCCTGGTGGTCCAGTGGTTAAGAATCTGCCTTCCAATGCAGGGGAACTCGGGTTGGCAGGCTCTAGAGTCGGAGCGCCACAACTAGAGAGAAGACGGCGCTCTGCAACGAAGGATTCCTCATGCCACAAGGAAGATCCCGGATACCGCAACCTGACGCAGCCAAATAAATAAATAAATATTAAAAAAAAAAGAAAGCGTGTATTAAAAAGCAACAACAACAAAAAAGAAATAGGCTTTGAGGGGAGGGAGGGGGATGGACTGGGAGTTTGGGGTTGGTAGATGCAAACTATTACATTTAGAATGGATAAACAACAAGGTCCTACTGTAAGCACAGGGAACTATATCCAATCTCCTGGGATAAACCATAATGGAAAAGAATATTTTAAAAAGTATATATATTTATAACTGAGTCACTTCCCTGTACAGCAGAGATTGGCACGTTGTAAATCAACTATACTTCAATTTAAAATATCAATAAAAAAAGAAAAAAAAGAAACAGGCTTTGTAAGTTACTAGTTTTGTGACCGTATCCCAGTCTGTGTAAGACCTTATCAAGTTCCCCCAAATCCGAACCAAAGCCTGTCTGTGAAAGACAATCTCAATGGGAATAAACCAAAAGGCTTTATTTTCAGACAGTTTTATAACGTGTCTTGGGTTATCAATGGAAAAAAAAAAAGTTGCCTGCCCCATCGTAAACAAAGAAGGTTGTAGTCATCAAGCCATCACATTACAGCCCTCCAGTGGGGAGCCCTGAGGGAACTCAGGATAGAAACTGGGTCCACCTCCCAACCCCGAACCCCCTCCCACCCCTCCACCCCCTGCAATATAGCAGTCTGCTGCTGCAACCACCCCAGTGTGCCCTGAGGGGACTCGGTTGAGATAGCACAAGATACTGGCCCCAGATAGCTAAGGTGCATATCAACGGAATGATTTCAGTAAGCCTAGACTCTTGCATCTTCCCATATATAGAAAAGCGCTAAATTCCTTAACTTGAGATATCTGGTTTTCTTTAATTAACAGTAATCTTTTGATGTTCTGACTCCCTGGTCTTTGTTGCTAAAACTCCTAATGTATCCTGGCTCTTCCCTTACCTCTTCGGAGCAGCCTCTCAGAGTTATCTGAGATGCTGTGTCCCGGGCTTAAGTCCTCAGTTTTATCTGCCAAATAAAACATAATTCTCAACTTTTAGGTTGTGTGTTTTTTTATGTCAACAGGGTCCTGGGCTAAGAAACTAAACCAGACACAGAAAACCGCGGGTGTGCGAAGACAGGGTCAGATAGCCAGCTCTGAGCCCTGGGAGCACCTGAAACTCCATTTAAAACTGTCACCACCCAGTACCTCATGGTTTCCGGTTGTGTAGGTGAACTTACCCTGCAAAGACAGGTTTGCTGAGACGCAGGCCAGGTAGGAGGGTTTGTGAAGACAAGATCCTTTTTTTTTTAAAAAAAAATATTTATTTATTTGGCTGCTCCGGGTCCTAGGCACGCAGGATCTTTAGTTGTGTCATTCGGACTCCCAGTTGCGGCATGCAGGATCCAGTTCCCTCACCAGGGATTGAACCCTGGCCCCCCGCATTGGGAGTATGGAGTCTTAACCGCTGGACCACCAGGGACGTCCCAAGACAAGATCCTTTGCTTTAAGTTTCCCAAGTAGCTCAGGTCTAACATGAAAAATGCAGCACCTCTGTTCAATTCACAAGTGAAAATACACCTAAACAGCCAGTTGCAGTTCTGTGCTTGCCTTCCTTAAAGTCAGCCTCTGTGATCCTCTGTTTTTATTTCCTCTTTGGTAAAAATCGGAAAAATTTTTCCCGCTAGGGCTGAAATTACAAAGATAAGATGCAGCCCAGCTTCTCAAGGAGCTCATAGTCTAGAGCAGGGGTGTGCCGACCCTCTGCCTGCTTTTGTAATAAAGCTTTATTGTAACACAGTTACGCCTCTGTTATGTATTATCTGGCTGCTTTTGCACTGCAAGGGCAGAGTTGAGTCGTTGCAGCAGAGACTGTGTGGCCCACAAAAACCTGAAATATTTACTGCCTGGTCCTCTAGAGAAAATGCTTGCAAGCCCCCAGTCTAGGGTGTTGCTAGAAAATGGATTTCAGAGAACCATGGAAATATCTGGCTGAGATGGTCCAGAATACAGGGAAACTCATTCTCTCATAGGAGAATCTGGCAACTTTCAGTGGATTGGGGTCACCTGGCACCACTGAGCATATCTCTGGGAACCGCATAGCTGCGTGTGTGGAGTATTATATGAATGAAAGCAGGCCTGCTGGGCTTCTTCTGATGGCAGCGGATGAATTAAAGACAGAGAAGGATACACTTAAATCCTCAAGTTGTGTCTCAGGACCCAGATGCTCTCGGGTGCTTTCTATGCAGAAATAGCTAAATAACAAATTAGCTTGGTCCTCTTAGTTGTTGACTTATAATCTCATTTGAATGTAAGGCCATGCTAGATCCCCCATGTAAAAGGACTCTGGAGTAACACTGCCAGGCTTCAAACCCTGGCTCCTTCACTTTTAGCTGAGTGACAGTGGGCAAGAGGCTTAGCCACTCTGTGCCTCAGTTTATCCTACAGTCAATTCTCATGACTCGTGGTTGTTATGTTTAATAAAGTCGCCATGAACGCTGACTTAGTGAATAGTGAACCATTGCTCCTAGGGAAGAAAAGACCAATACTTGCCCTCACGCTCTACCCTTTATGGTCATTATTTATTTATTTGTTTTTGGCTGCGTCGGGTCTTCGTTGCTGCACACAGGCTTTCTCTAGTTGCGGAGAATGGGGGCTACTCTTCATTGCGATGCATAGGCCTCTCATTGCGGTGGCTTCTCTTGTTGCGGAGCACGGGCTCCAGACGTGTGGGCTTCAGTAGTTGTGGCACGTGGGCTCAGTAGTTGTGGCTCACGGGCTCTAGAGCACAGGCTCAGTAGTTCTGACACACGGGCTTAGTTGCTCCACGGCATGTGGGATCTTCCCAGACCAGGGCTCGATCCCATGTCCCCTGAGTTGGCAGGCGGATTCTTAACCACTGCACCACCAGGGAAGCCCCGGTCATTATTTATTCATCGACAGTTCATTTTTACATCCTGAACTCAAAACTAAGGACATTGAAATTATGAGAATTTTTAGAATAAAAATGGATAATTGATGAGGACAGGAATATAATTATATACACATTGGATTGATCCTCCTGACCTGTCACTTATAATGTGCAGAAATATGAATTTGCCTTTCAGATATTTACTATGGATAGCTGGGGAAAAAAATCTTAAGAGATTATGAAGCCAGGCTACTATGAATTTACACTGATTTTTTTTTTCTTTCAGTTTTTTTTTTTTTTTTGCAGTACGCGGGCCTGTCACTGTTGTGTCCTCTCCCATTGCGGAGCACAGGCTCCGGACGCGCAGGCTCAGCGGCCATGGCTCACGAGCCCAGCCGCTCCGCGGCATGTGGGATCTTCCCGGACCAGGGCACAAACCCGTGTCCCCTGCATCGGCAGGCAGACTCTCAACCACTGCGCCACCAGGGAAGCCCTCTTTCAGTTTTTTAAAAATCACATTTTAAATTTCAACACATGTTTAGTTAATTTAGTAGAATTATTCAAAGGTATTTTTGTGTACTTTAAAAATCTTTTTATTGAGGATTATTATATGCACAGAAAAGTGTACATACAGGTTTATAGCTTGATGAACTTTCACCAACTGAACCCCCTGTGTAATCAGTCAGATAAGAAAGGGCAGTACTAGGACCGCCTTGTCCTCCTTCCCGGCCCAAAACAAAAATACCAAGTATCTACAAAGATTCAGAGCAGTTTGAATTCTTACACATTGCTGATGGGAATGCAAAATGGTAGAGCCGTTTTGGAAAACAGTTTGACAGTCTCTTATAAAGTTAAATATACACTTGTTATATGACACAGCAATCCCACTCCTAGGTATTCACCCAAGGGAAATGAAAACGTGTTCATACAAAGACCTGTATGAAAACGTCTGTAGCAACTTTATTCATAATTGCCAAAGGCTGGAAGCACCCAAATGAGTCAGTGGGTGAATGGATATATAAATTGTGTTATATCTATACTTAACTATAAAAAAGCACGAACTACTGATACATTCACCAACACCGATGAATCACAAAAGCATTATGCTAAGAGAAAGAAGCCACACGGAAGAGACATACGTTACTACGGCCGGCCCAGCATGTCCCAGTGCCCTCAGTCTCCAACTGACTCTGTGGGTTGGTCTTAAAGCAAATCCTGTTTGGTGGGCTGCCAGGCAATTTTTTAGCTAACTGTAATGATAAGAAGGGAGTATTAATCTATTCTGAATCTTATCTAGTTGAATGCATGTTAAAAAACAAACAAACACAAAAACAAAGCTTGCTCAATCTACCTGCAGTGACTGAGGCAGAACCATCATATGCAAAATCCAAAGGTATGGAAAAGGATTTTACAGTTTGTATCACTAATGCACTGTTGTAATGTATGCAAAGTCTTAAAGTTATAAGTGGTAAAGTGAATTTCTTCACAGAGCATCTGAAAAAAAAAACAGAGAGACATATGATTTCATTTATAGGATACTCATGAAAAGACAAAAGTATGGAGACAGAAATCTGTGGTCACCAGGGAATGGGATGAGGATAGAGGGATTGGCTCAGTGTTGCCAGATAAAATACAGGTTGCTCAGCTCAACTTGCTAAATCTGGCCGCCCCAACAAAAGGGCATTAGGGAAATTTTTGATGGAAATATTCTATTATATATCTTGCTTATGGTGATGGTTACACAACTGTATACATTTGTCATAACTCATGAAAGTGTGAATTTTACTGAATGTAAATTCTGCCTAAATGAGTTTAACTAAAAAACAGAACACTGCTGTAAAGAAAGGCAAAAGTGAAAATAGGATTGTGATGGTAGTTACATGAGTGTGTGTGTGTTTGTGTGTAAGTGGAGTCAAGCACTTAAAATGAATGCATTTTGTTGCATGTACATTATACCCCCAATAAAATTTATTTTTTACAAAGTTTTACTGGAGGTAAAGAGACTCACTTACTAATTATACAAAATCAAAGACTGGAGGTAAAGAGACTCACTTACTAATTATACAAAATCAAAGACACCAGGAAGATGTATAATTCTAACTATTCTAAATTGGAATGCACCCAATAACAAGACCTCAAAATTCATAAAGCAAAATTGGCAGAGAAGAAATGGAAAAATCCCCAACGTAGGGAGAGATTTTAATATGCTTCTTTTTGTAATGTATAGAACAAGCAGACGCCCTCCCCCCAAAAAACAAAACAAAACAAAAACAAAACAGTAAGATTATTAAAGACTTGAATGACATTACTAACAAATCCTGGCCTCATGAACATACATAGATTGCTCCATCTAATAACTGGATAATTGATAGCTTTATTGGATGTCCTGGGGAAAAGGATTAAGAATATGCTTATCAAATCTGCAGATAAAACTGAAGTTTCAACCTTCAGCCCTTGGCTTGGCCACACAGGGTCACCTTATCCAGGGTTCTGTGGAGGGTGGCAGCACAGAGAAATATCTGATGGCAAACCCTGGGGGCCCCATGCAGCAGATACAGCTCCGAGTAAATGTGAGGGGCTGTCACATGGCGTGTCTTTCAGCAGCAGCTGCAGAGCTCTTCATGGCCAAGGGCAGCAGTGCAGCTGGAGGTGTTCATATTCCAGGAACCCAGGGAACATGGCTCAGAGTCCAAGAAATGGAAAATCGAGGGTGGAGGTACTGTGAGGATGAGCAGGGACTCTTGTCAGAAATGATTGTTTAAAAAAAAATTGGTTTTAAATGTTTATCTCCTACTTATACAAACAACATATCTTGTGTATCCTGACTACCAAAATTTTGAAGAGGTTACCACGAAAAATATCTTGATCAGGGGGAACACTCTGGCGGTCCAGTGGTTAGGGCTCCATGCTCTCACTGCTGAGGGCCGGGGTTCAATTCCTGTTCAGGGAACTAAGATCCTGCAAATCTTGATCAGAAACTCTGTGTGTGGTCATTGCAAGCATGTATTCACTACATGTGACATGGGTGGGGAAGAAGTGATGGGAATCTCTATTACGAATTTAGTAAAAAAAGGGCTAATGTAGTTGGATAAAAACTAGGAATAGAAGGATATTTGCTCAATATGATAAAGAATAATTATTTCAAATTATTATCCTACATTAGACTTAATGATTTTTTGAAAATTAGAGGTGTTCCTAGAGAGATCAGGAACGAGATCCTAATGAACATTGTTCTAGTCAAAGGAATGAGAGAAGAACAATAAATAGAGTAAATTTTTTACTTTATTTTATTTTATTTTTAAAATATTTATTTATTTAGGCTGTGCCAGGTCTTACCTGCGGCATGCATGTGGGATCTAGTTCCCCAACCAGGGGTCGAACCCGGGCCCCCCAAAATGAGAGTGCAGAGTCTTACCCACTGGAACACCGTGGAAGTCCCTAGACTATATTTTTTAAAGACAAGTTTTCATTATGTACATAATATAAGGTCAATTACCTAGAATGTCTCAGAGAGTCACCTTAAAATCAACTAAAATGTATAATTTAATAATCTGTCCCAATGCAAAATAAGTATATGTCAGTAGATTTCTTGTATGCCAATAAAAAAAAAAACAGCTTAAAGAATGTCAATTACTCTGGTGACAAAAATATAAAATAGCTAGGGATACATTAGTGAGAAACATTAAGGACTGTCAAGTTTTGGAATGTTCTTTGTATGGAAGACTTCAAAATATACTTGAATAAATGGAGAGGTATATTCATGTTCCTGGCTGGGAAAGTAAAATCTTGTAAAGATGTAATTTCCTCAAATTAATTTATGGATTGAATACAATTCTAATCAAAAACTCATTTTGTCTTTTTTTGGAACTTGAGAAAATAATGCTAACATTCATCTGTAACTCTAAACGGTAAAAATAGCAAAGAAACTATCATGCCTTTCTGTATTTTGCAAAATTTCTATAAAATGTGTATTACTTTTATAGTAAAAAAAGTTTTCCATTATAAAAAGTTTTTTAGGAAAAATGTTCTTCAGCAACAACAAAAGACAGCTTAATCCCAATACACATTTTAAAACAGTATAACATGTAATCACTGAGACACAAACCTTTCCCTATTCTCTGGATCTATCCATTCCTTATTAGATTATTGTTAGAAGTTCAAGTTAAAGACCTGACAAAGGAATGGAAAAATAATTCTTTGAGAAGGTTTGATCTGACTTGGTACGATTTGATACTGTTTTGCTTAGAGGAAAAAACAAAGAAACAAATCAGTTACAGTCTTGCAGAACCTGAATGATTTTTCCAAGAATTATGTTGATCAACTGTGTAACAGAGCAAGTGAACAACAAAAGTCACTGGTTTGAACAATAGTGTACTTGGAAAATGAAGAAAGGCTGCTTTCTGTTTTCACAGCAGGTTTCACAGAGGTTTTCACAGCAATAAGCCCTATGGTCTCATCTGTATTCTATGCGGTCATTTGTTTACCTCCAGGCAAACGGATGGGAATGCCCAGGTACATCTGACACATCCGAAACAGTAAACCTCAGTCACTGTTTCCGATTATAACCCAAGTCACAAGAGGCATCACAGTGAACCCTAACCAAGACCCCAGTGGTAAATACTGCACTCTGCCTCTCCTTTATTTTATTTTTATTTATATTTTTGCCTGTGTTGGGTCTTGGTTACTGCGCGAGGGCTTTCTCTAGTTGCAGCGAGCAGGGGCTATTCTTCATTGTGGTGCACGGGCTTCTCATTGCAGTGGCTTCTCTTGTTGGAGAGCACAGGCTCTAGGGGCGCGGGCTTCGGTAGTTGTGGCTCACGGGCTTAGTTGCTCCGCGGCATGTGGGATCTTCCTGGACCAGGGAACCCGTGTCCCCTGCACTGGCAGGCGGATTCTCAACCACTGCGCCACCAGGAAAGTCCCATGCATCTCCTTTAAATTTCTGATTTAAGTTTCTCTGTGGCACTTAAGGTTTCACTGATCATACACACACACACACACACACACACACACACACACTTATCCTCAAGATTTTGTCTTCTGTGGATTTCATGTGTTTTGGAGATGTCTGACTGTCCTAAAAGCTGGTTTAGAATTTCCACTGCATGTTTCCAGAAAGGCAGGCTGGGAGAAGCGCTAGGGAAAACCTTTTTATGCCTTGAAGTATACACAGGGAGGTACCACCCTCCACCGCTCCTGGGCACTGCTTTCTACCAACCTCCGCATCCCACCTCCGATGGCATCAGACCACTGCCTTCCCCACCCCTACTTTATTATTTTTTAAAATATTTATTTATTTAGGCTGCACTGGGTCTTAGTTGCAGCATGAGGGATCTTCATTGCAGCATGTGGGCTCTTAGTTGCGGCATACATTCGGGATCTAGTTCCCTGACCAGGGATTGAACCCAGGCCCCCTGCATTGGGAGCACAGAGTCCCACCCACTGGACCACCAGGGAAGTTCCCCCACCCCTACTTTGATATCATCCCGGGGGACTCCGTCCCTTGTGTGCTCTTTCTTTGTCCCCGTCTCAATGGCCTTCATGGCTTCTCTGCCTCAGCCTCCTTTCCCAAAGCCACAGTCAGGACCCCGCCCGGTTCAGATGGAGAGGCTCCATCTCAGAGAAGACTCCTTCAGGATCCCTGCTCTCGAACCATCCTTGAAGCTCTCAAACCTCCCTCCTCCCGCTGCACCTGATCTTGGGCTCCTGCACACCTGCAGCCCCTTCCCCCTTCTGCTTTCTCGCCCTGCTGTCCCTTCCTTCCTCCTCCAGCTTGGATTCTGTGATCCAGCAGGTGAGTCACTGTTGCCAGCAGAGTATCTTCCCCGTCCTTGTCCTTCCAGTGCACCCACTTGGTGACACCGTTCCCCTGGATGACTCAGCTGTCCCCCTTTTTCATGCCTGCCCCTGGGTACTAAGGAAGATCTGTGGTCTCCTGCCTCAACTAGGCCCTCTGTGCTGCCAGAAGTCCCATGCTTTCCTGGTAGGGGATCACTGCCACTCCTTCCACCCTCTTCAAACTTTCAGCAGAAGGTCTTGCCTATTTCTTCAAAGAGAAAATGATGGGAGCCCTCTCAACTCCCTCTCTCTCTACCTGCAAATGAGCCTGGATCTGCATCCATCTTTTTCTATCAAGTAGGAAGAGATGTTGTCTCTTGTCAAGGATTAGCTCCTCACCTGAGGTGTGGGGATCCTATCCTCCCCTGTCTCCTTGAGAACCTTACCCCACTGATGGACCACTTCCCTCCCGGATGCCCCACCCCTCCCCTGCCATTGGCATCATCACTTCAACAGTGAAACACACTCAGCTACTTTTCTAACTTCTTGAGATGAAAGTTTATCACATTAACTTTCAATTTTTTTTCCTAAGATATGCATTTAAGACTATAAATTTCTTCTATGTACTGCTTTAGCTGTACCCCAAAGTTTTGGGATATAGTACTCTCATTATTTGTCAAATATTTCTATATTCCCATATGAATTATTCTTTGATCTGTTTGCTATTTAAAAGTGTGTTTCTCACTTTCCAAATAAATAGGAAAACTTTCCAGTTTTTTGTTTGTTTTCAATTTCTAGATTAATTGCATTATGGTTGGAAAATATATTCTGTATTATTTTAGTCCTCTGAAATGTGTTGAAATTGGTTTATGGATCAGTGTATAGTCATTTTGTGTAAATGTTCTGAATGTGCTTGAAAAGAATGTGTGTTCTTCAGGGTTCTATATGCGTAAATCAAGTCATTTGTTAATTATATTGTTCGAATCTTCCATATCCTTACTGATTTTTTGTCTACTTGTTCTATCAGTTACTGAGAGAGAAGTGTTAAAATTTTCTGTTGATTGTAGATTTTCTATGTCTCCTTGATGTTCTATCAATTTTTGCTTTACTTATTTTTAGGCCATGTTATTAGGCACCTATCAATTTAGAATTGTTATATTTTCCTGTGGAATTGACTATTTTTCTTTATGAGGCAATCTTTATTTTAAAGGATTGGCTCAAAGTCTACCTTGTCAGACATTAATATATAAAGTATCTTTCGTTTGATTAATATTTGTATATGTATATATATGTCTTTTTCTACCCATCAACTTTCAATATTTCACCATCCTTATGTTTTAGATATGTCTCTTTTAAGTAAGTGTTATTAGATTTTTAAAAATTCAATCTAACAATATTTGTCTTTTAACTGGAATATTCAAACATTTAATATAATTATGGATTTGCATGTAATGTAATTATGTTTAATGCAACTATGGACTTATTTGGATTTATATCTACCACCCTATTTTGTACTTTCTATATGTCCCACTTATTCTGTGTTTCTTTGTCTCCCCTTTTATGATTTCTTTTGGATTGGTTAATTTAAAAAAATTATTCTACTTCTCCCCTCTGCTAATATATGATTTATGCACTGTGTTTCTCTTCTTTTAGTGGTTACCCTCTGAATTAAGACATTGATAATCTATCTTACCAGTGTCTAAACAGATGATATAAGACTCTCAGAACTTATAATTCCATTTATTCCCCTCCTGATTTGTGTGTTACCATTGTCATGTATTTTAATTTGATGTTTTAAAATTATTCTGTTAGACAATGTTTATTTCCATTTACCCATATGTTTACTACTTTCTTTTCTTTTCATTTCATCTTGTTTCCCCAGCCTCCCATCTGTGGTCACATTCCTTCTGCCTAAACAAATTTACTTTAGTGAGCGTCTGCTGTTTGTGAATTCTCTCAGCTTTTGTTTGCCTGAAGATGTTTATATTTCTCCTTCACTCTTTTTTTTTTTTTTTTTTTGCGGTACGCGGGCCTCTCACTGTTGTGGACTCTCCCGTTGCGGACAGAGCACAGGCTTCGGACGCGCAGGTTCAGCGGCCATGGCTCATGGGCCCAGCTGCTCCGCGGCATGTGGGATCTTCCCGGACCAGGGCACGAACCCGTGTCCCCTGCATCAGCAGGCGGGCTCTCAACCACTGCGCCACCAGGGAAGCCCCTCTCCTTCACTCTTGAAACATATTTTCCTTAGGTATGAAACTCAAGAACTTCCCTGGTGGTGAAGTGATTAAGAATCCGCCTGCCACTGCAGGGGACACAGGTTTGAGCCCTGGTCTGGGTAGATCCCACACGCCGCGGAGCAACTAAGCCCGTGCACCACAACTACTGAGCCTGTGCTCTAGAGCCTGTGAGCCACAACTACTGAAGCCCACGCGCCTAGAACCCATGCTCCACAACAAGAGAAGCCACCGCAATGAGAAGCCCGTGCACCGCAATGAAGAGTAGCCCACACTCGCTGCAACTAGAGAAAGTCCGTGTGCAGCAACGGAGACCCAACACAGCCGAAAATAAATAAATAAATAAAAACCTCAAGATTGACAGTTATTTTCTCTTCGTACACTGAAGATATCCCTTCACTGTCTTACTTCCATTGATGCTGCTGCCATGTCAGCTGCCAATCTTCCTGTTCCTCTTCCAAAGGCCATCAGTCTCTATTCTTGCAGCTTTTAGGAATGTTCTCATTGTCTTTGATTGTACGCTGTATCTCAGAGTGAAGTTCTTTTTCTTGCTCTGCTCTTCCTTGGCATGCCTCCCCTAATTCACAACCGTGAAGCTGGGCTAGCAAATTGCAATGAAGAGTTCTCTTCAGAGAGGAAACAATGAAAGACACCCAGGAGTTGGTGGTCCATCACAGTGATGAATCCTGCTGGGCAGGCAATGGGAGGTCCCTCTGTCCTTGACAAGACCCTGATTTTGCTCCAAAGGAGGAGCCCCTTGTCCAGGATCTCTCTCTCTCTTTTTTTTTTTTTTTTGCCGTACACGGGCCTCTCACTGTTGTGGCCTCTCCTGTTGCGGAGCACAGGCTCCAGATGCACAGGCTCAGCGGTCATGGCTCACGGGCCCAGCCGCTCCGCGGCATGTGGGATCCTCCCGGACCGGGGCACGAACCCATGTGCCCTGCATCGGCAGGTGGACTCTCAACCACTGTGCCACCAGGGAAGCCCTAGAATCTCTTTTGAGAGACTGAATATACAAACAGACAATGGCCAAACCATATATGAGAGTAGAACTCTGACCCACAGTCTACACGAGCTGCCCAGGAAACCAATCCCCTTATCCACTCTGAATAGCCCAGGAAGCCAGCCTGCTGGCAGTCAGACTTGCAGGAAACCACATTCGTATCTCTAGCAACAATGCGGGCAGCGAAACAATAACTTCTGTAACAATCAGCCCCATACGGCCAGGACTTGATTATGAACTGTCAACTTTTGTCCCTGTTTCCAATTGAAGACCAACAAGAGGACAACAAATAAGACGCCCCACTTCTAGTCAGCCCACTTCCAACTCCCCAGGCCAGCAGCCTCCAGTCAGGGCACACCTGAGGTCTCCCTTCCCCCCATAAAGCTTCTGCCTGCCTTTGAGTCCCTGCCAGATGCAGATGATGGTGGCAGACCCCCTTGCTATAGCCAGCTCTGAATCAGTAGCCTTTGCTTTTTCTCCTTTGGGCGGTCTTTGTTTATTTCCACACTTGCCATTCACCTCTTTGACTACAGCACAAGTTACCCTCCTCGGGGGCTGCAGAGACTTTCCATCCCCATGCCTGCCTCTGCTTGCACCTGAGAAAAGACGGCTCCTTGCCCACCCACCTGTGTGGAGGGCCCAGCCTGCTGGGTGCCTTCCTGCAGGCCCCTAGAACAAAGAATCCCTCGTCTTCCACTACATACAGGGTTTCTACTGACCAAGAGACACATTTGCTGCTCACGTTCTCTGGAAGTCGGACGCTGAGATGCTGGGATTTGCGTGTGGGTGGTTGATTGGGGAGGGTTCTTGGGATCAACACCTGTGGGGAAGCGGAAGAGGCAAAACTGGGCAAAGGAAGAAGTTGAAAGCCTCAGCTTACCTTACAGGGGACTTTGGAGCTGGGACAAAGGGCCTGGGCCTTTATGCCCCAACAGTGACCCATTATTGAACGTGGCTGCCCAGGAAGGGGTCACGAGCTTGAAGAGGCAGCCTTCGTTTTCCAGGAGAGGGACTCTCCACTGAGAGCAATCAGCCGCCCACACTGAGCAGGGCCGGGGGGGGGGGGGGCGACAGAGTGCTTAGGTCCCCAAGGAGGGGTGTGGAGATCTGGCCAGCTTGGCAGTGTCCACCACAGAACCCCCAAACCCAGCCTATCCGGAAGCCAAAGGAACTGCACGTTTACATCAGCAGAGAAAACAATGACAGCCTCTACGGGATGACAGCCAGCTGAACCGGGAGGCTCCTGCCGAGTCGGCACTCGCACAAGAGGCTTTGGAAGAGAATAAGGGGAATCCAAAGGACGTACAAATAGGCGAAGACGGCCTCCTGAAACTTCCAAGATTAAACGTTCAAAAGAGGAAGT
Organism: Delphinus delphis; assembly: GCF_949987515.2. Taxonomy (NCBI): domain Eukaryota; kingdom Metazoa; phylum Chordata; class Mammalia; order Artiodactyla; family Delphinidae; genus Delphinus; species Delphinus delphis. The sequence continues at coordinate 105,536,986 of NC_082690.1, forward strand.
GAAAAAAAATGAGTCCCCGCTGAGAACCTTCTGAAAGATCAGGTGGCCAAGCTGACAACGTAGCACAAAATGACTGTGAAAATGGAAATCCAGACAAGAGGGACAGGAGATCTGGAAACGGATCCAGAGGACTGAGCCCTGACTCTAGGACCTCCAGAGAAGAGAGGCAGGAGGGACAGGTGCAGTTGTTGAAGAGACAGCAAAGCTCTGGCTCCACCCTCCAGGACGTCCTTCCCTGCCCACTGTCTCCTGTGGCCACATCTGAAGTGTGTAAGGGGACCATGCCCTCCTTGGGGGATGTCCAGCTTGGGCGGCCCACTTCCCACCAGTGCAAGTTTCGGGGTCTGCACGTGGCTTTTGTTTCAATGCCCGAACAGCATAGGGTTTTTTTTTTAATTAAAATTTTTTTTTAATTTATTTTTTATTATTTTAAGTATTTATTTATTTGGTTGTGTCAGGTCTTAGCTGCGACAGATAGGCTCCTTAGTTGTGGCCTGTGAGCTCTTAGTCGCGGCATGAACGTGGGATCTAGTTGCCTGGCCAGGGATCTAACCCCGGGCTCTCGGCGTTGGGAGCATGGAGTCTTAACCACTGCGCCACCAGGGAAGTCCCATTTTCTTGATTTTGTATTGAAGTATAATTGATTTACAATGTGTTACTGTCAGGTGTACAGCACAATGATTCAGTTGTATAGCTATATATGATATATATAAAAACACATATAAAGAATATATATTGTTTTTCAGATTCTTTATATATATATACAGAATATATATCTACTCTTTTTCAGATTCTTTTTCCTTATAGGGTATTATAAATATTGAGTAGAGTTCCCTGTGCTGTCCTGTAGGTGCTTGTTGGTTATCTATTTTATATATAGTAGTACATAAATGTTCGAGTCCTAATTTATCCCTCCCCCTCTTTCCCCTTTGGTAATCGTAGGTTTGTTTTTTGTGTCTGTGAGCATAGGGTTTTTATAAAGTCTGGTTTCCTGGCTTCTTTGGCAGGACAATTCCCTCGAAGAATGACCAGACTTCTGACCAGTTTCCATCTGTTTACATGCGCAAGCACCACACCCCCATCCCTTCCTCAACGCAATTCTCACCACCTCCTCACCACCACAACCCTCTCATCCCCATGTTACCCACCTGAGTGTTTTCTTCTATTTAGGTTTATTTATTGTTGGCTGCACTGGGTCTTCGTTGCTGCACGCAGACTTTCTCTAGTTGCGGAGAGCGGGGCCCACTCTTCGTTGTGGTGTGCTGGCTTCTCATTGCGGTGGCTTCTCTTGTTGCAGAGCACGGGCTCTAGGTGCACAGGCTCAGTAGTTGTGGCGGGCTGTAGAGCGCAGGCTCGGTAGTCGTGGTGCACGGGCTTAGCTGCTCTGCAGCATGTGGGATCTTCCCAGACCAGGACTTGAACCCGTGTCCCCGGCATTGGCAGGCGGATTCTTAACCACTGCGCCACCAGGGAAGTCCGCCACCTGAGTGTCAATGGGTCTTTGCCGCTCACAACCTTGGTCAGGCTTGTTTCCTATTACATTGTGTCTAGAAGCAAATTGATTTTCTTACTCTATAAGGTCCCAAATTTCTGGACAGTTACATGGTTCCCTTTCCCTTTTGCTTGAAAATGGGTCCAGTTTGCCTGTGCCTGTCTCTTGCTCCTAATTCTTGGCTAAACGTAGCTAGTGTTAGTGTTCCGTCTTCCATATTCCCCTCGGTCTACAAGCTCAGGAGGAGTATGGGTGACCTCCTGAATCATCACGGGAGACGTTGAACTTGATGTTTTGCCAGTGTATCGTGTGAGTGTGTCTGATAGCATCTTCCAGGCTGCCTGCTGTCTGCCTGCTGAGCCCAGCCACGCATTGTAATTTTCTTCTTCCTTTTTCTTTCCGCCAGCAGTAGCACCCCACTTCTAATACCAGTTTGGGTATTGGGACAATACTATCTGCTACAACGGTAGCTCAATCCAATTGGACGCTAATGTTACAAAGTTACAAATATGACTGCATCCACCTTGACCACGCTGAGCTCTGGCCAGGTGACAATGACGCTATCCATAATTAGGTGACGAGTATCAGGACTCTCTCCCCTTTCTAACCACATAACTGTGTGAGGCCACATGTCCCTCCTATGCTTCAACGCAAATAACATTTTGCAATAATTTGAATGCGGAAACAGATACAACAAGCCAGACGTTAAAGAGATTTGCAAAAGGTTAAAACGATGCCATCGTCACTAATTTTTTTTTGGTAAATGCAGCTATTTTTCATTAAATTTGTCATTTGTATCAGCATGCAATGGGTTTATCATTGTTATTTTTATTATTTTTTAAATTTTATTTTATTATTTTTTATACAGGGTCTTATTAGTTATCTATTTTATACATATTAGTGTATATATGTCAGTCCCAATCCTCCAATTCATCACACCACCACCACTCTCCGCCGCCCACCCTGACACTTTCCCCCCTTGGTGTCCATACGTTTGTTCTCTACATCTGTGTCTCTATTTCTGCTCTGCAAACTGGTTCATTTTTCTAGATTCCACATATATGCATTAATATACCATATTTGTTTTTCTCTTTCTGACTTACTTCACTCTGTATGACAGTCTCTAGGTCCATCCACGTCTCTGCGAATGACCCAGTTTCATTCCTTTTTATGGCTGAGTAATATTCCATTGTATATATGTACCACATCTTCTTTATCCATTCATCTGTTGATGGGCATTTAGGGTTCTTCCATGACCTGGCTATTGTAAATAGTGCTGCAATGAACATTGGGGTGCATGTGTCTTTTTGAATTATGGTTTTATCTGGGTATATGCCCAGTAGTGGGATTGCTGGGTCATATAGTAATTCTATTTTTAGTATTTTAAGGAACCTCTATACTGTTCTCCATAGTGTCTGTATCAATTTACATTCCCACCAACAGTGCAAGAGGGTTCCCTTTTCTCCACACCCTCTCCAGCATTTGTTGTTTGTAGATTTTCTGATGATGCCCATTCTAACTGGTGTGAGGTGATACCTCATTGTAGTTTTGATTTGCATTTCTCTAAAAATTAGTGATGTTGAACAGCTTTTCATGTACCTCTTGGCCATCTGTATGTCTTATTTGGAGAAATGTCCATTTAGGTCTTCTGCCCATTTTTGGATTGGGTTGTTTGTTTTTTTAATATTGAGCTGCATGAGCTGTTTATATATTTTGGAGATTAGTCCTTTGTTGATTCGTTTGCAAATATTTTCTCCCATTCTGAGGGTTGTATTTTCATCTTGTTTATAGTTTCCTTTGCTGTGCAAAAGCTTTAAAGTTTCATTAGGTCCCATTTGTTTATTTTTGTTTTTATTTCCATTACTCTAGGAGGTGGGTCAAAAAGATCTTGCTGTGATTTATGTCCAAGAGTGTTCTTCCTATGTTTTCCTCTAAGAGTTTTATAGTGTCTGGTCTTACATTTAGGTTCTTAATCCATTTTGAGTTTATTTTTGTGTATGGTGTTAGGAAGTGTTCTAATTTCATTCTTTTACATGTAACTGTCCAGTTTTCCCAGCACCACTTATTGAAGAGACTGTCTTTTCTCCATTGTATATCCTTGCCTCCTTTTTCATAGATTAGTTGACCATAGGTGTGTGAATTTTTCTTTGGGCTTTCTATCCTGTTCCATTGACCTATATTTCTGTTTCTGTGGCAGTACCATAATGTCTTGATTACTGTAGCTTTGTAGTATAGTCTGAAGTCAGGGAGTCTGATTCCTTCAACTCTGTTTTTTCCCCTTAGGATTGCTTTTGCTATTTGGGGTCTTCTGTGTCTCCATACAAATTTTAAGATTTTTTGTTCTAGTTCTGTGAAAAATGCCATTGGTAATTTGATAGGGATTGCATTGAATCTGTAGAATGCTTTGGGTAGCACAGTCATTTTCACAATATTGATTCTTCCAATCCAAGAACATGCTATATCTCTCCATCTGTTGGTATCATCTTTGATTTCTTTCATCAGTGTTTTATAGTTTTCTGAGTACAGGTCTTTTGTCTCCCTAGGTAGGTTTATTCCTAGGTATTTTATTCTTTTTGTTGCAATGGTGAATGGAATTGTTTCCTTAATTTCTCTTTCTGATCTTGCATCATTAGCGTATAGGAATGCAAGAGATTTCTGTGCATTAATTTTGTATCCTGAAACTTTACCAAATTCAGTGATTAGCTCTAGTAGTTTTCTGGTGGCATCTTTAGGATTCTCTATGTATAGTATCATGTCATCTGCAAACAGTGACAGTTTTACTTCTTCTTTACCAATTTGTATTGCTTTTATTTCTTTTTCTTCTCTGATTGCCGTGGCTAGGACTGCCAAAACTATGTTGAATAATAGTGGTGAGAGTGGACATCCTTGTCTTGTTCCTGATCTTAGAGGAAATGCTTTCAGTTTTTCACCATTGAGAATGATGTTGGCTGTGCGTTTGTCATATGTGACCTTTATTATGTTGAGGTAGGTTCCCTCTATGCCCAATTTCTGGAGAGTATTTATCATAAATGGGTGTTGAATTTTGTCAAAAGCTTTTTCTGCATCTATTGAGATGATCATATGGTTTTTATTCTTCAATTTGTTAATATGGTGTATCACATTGATTGATTTACATATATTGAAGAATCCTTGCATCCCTGGGATAGATCCCATTTGATCATGGTGTATGATCCTTTTAATGTGTTGTTGGATTCTGTTTGCTAGTATTTTGTTGAGGATTTTTACATCTCTATTCATCAGTGATATTGGTCTGTAATTTTCTTTTTTTGTAGTATCTTTGTCTGGTTTTGGTGTCAGGGTGATGGTGACCTCATAGAATGAGTTTGGGAGTTTTCCTTCCCCTGCAATTTTTTGGGAGAATTTGAGAAGGATGGGTGTTAGCTCTTCTCTAAATGTTTGATAGAATTCACCTGTAAAGCCATCTGGTCCTGGACTTTTGTTTGTTGGAAGATTTTGTATCACAGTTTCAATTTCATTACTTGTGATTGGTCTGTTCATATTTTCTATTTCTTTCTAGTTCAGCCTTGGAAGGTTATACCTTTCTAAGAATTTGTCCATTTCTTCTAGGTTGTCCATTTTATTGGCATAGAGTTGCTTGTAGTAGTCCCTTAGGATGCTTTGTATTTCTGCAGTGTCCATTGTAACTTCTCCTTTTTCATTTCTACTTTTATTGATTTGAGTCCTCTCCCTCTTTTTCTTGATTAGTCTGGCTAAAGGTATATCAATTTAGTTAATCTTCTCAAAGAACCAGCTTTTAGTTTTATTGATCTTTGCTATTGTTTTCTTTGTTTCTATTTCATTTATTTCTGCTCTGATCTTTATGATTTCTTTCTTTCTACTAACTTTGGGTTTTGTTTGTTCTTCTTTCTCTAGTTGCTTTAGGTGTAGGGTTAGATTGTTTATTTGAGATTTTTCTTGTTTCTTGAGGCATTGTATTGCTATAAAGTTCCCTGTTAGAACCGTTTTTGCTGCATCCCATAGGTTTTGGATCGTCATGTTTTCATTGTCATTTGTCTCTAGGTATTTTTTTATTTCCTCTTTGATTTCTTCAATGATGTCTTGGTTATTTCATAACGTATTGTTTAGCCTCCATGTGTGTGTGTTTTTTACATTTTTTTCCCTGTAATTTATTTCTAATCTCAGAGTGTTGTGGTTGGGCAAGATGCTTGATATGATTTTAATTTTCTTAAATTTACCAAGGCTTGATTTGTGTCCCAAGATATGATCTATCCTGGAAAATGTTCCCTGTGCACTTGAGAAGAAAGTGTAATCTGCTGTTTTCAGATGGAATGTCCTATAAATATCAATTAAATCTATCTGGTCTGTTGTGTCATTTAAAGCTTGTGTTTCTTTATTAATTTTCTGTCTGGATGATCTGTCCATTGGTGTAAGTGAGGTGTTAAAGCCCCCCACTATTATTGTGTGTCGATTTCCTCTTTTATAGCTGTTAGTGTTTGCCTTATGCATTGAGGTGCTCCTGTGTTGGGTGCATATATATTTATAATTGTTATATCTTCTTCTTGGATTGATCCCTTGATCGTTATGTAGTGTCCTTCCTTGTCTCTTGTAACATTCTTTATTTTAAAGTCCATTTTATCTGATATGAGTATTGCTACTTCAGCTTTCTTTTGATTTCCATTTGCGTGGAATATTTTTTTCCATCCCTGATCATTGTTATTTTTAAATGAATAAATCATTTAAAGATTTCTTGGTTTTCATTTCTAATGTGGTAAATAGCAACAGGTCGAGCTCTCATAGAGCTCTTTGGTTCCCTCAAACAATTTTGAGTGGAAAGGGGTCTTGAGACCACAATGTTTGGGACCAAGTGCTGGAAAGGCTGCTGTTCCTCAGGGACTGGCCCTGCTCCCTGGTCCAGCTCACCCCCTCCTCTGACTTCTCTGCATTTATTCCATCTTCTGTGAGTTTCAAGGGTCTGTTTTGAAAGTCAAAAGCCAAGGATTAACTCTTTTATTTGTCATCCTGCCACCTGAGCTGGAATTAGCATGGACACTTCACAGCCCTTGTACTCTAGCCACCATTCCCAGGACCTGCCCTACAGCCCAGGGGCACATGGACAGCGGTGTGGGAAAGAGAGTTCTTCCCTAATTATCTGGGGAGTGGCGGGGGAGAGCATCAGGCTTACTTGTACTTCATAGAGTTCAGAGAACAGTTTTGTAACATCTAATGAGATGGAAAAATGTCCTTGTAATTGAATGCTCTTTAAAAAAAAAAAAAAAGCAGGCACATTCTCAACCAAAGAACTTTGCCTTGGCTGTACCCACTGTCTGGAATGTTCTTCCCCCGGATGACATCTTGACTGCATCCTCCCTTGCTTCTTTGTCTCCCCTCTCAAGGAGATCCTTCCTGACCACCCTATGTTCTCCTGATCCCCCAACCCTGTTCTACATTTCATTTTTCTGTAATACTTCTAACATATTACACAAGTATTGATACATTTCTTACTTATTATCTATCTCCCCTCCCTCTAAAGTATAAACCCATGACAGCAGGGGTCTTTGTTGGGTATCCAAAGCACTGGCCTGGCACATAGTAGGTGTTCAATATATATATATATATATATATATATATATATATATATATATATTTTTTTTTTTTTTTTTTGCGGTACACAGGCCTCTCACTGCTGTGGCCTCTCCCGTTGCGGAGCACAGGCTCTGGACGCGCAGGCTCAGCGGCCATGGCTCACGGGCCCAGCTGCTCCGCGGCATGTGGGACCTTCCCGGACCGGGGCACAAACCCGCGTCCCCTGCATCAGCAGGCGGCCTCTCAACCACTGCGCCACCAGGGAAGCCCTGTTCAATAAATATTTGTGGAGTGAGTAAATGAATGATGAATAAATGCCAGGTTGATAGAAAAGAAGAAACATGCGTCCAAATCTTGCGCCCACGGAGCACACAGGAGCTCTAAAGGTATGTACCTTTAACTTCATCTCGGCTCTGGTTTGAACCCTAAACCCTGAGGCTTCATCAACTTCCAGCCTCATGCCACAGCTATGTAGCCTGGAGTCTAAATAAAGTCTGACCCAGGGTGACTCTCATACCTACCGCTCTATGAAGCCATAACTGGAGAGAACTAAAGATGTATGTGCAGGGATGTTAGTGGCAGTATCAGGTCTAACACTGGAAAACTGGAAGATGGCTAAAGTTACCTAACATGCTTAGGTAAATTGCAGTACGTCCATCAGAGGCATTATTAAACAGCGATTCAAATAATGCTTTTAAAGAACCATTAATAATATTGGGAAATGCTCAGGACATCGCATTAAGTGTAAAAAAAGCAAGAGATAAAAATTACGTATAGGGCTTCCCTAGTGGTGCAGTGGTTGAGAGTCCGCCTGCTGATGCAGGGGACACGGGTTCGTGCCCCGGCCCAGGAAGATCCCACATGCCGCGGAGCGGCTGGGCCCGTGAGCCATGGCCGCTGAGCCTGCGTGTCCGGAGCCTGTGCTCCGCAACGGGAGAGGCCACAACAGCGAGAGACCCGCGTACCGCACCAAAAAAAAAAAAAAAAAAAAAAAAAAAAATTACATATAAAACGCAATCGCTCTGGTGTTGCATGAATTTTATGTGAATTTTACGTGCCTGCTTTAAAATATAAAGATCAAAATAAAAAGTGCAGTTAGAAAAAAGAAGGAAATAATATGTATAAACATTGGAAAAGAAGTAGTTAAATCATCCTTTTTTAAAAAAGCTGGTATGATTAAATAGCTAGAAAGCCCACGATAATAAACCTAAAATTAAACAAAACAAAACAAAACACACCTAGCACCCAGATCTTGGTTTCTAAATATCCTTCTTTGTAAAAGGAACCAGGTTCCTTGGAAAACTGGTTAACTTGTTGATTTTAATGCTGGGTCAGGGAATAAATATACGAGATAGTCCTGGAGAGCGAGAAAGTAAGGAAGTGCTATTAAAAAAAAAAACGGTAGCCACAATGCAGTCAAAGGCTGTAGCAACTGAAGTTACAAAATAAATAATGATAGCGTGCTTTTATAACCCAGAGAATAAAACCAACACCCATGAGTCCATATTGACATAGATAACTGAAAAAAGTGAATACCTGGGGGAGAATGCTCTTATCTAGTTTCTTTGGCCTACCCCATTTCCTCCTTCCCACGAATCAGATGTTTCCATTATTTTGTACAGTAATTTGTTTCAATTTAACCAAATGTCTACCGTGTTCTTTGCTCACCATTCCCTCTTGTAATTCAGACCTTGTTTCCCACTGAAGGACATTGTCAAGCCGCTTCTCCGCTGAGGGCTTATCGGTCAACTCTCTTAGTTTTGTCTGGAAAAATCTTTATTTGGCCCCGTTCTTGAGGACCGTTCTGCTGGGTTTAGAATGCTGGGTTGAGATTACTTCCTGCCCCTCGAAGGCTGTTCTCTGCTGTGCACTGTCAGTCTAACGGGCATTTCTTCTTTCGCATTCTGTCATTTTCTTCGGCTGGATTTAAGAGTTTTCTTTTTGTTCTGCTGCTTTCCCGGCATGACAGTTAATTTACTGCCTCCCAGCCCCAAACCCACCCCTCACTGCCTGCTCTGTGGTAATGGGGCCGGAGGGGGCTGGAGGGGCGGCAGCAGAGGGTTGTCACCCTGGGGCTGGGTTTCCAGGGGGAGCTGGGGGCGCATCTCTGTGGCCTTCTCCTCCCTCTACCGCCGTCTTCAGTGAGGTCCGGTCTCTGCCCAGGGACCCTCTTGCATGGGCCTCTATCTCAGCTCTGGGGCTGTGCTGCTCCTTATATGTACTATTCCAGCATTCTTTAAAGTTGTCTTTATCTCTGCTACCCAATCCCCCAGGACTCCAATCCCCTGCTATGGTTAATTACTCTTTAGAATAAACTTTCCCTGTCCAGTGACTATGTGATTTCTGTCTCCTGATTGGGACCCTGAATGATACACCTATGACATGTCTAGATGTGGATTTCTTTCTTTCTTTCTTCCTTCCTCCCTCCCTCCCTCCCTCTCTCTCTCTCTTTCTTTCTTTCTTTCTTTCTTCCCCTCTCCCTCCCTCTCTCTTTCTCTCTCCCTTTCTTTCTTCCTTCCTTCCTTCCTTCCTCTTTTGAAAATCCTGCTTGGGATTCATTGAGCTTTTTGAATCCAAAGACTTGATAGCTTGCTTTATAATTTCTGTAAAACTTTCAACCATGATGACGTTAAACATTGCCTCTGCCCCCCTCTCTGATTTTTCCTTTTATGACATCGATTTGGTCTGTTAGATCTTCTCTCTCCATCTATGTGTCAATCTCCCTAAGAAAACCTTTATTGAGTTATAGTTCACACACCATACAATTCACCCATTGAAAGTGTACCATACAGTTTTTGGTGTGCTCACAAACTTGTGCAGCCATCACCACAACGAACAGAAAAAGTGAAAAACATTAGAATGTTTTCATCACCCTCCCCCACCAAAAACTTCCATACCCATCGGCAGTCACTTTCCATTCTCGCCTCCCTCCAGCTCCTGGTAAGCAGTCATCTGCTGCCTGTATCTGTGGATTTGTCTACTCAGGACATTTCAAGTAAATGGAATCATACAATATGTGGTCTTCTGTGCCTGGCTTCTTTCACTTAGCATAACGTTTTCGAGATTCATCATGTATTGTTACTTCATTCCTTTTTGTGGATGAATAATATTCCGTTGCATACATATATCACATTTCATTTATTTGGTGATGGACATTGGATTGTTTCCACCTTTGGGCTATTATGAATAATGCTGTTATGAACATTCAGTGCAAATTTTTGTGTGGATGTACACCTTCGTTTCTCTTGAATAGATGCCTAGGGGTGGAACTGGTGGGTCACATGGTAACTCTACGTTTAACCTTCTGAGAAGATTCCAGACTGTTTCCAGAGCGGCTGCACCATTTCACATTCCCCAGGAACGCGTGAGTCCAGGTCTTTTTTATTTGCTCGTCCCTCCGTGCTTCCCCCTGGGTAGTTCTGTCCGTCCCTCTCCAGCACACTCTCAGGCCTTGTCTGACGTTTCACCTCCGCATTCAGTTTCTGATTTCAATTGTAATTTTTATTTCTGGAATAGTCCTTTTCTGCAAATTTGATGGTTTCTTGCTTCTTTGTCAGACTTTGAATATCCCTTTTTCATCTCTTTAAATGTTTGAAGAAGACTTCACACCGACAGTTTGAGAATGCAGTTTTTACAGCCTTGGGGCTGCAGTTCGCTTTTTCTGCTGACTTTCGCTCATGGTGGCTCATTTTCTGCCGGGCTCAGCGAGTTTTATAGCTTTATTACTGGGAACTCTTTGAGGGCTGGGTCTGAGGTGCGTTTGTTCCGGAGCTTCCTCTGCTTCGCCAGGCTCCGGAGGGTGAGTTTTGATGTGGTTCTGCCTCCGACGCGCTGGGACCGTAGCGCTGTGTTGAGACCCTCACAGGGACTTTTTTCTTCTTTTTAACTTTTTCTGTTCTACTCAGAGCCAAGGCCAACATGGGGACATCTTCTCCCTCCCACCCCCAAGACACCTGGTGGGGGAGACTTTGCTGGTGTTCACCCGCTGGAAATGTCCATTTTGGGAGGTTTCTCAGATTTGCAGGCGTTTCTGATCTGACTTTCCACTTTGCTCAGGGAGGTTCCTGGGAGTGGAGGTGCCGCCAGGACAAGGCTACCTGCAGACTGTCCTGATATATATACACATATTTTCAATGAGGAGCCTGCGCACCACAACGAAGAGTAGCCCCCGCTGGCCGCAACTAGAGAAAGCCCACGCACAGCCACAAAGACCCAACGCAAAAATAAAATAAATAAATACATTTATAAAATATATATATATATTTTAATGGAGAATTTCAAGTTTCAAATATATATAAACATACAAAGAAGAGTATAATGACCCCAATAAACTCATCACACGTTGCTGACGATCATTAACCCATGGCCAGTCTTGAAGCCCACCCATCCTCAGTATGATTCTGAAGCAAATTCCAGATGTCATGCTATTTCATCTGAAAATACTTCAATATGCATTTCCCAACGATAAGAACTCTTTTCAAAACAGAGACACACTATCTGTATTCACGCCTAAAGTTTTAAATAATAATTTCCTAATATCATGAGTGTTCAGTTTTCTGCTGTAATTAGTGTTCAAATGGTCAATTGCCTCAAAACCATGAGATGGCTTTCTTGCTTTCTTATTATTTCTGGCCTTAATGATACCCCCTACTTTCATGCCAAATCCACCACGCATTAAAAAATGTTTACTTAGCGGGAGTTCCCTGGTGGCCTAGTAGTTAGGACTCCGGGCTTTCACTGCTGTGGCCCGGGTTTGATTTCTGGTTGGGGAACTGAGATCTTGCAAGCTGTGTGGCACAGCCAAAAAAACCCCAAAAAACAAAAAAACCCCACAAAACACAAAAACCAGTTTAATTAGTGTTGCTTCCAGTATTTTTATGTGTTTCGTACCAAGTGGCATTCTCTGTATATCTACTCTATTATTTTGCCAGAAACAGAAGTTCCTGCCCATGATTTTGCTTTTGAGTATGTGCCTAGAAAAAAAAGAGTGGAAGGGCATATATGAAAATGCAAACAGTAGTTAGATCTCAGCCATGAGATTATATACGATTTTTGCTCTCTTCTTTATCCTTTCCTATGTTTACAAACTTCTCTTCAACGAGCATGAATTGATTTTATAATCAGACTATAAAATATAAAATAAAGTCAATGAACCTAACTAACACCATAAGCACTGCCTCCTAAGCCTGGCTCCACTCTCCCTGTCCTTCAGCCTCACCGACACCAACTTTCCACAAACACAGGGCCGCCTCAGGCCATTTGCACATTCCCTGGACTCTTCCTCAGATTATTGGGGTTGGCAAGAGGCAAGTGGGGGAGAATCTTGACCGCATCCACCCCGCCTGCCAATTGGCTTACCCGTAGCTGAGGGTCCTGAGCCACCGGGAGAGTCAGAGCAGGCTGGCAGTGGAAATCTACCTAGAGCCTTTTTCCCCAGGTGATCCAGCAAACCTGACGGCAACAGGGGTCGGGGAGGACAGCTACCAGAGTGTCCACAGCAGCCCCCACCTTGGTGGAGGGCATTTGGGAAGCAGTTAGCACCCCCTGACCCTGCACAGGTGACTCGGGTAGCAGTAGTTTGTACAGGTTTGTACAGGTTCGTGCAGGACGTGGAGGGCAGAGCCCCGGGTGCAGATTACAGCTGCTTAGATCCGATGCTGACACAGGCTGTGGCCCCAGGCCAGGTACTCAGCCTCTCTGAGCCTCAGTTTCCTTGTGGGGTTGATAACAGAGTCTTCCTGTGGGCAGTGCTGGCGTGGATGTGTGGATGTATAGGCCTGGGTGTGAAAGTCACCAGCAGACCAGGAAGGAGGATCTACCAGATGTTATGAAGCTCAAGCCCAGGCACCCTCCTCCAGGCACCTGCCGAGAAGCTCAGCTTGGGAGCCCTCTGTGCCCTGGTAGCAACGTTTTCTATCTGCAGCCTGGTTTTCTTAATCCCCAGCAGAGCCGAGCCAGGCAGCTACTGTTATCCCCACTGGCACAGATTAGGAAACTGGGGTGCCCAGGGGTTCCACAGCTTGCCCAAGGGCATGAGGTGGGCATTCGAACCTGTCCCCCGATCTGGGGGCCGCATTCTCTCCTTTTGTCTTGACAGCATCGGGTAGAGACAGCCAGTGCCATTTCTTCTCCGGCGAGGTCCTCTTCTCCACGCCCCTCCCTTTTGACAAGTGCTTTCTTCTCTGAATCCCGGAGCGCCTGGAGAGCCCGGCAGGGCAGGATGCTGCTGTCCCCTCGTGGCCACGGGGATCACTGCAGGCAGGCCTGAATCAGGAGCGCCGAGAGCAGGGACGTGCCTGAGCCGCCCTGGCTCTCGAGGGCCTCAGCCTTCTCTCTGCTCCCCCCACTCCCCCGACCCCCGAGGCCTGTTGGGGAAGAGAAATAACAAGTCTGCATCTCCACCGCTTGCTCACTGAGAGATCCCAGTCAAGTCACCTAACCTGCCCCGGCCTCAGTTTTCCCCTCTATAGAATGGGCATAAGTGAGATCTTCCCTCTACAGTTAGGAGGATTTCGTGAGCAGGCAGGGGCTCCTGGAGGACCTAGAACGCCTGGCTGCGGAGGACTCGCCGGCAGCCTCCCGCCCAGAGGGAGCAGCGGGAAGCCCGCGGGCGGTGTGCCCCGTCAGTGGAAGGAGGAAACAGTCCTGGTGCAGATTCCGCAGCCGTTTGTTGACTGGGAGGTGGGGCTGCTCATCAAAGGCGCCGCGCGCCCTGCCCGCTGCTGCGCGCTGTGATCTTTGGTCGGATGTGTGGTCCTGGCCTGGGAGGGGCGCTGGCAGGAGACACGTCCCCCACTGCCGGGCGCCCCAAGCATCGGCTCTCAGCCTCGCCTGCTGCACCTGGTGGGCGTGCCGAGGGGCAGGGTCTGCCTGGCCGCCTTGTGAGGGTTCGTGTCCTTGCGGCCCAACGCCCCCACACGGGTATCTTCAGGCTCAAAGCCAGGCCCAGCTATCCTGGGGAGTCTATGCAGCCGGAGAAGCCCCACCCACTCGCGCCAGAGCCTGGAGGCTGCCGCAGCTTCTCACCGGAGCCTGGGGCTGCCGCAGCTTCTAAGACCCCAGCAGGGAGAAGGAGGGGCCTTCGTGGGACTAGCGGGGGCCCAAGACACCCCCAGGCACCCTCCTCCACCTCCTCCAGGCAAAGCCTCCTGGGTGTGTGCGTGTGGCATGCGGGGGGGCCACTCCCATGACTCCCCTCTAGAATCTGGAATCACAGCTTCTGGGGATGGTGAGATCCACACCTCCCCGCCCCCGCCCATCTGAGCTCCAGGAACGTTCCTGCGCAAAGTTCCACTTGTGCAGAGCTCCCACTTGGGAGCTCTGCCGTCTGGGTCCTCGGCCCTGTAGCCTGCCTGCCTTCCATCCCCTCCCCCTTCGGCCCCCCACAAGCCAGCTGCTCCCGGCCCCAGTACTGCGGGTCACTGTTCCACACCACACCTGCCTCCCACGGAGAGCACCCGGCCCCACCGCGGCTGCCTGTTCCAGCCGACCCTTTGTGAAGGCTCAGCTCACCTCATTCACCCCACCTCCGCCCGCCCCTCCTCCGCCCGCTGTTGGCTAGGAGGGACCTCATCCCCATGGGTCTCTGTAGCAGTTAATCTCTCCCCTCTCCTCACCTCTGTCCCCACCTGACCACCCCCCAATTCATCCAGGGAAAGGTGACCCTAAGAGACCCAGGGGCCAGGAGGACTGTGGCCAGCCCAGAGGAACTGTGCGCACGGCCTGGGGGAGGGCACAGAGGCCAGCGGGAAAGGGGGCTCCAATCCTGGAACACGGCAGGAGGAGCCACAGGGCACTGGGGAGCCATAGAGGACTCCTGTGAAGGGAGGGCCACTGTCAGATGGGCATCTGACAGCCATGATGCGGGCTGCACTGAGGGACAGGTTACAGTGGGGAGAGCCCCGGGGGGCCCGAAGCTACCCTGGAGATGGAGCAAAGTGGCCCCTGGGGGGCCGTGCCTGAAGCAGGGGAGTGTGTGTGTGTGTGTGTGTGTGTGTGTGTGTGTGTGTGTGTGTGTAGGAGGGACAGAGGCTGGGAGAGCGAAAGAGCTGCTGAGGCTGAGGCTGGAGGTGACTCAGGGCAGCAAGGGAAGGAGGCTGGGGGTGGCGGTGGAGGAGACGCAGAATCTAGACTCAAGATGCAGCAGGGATGGGAAGGTCATCGCAGGGGCAGGACTGCCCGAGCAGGCGCTGAGGCCAGGCAGCAAGTGTAGACGGTGGGCCGGAGGGGCTTGGTGGCCGAGGGGACAGAGAGGAGAGAACGACAGGGAACGGCGAGTTTTTGTCGTACTTTCTTCAGAAGGGAGGCTCTCACTCAGGTTTACAAGCTGAGCCGCTGGAGCCAGAAGAGGGGGCGTGAGCTGGCCTGTGGCCAGGCCGGAGGGGGTCCCTGCAGGGGGGGCCAGGACCTGGGGAAGGGGAGGTGGTCGGTGCACAGCGGGGGTTAGCCTGGCGGGAGGAGGGTCGGGGCAGAGCCGGCGGCTGGGTCTCAGTTCCAGCCTAGCCACTTCCCGGCTGCCTGACCTGGGGCGGGTGTGCTGAGCTGTTGGTATCTCTCTCGAGGGGTGGCGTTAGGATGGGACTTTCTGCCTCCATTTCGTCTGATACTGAAGGTCTAAGCCAGAGCAGTAAGTAACATCTTGCCTGGGGCTCCCAGCTTTAGGGGCCCTACCCCACCCCTCCAGCCTGCTCATCCTCCGCAGGGGACACGCTCCCTGGCGCTCACCACCCCGCACCTCGGCCCAGGTACGTGGGCCTGGGAGTCGTTGCCCAAACGGCACAGGGTCCAAGTCCAGGCTGTGCGGGCACCTCCCCCAGACACGTCCTCCCACTGCGGACCTCGCCTGGGGCTGCATCTCCGTCACCTTGTTCTAACCCAGAGGGGTCCAAAAAGTTCTACGTGGCACTACCTTCCTGGTGTTATGTGTCTCCAATAAATAGTTTGGAAGAGCTCTCCTCAGAGCCCTCTCCTAAGCGAACAGAAGAATTTTGTTACATCTAAAAAAAAAACCCACTCATGATTCTTAATATCATCAGAGTTATTTTTTCAAGCAGGATATGATCCATCAGGATCTCCCTTTTGTCTATTTTTTTTTTTTTTTTTTTTTTTGCGGTACGCGGGCCTCTCACTGCTGTGGCCTCTCCCGTTGCGGAGCACAGGCTCCGGACGCGCAGGCTCAGCGGCCATGGCTCACGGGCCCAGCCACTCCGCGGCATGTGGGATCTTCCCGGACCAGGGCACGAACCCGTGTCCCCTGCATTGGCAGGCGGACTCTCAACCACTGCGCCACCAGGGAAGCCCCCTTTTGTCTCTTTTTCTCCAGAAAAATCCCTCCACCTTTTTTTTTAATGGCATTGATGTATTGAGAATGATTTATCATTTTAAGTGGCAGGCATGGTGCCGGGCCTGCCCTGTACTTTGGCCCTCCACGTGCTTGGGGTGAGGGTCCTGCGGAGGAGAGCCTGATTCCTCCAGCCCGAGGGCGACGGACTCGCTCCTGTTTGCCTTGACCTTCCCAGCGTTAGCTCTGAAAGTTCTGTGTTCTGCGAACCCCTCAGTTCCGGGCAAACCGAGATGGCTCATCACCCTAATTAGTCCACCGCCCACCTTGAGAGTAGAAAAGCGTCCCCTTCAACCCGAGACTGGCAGAGGGGCTTCGAGGAACCAGGTGAACATACGTTCCCTGGAGCTGTGGTCCGGGTGGGGGACAACGCATGGGTCTGCTGCTTGCTCCATGCCTGACACGTTAAAGGCCAAGGTCAGTGCTGTCGCTGCCTTGCCAGCCGTGGAACTGGATAGGTAGCCATGTTTCCAGGACGACTGGTCAAAGGCGTTATGTCCTGGGGGTCAGGCACCACCTGAGAAATATCTAAGGTCCCACAAAGAGCCTCAAAGAGAAAGATCAACATTCAGGATCCCCCAAACCTACAGGGTCCCAGTCCCCTCCGGCCCTCCCTCCATCCCCAGCCCCAGCCTGGAGTAGGAGAGGGAGGCGGAGCTAGCCCTCCCCCACTGTGGCTCCCCTGCCTGCAGCCCAGTTGAGCTGGAGGAGGGGAGAAGCTGTCACTTTGAATAAACTTCCGTTTTCATCATTGAACCAGAGCTGGAACTGCAGCTCCTGGGCTGACGCCATTCCTGGGACTAGAAGGCAGCCGCACACCTGTCTGGCCCAGGTGTCCATCCAGGTGCAGGGAAAGGTCTTCCTGCCTTGCCCTGTGGAGTCCTGCGTGTTCAACTAAGTGAATGTGGTATGCCTGGCCTCAATAAAAGCCAGGTGTTTGCAAGCCACCATGTAATTCCAGATAGCTCCTCAAGGTCAAGGATGATGGGCCGCCCACTAGGTCCAGTGGACACGTGTCCATGCCCATCCCACTCATCTGGCAGCGCCACACGTGGCCCTTCCCCTCCAATCACTGTCTTCCCTGGCTCCTGGGAGCTGCTCTCTTCTGGTCTTTCTCACCTCTGAGCTTGGGGGGCCCCAAACGCTCAGCCCTTGAATCTCTTTCTTCGTAACTGTTCCTCTGGGACCATGGCCTTAAATACTGAAGACTCCCACGTTTCTAAGCCCAGCCCAGCCCTCTTCCCTAAAGCCCGGTCCCTGCCCACGCTACTCTTCCACTGGGAAGTCTACTAGAATCTCAACTAGACAAGTTCAAGGTGGGACTCCAGACCCTTCCATTCACCAATGCTTTCGTCTCAGTGAATGGCAGCCCCTCAGCCGGCCTCCTTGGTCCCTCTCCTGACCCTTCAGTCTCTTTCCCACACAGGAGCAGAGGATCTATAACATGGAAATCAAGTCCCATGGTCCCTCTGCTCCTGGCCCTCTGATGGTCCCCCAGCTTACTCAGAGGAGGCAGCTCCCAAGACCCTGCAGAGCTGGCCTGCTGCTCTCTGACCTTGGCTGTCTCAGGCCCTCTGGCCCCTCACTGTGCCTCAGGGCCTTTGCACGGGCCTTCCCTTCTTCCGGGTCTCTGCACAAATGTCACCTTCCTAGGGAAGCCTTCCTCACCCCTTGCCCTGCTTTACCTTCTCTAGAATGGGTATCACCCCGCTAGAGCAGGAGTGGGCAAACGCGTCTATAAAGGGCCGGTGGGTAGACACTTTAGGTTCCACAGGCCACACGGCCTCTGTTGTGACCACTCGCCTTTGCCGTTATCATATAAAATAAGTTGGAGATGATACCCCTGGACAAGCCCTTACCTCTCTGACCTCAGTTTCCTTCCCTGACAAATGAGTTTGTGAAGATTAAGGACTGTGTTAGACTCCTGTGGCCGCCATGACAAACCGCCACCAACTGGAGGGCTTAAGACAGCAGCTGGTCCTCTCTCACCATCTGGAGGCCAGAAGCCTGAAATCCAGGTGTCCGCAGGGCCGTGCTCCCTCCAGAGGCTCTAGGGGAAGACCCTTCCTCACCTCCTCCAGCGTCCGGGGGCTCCAGGCATTCCTTGGCTTGTGGCTGCCTCCCTCTGTTCTCTACTTCCAGTTTTGCATGGCCCTCTCCTCTTCTGTTATCAGACAATGTCATTGGATTTAGGGCCCACCTGGATAATCCAGGGTGACCTCCTCCTCCTTCTTTTCTTTTTTTGCCCTTGCCACGCGGCTTTGCGGGATCTTAGTTCCCTGACAAGGGGTTGAACCCAGGCCCTGGGCAGTGAAAGCCTGGAGTCCTAACCACTGGACCGCCAGGGAATTCCGTATCATTCCCATTTTATGAATGAGGAAACTGAGGCTCGCAGAAATGAGGTTCACCTGTGTCCTTCACACCCCAGCTGTCTCCGTAGAAACCAGGAACGCTACCTACTAAGCCTTTGCACTGCCCACCACCGCACACCGATGGCAGCCCTTCCTTGCCTGCTCCTGGTGCAAGATGCTGGGCACTGGTGCCGCTGCAGGGAGAGGTCTGTGGGGATCCGAAGGATGGCCAGTCAGTGGACGTTCCCACTGCGCGCCTCCACTGAGCTGCCCTCGGGAGGACGCTTGAGGCTCAGAGGGCCCGGAAATGCTGGAGCTCAGGGCACACCTCTGACCACAGCGGCCAGGCCTGCCGGGCGGGAGGGCTCGCATGCCCAGAATAACTCACCAGAGTCAGCATGTTCCAGCTTGGGAGGGAAACCAAAGAGGCACTTTTCCCCAAGTGTCATGGGGCTGAGACATCAACCACTGATGGGCCCTAAATGGAACCCAACTGAGGCCCTGTCCGCAGAAACGATTAGATCCGACAGGTGCTGAGCCCCGCCCTTGCTTCATTGTGATGGAACTCACATCTGAGCAATGAACTGAGAGTGAACACTTCCAAACACACGGCCTAAGAAAAGTGTGGTAGCGTGATGATCTGTGACAGGCAGCCTTCTGGGGAAGTGGAAGCTTAGCACATTCTCTGGTTGCTTCTTACATTAGTGAAGAGTCTAAAAATTACTGCCCTTGTGAGGTTAGAATTCTGCAGAATCAAATAGTGCTTCAATCTCATTGTTCTTTGCAAACAGCTTTTCTCAAAGCTCTGATCAGAGTCAGGCAACTTGGGCTATCGTTCTGATGCCTTGAGACCCGGGGCACAGTCCTTTCCCTCTCAGGGCATCTCTGGTGGCCCCTGCACAGCTGACATCCCACAGGAAACCCTGGGGCACCCCAGGAGATGCTGCCAGCCCTGCCATTCCCTGACTTAAATGGCCTCGTCCGTATTTACTGAATTCTCCCATTCTGAGACTCAAGCTTTCTATCTCCCTCTTTGAGAATAAAGAATCCCATGGTGGGCTTCCCTGGTGGTGCAGTGGTTGAGAGTCCGCCTGCCGATGCAGGGGACACGGGTTCGTGCCCCGGCCTGGAAGGATCCCACATGCCGCGGAGCGGCTGAGCCTGTGAGCCATGGCCGCTGAGCCTGCGCGTCCAGAGCCTGTGCTCTGCAATGGGAGAGGCCACAACAGTGAGAGGCCCACATACCGCAAAAAAAAAAAAAAAAAAAAAAAAAGAATCCCATGTAATAACTGTAAATGGAAAGTAACCTTGAAAAATTGTACAAATGTAAAATATTTTTAAAAGATTAAAAAAAGGTAAATCCAAGGGTAGTTACTTCTTTCTGAAATTAACTGGGGTGTAATAGAACTAGTGACTACGTACAATAAAAATGTTCAAAATTTGAAAAAAAGAAGAATCTCAATGCCTGTCAGTTTATATTCTTGGTTCACTTTCCTTTTAATCATTTGCATAACTGAGCACAGGGTCTTCATCTTCTCCACATCCTTTCTCAGATTTAGAAACTTGACTTGAACTTTGGACCAGCTGTTGTAATAAATGTCCCCTAGCAGAGCCCCTATGGTGGGCCACCCTGGGCCCCCTTCCCCTCATCCCCACAGCCAGTGCCCTTAGCGAGTCCCATGAGCTCTTCCTAAAGCATCCTGAATCCAGTGCCTTCTTGCCATTCACGATCCCCCCATCGCTACCCATCCAAGCTGCCATCTCTCCTGGGTGCTACCATGGTATCCACCTGCTGACCAGTCTCCAGCATCCTCTCCTCCCTCCTGACAGTCCTGTCCCCACTCAGAAGCCAGTGCTCCTTACATAAACATAAATTGGGACTTTCCAGTTCACTCGGTCATTCAACAAACATTTATTGAGCACCTACTATGTGCCAGGCCCTGGTATAGGCTTGGGGGATACACGTGGAACAAAACAAGTGAAAGTTTGTTCTTGTGGAAGGAAGAAAGATAAGTAAACACTAGTATGTCAGATGTTGGTCAGTGCAAAGGAGAAAAGTGAAGCAGAGAAATGGGGCAGGAAGTGCTGGTGAGGATGGGCGGTGGAGGGGGTGTGGTTTGCAATCTCCAAAGCGGGTCAGGGAAGGTCTGGCTGGGGAGCTGAAGATGTGATGGAGTAAACCATGTGGGTAACTGTGGTAAAAGAGTTCCAGCACAGAGACCAGCAAGTGCAAAGGCCCTGGGGCAGCAGTGTGTGCTGTGTGCATAAGGACCAGCAAGAAGGCCACCGTGGCCAGAGCCGGGTGAGGGAGAGGAAGAAGAGTGCATAAGGAGGTTGGGGAGACAAAGGGAGAGATGTAGCCAGATCAGGCCCTGTAGGTGCCATAACGCCTTTTGGCTTATATTCTAACTGGTATGGGAGCCATAGCAGGTTCTTGAGCAGAGTAGGGATGTGAGCTGACTTGTTTTGACAGACTCACTGGCTGCTGTGAGTTTAGGTTGAAGGAGGTCAAAGCTGGAAGTGGGAGACCCACTGGGGTGAGATGTGACCCAAACCGGGGTGGTGATATTGGAGGTATAAGAAGTGTTAAGAGTCTGCCTCTATTTTGAAAGTAGAGCCAATAGGATGTGCAGCTGCTGTGGGGCATAGGGTGTGAGAAAGGAATCGGAAAGGATTTTGCTACAGAAACCCCTAAATGGCTTCCCATTGACTTGGGATAAATTCTTGACTCCTTTTCCAGGTCTGATATGCACCGGCCCCAGCTGGCTTCTCTGACTACTCCATCTGCCCATGCCACTCCTTGGTGGTAGCTCAAACGTCCCTACCTCTCTAAGTAAGAATTTCCCCAGACATTGCAGCGCAACACGCTTCATGTTTTGGGGCCTTCCTTGGTCTGTTAATGGTGTTTTGGTTTGTTTGTTTTGGTTTTAAATTTATCTATCTTCTTTTTGTTTTTGTTTGTCTCCTTCCCTACAATATAAACGCCATGGGCCAGAAACATTCTGCCTGACCACTTGCTTTGTAAAGTCGTCATGAACACGTGAAGAATGCCTGCACCCATGTAGTACCGGCTTATTCATGTGAGTTGCCTATAGTTGTCTCAGCACCTGCAAGGTAAGCATTGTTCTCACTGTTCTATAAGGGAGGAAAGTCTGCCCAGAGGGGTTATATTTGGACCTACCCAAGGGCACACCTAGTTCTAGGAAGCCACAGAAGCAAAGTTTGAACTTGGGCCTATGGGTTCCAGAGCTTGTGCTGCCCCTTCCCAGGCCTTCCCGTGCTCTGAGGGTTCAGTGGCTGAACTTGATGCTTAGGTGGGCACGGCGGAGGGGGGGGATGGGTCGGGGGTGGCCGGGCTTGTTGAATGATCAAAGGTGAGGTCTGCCATCCTAGAGGCCGCCTACAAGCATATTTGGAAGAACAACGTGTCTACCGCTCGGCCTTCGAGTACCATAATTAACGTCTAGGGTACACATTTAGTTTAAAAATAAAACCTCAACCCCCCACCCCGTCCCACCCCACTTCCCAGCCCGTGCAGCCCCCACCTGACTCCATCACCCGCCTCTGTCCCTGCCCTGCACCGACTCGCGGTCGCCCTCCCCAGTGTGAACAGGTGTCGCAGGGCCGCCCCCGACTGGACCCCGGCCGGGGTGGCTGCGGTCGCGGAAAAGCGCACGCACCTGGCTCGGGGCCCCTGGCTTCCAGCCCAGAAACTGCCTCACTGTGTGCTCTCGGGCAACCCCCTTCGCACGCTCCGCCCCCGTGCCTTAGTTTCCCCAACGGTCAAGCCCGGTCCCGGCAGCTCTACAGGTAACACACCTGCTTCCGGGACTTGATCGGCCCCCGGGCCCCGCGGGGTGCAAACCCGGCGCCCGACCCCGCGCCCCCGCGGAGCCCCGGCGGCCGGCCCCAGGGGGTCGGGGCCCCAGGCAGAGCCGCGGGGACCTCGTGCGGCGGCCGCCTCGCCGCGGGCCGGCTCCGGGGGGCGCCCGCTGGAGGGCGCGGCCGGCGCGTGGGGCGCGGGAGGGCGGCGGCGGCGGCGGCGGCGGGGGGCGGAGACGCGGAGCGGCTTCCGCTCCCGCGCCTCCTGCCTCCTCCCCCGTCGTCCTGGTCCGCGGCGCCCGAGGGGGGAGGCGGCAGGCGCCCGGAGCCGCGCGAGGAGCCGCGGCCGCCGCGCCATGGAGCCCGAGTGAGCGCGGCGCGGGCCCGTCCGGCTCCGGACAACATGGAGGCGGCGCCGCCCCGGCCTCGGCCGCCGCCGCTGCTGCTGCTGCTCGCGCTCTGCTGCAGCCTGGCCCCCGCCGCGGGTAGGTGGGCGCGGGCCGGAGGGACAATGGCCCGGCCGCCCGGGCGGCTCGGCCGCCCCGCGGCCAAGTGCGCGGCGCCGCCTCGGAAGCGACTTTGGAAGTTGGGGGCGAGTTGGGGCGCGCGCCGCGGGTCCCCGCCGCCCCCCTGCCGCGCCCGCTGCCCGGGGGCTGCGCGCGGGCCCTTTGTCTAGCCCGCTCGAGCCCCTCCCGGGGAAGCCGGGTCCAGTCCCGCGTCCCTGGCCGGCGAGGAGGGCGCGCGGGCGGCGTCGACCCCGCCAGGTGCGGCGCGGGCGGGTCCTCACCTGCCCGGCCCCCGGGGCGCGCTCGGAAGTGCGCCCGCCCGAAGCCCGCCGGCCGAGGCCGTGCGGGGACCGGGGGGGACCCCGGCCCGCGGGCACGCACGGAGCGGGGATTTTCGGCCCGGAGGCAGGCCTTGCCGCCCTGTGTCGGGAACTCCTTCCCGACCTTGTTTCCGATGGCCGCGCGGCCGGCCTGCGAGCTCCGGGAACTGATTTAAATTGCAGAGAAAGTTCTGAACCGGGCGCCGGGCGGCCTGGCCTGTGGCGCTACCCCTTTCACCCGAGTTGCTGTCGGTTTCCAAACGGACTGACACCTGCCAGGTGCCCGGACGACCCGTCTGGCCGCTGGGGCCCCAAACAGTGACACCCGGCCGGTGTCCACCCCGGGCGCCGGCTGCGTGGGGCCGCCTCGGGGTGACGTGGTCCCAGCGCGCGGCGTGGGGCCTCAGCTGGACACCCAACCTTTGGGAGATCGGGGACTGGAGACCTTTCTCTCCAACTTTTGGTGTGTCCCAAGGGGTGGAGTTGAGGTCAGGAGGACTCAGGAAACGAAGCGCCTTGTGAAAAGCTACACATGTTCTTTTAATTTGGAGATTGCCATGTGGTTTTTGAAGCAAGCCTCTCGCTACCTAAATCATTCTCTTCCGACGTGAGTGTTTTGTTTTTCTGGAGTGTGGCTGGCCAAGTGGACACGGGAGTGCGAGTCCTGTGCTCTCCAGGCTGCTGTTCTGCTGCGGGCAGTTGCGGGTGGGTGGGGGGCGGCTCCGGTCCCTTTGTCTGGGCCTCTTTAAGGCAAACAGCTGTCTCCCTGAATATTTCCAGTGTGGACACTGCAGGGAGGTGTCCTGGCCTGGCTCTGTGGTCACATTCCCAGCGCTGCGGCCCCTCCATTGAGGTTTGGGGAGCGGAGAGGGGGTAGTTTCCTCAAGTCCTCTCCCCTCCCAGCCCAAGCCCGGAGACTCTTGACGGTTTCACCCCAAATTTGCCTGTGTCTCGGGAGCGTGTTTACATTCTTGGCCCTGTCTGATACGAGCAAAACAAGGTGACGACAAAACAATGACAGTATCTGGGTAGTTCAGGCCAACCCTGCTCCTTCTCTTTCCGGAAATGCCTGGATCACGGAGGCAAAAGGGTTTTTTTTGGGAAGATGTTTGTTTTAAAGGTGGGGTTTCTCAGCCGGCTGCGTTGCTGTTCACTGTGTTGCAGTCTTGGATTTCCTGGACCTTTGGGGTGATGTTGCTGGGCTCCAGTGCCTGTCCTGCGGTTCGAGCCCCCAGGGAGAAGGAATCACATCTGTGGAGTTCAGTTGTGCAGGAGGCAGAAACAGACTCGATTATTTTAACGTTAGAAAGCATGTCGCCGCGAGGTTTTTAGAGCGCCGGCTGATGTGGAAATCTGGTCCTGAAATGGGACGAAAAGGAGGGATCTTGCTGCAGAACTCTTTTGACTGTTCTTGACATGTCATGTCCCTGATCTCTGTGTCAGATTTATGCCACAGTCCGGAGTGGAGCCAGTAAGTTGGTAGCTAATTATTTTTCCTGATTGCTTCCTGTTGCCATTTGAAGCGGTGAGCCCACGGAAATGCCTTTGTTCTAGTGGTCCCGGTGCTGGGAATGGCCTGCCCCAGCCCCACGGCTCAGGCCTCTCCCTTTTAGCCGCACAGAACTTGCTCCAGGACTGCCCCCTGGGTGGTTACTGCAGATGCTTACTGCCTGGCCCACGGGGAGGGCCCGGCAGGTGGGTACTGAGTTAACTAATTGCTGCGGAGAGTCCGCTGAGAGTTCCCCTAAAGGACCCTCTGCTTCCCAAAGCAGGGCCCACGTGCCTTGAACCCTCCCGTTCAGTTCCAAGAATTTACCCAGTGTACCCACATGATCCAGCATTTGCTGTGGAGATCCCGTCATATTTGGAACCCGTTTAATTTCAGCTGCACTGTGTCACCGCTCAGGCATTTAGCAGAATTTGCACACGGGATGGGGGTGTGTGCAGTTAGGTGAGGACTCAGCGTGCCTTCCTGCCCCACAGCTTGGGCTTGCCAGGGCCGAGGGCGGGGGCTTTGGGGTCAGACCACTTGGGTCGAGAGGCTCAGTACCTGTTTGACTTGGGACACCTTACTTAGCTTCTTTGTATTCTGTGTCCTCACCTGGTCCCCCCACCCCCCAGCCAACATGGTCCGGAACGTTAAATGCTGCCTGGGAAACCCTTAGCACCATTCCTGGCCCGGGTGAGGAACCGGTGGTGGCAGAGCTGCAGTGCCTGTTGTGTAATGGGGTCCTTGATCTCTCTGCCTGGAAGGTCTAGAAGCTATTATCACACAGTCCGGATTTTTCTGCTGTGTGGGACCTTGGACCTCTAGCCCGCTGTCTGACTTGTTTATCGCTGCAGCACTGGGTGAGGGTTCTTGTGGTGGTTAACAGTGTGGGCAGAGCCTCGCTTGTCGGGGGAGCTTGGGCAGCTGACTCCACCTTTGTGTACCCTAGTTTTCTCTTCTGTAAAATGGGTATAACAATACTTCCTCCCAATAGTTCAGTGAGTTGACGCGTGCCTGTATCAGGTCTTATTATTGTTGCTGCTACTCTTGGTGCCTGGTGAAGCCCTGGGGAGAGGATGGGACGGAATGGCAGAGGAGGCCCGGGCCTTCGCTGTCGGGGTGTCCGGTTGACGGAAAGGCAAACAGAAGCTGACTGTGCAGCTCTGGGAGAGGTGGGCTCAGTCCCAGAGCCCTGTCCTCGAGAACTGGCGGGTCTCTGCTGAAAGAGGCCGGATCGCGCTGCAGAGTCTGGACATGGTCCAGAGAGCGATGGAAGCTTCCGGAGACTTTAGTTGGAGGAGGGGGATAGGAAACGCAGGGGAAACGTGTTGAATTGATTTTTTTTTTTTTTTAAATTGAGGTGAAAATCGCGTAACATAAAATTAACCATTTTAAAGTATACCATTCAGTGGCATGGAGTACGTTCACAACGCTGTGAAAGTTCCCCTTCTGTCAAGATAAAAACATTTCCATCACCCCAGAGTAAAACCCTGTACCCATTAAACCATAACTTCAACGACTTCCCATCCGCCGATCCCACGAATCGGGGTCTCTGTGGACTCGCGTGTTCCGGACGCTTCGTGTACAGGGAGTCATAGGCTGTGCTGCCTTCTGCGTCTGGCTTATTGAGCGGGATGCTTTCGAGGTGCGTCCACGCTGTAGCACTTGTCACTGCTCCGCTCCTTTCACGGCTGAACAGCCTTCCGTCACGTGGAGAGAGCACGTTTGCTCATCCGTCCACCTGCTGATGGGTTGACCTTGCTTGAGTACTTCTCCCAGTGGGCACGGGATGGGAGCCGGTTGTCCTTGCGGGGTTTGGACAGTGGAGGCTGTTTAAAGCTGGGCCGGGGACGTGAGCAAATTAGCTTCAGAGCTGGGAGAGCCGGGCCAGGGGACAAGCTAAGGGCCCAGGGCTGGCCTCTGGCAGGGGAGGGGCGCTGGGAGGTGGACTTAATTACAGAAGCCCTGGGAGGAACTGGACATCTGCGGTTTAGGAGGCCTCTGGGCTGGTCACTTACCACGCTCTCAGAATGGGGAGCCTCTGACGGAAGCAGGGGGCCACGTGCAGCCCCTTCCCCTGCTGGGCCCGGGACACATTTGTGCAGGAAGCAGTGACCTCTCTGCTCTGCAGGCATCCTGGTGACAGAGTGGTTCCAAGCGCTGCTGACAGCTGTGGGCGGCAGAGGCACAAAGAGCCGGCCCCCTGGGCCCACCCGCCGCTGCGGGCTGCTCTCTGCTTTCTCTTCAGCTCAGGAAGTGGTGGTCTGCTAACTCTTGGCCTCAGTTTCCTCATCCACAAAATGGGGACGATGGCGTGTACCTTGCAGGGTGCTGGCTGGGGTTCAGTGAGGAGGAAGCTGAGGCGGGCCATCATGGGAAGGACGTGGTGGCAGGGGGAGTCCTGCCCTAGGCGGCCGTTTCCTTTTAAAAGAGTCCGAGGGTCAGAGTCCCAGACACCATCTTCCAGTGGGGGACTGGGAGAGGGGAGGGGTGTTGTGGGCGTGTTGACCTCAGGCTCCAGCAGTGGTGGCAGCTGCCTGGGGCTGGAACCTCAGGGTCTGATCGTATCTGTGCCCAGGGTCACATGTCCGCTGTCCTCTGTCCCCCTGACTCAGGATCTCTTTTGCCCAGGACCTTGGGAAGTTGTCCTGGTGACATCGCCTGTGAGCCCTTTTGCAGGGCTGGGAGATACTGTACTTGCTGGGTATTTTCTTATTTTCTTGGTTGGTATTTGATTCAATGTAGATTTTTTTCAGTGCTTTCAGTTTGCCTGCATGTAGTTTTTCTAGTGGTTAAACTGAAGCCAGGAGGTGCCTCATCTGCCCACCCCTGGGCCCCACTGCCCTTTCTCTGCTGGGCCTGGGCCGTGTGGCTTCCCCGAAGGCCCAGCCGGCTCCACCCTTACCCCTCTGGGACCCTGCACTCTCAGGTCTGGAGTGTGGCCTCCTGAGGCTGTGGCAGGCCCCAGCTCTGCCACCCCGGCCTGCTTTTTCCCACCCTTAAGGTTACAATTTAAGAGCGGCATCGATTACAGTCACAGTGTTGTGTGACTGTCACCACCATCTGTTTCCAAACAAAATTTTTAGCACCCCAAACAGAAACCGTATCCATTAAGCAGTCACTCCCCAGTTCTCACTCTACCCCCAGCCGCTGGTAACCTCTGTTCTTCTCTTCTGTGTCTGTGAATTTGCCTTTTCTAGGTATCTCATATTTGTGGACTCACATGATGTTTATCCTTTCGTGTGTGGCTTATTTTAATACTTTGTTTATCCATTCACCTGTTGCTGAACACGTGGGTTGTTTCCACCGTTGGCTATTGTGAAATGCCACCGTGAACACGGGTGTGCAGGCATCTGTGTGAGTCCCTGCTTTCACTTTCGGGGGATATACCCAGAAAAATGAAATTGCTGGATCACATGGCCACTCTGTGTTTAATTTTTGAGGAACGTGAAACTGTCTTCCATGGCAGCTGCACCATTTTACATCCCCGTCAGCAACACACAAGGGTTCCAGGTTCTCCCCATCCTGGCCAGCGCTGGTTATCTTCCCTCTGTTCGGTCCTCACCAGCCTAGCAGGTGTGAAGTGGTGCCACACTGTGGTTTTGACTTGCCGTTTCCTGGTGGCTTATGATGTTGAGCATCTTCACACGTGCTTGTTGGCCACTTTCTTTTACAAATATGTGTATTTTAAAATGCAAGACCTACATGAATACCTATAAACAGCTTAGACCCTTAACTGCGTGGTACCTCTTTCTGGGAAGACCAGTGTCCTGGTCAGAGATGACCACACCTTCAGCACGTAGTTTAGCGTGTTATTTTTGTTTTGAACGTGTACTCGTATTTTTAAAAGCTAAGTAGTATTTTGTAGGACGGGCACACCGTATTTCATGGCTTTTACCCGGTTGCGGAGCACTTAAGTTTTTCCAGGCTTTAATTGCTATTACAGGGCGTGACACAGTGAATAACGTTGCATATGCATCTGTGCACGTGCATACAAGCATTTTTGTAGGATACCTTCCTTGTCAAAGAGTATGTTCATTTATACAATATTTTTTTAAATGAGTTAAGATCATGTGTTCTTTTATTTATTTGTTTGGCTGTGTTGGGTCTTTGTTGCTGTGTGTGGGCTTTCTCTAGTTGCGGCGAGCGGGGCCTACTCTTCGTTGTGGTGCGTGGGCTTCTCATTGCGGTGGCTTCTCTTGTTGCGGAGCACGGGCTCTAGGCGCATGGGCTTCAGTAGTTGTGGCATGTGGGCTCAGTAGTTGTGGCTCACGGGCTTAGTTGCTCTGCGGCATGTGGGATCTTCCTGGACCATGGCTCAAACCCATGTCCTCTGCGTTGGCAGACGGATTCTTAACCACTGCGCCACCAGGGAAGTCCCATTTATACAATTTTAAAGATACTGACAAATTCCTCCAAAAAGGCTGCACCAATTTATACCCTACCAGGCATCTCTGAGGGTACATACTTTTCCTTCTCCTTTCGGTGCTGGGAATCACCAGATTCTATTTTTAAAAATCAATTTGGTTAAAAATTATAACACATTTTGGTTTGCACTTCCCTTCATTACTGGCTTATGTGCAAATTGCCTACTCTTATCCTTGGCCCATTTTCCTGTTGAGTTGCTTATCCTTTTCTTATTGATTTGTAGGAACTTTTTATTTGATGTGGACATTCATTCTTTATTATATTTGTTCCAGATTTTTCTTCTCATCTGTAGCTAGTCCTTCATCCTTGTTTCTGGTGGTTTATTATGACGAAGACATTAGAAAGTTTCATGTAACAAAACTCAAGTCTTTTCTCTTACGGGTTCTGGGTTCCATGCCTTGTTTCTCTACCCCAAGACTATAAATACATCTTCCTTTATTTTCTTCCAAGACTGTTATGATTTTGTTGTTTTATATTCAGACATTATTCTGTTTTTTCGGTTGGGAGGAGGAATATGGTATGAGGTAGGGATCTGAGCTGTCCCCCGTAAGTGGATAGGGAGTTGATGGCATGGCCTGTCCTGTCCTCATTCATTTAAAATGCCACTCTTTAACTTGCAGTGTCCGCAGGTGCTTGGCTCCTTATTCTGGAACCTTCTGTCCTGCTCTCTTGACCTGTGGCTGTCTTTCTGTACCAGCCTGCTGCTGTGTTAATTTCCATAGCATCATAGTATATTTTGAGGTCGACTGTGCAATTACCCCTTCGTCGCTCTTTTCGAAAAACTGTGTTGACTCTTCTTGTGCGTTTATTCTTTGGGGATAAACTTCAGAGTCAGCCTGTGAGGTTCTATCCTTTGATCCGGGGACAGTAAACGGTGACATTCAACAGGTGTCGGAGGGCTGGACTTCAGAAGTGGCCTCTGACCAGGCAGGCTGGTCTCCGTGAAGGAAATCCACCTGTGGCTGCCGCGGAGCTGGCCTTCGCATTTTGGGTGCCTCCTGGCATGTGGCGTGTGCTTCAGAGGCGGTGTGTACGCTGGATTGCCTGGGACGCGCCTGCTCCCTGGCTCACGCCAGCCTCTGCTCAGGAAACAGGCTCTAGCGCAGCTAATCCCAGCGCTTGCCCAGAGGCAAATATAATTACTGCGTGAATGATGGCTCCCCTCCCCTCGTTCATTCCAGAGCAAAGTGTGAGCAACTTTAATAATTTCTTCCCTGGGCTGTACCCTCTATTAACCCAGATGGGGAGGCGGTACCTGCCTAGGTAGGTCCCCAAAACTCTCAGGAAATTGCTCAGTGGGCATTCAAGGTCACCTGAGTGCATGGCCCCGGCCCAGACACTTGAGCCCCGAGGGCCTGGGTGCTTTCCAGACTTGCCGCGCGCGGACAGCTGCCACCTGGGACTCCGCCCTGGAAGGAGCAGGCGTTGTCCACGATGGGAGCTGAGGGGATGTCCTCCCCGCAAGCCGGTTGTAGGTCAAGGTGTGTTCTCCAGCTGGCCTTTGTGGGGGAGGCCGTTTCTCTGAACCTTCCCCAGAGTGAGCTTGGTTCCCCGAAGGAGACTGAATGCGGGGAACCGGGGTGCGGCAGGCGTCCGTCTTAGCCCCGCTGGGTTCCTCTTTACTCAGGCCGGAAGCGGGGAGCACTCTGATGACCGTCCGACCTCTGCTGTCCAGATTCAGGCCTGTCTCCGTTCCCAACCGCACCCAGACCCCCCGGCTCTGAGGCTTCCCCCTGGGGCCTCCACAGTACCCCATGGAGGACTAGATTCCAGGTGGAGGATTACATCAACTTCTAGCTGGTCTCTGCTTTCTAGAACCTTCCCCTTGCCCGTTTATCTTTCACTCTGGCCAGATTAATTTTTCTAAAACTAGCTTCATCATATCCTTCCCTTTCTAAGAAACACTACACTGGTTTCGTGGTGTCCAGAGTTGGAACTTTTTGGCCCAGTATTCCATGCTGCCACTGAGGATGTGCCTCTGCTGTCTGGGGTGAGCACTTTTCCAGGCAGATCCATCTCCTTGGAGTCCAGAACTTTTCATGGTCCACCCAGCCTGAGAGGGCCTGGGGGACAGATAGTCTTCATCTTCGTCCTTCTGCCTCTGGCCTGGTGTTTGGTGTGTAGTGGACGCTCAGCGTAGCTGCCCTGAGGATTCCCGAGGCCTTGTCTGTCCAGGGAGCGGATAGTTCCCATCCTTACTTCCTCCGGCCCCTGAATCTACAGCGTTGCAAGCTCCCGCCTGCATCCCAAACTCCAGCCTGGCTTTGTTTCCCAGATTGTGAAACAGCTGTCCTGCTACATGACAAAAGGCTTCTGGGGCCAAGTGTGGGACCCCCCCTCCCCCCTCTAGAGCCCATATTTCTGAGGTCTGGATTCTAAGATGGCCTGAAGCAAATAAAGCTGGCCTTTATTCTCCTTCAGGAAACCCAGTGCATCCTAAACGCACTGGACTGCGATGTCCTGTGTCCACGTGACACCTCCCCACCTTCCGCAGCCCGGACTGAGACGTGACAGTGGGGCCTGGCGCCTGCATCCTTCACCCGTCATTTTTATCGTCTTTCAAAAAACTGTAGGACATTTTCAGTCATGCAAAACACGTAGAAATAGTGGTACAAGAATTTTTATGCTAAAAAAGGTTTCTGTGCTTTTGAGTTACAACTAGACAGTAGGTAGCTGAGTGACGATATTGTTGATGAACTTTCAGGAGTTTAAGCATTAAGAGGGCATTGCCCCGGGACTTCCCTGCCGGTCCAGTGGTTAAGACTCTGCGCTTCCGCTGCAGGGGGCACGGTTTCGATCCCTGGTCGGGGAACTAAGATCCTGCAAGCTGCGCAGCGCATCCAAAAAAAAAAAAAATTGTTTTTTACGAGAACGTTGCCCCTTCAGGGTCGCGCCCTTGAGCATCGGAAGCTTGTTCCAGTCGCGTTGTCACTGCCCGGGTCTCTGCATGAGTTTACTCAGCCCTGGTTGACTCTCGGGGCCCGTGCTGTACTGGGGGTGGGCAGCTCCCGAGCCCGGCCGCCGTGGGCCTCCCGCTGCTGCCCTCCCTTTCAAGAGGCCCATTACACCGCTCGTGGCCACCGCAGCCTGGGTCCTTGCCTGGCTCCCTGCTGCAGCTCTTAGGCTGCCCAGAACCCACGAACTGCCGACCGCTTGCTCTGGGTGCCGCCGGGGGGGTGGTCTGTGCCGGCTTTCACGGCGTCGTCAGTGTCGGCAGAGTTCTCTCTGAGTGGAGTGTCAGCTCACAGGGCTGAGATGCTGGCTGTCTAGCTCTGCCGGGGCGGGGCTGGGGGCGGTCCAGGGGACCCGTGCGTGTGCCCCTGCCACGAGAGCAGGGTCCTGGTCACCATGGTGCAGGCGGTGATCTGCCCTCGAGGCAGCCCCCGCCCCGCACCTCCTTTCAGAAGGCACTGGAGCAGTGAACGGTTCAAGATGTACAGAGGATTGCCCAGAGCCGAAGAGCAGTTTCCATCCTTTTGGCTACCAGGTCTAGCTTTTTAAAACTTTCCCCTTTATTTTGAAGGAGTTTATCCTTCCAAGGAAAGTACATTTGTGAAGTAGTAACCTTTTCTCCTTATTGATCCCAGACACTCACGATCACCAAGCCGGGCTGCTGGGGCTTGCAAGGTTTCCATCAACCCCTCGCCGGGGAGTTTCTATTTGGCTTTTCAGCCGTGAAAGTGCCTCTTGGGGCCAGCACACCGCGTGGCCCCTTGGGCTGTGGGCCCGGACTGGGAATAACTGATTTGGAGGATGAAGCGGGATCTGCTCCAGGATCCAGGAAGGTCGGGCTGCAAGGTGGGCCCTGGGCTTCAGGCAGCCCCCTTGCTCTGCTCCACCCACGAGGATCCCAGAAGATGCACTCAGAGCACCTGCCAGGCGAGCCTTTCTCTCCCGGCCTCCTGTGTCTTAACATCACCGGCCTTTCTGGAGCTTCTTGTCTAGGTACCCAGTGCCCCGCCCTGCCAGGATGGAAGGTGGCTAAAGGCGGGACCCTACCCCCCACACCGCCCCCCAGCCCTGGATGCCTAGAGGGTCGTGTTAGGGACTTTGGACCTGTGAAGAGAGAGTTCTCCAGAAACTCTGGGGATGTAATCACTAGTCTGATCTCACTGCAGTAAGGTTTAAGGTCTCTGGATGGCTGGGATCTCAGGGGATGTTGTATTTTCAGTGGGGAACTGGACAGGGTTAGGGTTTTTCCGGACTTCCCTAGCTGGTGTCAGCAGAGCAGGGTGGTGACGCAGATGGGGGGGGGGTGCCCAGTTAGGAACGCGTTCTGATCTGTGAGGGACACCGAGGGACACATTTGGTTCAAGTGTGCCCTGCCCACTCTTCGTAGATGTGAAGAGGACAGGTGGGCCTCGTTCTGCCCCTGCCTACCCGTAGCACCTAAGGCCAGCTTGGTCCCTAGTGGACACTCGGGAAGGTCACCCCACCGTGGCACATGTGGCGTGATGTGTTGTCCCCTCCAGCAGCCGTGTCCAGTGCTGGCTTCCGAGCAGACCCGCTGTCTCAGGCACCCCTGGACAGAGGACACACTGAGCTCCTGGCCTGCTTCTCTGTCGTTCTCCCCCACCTTCGGTTTGCTGTGAACAGCTGAGGGAGCTGCTGGAGGAATCCCAGCCGCGAGCCTGGGGGCCCTGGGGGCTGCCCGGCCAGCCTCCCCGGCCTGGAATCCCAGGGCACAGCAGGCCCCTCCCACCTGTTCTGGCTCGGTTCACATTGCTGGCTCGCTCCCAGCTCTGCAGCCTCGAACGAGTGAGCGACCCCTCTGGCCTCAGTTTCCCCACCTGTTGGGGTGTGTGTGGGGGTAATCGTCATGCCACCACATAGACACACCTGAGGATGCAAAGAGGTGAGGCCAGCGCCCGTGGGCCCTCGGTAGTCATTAGCTATTAGGGTTACTACGGCAATCATAATTGTTATTCTCTGGGGCGAGGGCCCTCAGGGGATTCTGGAATCAGGTTCAACTCCAGCTGAAAGGTGGCTTGGTGGGAACCGTCTCAGCTCGGCCCACTCAGTCCACCTCTGATGAGAAGGTGAGTGTTGAGTTGCGTTCATTGCCCCGCGTGGCCTGATGGCTCCAGTCCTGGACTTGCTTCCTTGCCGAGGTCAATCCGGCATTTATTTTGGAGCTGGAAGCCTGGTGGGGTGGGTGCCGGGAGCCCTGGGGCTGCGGCCGCAGGTACAGGTATCTGAGGGCAGCATCTCTCCTGGAACCTGTGCTCTGTTAGAGGCGTGGCCAGGAGGGTGCGGCCAGGAGCTCAACCCCTGCCTCTCCCTCCTCAGAGGATGTTGTCGGAGACCCTGCTTCCTTCTTGCCTGAGCCAGCCTGACCGACCCTCGGGGTCTCCTCTCTCATCGGCTGACCAGCATCCCCCCCCTCCCAGCCCCCCAGCATCTCTGGCCTGCCCGCCCCCGCTTCCTACCCCGTCACCTTCCCCGCTGAAGGCGGACGAGGCAGCCCAGGTGCTGGCTCTTCACCCTCAAACTGAGGTCCCTACTCCTTGTGGCTCCCCTCTCAGCGCCCTTTACCTTCAGGGTGGAGCCGCTGCTCCTGTGCGGCCCTGAGCCCCCCGCCCTCCCTCCGTACCTGCCCTCTGCACCTGCTCAGGTGGGACCGGCCTCCTCCTTGACCTGGGAGGCTCCCGGCTCTCCTGACTCTGCTGTTGCCTCTGGCCCAGGAGTAATTTAAGCCTCTGGCCCGTGTGCCCGGCACAGAACCAGGCCCCCGGGAGCCGGATGAGCACAGGCAGGCAGGGGCTCCGTCCTCATGGCTGGCCCAGGCCAGCGGTGACTGTACCGGTGAGGGCTGTGAAGGGCCTTCCTTCCCGCGCCTGCTCCCCGGAGGTGCCACCTGGACCCCGTCTTCCTCTGGATCGGTCTCCTTTGCGAGAAAGCACGGAGGCCTCTCTCCCTGAAATGTTTACCTTCTGGAGGGCTATTGCTCCACTCCTCCGACCAGCTCTAGAGGCAGGGAGGTCAGCCTCATCTCCGTGGTCACTGATGAAGCTGAGGGGCAACATGAGTTTGTGGAGTGACCCAGTGATGGGACGCGCCCCCTCCCTCCACCCCCAGACTCAAGGCTTCATCACGCAGGAGACACGTAGCTCCACGCTTAGAACCCCTGAGGCCCCCCCCAGAGCCCAGGTGGTCCTTGTGAGGAGGGTTCCCCGGGGGGGGGGGAGGGAGCGTGGACTTGGGCTCTTGGGTTGTTGTGTGGCTACAGATGGGTGCACAGGAACGATTGTCTTCCCTGCCCACCCCGGCAGGTGGGAACCCGGGGTGGGAGCCCCAGAGAGAAGCAGGAGGCGCTGTCGGGCCACCAGCCTGTTCGGGCTCGCCCTCCGGAGCAGCGTCCCGCTCTCTGGGCCCTGCTCCCTCTGCCTGAGAAGGAGGGGCAAGGAGCATCGGGCTGCAGCACGCATCTGTGCTGCCCGAGGACAGAGGGGCTGTCCTGGGACACACGAGGGGACCCAGACAGAGGCCGAGGGGCCGCGATCCTCCTGGGACGGTCACGGCAGTGCCTCAGGGGGCGGTCTCCCCCTGTCTGGATGCTGCCCCGGTGTCTAGCCCTTTTGCAGAGAGTCCTGGGGTCATTCGATGGCCCCATGAGGTAAAACGAACGGATTTCAAGTGTGGAGAGAACCTGAGCGCTTTGATCTCTCGTCGTTGATTGGCTGAGTGTGACTTTGGTCACCTTGTGCCTCACTCTCCTGGTCCATAAAATGGGGTGACGGCAGCCCCACCTCCTGTGAGGACCAGGTGACATCGGGTGTGACTGACTCACGTGCTGTGGTCAGATGTGGGGAAGTGAGAGGCATCCAGGCCCAGGGACTGAGCGAGGGGCTGGGGGAGGGGAGGAGGGGGGCTCCTCCAGGTTTTCTCTTTGGTGAAACCTGCTCCGCCTTCGCCTGCCTGTCTGCAGGGTCCCCAGCGTGCTGCACGAGCTCAGCTGGGGCCCCGCGAAACCCTAATCGTGGGCTTCTTCACGTTCTTATGAACCTCCAGACCTGATGCCCAGCTTGGTTCCGGAAATAATCAGTGTGCTGGTCCTCGGCGCTGGACTTCACAGGCAGCCCGCAAACTCACATCAATATGTGGAATTGAGAACTGACAGCTCCTCAGAGAATGTCAGCGTCCTGAGAAGCTTCAGCTGGGGCCGGGGGCAAGAGGTTTGAGTTTTCTTCTATCTGATGGTTTTCGTCTGTCCCCTTCTGTCTGTGGGACTAGGTGTCCTGAGCCCGAGGTCCTGTTGGCTCCTGGGGGAGTCTCTGGGTCCTGGCACCCAAGTGGCGGCTTTTTTCCTGGAGCAGAAGATCATTGGAAAACAGAGCCTCCCCATTTTGCCCCAAAAGAAGGAGATTTTGTGAATGATGGTCAACTTGGCACGTCCTTATTATCATTATTTTTTTGCTACACTTAAAGAAAAGCTGGTACAAAGGTATGTTTGTTTCTGAAGCGTGTTTCCTTTCCCAGATGTTCTTTTCTGCTGATTCCAAACTGCATTCTGAGCTCACCTCTCCAGTTTCCTCTCTGCGGGGCAGAACAATGAGGTCTCTGTAACCACACGGGGAACACGCCGCCTTCCTTGCCAGTGGGCATGGGGGGAGGTGGGACGATCCCACCTTCCCCCACCTCGGTGGAAATGACCAGTCCGTGCCAGCCTGGTGAGAGGCCCTGGCTGACTGCCGGAGGCCAGGCGGTCTGCTTGCCTGTGGGGGGGGATTTGAGGGTTGGGACTTAGAGGCACAGGAGCCTGCACCTTTGTCCCCAGTCCTTGAGTTAACCGCGTGGCCTTCGCGCTAAATTCTTGTGTCTGCATCGCGTTTGTGGACCCCGGGACTTGGTACTGTCTCTCTTACCAGGCGTCGATCCGGCCCCTTTCCTCTTCTTTTTGTCTTGTATCCAATACCAGTCCTGTGCCAAGGGCAGATCTCCAGGACACAGTGCAGATGCAGAGTTGGCTGGAGAGCCAGGTAGAACCAGGTGGGGCGTCACCATGAGCCCAGGGGCTTCAGGCCCTCCTCCGCTGCTTGGCCTCTCGCTTCGTTACTGGAGACACGGGGTGTGTGTGCTCCTTGGGGGAGCTGTGAACCACACGGAGGCATGTGCGCGCTCACACACACACACACGTGTGCGCACACACGGTACCCTTAGAAGTTCCTCCTTGCTTGATTCCCAGGGACAGCTAAGTGACCCTGAAAGCTTGCACTTAGGGCAGTTCTGATGCTGGTCTCCATTAAGAACGACCCCTATGGATCACTGTATTTGAGGCCTGCATTTAACGAAAATCTTTATTTTTTGGTCAATACATCCTGCCTCAGAACACCCGAGATAGACATCCCTAGACGTGATAGATCAAAATAGCTCACATTTATTGGAAACTCAGTGCACCAGGCAGGTTCTGAGATGTTCATCGATTGACTCATTGAATCCTTCCGGCCTCTGTGGGGGCGGGATGCCATCAGACCCCATCACACAGGTGAGGAAGCTGAGGCCAGGAGGGCCTGGGGAGCTCTCAGGGTCATACAGGGACTGCAGTGGGCAGACTGAGGCTCCAGTGCCCACCTCTTCATTGCTGTTTGAATTGGCTGACGAGCCACAGTGCATTTAAACAAGCGTGGTGCTGACAAGGAAACAGACCTGGAGGGGGCAGTGCCGTGAGAACCCCTCTCCGGGGTGGCCCGCCTCCTGTACAAACCTGGGGTGCCACCTGGGGCCTGTTTAGGTTGGGGCCTCGGGCCTTCGGCTGAAAGCCACTGACTTGCCTTCTGCCAGAATGGACAGGCGTTGTCGTCCTCCAGGGCCCGAGTCAGTCCCCATCCCAAGACCTGTCTCTCCATCTTTGCCGTGGCCTTGGGCCGCTCCCGGGAGCCTGGCAGGCCAGGAGCCATGGAACCGAAATGGTATGTAATCAGAATGCTATATTTTGTCGAAAATAAGAATGTTAGGAATGGGCTGGTTTCTGGCAAGTCAAACTGGGACTCTGAAATACATATTTTTCCTGCTCTGCCCTGAACCTTCTAATTAGTGAGAACGCACATGGGCAGACATAAATCAAATGTCCTATTCCCTGAAAACTTGTCCTAGGTATCACTGAGTGGGTAACATCCCGCCGTTGCTGAATTAGGGCTTGCAGAGTGAGTGCATGTGTGGGGGTGTGTGTCGGGGTGTTTGTGGGTGCAGGGGAGGGAGGGAGGGACAGAGGTGCCTGAGGTGAGCCCTCACCACCTGTTTCCTTCCCTCTCAGACCCCTGGGCCTCTGCTTCCGGCCCCCCCAGCCCTATCTGCACCTGCACAGCCACTGCAGGGGAATATATATATTTGCCCAATTAAAACATAATTATGGGGGAAATGGCTTTCATGGAGAAGTGCTTTCCCTTGCAGGAAAACCTCCACTGTGCAGTGTTGCGTAGACCCCGGCTTCCACCACTGATGGGCTACAGTAATGGACTCGGTTTTGGGAAAGGCCATCTGTCTCTGCTGACTGGCCCTGGCGTGGGATGTGTCCTCCCCTCGCTGGTGTTCGGACTGGACTCCAAACAGTAGTTGTGAACCAGCTCTGGGTGGCCTGTGGGCCGGATGCGCACACTCGGCCTGGGGGTCCCAGTCAGTTGGGTCACCGGTTCTGTGCTGCGTTGGTCGTGGAGGGTGGACCGATGTCTTGGAGACTGTTGGGTCGTCTGTGTCCCGGGTGGTGTGTTGTAAGCGATTTCCTCGTAACCAGATGGAGGAAGCCTCCCCACCTAGGCTGGCAGCCACCGGCCACAGCCGGAGGGGCTCCTCGTGGCAGCTGCACGTGTGGGGTGAGTGAGGCCCCCCCCCAGGGAGCCCCGGATCTCGGTGGCCATCAGCCTCCTTGTCCGTGAAAGGCGGGGGAGGCAACTGCGGGGTGGAAAGTGAGGGTGCGGAGCTGAGATCACCAACATCCTAGGACCCCAGGTTTTTCAGAACGTATCCCCTGGGCCAAGGGTAGAAACTACTTGTGATCAGAAACATCTGGGGAGCCCTGGGGCTTAGGAAGTGAACTAGGTTTCTCACTGCGGGACTTCTCAGAGCCTTGAGACTGGTGGTCACGTGCCCCTGTGTCCCCCTCTGCCTAGGCAGCCTTGACAGGTTGGGGAGAGAGGGCGCTGACTGTCCTGCGAGCTGGGTTGTGCCCAGAGTGACACACGGCATCGCCGGCACTGCTTTTCACGGTCACCCTCGCTTTGGGGTGGCTTCTTCAAGCTGTCACCTCTGCATGGCGGCCCTCTCTCTCTCCGAGGACCGTGTGGGATGACCCAGCGTCCTGTTTGAGTCTTAAGGTCAGAGTAAGCTCCCGGCCGTTCTCATCGAGGGATTTTGTGTGAGGAACATAAATGTTCCTGGAGGTACTTGTTGTTGCTTTGGGGCTTTGTCCCCTCACACAGATTTAGTCTGGAGTCCATAGGGTTTTGGGGCAGGGGAGGTGGTGGAGGGAGAAGCCCGGCGCAGGATCGGGGCTCCACCCCCACCCCTGCCAACTGCATGCTGTGTGGCCTTGCTATGTGACCTTGGTGACCCCTGTGCTTTGGACACCTTATCTGCTAAAAAAGGTAGATAAGCTAGCTCCTCCCTCAGCAGGGGGTCATGAGGGTAAGTTGGGCAAAGGTAGAGGGTGGGGACCACACAGCAGGCATTTCTTCCTCTGCCTGGCCCCCTTGAGTCTGTGGTCCCCTGTGGGTGTTGGGCTGGGGGCTGGGCGCTGGTGGTTACCACTTGCAAGGTGGGGGGCTCGGTGACAATCTGATATCATCCCTGGGGTGACCCTGGGCTGGGGGTGACCCTTTGCTGGGTGGGAATTAGGGCCACACGGTCATTCCTGGAACGGGCCAGGTCAGCTGGGTCGGGACCCTCAGGGTAGCCCTTGGGGGCGGTTGGCTGCCCTGACTGACACCCAGGGGTCCCTCTGCAGGCACTGGGCCTGGATCAGGTTCCGACCCTTTGTCCCCCAGATCTTCCAGTAGCTACCAAGCCCAGGCTCTTCCCAGAACGGAGGTTCGGTCCTGTCCTCAGCATGGCCAGTGTGCCCTCCTGCCTGCCCTGGGGCCTGAGTGGCCCCGTGTCAGGGCCATAGCCCCCCGTGCAGGGGACAGCCCCCCAGCCCATCTCCCTGTTTCCTGAAGCCCGGGAGGCCCGCGTCCTAAGGTTCTTTGTGCTCTAAGGTGTCGGAAACAAACGACCTCATTTTCTTTTTATCTTTTGCAGCTGAGTTCTTCTTTCCTGCTCCACCCCGCCCCCCCAAACCTGCCCCCCGACCGTTTCCTGTTCACCTGCTTCCCTGACCTTTGAAATGTGGTCCCTGCTTCCCTGACCTTTGAAATGTGGACCCTGCTCGGGAAGCTTGCCGGGGGCCTCTGGGTTAATTACCACCTTCCTATAGGTTGAGTGCGCGCGTGTGCGTGCGTGCGTGCGCGTGTGTGTGTGTGTGTGTGTGTGTGTGTGTGTGTGTATGTATGTATTAGACTGGGATGGGGGCTGGGGAACATCAGAAATGGGGGTGACTGAGCTGGAAGGGAGAGGATTGTCTCCAAGCTGAGTTGGGAGCCTGGGCCTGGCTGAGGGTCGGGGCGGTGGGGGGGAACGTGCGGACGGGGGTGGGGTGGGGTGGGGAGGCAGGTGGGGAGGCACTGGGAGCCGGGCAAGTGTGGGCTGAGTGCGGGGAGCAGGGTAAGACCACATGGCTGGGCTGGGACGGGGGTGGGGGGTGGCCTTTGTCCCGCACCCAGCCATGTGCACAGACCTTAGGAAAGCAGGTTGGTGAATCCACAGCTCACCTGTCAGCCCGGGGCGAGCGTAGGACTTCCAGTGTTCCGGAAGTGTCCTCGAGCTCCTTCCCAGCCCTCACCCGTGCGCCCGGCCCCGGGAGCCACGTTCTAGTTGTGTCTGTTCCGAGCGCCCCCACCGCTGTGGTCGCGATAAAAGCTCTTTATAACCCGAGCAGCCTTGGTTTGGGGAAAGGCAGGCTGTCCTTCCGAATGGTTTACCGCTGTCTGCCCGTCGTGGCGACATCTGCTACAGATTTGGGGCGAAATCTGGCGTTTCTTCGTTACTTGTATGCGAATGGCAGCAACTCAATCAATCGGTCATCATCAAGACAGCGCCTGGAGACTTCCCGGGTGGCGCAGTGGTTAAGACTCCGCGCTCCCAGTGCAGGGGGCCCGGGTTCCATCCCTGGTCAGGGAACTAGATCCCACATGCATGCCGCAACTAAGAGCCCGCGGTCCGCAGCTAAAGAGCCCACGTACTGCAACGAAGATCCCGCACGCGAAAGATCCCACGTGCCACGACTGAGACCCCGTGCAGCCGAATGAATGAATGAATGAATGAATGAGTAAATCTAAAAAAAAGCACCTGGAATGGGAAGGGTGGACCACCGCCCCTTTGGCAGCCAGCCCTGTTCTGCATGGGGCTGTGTGGGTGACACCCCCATCCCTGCCCTGGGGAGTGGGGTGTGGCCCGCCTGGTGAGGGTACACACAACACCCTCGGGGAAGCGGGGCAGGCTGGGAGGGCTCCCGGAGGACCCAGGCTTTCACCTGGGCCAGGCATAGCCACCAGGGAGGGTTTGGGGGCGGTGAAAGGCTTGGGGGTGGAGAGGGTGGGGTCCGTGCAGGGGAGCCTGGGCGCCTGAGGCCATGGT
The DNA here is from genome assembly GCF_949987515.2 of Delphinus delphis. NCBI lineage: Eukaryota > Metazoa > Chordata > Mammalia > Artiodactyla > Delphinidae > Delphinus > Delphinus delphis. The sequence continues at coordinate 105,578,965 of NC_082690.1, forward strand.
GGGGGGACAGAGAGAGGAATTTGGGGATATTCCCTGGCTCAGTGGGTTCTGAGATGGCTGGGTGGGGGCTGTGATAACTCAGCCGAGGTGGAAACTGGGGAGTAGACTCATTCCCGGGCGTTCGGAGATGTTATCAGAGATTCATCACTTGGGCTCAACCCTTTCGGGCCTACAAGTTTGAGTTTGCCGAGCTTTCCGTAAAAGGCAGAACATCTGTTCAGTTAAAGGAAACCCAAGATTTTATTATTGTTGTAAATGTCAAGTCTGTCCTTTGGAACATTTAGACCACTGCAGGATGGTGTCACCAAAAAGAGCCCATCTCAGTTGGGTCGAAGCCTGAGATCAAACACGGGGTTCTGTGGCCGGAATTGTGGTCGCTGTAGCTGCACGAGGGCTGCCGTGGCCGCTGCCCCCGCTGTGAGAGCAGCACAGGTGGCGAGGGCCTCCCGGGAGCTGAGGGCAGGGACGGAAGTGTGGGGCGGGGGGCCCTCGGCTTCGAGGAACTTCCCACATTAAAGTGAGCTTGGATTTTTAGTATTGCTTCTCCCTTAATTACGAAAGTTCCGTGAGACACCGAGGTGTGATTTTGCTGAGATGCTATTTCCAGCCATTTTAAGGTCTCTGAGCCTCATTCTGGGCCAAGCCGCGTGTGGTTCTGTTATTGCGCTTGGAGGGGAGGGACGGAGCTTTTCTGTGCTCGGAGCTGGGGAGGCTCGTTCGCTTGCACTTTGGGGGACCGCACAGGTTTCTCCTTGGTTCCCATCGTTTTAGCCAGATCGGTGCTTTTCACCTGTTCCCTCTTAGAGGGGACGTGGAGCTTTCCCGCCTGGGGAATGGGGGGGCTTTGTCCCCATCCCAACCCAAGTGTCTTTGAAGTTTCCTGTTTTATCATAAGATTCACGGGAACTTGGCAGTCTCTCTCTGTTACAGTCATGCTAGTTTCATTTTTTTTTTTAATGCTTTGAATTTTATTTGAAGCACCTGGGGGTATATTGAGGAAATAATGTGCCAGAATGTATGCCAAAAAAAAAAAAAACAACAAAATTTTACGGGGACGCTAAAGAAGACCTAAATAAATGGTCGTGGATAGGAAGACAATATCGTAGAAATGTCAGTTTCCCCTCCATGATGTAGAGATTCAGCACGGTTCCCAGGAGTGCACTTCCCTTCCCTTCCCGGTGCAGAAATGTTGGTGCCTCGCATTTGAGGATGTGAGGTCATGGTGGGGTGCCACGTAGAGGTGCAGCTGGTGACATGGGCTGGGGGAGGTTGGTGCAGGGGAGGCCAGCAGAGCTTATGGGAGTGGTTGGGAGTTGGTGATACTGAGCAGGTAAGTAAATATATTGACAATCACAAAAGCCACGTTTCCACTTTGGAGAGCGTACTGACAAACGTAGAAAGAGGGGAGACTAGAAAGTACCCCGAGGAAAGGTTTAACATTGCAAGGACAGCCATGAAGTCATGAATTTTTACCACGTGTACACACACACACACACACAGAGAAATAGAGAAATGTTATGGGTGTGTGTGTAGGAATGTACACATATACATATACAGTGGGTTTTCGTTATTCACAGTAGTTCTGGTGTATAAAGCCACCGCAAACACTGAATGAGTGAATTCTGAACCACTGGTCCTGGGGGAGATACAGGCTTGGGTTCCCCCCCAGAGCTTCCGGTCACATTTTCATCTGCCGATCGACACGCAGCCTTGTTGGACGTGTGTTTCTGTTTAAAGACACCTGATTTAATAGGTATTGTTGGTTCATTCACACTGACCCATGACCAGTAATGCTGTAAGCTCATCTAACACCCATTTCCTCTGTGCGTACACCACGCTGCAGCCACCCTGCACACCAACAGCCCCTCAGCCCTGTGCCTGGGGCCGTTTTCAACAGTGAAATCACCCACAGAAAGCACAGAAAATGCCAACGATGTGGCACTAACGACTGGAGAGGACGCACGTTTACAGTGTGAGCTGAGACGGCAGGGCAGAGCTCGCCTGTGCCACCCTGGCTGGGGGCTGGCATATCAGGTGACTGTTTTTCCGCCCCTCTCTGTGCATGTGCACGTCCAGGAATGATCAGAAAGCCTCTGGGCATCGATGGGGTTATAAATAAATCTGAGCCAGTGGGCGACTCTCCAGGCTGGCATCTGTGAATAAGGAGGAGGGACCGTGTGTATGTTCCCCAGCTCCGTCTGCTGAGAAGGCCCAGAAGCAGTGAGCACACCCAGCACCCAGGTCTTGGCTTCTAAGGATCACTCTCCACTCAAAGGAAGCAGAGCTTCTCGAGAAAGGGCCGATTCTCCAGCTGAGGCAGGGAGAGATACACATGAGCCTGGAGCATGTCACTGTCCCAGAAAGAAAGTAAAGAAATCCTCAAGCGATGGTGGGGACGTGTCAGGGGGACCCAAGAGCCAATGCAAAGGGACTCTCACCGTCCAAACGTAGGAAACATTTGAACATCAAAGTAAATGGGAATATTAGATCTTAACCCATTTCACGAAATAGGTATAGATGAGGCTACACTGGCTTCAATTAGTGAATACATAGTACATAGTAGACATGCTTTAATGACCAGCCAACGTGTAAAATAAAAAATCCTGAATGAAGGCTGTAGCTGTAGTTCTGAGCCATTCTTTTTAGTAGCTTATAATCTACAGTATTACTAGACCATCAGGTTTTATTTATGTTATTATTTTGAATAGTGTTAAAATACACATAACTTAAAATTTACCCTCTTAGCCATTTTAAAGTGTCCAGTTCGGTAGCATGAAGGATATTCATGTGTTGTACAACCACCACCCCCATCCATCTCCCCCCATAATTGAATAAACTAGTAAACCCAGGCTTTCACCACCACAGACAACAGTGTCATGAGCATCATCGTCTGTCTGTCTGTCCTGCCAGCTAAGCTCTGACATTTTTGCTTTTTTCATATCGTAAAAACTTTAAAAGCCATGCCATGAAAAATCCCAACACGGATTTTATGGAACTTGGGGAGCTGGTTGTAAAATGTGTAAGGGGATGTCGTGGACCCAGGGCAGCCGGGACTTTCTAAAGGACATGAATTAGGAGGGACTGCCCCTTCCGGCAGTCGGGGCTGGTTAGAAAGCCTGCTCAGCACGTGGTGTGGTGCAGGGCTGGGCAAGTAGAGAACAGAGGGCACGTGGAAGCAGACGCGGGCACAGCTGGAGGAGGAGCTCCTGCCCCTGGGGATGCAGGTGTGAGCAAGTGCGAAGGAGGGGTGGCGAGTGCCCAGTTGGAGAAGCCCAAGCTGGAAGCCACCCAGAGCCGTTAGGCGTCAGGAAAGTTACCGTGGGTAGAGTTCATTGCCTTGAGCGCAGAGCTGCATCTCGGGGTCGGACCTCTGCGTGCTAGGCACTCGCTCAGTCTCCTTCATGTCTCCCTCCTCCAGGGAGCCCGCCAGCTTCACCAGACAGTTTGCTCTCCTCCAGGCACCTCCTGTCCGTGTCACTCATCTGCCTTTTCTTCCTGCTTAGGTGGTTAACCGCATGTGTGCGTGTGCGTATAATGTGTGTCCTGCCCAACTGCGCTGCAGGCTCCCTGAATGTACCCCACGTTGTCGTCCACTTCTTGGCCTTCCCCGCGGGGCTGGTGTGGGACGAAGGACCATTGCTGACCCATAACCCATAGTTTGCCTCCAGCCTCCAGCCTGCTCCAATGAGCAATGTAACGCTTGGTGAATATCAATAGGGCATGTACTAAAAACGTTGCTTATTTTGGTGTAGTAGCAGAGGATTGGGTTACGGTGAGTTGGGTTGTGTTTAGTGTAACCATGTGAACAGTGTAAAATACAGGCTATTGGAATGGAAGCCCAGACATCTGCTATGAATTCTATATATAAATACTGGCTATGCTTACATGGGTTAAAATGGGGTTGTTGGCACTGGGATCTTCAGACTCCTGATTCCACTGTGGTAGGGACTGCACGTTAATCACGGGTCCTGGTACCCGGGCCAGGACGGGGAAGAGTGGCCTTTTTCTGACACCGATGGGCCGAGGATGCTGGGAACGGCATACCTACCCTAGAAATAGGTGGGAGTGGTCTATCCCCGTCCCCTGGCAGGGAAACACGGAGAACCCACAGAGCTCTGTGGGTGTTCTGAGGGCCATGCCAAGAAGGGGCTGCGTGAATCCAGGGTCACAGAAAGGGTCATCCCTGCCTGAGTCAGCCAATTGGGAAGCCAGGATGAGGGAAGAAGGTCACGGGGGGAATTCAGTGGGCTTGGGGTGCAATGGTGCCTTGAGAAATGATCTATTGAGGTGAAATGTATGCAACGTAAAATGAACCATTTTAAAGTGAATAATCCATTGGCCTTCAGTGCATTCACAATGTTGGGTAGCCACCGCGATCTAGTTCCAGAACATTCCATTGCCCCTATAGGAAACCCTGTCCCTATTAAGCGGTTTTGCCTTATCCCCCACCCCCACCCCCCAGCCCCCGGCCATTACTAATCTGTGTGTCTGTCTTTGTGGGTTTGCCTGTTTGGGGCATTTCATGTGGCTGGAACCCTGTGCTGTGTGGCCTTTTGTGTCTGTCGTCTTCTGGCATCATGTTTTCAGGGCTCATCCATGTTGTAGCCTGTGTCGGTCCTTCACGGCTTTTTACGGCTGAATTATATTTCATGGTATGGATAGAGCACGTTTTGTTTATCCCTTTGTCCATGGATGGACATTGGGGCTACCTCTGCCCTTGGGCGACTGTGAATCGTGCTCCTGTGACCATGCACGGACAAGTATTTATTTGAGTTCTCTTGGGTACACACCTGGGAGTGGAATTGCTGGGTCACGTGGTACCTCGATGGGTAACTTTTTGAAAAGTTAATTACTTTTGGCTGCGTTGGGTCTTTCTTGCTGCGCACGGGCTTTCTCTAGTTGTGGTGAGCGGGGGCTACTCTTTGTTGCGGTGCACGGGCTTCTCATTGTGTTGGCTTCTCTTGGTGCGGAGCGCGGGCTTTAGGCCGCGGGCTCAGTAGTTGTGGCTCGTGGGCTCAGTAGTTGTGGCTCGCGGGCTCAGTAGTTGTGGCTCGCGGGCTCAGTAGTTGTGGCGCACGGGCTCTAGAGCTCAGGCTTACTAGTTGTGGCGCATGGGCTTAGTTGCTCCGCAGCATGCGGGATCTTCCCGGACCAGGGATTGAACCCGTGTTCTCTGCATTGGCAGGCGGATTCTTAACCACTGCACCACCAGGGAAGCCCCTCGACAGGTAACTTTTTGAGGACCTGCCGGGTGCTCTGCACTGCAGCCCCACAGCAGCCAGCGGCGCCTTTTAAGTCGTTACCATTTCCTGCTGGATGGATGAGGAAACAGGCTCAGAGCAGAGATAAAAAGTCTGGCCCCAAATCTCGCAGCTGGAGGCCAGGCTGGGGTTTGAACGAGAGTCTGAGCTGACGTGCTTTCCTGTGTAGCAGGACCGGCCCGGGACTGGATGAAAGAAACACTTAATGAACTACAAGCACAGGTGCTGCCCCGGCTGGTGTTCACTGAGTGCCTGAAATGTGCTGCTACCGGGCTGAGGCTTTGTATGAATTGCTCTGTTGAGGCCTCACAGTCTCTGAGGTGGGGGTGCAGTGAGGACCCCCATCTCACAGGACGTTGAGCTCAGAGAGGCCCAGATCTGAGCCGTGCCCCTGAGCTGGCTCCAGGCTGCTCACTTGCGGGGGGGGGGGGGGGGCGACCCGGTCTGTGTACCCTTGTGATACGTGGTCCTGAAAAAAAAGACTTGCACAGAGAATGTCATAGCAACGTAAATGGAACCTGGGGTTAAAACATTTCAAGATAGTTATCCAGAGGCTTAACAAAGTCATCTTTCATCATGCAGTCCTTTCTTCAATCTTCATCCCCACCTAGCACCTTCTCATACACGCAATTCTAGTACAGATCGGGGTTTATAGCTACGTTGTGTGTTGACTTAACGTTTCTTACACATTTTCTGGTGTCACTGCAGTCATTTTCTTACTACTTTAACGGACACAACTTTCTACTGAGAGAACAGACTAGGTACCCCAATGTTGGAGATTTTTTATTTGTTTATTTTTCTTATTATAAGGAAGGCTGCAGCGAATATTGTGTCTAGGACCTTTTCCTTCCTTCAGGTGTTCCTTGGGATAAGGTCCTGTGGGGCCCGTCTCTAGGGAGAGGGTTTAAACGTTTTATGGTCCTTAATACCAGATACCGCGGTATTTCCTAAAAGGGCTGTTCCCGCATCTGCGGTGGCCAGGTGACCCCGCGTGAGTCCTGGGGTGCGGTGGCGGCTGGGCTGCCGGTCCAGCTCTCTGCCCCTCTGCCCTGCACTCCTCTCCCTCCTCACACTGCTTGTTTCTTCTCCTCACTGCCCCAAAAGCTTGGGCCACTGGTCAAGAGATCATCCCTGGAGTAACCTGGGGCAGGTCAAAGCACCCTTCCAAGAGCTGCAGTCTCCTCACCTGGGAGATACACACCTGAACCCCTTGACCTACAGGGTCTTGGGCCCGTGGGCGTGTCACCTCGGGAAGGAGCACAGAGGACCATCTGCCGCTTCCTGCGTGCTTCGCCCCAGGACCTTTGCACTGGTCATCCCCTCTGCCAGGATGCCCTCCATCTGGCCCTTTCTCGCTGCCCCCTTCAAGTCTTTGCCCAGGTGTCACTTTCTCACCTGACCATCTTACGTGAAACGGCAGACCCCACTCCCCAATCCTTTACCCTGCTCTGTTTTGCAAACCGCAGCATCGATGTTGTGAGGCACAACTGACATCGCCTTACCCATCATGTGGGTCGCCTGTTGTCTTTTCCCCCCACGTCATACAGGACACGAGGGTGGGTTCTGGGTTCGGTTGCGTGTCCCAGCCAGGCTGGCATGTGCTACGCGACACCCCGCTGCCTGCCCACTGGCTGGCTCTGTCGCGGTCTCAGCCCAGTGCATCACTCCTCAGGATGGCCTGTCCCGACGCCAGCCCCTCAGCTGGCCACTCTAATCCTGCCCGCCTCCCCAGCCTCCCTCCTCCCGTGGGGAAGGAGGGGCCCCAGGCGGCCACATCTCCCAGATGAGCCAGGGTACCCGTGGCCCCTGGTAGGCTTGGGGCCGCATCAGCCGGGGCTCCCCAAGCCCTAGGAGGGGCACTGGGAGGGTAGGTGCCAGCTGGGGGGGCAGCCCCCCACAAGAGGCCCCCATCGCCATGAGTCCCCAGGGTAACCGGAGAGTGAAGTGGGTGTCTCTTCAAACTTAGGAATTGAGTGTGTGGTAGTTTCTAGATGTCTTCGAAGCAGGAGTGGCTTCTCCTGGAGAGAGCCTGCCCGCCCTGGCCCTCCTAGGAGTCTCAGTTTGGGAAAAGCGCAGGAAATTGAAATCCACCCCCCATCACCTGTGGCCTTTGAAGGGTGCACCTGAACTGCCCAGAGTGTAAACTGCGGGGAAAATGTGGTCTTTCCAGTTTGGGGAGAAAGAGCAGAGCAGAATTAGGATTTTTTGTGCGGGGGCAGCTTCCAGGGCTCCCGCCTCCTGATTCTCCCCCAGCCCAGGCTCCCTGGCCTCTGGGACTTCGGCTGCGGGGAAGGGTTAACTTACTGGGTGTCTGGCCAACAGCTGGGACTGGCGACTCGCCCCGTGGGTACCTCCCTCCAAAGCGCTTCCCCCGGGGGCCGGAACGCCTCTGATTGGAGACTGCTGTCTGCGGGGCCATCCATCTCTTGACGCTGATGCCGGGTGAGTTTCGTCCCTCACCTGTGGCCACCAACTCCCAATGGAATACCTGTGGCAGCGGGGAGCTTGCCTCCTCCTGAGATGGTCCCTTGCACTGTCGTCCAGAGGTGCTAGTTTAGAGAAGAGTGAAGCCAGCGTCCTCCCTGCTGGCCTTCGCGAGGGGTTCTCAGGCGGGAGCTGGGTCCATCCTGGTGGGGGAACGTCACGGTGCTTTGGTGTGCGCGCCTGTGTCTGCTTCTGGGGAGAGGGTCAGCTTATCAGAGGGCTCTGTGACCCCCGAGGTTAGGAACCACCCGGGCCGGTCCTGCCTTCGCCGGATGAGAGGGGAGGAATCTCAGGAGGCCGGGCACGGTGAACCTCGCAGGCGAGGTGGGATTACTGGTCGTCTGTGCTCCAGTGGCCGGCGGGGCCCTGGTGACGATGAATGGGCAGGTGCTCTGGGGGCACCCGTTGCCCTGCATGTGCTGTGGGGTGTCTGCAGCAGCTTTTCTGCCTCGGTCCACGGGCCTCCAGATCCCACACGACTCTTCCTGCGAAGGCCCTCTGCCTCTGGTCTGTACGATTCTTCCTCCTCTGAAGGTCTGGACCCTCCCTCATCCTGGGTATCACCCCCTTGCCCACCGTCCTCCGACCGGCCGGCCTCTGACCCTCGGAAGGCACCCGGCTGCCGGCAGCGCCTCCGGTGGTGTGTGTCACTGCCACTCTGCTCTGTGGAACCTCTGGCTGACAGTGGGGACCCAGACCCTTCCGGGCACCCCGCCCTTTCGCTTCTCACCTCTCACAGAGCAGAGGTGACTCACTGTCTCGAAATTAGGATGCTAGGATGCTAGTGGGGTGGGTGAAATGTATTTATAGAGCAGCTGCTGTGGGCTGGCCCCGGGCAGGGCAGGGCGTTCTTAGACGGGCAGACAAGCCATCCTGGAGTGCAGGGTCCACTGGGACCCTCAGCATATTGTAGCAGCTGGGAAAACAGGGAAACTTCCATTTTTAATTAAAAAAACCTTTTTACTGAAGTGCGTATACACAGAAATGTGATGCCTTTTTACAAACTAGATACGCCTGTGCAGCGAGCACACGATGCCTGTTCCGGAGTGTGGCACCTGGTGTGCTGCTGAACTTGGTTCCTCTCGAAGCCTTGTCTTACCCTTCTGTAAAATGGGTGAACTGTCACCCACAGCCCAGGCCTGTGTGCCGAGAGCCCAGGGGGCCCAGAGAGGAGCCTGCCCAGCTCTGTGTGCCGTGAGCGACCTTCAAAGAGCCGTCAGCCTGAGAGGATGCTCACTCTTTATCACCTGTCTGTACCTGCCTGGGGCAGGGAGGGGTGAGATTAGGGACAGAAGTTCTTTGGTGGCCATCTCCTCCTCGCAAGAGGTCAGGATGCCCAGCTCAGATGTAGTTGTTACACCCCTGTGTTTGATCTTTGCCGTGTCCCTGCTGCCACAAAGAACTGTAGACGTGACATAATGATGGTGGTGGTGGGAGGGGTGGAGCCCCGGAGCCGGTCCTGACCTCGAACCCTCCGCGCGTCCTCCTACCCTGCAGAGGAGGGGCCTGGGTGGGACACACGGTGATTTCAGGAACTGCAGCGCCGTCTGCTGCGTTGAAAGAGCCTCTGCATGGGTGGCTGGGCCCGCCCAGGTGCCTTCCCGGCAGTGGCTGGGGATGGAAGGAAGGAACCGGGAGCCTCGGGCACGGGCCGGGCGGGGTCCAGGCACCTAGCCCCCCGTCCTGGTCTGTGCGGCCTGCGGCTCAGCCTGCGGTCCTCACGGTTTGCTTCTACCCCCACAGCCTCGCCGCTCCTCCTGTTTGCCAACCGCCGGGACGTACGGCTGGTGGACGCCGGCGGAGTCAAGTTGGAGTCCACCATTGTGGTCAGCGGCCTGGAGGATGCGGCCGCGGTGGATTTCCAGTTCTCCAAGGGAGCCGTGTACTGGACGGATGTGAGCGAGGAGGCCATCAAGCAGACCTACCTGAACCAGACGGGGGCTGCCGTGCAGAACGTGGTCATCTCCGGCCTGGTGTCGCCCGACGGCCTGGCCTGCGACTGGGTCGGCAAGAAGCTGTACTGGACGGACTCGGAGACCAATCGCATCGAGGTGGCCAATCTCAATGGGACGTCCCGGAAGGTCCTCTTCTGGCAGGACCTGGACCAGCCGCGGGCCATCGCCTTGGACCCCGCTCACGGGTAAACCCAGTGCCTCTGCTCCCTGGTGCGAGTGGGTGGGGTCGTGATTTCTCTCTTGAACTTACTTGAGCCCACGTACCTTTTTTAGAGAAAATGCGGCAGTCTTAAATGGGTTCGCTTTCAGAATTTGTTGTTGTTGAGAACCATTTCCCCGTGATACCCTGTGTTGTGGGTTTTTTTAAACTCGCTGCCTCTGCTTGGCCGTGGATTCGAATCACTAAACGTCCCAGATGTGTGTGTGACGGTGTCCGAGGAGGTGCGAGCGCTCTGACAGGTAGAACTCACACCTTTCACTTCCTTTATGACTGCATCAGCTGAAAACGGGGGGAAAAAGTGAAACTCCTTGTCCAGAAGGGGAACATGCTGCAGATGGTTTCTCTGGTGTCTTCTGGAAGCCCTCAGCTTCCCCCTGCCTCCCAGTCTGGCTGAGCTCACGTGACCTACGAAGGCTCAGGGCCCAGCCATGAGTTCCAGGTGGGGTTTTGTGAGTGGCGGCAAAGCTAAGAACATGTGCAGAGTTGAAGGCTGGGATGGAGAGATTGTGGGGAGATGACCGAGCTGCCCAGCCAGGCCAGGCTCATTGCAGACTTTCATGAACGGTAGCTGTTCGTTCGGTCATCCCTCGGCCCTCTATTCCCTCTTCCTGCCGCCTGGGAAGGACACACTCTTAGCCAGGCTGCATCAAGCTAGGCACCTGCCTCCTGGCCGTGCTCGACCCACTGCTGGGTCTGCCCACTCCTCTGCTGTTCATGTGTCAGAAACGGCTGTTGGGCATCTGGAACAGAAACACCGTAGGACTCTGGGTTCTGGTCCTGATGCCCCTGACTTGCTGTTGCCCCTGGCAGTACCCTCCCCTGCCCTGGAGGGGTGGTGACACTGGCCGCACTGCCTGCAGCCCAGGCTGGAAGGACCTCTCAGCCCACCCTGGGGTGGGTGGAATGAGGTTTGGGAGGCAGAGGCCTGTCCTGCCAGTGCAGGTGCGTGGGTAGCTCGGGGAGCACCCTGGGTGAGGGGGCGCTTTGGTGGCCAAGTAAACCTCCTTACGGGGGCCTTCTCGGCGTGTTGACTGAGAAGGCACACTAGACTGGCTTCTGATGTCGGAATAGCTGGTGCCTTCTGGAGCTGCTGGTTTAAAAGCTGAGTGTTTGTGTGTGTGTGTGAGCTCCATTGGGAGGTGCTTAGTACTTAGTTGGGAAGTGCTCAGTTGGGAGGTGCTTGGTACTTGGTTGGGAAGTGCTCGGTTGGGAGGTGCTTGGTGCTTGGTTGGGAAGTGCTCAGTTGGGAGGTGTTTGGTACTTGGTTGGGAAGTGCTCGGTTGGGAGGTGCTTGGTGCTTGGTTGGGAAGTGCTCGGTTGGGAGGTGTTTGGTGCTTGGTTGGGAAGTGCTCGGTTGGGAGGTGCTTGGTGCTTGGTTGGGAAGTGCTCAGTTGGGAGGTGCTTGGTGCTTGGTTGGGAAGTGCTCAGTTGGGAGGTGCTTGGTGCTTGGTTGGGAAGTGCTCAGTTGGGAGGTGCTTGGTACTTGGTTGGGAAGTGCTCAGTTGGGAGGTGCTTAGTACTTAGTTGGGAAGTGCTCAGTTGGAGGTGTTTGGTACTTAGTTGGGAAGTGCTCAGTTGGGAGGTGCTTGGTGCTTGGTTGGGAAGTGCTCAGTTGGGAGGTGCTTGGTACTTGGTTGGGAAGTGCTCAGTTGGGAGGTGTTTGGTACTTAGTTGGGAAGTGCTCAGTTGGGAGGTGCTTAGTACTTAGTTGGGAAGTGCTCAGTTGGGAGGTGCTTAGTACTTGGTTGGGAAGTGCTCAGTTGGGAGGTGTTTGGTACTTGGTTGGGAAGTGCTCAGTTGGGAGGTGCTTGGTGCTTGGTTGGGAAGTGCTCAGTTGGGAGGTGTTTGGTACTTGGTTGGGAAGTGCTCAGTTGGGAGGTGCTTAGTACTTGGTTGGGAAGTGCTCAGTTGGGAGGTGTTTGGTGCTTGGTTGGGAAGTGCTCAGTTGGGAGGTGCTTGGTGCTTGGTTGGGAAGTGCTCGGTTGGGAGGTGCTTGGTGCTTGGTTGGGAAGTGCTCAGTTGGGAGGTGCTTGGTGCTTGGTTGGGAAGTGCTCAGTTGGGAGGTGCTTAGTACTTAGTTGGGAGCAGTCGTCTTCATGCTCACACCTAGTCTGGCTTTGCCTGTAGCATCCCTAGGAGTTGGTCCATCTCTGGCCCTGTCTTTTCTTACTAAATGTTTGAAATCTTTTCTGATCTTGCCTCTGAATTCTTCCCCCAGATCCTGCTGGGATCACACCCCTGCCCCTGAGGTAGAGTTGACTTTGGTGTTGATGCCCTGGGCAGGATATCTGAGGCCCCAGCCTCTCCCCCACATCTCCCGCCGCCCCAGTGATGTGTCTGATGCGTGACGGAGCGAAGTGGTGGTGCTAAGTGTCCCACTCACCAGATTGAATGGCGGTGAGAACGCTGGACTCTGGTCCCAGCTTCGTCTGTGGTGTGATCGAGGTTAGCAGTGTCCGCTCCATCCCCTTAGACACCGTTGCCCAGGAGGGAAGGACTCCAGGCCAGCGCATAGGCACCATGGGCAGCGCCCCACTCTGCCGAACACTGGCCTGGCGGTGGTCCTTGCCATGAGTTCAGGCTGAGTCCTGAGAGCGGGGACAGGGGGCTTCATTCTCTGTCCTGGCCACACACTCGTGTCTGCAGGGAGCATCACTGCCTCCTCCTGGCCCTGTTGGAACCTCTGTTGTCTCCGTGTGTCTGTCCTCTCGTGATGCAGCCTTTCTGCCTCACAACTAGGGTCCCTCCTTAGATGAGGAGATACTGCCCCTGCTACGTCATCAGGAAGGAAGGTTCTCAGTCTGAACGTCAACCTCAGGGTGCACGTGACCAAGAGCCCCATAGCCAGGAGGACCACAGACCCCAGGGCCTGGACTTGGTCAGGTTCAGCAGCACAGGTGGCAAAGGGCAGGTGTCCCGGCGAGGCTGGGGAGGCACCTCTGCTCCCAGCACCAGGTGCCCACTTGGGCAGCAGAGCGGGCTCCAGGGAGGACTCTCTGGCCCTGAGGACCCGGGGCCGGGAAGGCATCAGCCCAGTGCTGGGGGGTGGCCCGGGCCTGTCCCAGCCCATGAGGGGCTGCAGTGGCTCCTGGGTCTCGAGTTAAAGCCGGGCTGAAACCCAACCCCCTCTTTAAGATGCAAAATGGCCCTTCCCTAAAATAACACACAACCACAACCGCAGCCAGCCTCTGCCCTCTGCGCGCTGAGACCAGGCTGCAGGGCTTTGCTTCAGGAGTTGATTTTCCTCCGTGGAGCTAGGCTGGGCCTGTGGCAGCGTTGAAGGCTCTGCACGAGCACATCCACGCCAGCTGGGCTCTGGGAACAGGGTGGCTCGCAAATTCCCCATTTAAGGAAACCAGCCGGGCCTCTGTTATGAAACCCGGGGGAAGGAATGTGAATTATGCTCCTCGCGGAGGTCCTGAGCCTGCACATTTTCCGGCCTTTCCCGTTGGCCACCAAGGAGCGTTCAGGAGCATGTGAGTGGATGGCTCTGAGACTGATTCTCCTGACACCTTCTGGGCAGCCGGTGGGAGGGCTGGGCTCTTTCCAGGCTGCTGGGGGTGGGAAAAGCACAGGGAGAGAAAGGTGCCTGCACCAGGCCGGCGGGAGCCTTTGCTGAGAGCCTCGGGTGCCCGGAGAAGTTCGCCACCACCCCAGGCTGGGGGGTGGGTCAGACAGCGGCCAGGCTCTGACCTCAACCAGAGAACCGTGTTGTGCTCCCAGAGCTTGTGACCTGGGGCAGCGCAGCCTTCCGGAGCCTCGGTTTTCTCACCTGTCCAATGGGAATAGTCCCTGCGTCACTTCTTCAGTGGAGAGCAGAGTGGAGAGCTTGTTGGAGAGGTGTTCCAAGTTCTCTGTTCCCATGGGGGCTGGAGAGCAGGGGAGCTTGGTGACGATGGCCGGGTGTGGTTGGCCCCTCGCCGCACGTGAAGCCCCCAGGAGCTCATTATCATCATCTGTCATCACCCGTCTAGCAGGTGGCGACAGTGCCAGCTCCGAAGTGACACCCCTCTGGGAAGGCCCCACGGCCCCGTGGATGGGGGTGGCCTTCGGAGCTCCCATCTCGGGGGAGTGGCAGCTTGTGTGCGTGTCATTTTCTCTCTCCTGCTGGACAGAGACCCCCACCAAAGGGCAAGGCTGGGCCTGTTCTCCCCACGTCCCTGATGACTTTGCTGGTCCCTGGTGGACGGCAGCTCAGGCTTTGCTGAAAGGCATGAAGTTTTACCTCTGAAGATGTGGAGGCTGAGAGCGGGAGTGGAGAGGGAGTGCGGGGAGGGGACTTGATCCGTTATAGAAGCAGCTCGAAGGGAAGCAAGCCTGTGGGCCCAAGCAACTAGGGCGTCTGAGAAGTGGCCTGTTTCGCTCCCACTGTGTCCCACGGCCCCGCCTCTCCCCATCTGGGCTTGCGCTGTCTTCCCTGGCAGACCCTCCCACGAGGGCACAGGTGGCTCCCAGGAGCCCCCTGCCCTCCCCTTGCAGGCCGACTCCCATCTGCCTGTCTCTAAGCGGCCACTAAGGCTGAGGGTAATGGGGTTTGTTGATTGCTCAGGACTGACCTGTGCCCACTCCAGGAGGGGGTGTGGGAGCAGACACACCACCTGGAGAGGTTCATGAACCTCGAGTGGAGGCGGGGTTCCTCCAAGGGAAATCCAGGCACTGTCCCCCTTCTCTGCGGAGAGACACCGGTGGACAAAGTAAAGTGAAACAGGTCTGCCACCCCTCGTGCCCCGTGGCTTGTCCCCAGCCGACTGGGCCAGAAACCCAAGGGACTCATGTCCTCAAGGCTGGTGCGGTTCCCCCTGCTCTCCACTGAAGAGCCATGCTGAGAGGGCGCCCCGCCTGGACATCTGGGCCGTGGTGGGGTTTGAACCCATCAGCCCAGATGCCTGCCTATTATCTCTGCTCATGTGAAGGGACATCAAATAAGGAAGCCTCTAAGGAGGCGGTGGTTTCTGGCTGGAAACTCTAAGAACATGGTTCAGCAGCGCTGACTCACCCACAACCCACCCAGGAATAACTGGTATGTTCCAGTGAATACCTCACCTACGCATTGTTGTTCTTAACAGACTTCTTTTTTTTTTTTTTTTTGCCGTACGCGGGCCTCTCACCGTTGTGGCCTCCCCCGTTGCGGAGCACAGGCTCCGGACGCGCAGGCCCAGCGGCCGTGGCTCACGGGCCCAGCCGCTCCGCGGCACGTGGGATCTTCCCGGACCGGGGCACGAACCCGCGTCCCCTGCATCGGCTGGCGGACTCTCAACCACTGCGCCACCAGGGAAGCCCCAGACTTCATTTTTTTAAAGCAGTTTTAGGCTCACAGATAAATTGAGGGCAAGGTACAGAGAGTTCCTGTATACCCACGTACATTTAACCTTTGTCTTTTGACAAGGATTCAATGTCACGTATCCATGGTTGTATTATCCTACAGAATCGTTTTGCTGCCCTACAGATCCTCTGTGCTCCGTCAGTGCATATCCCTCCCCAGTCCCTGGCAGCCCCTGATCTTTTCCTGTCTCCATAGTTGTACCTTCAACAGTGTCGTATGCGGGAACCATAGAATGTACAGCCTTTTCACGTTGGCTTCTTTCACTTAGTAACATGCGTTTAATGTTCCTCCGCGTCTTTTCATGGCTTAATAGCTCATTTCTTCTTAGCACTGAATAATATTCCATTTTACATATTTTAATTGCCTTTTAGAAGTTCATTTACAGCGTTTTCATAGTAGCAAAAATTCAGAAGCAACGCAAACGTTCTAAGTGGTTTCCCTTAAATAATTTACCGTACTATATAGCCATTAAAAGAACAAGGAGGGTTTCGACTAGTAAGAAGAGGATACCTAGAATATGTTGCTAAATGAGAACAAGTGGAAACAAGTATATTTGATTATCCAACTTTGATTAAAAATTAATATGTTACACGGAATTCCCTGGTGGTCCAGTGGTTAGGATTCTGCGCTTTCACTGCCGAGGGCCTGGGTTCAATCCTTGGCTGGGGAACTAATAAGATCCTGCAAGCAGTGCAGCCAAAAAAAAAGAAAAAATTAATATATTACTGACTGCTTAGAAAGCAAATCGGAAGTAATGTTACCCTTGGCCCGGAACATTGGGCGAGATTTCAGGGCAAATTCACTGTCTCTGTTTCATATGCTTGCATTCATATAGACAGAAATCAAAAACGAAACAAACACGAGCTTTTCTCATCGTGCTTCTGTCCTCCTTGTTAGGTACATGTACTGGACAGACTGGGGAGAGATACCCCGGATCGAACGGGCAGGGATGGATGGCAGCACCCGGAAGGTTATTGTGGACTCGGACATTTACTGGCCCAACGGGCTGACCATCGACCTGGAGGAGCAGAAGCTGTACTGGGCGGACGCCAAGCTCAGCTTCATCCACCGCGCCAACCTGGACGGCTCCTTCCGGTAAGTTCCGCCTGGCTCTGGGCCCCCACCTTCCCCACGGGGCCCTGGCCAGTCCCAGCTGGGCGTTGGCTGATCCTTCC
This sequence comes from Delphinus delphis, assembly GCF_949987515.2. NCBI lineage: Eukaryota > Metazoa > Chordata > Mammalia > Artiodactyla > Delphinidae > Delphinus > Delphinus delphis. Next base: position 105,595,383 of record NC_082690.1, read on the forward strand.
CAACTCAGGCCAGTGGTCTCAGACCTGAAACCCTGGGGGCCTGAGGCCTGCAGGCCTTTTCAGAGCTGAGGTCCATAACAGTGCACACACCATGTCTGACATCCCACCCAAGCAGGGTCTGGGGTGGCATCTGCATCTATTTTATAGCAAAATGTAGAATGCTCATTCTCAGTGGGATCGCAAAGGCTAAAGAGCCCTACATCCAAAGCAGTTTCATGGCTTCTCAGGGTGTGAGCATCAAATTAACGTAGGATCCAGCAATTCTGCTCCTAGGTTTATGCCCCCAAAGAATTGAAAATTGGTATCGAAGTAAATACGTGTACACGAATATCCATCGCAGGAGCGTCCACGATAGCTAAAAGGTAGAAACAGCTGAAACGTCCACCAGCAGATGAGCGACGGATGGATAAGCAAGACTGTGGCATATCTGTGCCATGGAGCGGTGCTCAGCTATAGCAAGGAATGAGGCACGGGTGGGCCTTGAAAACATGCTGCTAAGTGAAAGAAGCCGGACACCAAAGGCCACATACCGTGTGACTTCATGGATGTGAAAAGCCCAGAACAGGCGAATCCTTAGGGACAGAGGGCAGACGGCTGTTTCCAGGGGCTGCGGGGGGAGGGGAGACGAGGAGTACCTGCTTGGTACATTCAGGGTTTTCCTGTGGGGGTGGAAATGTTTGGGAAACAGCTGGTGGTGATGGCTGCACATGGTGAATGTGCTATGCGGCCCTGAATTAGTCACTTTGAAATGGTTGATTTGGTGATATGTGAATTTCACCTCAAGACATTTTTTGTATGTTTGGTTTTGTTTTCTTTTAAGTTTATTTATTTAATTAATTTATTTTTGGCTGTGTTGGGTCTTCGTTGCTGCGCACGGGCTTTCTCTAGCTGTGGTGAGTGGGGGCTGCTCTTCGTTGAGGTGCGCGGGCTTCTCATTGCAGTGACTTCTCGTTGCAGAGCACGGGCTCTAGGCACATGGGCTTCAGTAGTTGCGGCAGGTGGGCTCAGCAGTTGTGGCTCACGGGCTCTAGAGCGTGGGCTCAGTAGTTGTGGCGCACGGGCTTAGTTGCTCCGCGGCATGTGGGATCTTCCCGGACCAGGGCTCGAGCCCGTGTCCCCTGCATTGGCAGGAGGATTCTCAACCACTGCATCACCAGGGAGGTCCTGTTTTTGGTTTTTGATTGCGATATAATTGGCACATAACATTGTATTCATTTTAGGTGTATGACGTCGTGATTTGTTGTGATTTGTTGTATGTGTATGTTGCAAAATGATGACCGCAATAAGTTTAGTTAACATCCATCACTATAGAGAGTTACATTTTTTTCTCCTTGTGATGAGAACTTTTAAGATCCACTCTCTTGGCAGCTTTTAAGTATACAGTACAATATTGTTAACTGTAGTCACCGTGCTGTATGTTACATCCCCAGGACTTACTCATCTTGTAACTGTAAATTGGCACCTTTTGATCCCCTGTACCCATTTCACCCACCCCCCTCCCCTGGAAGCAGGGGTTCTCTGTATCTCTGAGTTCTGTTCTCTGTATCTATGAGTCTGGGTTTTAATTTTTTTTTTTTTTTTTTGCGGTATGCGGGCCTCTCACTGTTGCGGCCTCTCCTGTTGTGGAGCACAGGCTCCGGACGCGCAGGCTCAGCGGCCATGGCTCACGGGTCCAGCCGCTCCACGGCATGTGGGATCTTCCCGGACCGGGGCACGAACCCGCGTCCCCTGCATCGGCAGGCGGACTCTCAACCACTGTGCCACCAGGGAAGCCCTAATATTTTTTATTGAGTTATAATTAACATACAATATTATATTAGTTTCAGGTGTAAAACATAGTGATTCAATTATGAAATGGTCACAATGAGAACAGTTAACCACCCATCACCAAGCAAAGTTATTATAGTATTATTGGCTGTATTTCCTATGTGTACGTTACATACTTCCCCATGACTTATTTTTCTTTTTAAGATTTGATTTTTTAAAAAAATTTATTTATTTCTGGCTGCATTGGGTCTTCATTGCTGCGTGCAGGCTTTCTCTAGTTGCGGTGAGCGGGGGGCTACTCTTCGTTGCGGTGCACGGGCTTCTCATTGTGGTGGCTTCTCTTGTTGTGGAGCATGGGCTCTAGGCGTGCGGGCTTCAGTAGTTGTGGCACATGGGCTCAGTAGTTGTGGCACATGGGCTCAGTAGTTGTGGCTCATGGGCTCTAGAGCGCAGGCTCAGTAGTTGTGGTGCATGGGCTTAGTTGCTCCACGGCATATGGGATCTTCCCAGACCAGGGCTCGAACCCACGTCCCCTGCATTGGCAGGTGGATTCTTAACTACTGAGCCACCAGGGAAGTCCCCCATGACTTATTTATCTTGTAGCTGGAAGTTTGTACCTCTGATCTCCGTCATCTGTTTCATCTGTTCCCCTACCCGCCCCCTTTGGCAAACACCTGTTGGTTCTCTGTATCTACGAATCTGTTTCTCTTTTGTGTTTTAGATTTCACATATAAGTGAAATCATACGGTATTTGTTTTTCTCTGTCTGCCCTTTTTCACTTAGCATAATACTCTCCAGGTCCATTCATGTTGCCACAAACGACAAGATTTCATTCTTTGTTATGGCTGAGTAGTGTTCCATTGTGTGTGTGTGTGCGTGTGTGTGTGTGTGTGTACACACACACGCACACACACACACACACAGAGACACACCATCTTTTTTTTATCCATTCAGTTTATCTCTCGACAGACACTTAGGTTACTTCCATATCTTGGCCATTGTAAATAATGCTGCAGTGAACACAGGGGTACATATATCTTTTCAAATTTGTGTTTTCATTTTCTTTGGGAAAATACCCAGATGTGGGATTTCTGGATCATATGGTGGTTCTATTTTTAGTTTTTTAAGGAACCTCTGTGCTGTTCTCCATAGTGCCTGCACCAATTTACATTCCCACAAACAGTGCACGAGGGTTCCCTTTTCTCCACATCGCTGCCAACATTTATCGTTTCTTGTCTTTTTGGTTATAGCTATTCTGTTCTTCCTCTTCTATTTTTTGGAATAATCTGAGAAGGATAGGTATTAACTCTTCTTTAAATGTTTGTTAGAATTCACCTATGAAGCCATCTGGACCTGGACTTCTGTTTTGGGGAAGTTTTTTGATTCCTGATTCAATTTCATTACTAATTATCGGTAACTATTCAGATCTTCTGGTTCTTCACGATACAGTCTTGGAAGATTGTATGGTTCTAGGAATTTATCCATTTCGTCTAGGTTGTCTAATTTGTTGGTATATAGTTGTTCATAGTATTATCTTATGATCCTTTTTAGTCAATAAATCTTTTTAAAAAGTGACATGAAGAAAACAGGGAAGAGGCAATGTCAGGTCAGGCTGGGAAAGAGCGCGAGTGTATGATTTTTGGTTGTTCAGTGATACCTTTTGAGTGTGACTCTCTCCTCAGTGCTGTACCGGGGACTGAGGACACGGTGGTGACCACCCATCCACAGTGTCCACCTCAGGAAGCCTATAGTGGGGTGCGGGTCATTAAACCAGATAGTCGCATACTACCAGCTGTGTGAATTATGATTCTATTACCGTCGTCCATAATCTCATTAAAAACAAGTTCTCGTTTGCTGGGTATCATAAATACACAGATGAGAATAGCTTTTTTTTTTTTTTTAACGTTGATACAAGTTTAATTTGCTTTGATAATATAAATTATTGACATCGTAGGAATGAGCAAGTATCAGTAACTTTGGTCCGATTTGTGTTACGTTGTTAAAGCATCAGGCAGGACAGGTGTGCTTCTCATCAGCTTGTTGTCACCAGGTGTGGCGTCCTCCCTGCCACTTTTCTTCCTTCTTTCTTCTCTGTGGGGCACTTTGGCAACAGCCCCCCTTCTGGAAACGGGTTAGACAGGGAGCAGCTGGGTGTGCAGGGCCCCCCACGTCACTGTCAGGGGTGGCGGGAGGCTGGCTGGGTCTGGAAGGTGCCCTGCGCACCCTGGCAGAGGGTTCCTGGGATGCCCTGGCCTGGTCTCACACTGCTCCATCACCGCTCCTGTTGTCCTGCGGGATGTCGATGGGTCAGCAGTGACAATGGAAGGCTTTCAAAATGGGGAGCACAGTGGGGACCCCCTGACGGCTCCTCCACCCGCCTCCCCCACCCACCCACCCACAGGCAGAAGGTCGTGGAGGGCAGTCTGACGCACCCTTTTGCCCTGACGCTCTCTGGAGACACTCTGTACTGGACAGACTGGCAGACCCGCTCCATCCACGCCTGTAACAAGAGGACTGGAGACAAGAGGAAGGAGATCCTTAGCGCTCTCTACTCGCCCATGGACATCCAAGTGCTCAGCCCAGAGCGGCAGCCTTACTGTAAGTCGGGGCCAGGCTGGGGGTGGGGCAGCTGGGAGAGGCCCCTCTGCAGAGCTGGCGTCGGGGTTGCTTCAGGCAGGGTCATGCTCCAGCGGTCCTCGGGGGTGGCAGAGGGATTCCCAAGGAAGGTTGCCCTGTTTTCAAGGCCCAGTGGAAGTTACGTGTTTATTCATGAAAAATCTGCTCCAAGTCAAAGTTCTCAGCCTGGGGTCCCCATGGGGTCGTGGCAGGGGTCCCTGATGGTGAAAAGCTCCTGTGACAGGCAGCCAGCAAGCAGGGCCAGGGCCTCGGGCTCGCCCCCTCCCACGAGGACCACCACCTGTTCTTACGGGGACCCCACTGGTTCCCATGGGGACCACGGAGCGGGGCGGATTCTGGCCACGGTGCTGTTGAAGGTTCCAACTTTGTACTTAAGAGTGGGCTCCCAGGGGTGGGGCTCTCTGGAGTGGTTTTCTGGGGAGAACATCGTGGTCCTTACACGCAGGTGGGTTTAATGCTTTGCATTTCATGGGTACCACCCTCCACCCTGTCCTGGGTGGAGTGAGATGCCAGGAGTATTTGTCAGTTCATTTGCACGCTGGTTGTGCAAGGGCTTGGGAGAATGAAAACATTGTCATCAGCTACCAGAGGCTCGGCCCAGTGGCCAGGTGTGGCCACCAAGCTTCTGTGCAGAGCCCATGGGGTCCAGGCATGTCACAGAGATAAGACAGGCCTCTGCTCCAGGACCCCCCGGACCCAGGGCCTCCCCTTACCACGCAGGCAGGTCCTGGGATCCTGCCAGGGAGGGCTGGGGACAGTCTCCGCAGAGGAGATGTCCTTTGAGGGGCCCTGAAGAAGATGGGGTTTCTTGTGGTAGGAGATCGGGAAGAGGGGGCAGGGCGGGGAGGATGCCCACACTGGGAGTGGTGGGCGTGGGTGTCTAGGGCCCATCCGGAACCTCCTCCCGCCTGCCCTGTCTCCCCAGACCACACGCAATGTGAGGAGAACAACGGCGGCTGCTCCCACCTGTGCCTGCTGTCCCCGAGGGAGCCCTTCTACGCGTGCGCCTGCCCCACTGGTGTGCAGCTTCAGGACGACGGCCAGACGTGCAAGGCAGGTGAGCCAGGGAGCGGCTGGCGGGAGGGGCGGCCACCAACCTGGGTGCCCCACGATCTGCTTTCCTTGGGGAGGGGTTCACGCGGCCCGGGCTCTGAGCGCTGACAGCCGAGCAGCCGGGATTCAGGTCAGATCTGGGCTCTGCTGCCTGATGGGCGAACGACCTTGGAACTCAGGTTCCCATCTGTAAGACGAGGTCGTGCCAGATGGGCAGAGACCCCCAAGTAACAAGCGCACTGCCGGCACGCGCAATCGCACCCTAAAAGCTGGCTGTCTTTGGCTATTAAATCAAAACTGTGTTTATTGTAACAAGAGCAATGGTGTTAGAGAGTGTGCGAAAGGAGGTTCCCAGCAGACACATCCTCCTCTCCTCCCGCCCCTTCCAAGTGCTCCCACCGCTGTAGTACCTCGGGCCCTCCTGGGAGCTCATGTCTTTGCTTTTCTGCTTTTTCATGAGCGTTGATATGGAATTTATAATTCATTTTTTAAAAAAATATTTATTTTTGGCTTTGTTGGGTCTTAGTTGCGGCACGTGGGATCTTTGTTGTGGCATGTGGGATCTTTCGTTGTGGCGCGCGGGCTTCACTTTAGTTGAGGCCTGCGGGCTCCAGGGCACATGGGCTCTGTAGTTGCAACGCGTGGGCTTAGTTGCCCTGCGGCATGTGGGATCTTAGTTCCCCGACCAGCGATCGAACCTGCGTCCCCTGCATTGGAAGGTGGATTCTTAACCACTGGACCACCAGGGAAGTCCCTGTAATTCATTTTTATCCTTGCATCCCATTCGCATGGACTCTGTGCTGTAATAACCCTACCCCCTACCCCCATACCCCGGCATGCCGTGGAAACCTAGGTTGTGAACACATCCTGAATGGGAGCTTTCTTTGGTTGCACCAAGTTCAGTTGATCGCCTGCCCCCCACGCAGGTGATTCTCTTTGCTGTAGGTATTCTTCCACCTCTTGATTCTCCCCTTTGGTTTTCGGGCACTTGCTGCTTCAAAGACTCGTGCTGTTTTTAAAGAAGTGTCGCCCTTCTCCATCGCACTGCCTGGGGGCCTTTACTGCCAGGTGTGGGGCTCGGGATGTGCTCTCCCAGAAATGAGACGCATCCAGGATACAGCCTGTCCCTGGGGACATCCAGGGCCCAGCCCAGCCCAGCAGGGGGGCTGGCTACCTGAGATGGACGGCCAGAGAAGGTCCTTCCCAGGAGGCACCATTTAAGTTGAGGCTTAGAGGATTAGGAGGGAGAAGGAACAGTGAGAAGGAAGAGCCTGTGGGCTGCTCTGAGGCAGGAAGCAGTTGGTATCAGGACTGACCTCACAGGTGTCTGATCTGTGCAGTCACACGGGGCCTCGAGTTCCGAAGGGCCCCGTGCTTGGTTTCGCGCTCTGTTGTTGACTTGAAATGCTTAATAATTTTTGCACAAGGGGCTCTGCATTTTCATTTTGCAGTGGTTCTTGCATGTTACGGGGCCAGTTCTGCTTTGTGTCTTGGAGAAACTAAGGGAAATCTGGAGATAGTCTAAACATTTCCATGTATCTAGCTCTGCTGTTTTGTCCACGTGCGTCTCTACATTTCACTTGACATTATTGCAGGAGCATTTGCAATGACAAGAGGTATGTATGCTTCAAAAACCTGCGTTTTAGTGCCTGAAGCGGGCACAACTTTGAACCATGTTTCCCTTGTCGGACATTTCTGTTCTGTTTGTGTTTTTGCAATTTCCGAGTCCTGCTGCCGTGAGAGTGCTGGCTTGGGGCTTGGCCCTGGAGCTAGAAGGATCTGGATCTGGCGTCTGTTGCTGCCATCGATGGGTGCTGTCTGCCCGCACCCTGTGTTGGATCGATTGGTGATGTGTTCTCTGGGAGAGGGAGGGGGATGCAGGCATGGCTGCCATCTCTGCCCACTCCAGGTGTCTGGAGCCAGGCTGCATGTGGACATTTGGGGAAGGAATAGGGATGGACACAACCCCCCAGAAAGGTGGGTCATGCAGTAGTGCCTGCCCCGACGGGGGACCTTGTGCAGCCGCTTCTGTTAAGGGGCCCAGGAGTGGGGTGTGGGCAAAAATGAGGTGTGAATTCTCATAGAAGCCCAGAGTCATGGTCCAGTGAAGTTGCACAGCTGGAGAAGCCTGGAGTTCCAGAAGCGACTTGCCCAGGCTACCCTGGGGTACAGAGAGCTACTGGTCATCTGGCATGGATGGTGCCTGGTGCCTCCCTTCCTTATCTGTGAGATGAGGGTGGGTGCCACGGACCACCCCCTGCCAGGGAAGCTGTGGAGGACCCAGTGCATTAACAGGAGTTGCAAGTGCCTACAAGGTGCCCTGTGAGTAGTGGGTACACAGTATACGGCAGCCATGCCCCCCATTCACACCACTGGCAGCTCATCAGGCCCAAGGGGCTAGGTTTACCTCTGTTGTCCAGGGGTCCTGCCACTCCTGGGGGAGGCCCCATTTCTTTTCCAACCAGAAGAGGCCGAGGCTGTAGGCTCCTTTCGGGTTCCCAGCATCCCAGTAGCTGGAGCCTCTGAGCTCTGGGGACCACTGCCCAGGGTTGAGCCCTTTGAGAGCATTTTGTTCCCTCTGCAGGCATTAACTGCGGGGCGAGGAGGCCTGGGGTGGAGGGCTTCCTGGAGGAGGGGCTGGAAGCTCTGCAGTGGGTGCTGATACCGACACCTACGGCGGGCGGGGGGGTGGGGGTGGGTAGAAACTGGGGGATTAGCAGCAAAGCCTGTCCTTCCTGTCGGAAGCTGGTTCCCAGCCTCCTTCAGGAGGACGGCCAGCCCGCAGATTCCCCGGGATTCAGCTCTGCGGCCACCTTTCCTGGTCTTACCAGAACTGTTTTTGCGCCCCCCGAGCCGTGAAGGACACTTTTACAAATAACCCAGTTGGAGAATGCCAAGTGCGCGGAAGAAAAACGTTTTTGTTGTCATTCCGAGGGGCTCCTGCTTGGGTGGGGGTCTGCACAGAGGCAGGCGCGGGCTGTCTTTACACTGAGCCTGCGTCCTCCTGCTTTTGCTCCAGCTGCCCTGTCTAGGGTGTTAGGTCAGAAGGAGGGAGGAGCTCACAGAGGGACAGAAGCCATGGGACAGAGCCTTGCTTTGCATGAGAATGTGACTGCTGGGGTCCTGGTTTTTATAAGACTGGTTCCCACCCCACTTGCTTCCCAGTAATGCACTGGTTGGTTCCGGGGGTCAATGGCGGCTCCTGTACCTTCTGCCCTGGACCTGTTTGAAGTTAAAGGGGTCCGGGGCAGCTGGGGTGGGAAAGGGTAAACGATTTTCTAAATGGTTTCGTTGAAGTCGAGAAGAAACCCACAAGCTTCTCAGAGCATTTCAAGGGTTTGCCCCCAAGATGGCTTTCTGGAAATTCGAGGTGGTTCTCAAACACCTCTCCATATTCTTCAGCCAGGCATGAGTGAGAAAGGGGTCCTGTCCCCGAGGGCCTTTCTGTCTGTTTGGACGACAGAGCGAGTCAGAGACGGTTCTGTGAGCGAGGACCTAATGGGGCCTCGGGCCTCAGATGTCACAAAAAGTGACGGCTCCGTGGCAAACTGGGGGCTTTAGGACACGGGTCTCTCACCCTCCGGTTTCTATTCCTTGCCACAAAATATCATGTTAAAGGACAATGTTTGATTAAAAGGCCCAATCCTATCACCTGAGCGCGGTAGCCGCTTTCCTTTCCTCAGGCGGCCTTCTGAGCTGCCAGGCTTCTTCGGCGATGCAGTTCTGCATCCTGGTGGACATAAATTACACGTGGAATGTGGGTTTTGAGTGCTGACGACGTGCAGGGTATCAGATGCGAACGCTGCCTGGAGACAGTGGCTGGTAACACGAGGGTAATGGGAAGAAAATGAGACACTAAATCCTACTGAATGTCACCAGCAGAGCTCTGAGGACCTGGTGCAGACACCTCGCCGGCCGGAAGAGAGCGGTGCCCATGGAGGGCCGCCAGGGTCTTCTGAGGCCCGGTGTGTCCGGTGGGAGGATGGAATTCCGGGGCTGGCCGAGGAGGCCCTGGGATCACTTGGGGATCTCTTCTTGGCTTTGGAATTGGTGAGGTCCAGTGTGCTGGGGGGGTGGTGGTGAAGAGCCCAGGCCACACAGTGGGGGCTCAGGAACTGGCCCTGGGCTAGAGGAAAGGCCTTCGGGAAAGACAGAAATGGACAAAGCCCGCGCAGGTGTGACTTCCATCCAGAAGGGGCTGTGTCAGAGGCAACAGATATAACATGGCTTTGGTCTGCGGTTGAGAGCCTGCCAAAGATTTTTGGGGTGAAAAGGAAATTCCGTCTCAGGCAAACCCAGAATTGAAGAGTGATTTTCAATCACGTGATGGCTTTCTATGTCCAGTCTTCCTTTTACGATACCTTAACTCACGTCCAGGCTGTGTGATCTTGGGAAATTGACTCAGCCTCTCTGTGCTTCTGTCTCCTCAGATGTAAAAAGGGATGATCGTAGTACCCGATTCATGGGGTTGTTGAGAGGAAGGCCTGGATGCCCCACAAATATGAACTGTGCTTGAATTTGAACTTGAACTAGGAGCCAGGCAGGCAAGATGGCAGGAGAGCAGTTCTTCCCTGGACATTTGGAACCAGAAGTGGACGTGGAGGCCAGCTGGTGCCGAGAGGAGCTGGGAGGGGGCGTGGGGTTTGGGGAGCCCTCCTCACACAGCCGGTGAGGGCACCGGGCACGTGGCTCTCCTTTCTGTGGGATGCAGGCCGGCGTCGGGCTGGAGGGTTTCTGGGTTGGGGGGGGGCAGGGACCTGGCTGTGTTGGAATTGCTCGGCCCCTTATGTCACATCCAGGTTCCCCGGCCCCAGCAAATCAGTCTCCACGACAAGGGATAGGGCATGGGAGGTGGAGAGCTGCCTCTGCACTGGACACGAGCCCCAGGCAGCCGCTGGGCAGCGGGTCGGGCCACCCGCACAGCCGGAAACACCTCAGGATTTGAAGCCAGGGCGTGACTTGTGGATTCTTGGGGCTCTCATCCCAGGCGTCTGACCTTTTATGCTTCGTGGAGCTGAAGGTGAAGAAGTTTTTGTGACATGTGTGAATCCCATCTTTTCCTGATTTTGAGCAAATGAGAGCCAGCCCTGTGTAGGGGTCATTGCCTTCCCCAAGGAAGGAACTGAGATGGGGTGATGCTTGGACCCCAGAGAATGGGGGCCTGCGACATCCCAGGGACATGTAGGGGTCCCCCGAGAAGCAGAGGATGCAGTGGGGGCAGAATCGCTCGCTGCTGGATGCCGGCAGAGCGGGGAGTCCGTCAGCCCTCCGAGCTGCAGTTTCCTCGCCTGTGACCTGGGGAGATCAGAGGACCTCCCCCTGCTCCGGGTGCAGGGGTGGGGGGGGCGGAACACTCAGGATGGGAGACTCGGGACTCCCTGCCTTTGGCCTGAGGGGCGTCTCATGTCCCACGGCCCTGCGGGTTGGGTAACACCCACTGGCTCTGGGGTGCCGTGTCTCAGGTCCCCAGGGAGGGTCCTGTAGGTTCTGAGACTGGGAAGGATGTCACAGCAAGTGGCCCCTCCTCAGCTCTGGCTCTGCTGGGGGCTGGGTGAGACCTGGGGGGCCGAGTGACTCTTGTCCCCTAGGCGCGAGCGGGCCAGGAGCCCATCCTGGGCCAGGCCGTGCGCCCGCACGCCCTCCAGCCTGAAGCACGGGCCTCCCCGCACCCTCCCTCGCAGCTGCACAGACGGAGGTGCCCAGCTGGCTTTGGTTTTCCCCATGTTTTTCCAATTATGTGGAATGGGCTAAAAACGGCAGCAGCGGGGCCTTCTTTGGGAGTTGCCACCACGTCCGAGGGAGACTCCTGCTGCCCTTGGGCTGGACCTCTGTGGGACCTGCCCTGCTGTTTTGACTTTTGTCCCTGTGTGTTCCTCGTGCCCGGAGGCTTCTGGGCCGTGCGCCCCCCTCCTCCGGCCCTGAGCAACCTGGGCGAGTGACCCGTGGGCCCGTGTCCAGGGCGTGTGGCTTCACCGCCTGGGGGTGGCCAGGCTGTGCTGGGGCGTCATTCTCTCCCCCCGCCCCGGCCTTTCCAGATGAGGCTGCCGTCGGGGCAGGGCGGGAGTTGGGGGCCTGGTGATTTGCAGTCCGCCTGCCGCACCTTGCCAAGAAGGAGTTTTAACAGATGTTCTTGGGGACAGGAAACAAAAAGACGGCGGGGATGTGACCGGCAGAGGCAGCGGGAGGAACAGAGGCGTCCACTGTCGGGTCTGACGGGCAGACTGACAACTGGGCCCCTCACATCCATCCGTCTGTCCGGGAGGATTAGCCGAGGCTCAGGGCCAAGGAATAAGGGGTGCGTTTGTTCCCAGTCTGGCTGTCTTGTCACTTATCAGGGAAGTAGGTCGAAGGGAAAAGAAAAGAGGCCCTTGTGGCTGAGGCCGCCGCCGCCCGGGCTGTGATTGGCGTCGGCTCTGCAAACAGAAGGCAGCTGCCGCTCTCAGCCATGGACTGTGAATTTTTAACAGCAAGAAAATCAGATTGCACAGTCCCAGGAAATTGTGTAACAAGCCCAGCACTAACTTTTTTTTTTTGTAAGAAATTGAGGTATAACTTGCGGACAATAAAGTGCACAGATTCTAAGTGTACGTTTTGATGAGCTTTGACAGTTGTATACATCAGCCTAACCACCACCCCTCGACAGATACAGAACGTTTCCACCACCCAGAAAATTCCCTGGTGCCCTCGGCAGCTCCCCCGCCCCACGGAGGCAGCCGCTGTCCTGACTTCTATCAACGCGGATTAGTTTTGCCTGTTCCGGAGCGTCACAGAAATGGAGCCACACAGCATGTGTTCTTTTGTGTCTGAGTCTGAAGACTAACTTTTAAACCTAATAAAAGAGGAGAGGGGAGCAGGTCATATTCTTAGAAAGAGAAAAGTGTCATCGTGGGGCTGGGGCCCAAGGCAGACGGCGCCTCCTGGGTGTGTCAGCTGTACGGATGCCCGTGTCCACTGGCCGCAGAGTTAGACTGCGGTCACCCCCCTCCCCTACTAGCCCCGTCCCTCCTAGCCTGTCCGATGTGCCCCTTGCTTCTGCAGCTGAGCCCAGCTCCAACCTGGCCCTAGACTGACCCCGGAGCTGAGACGGCTCCCCTCAGCTTTGGAGACAAGTTCTGGGCTCTTAGGGTCCAGGCCCTTGTAGACCCCCCCAGCTCCCAGGCTGCCCTTCCTGGCCATGTGCCCCTTGTGCCCTCTCTGGCTTTGGTGACAGCTGCAGATTCCCTGTCTGGGTACCACTGACTGTGCCCTTGGGCCTGGGACGACTCTCCAATTCCATGTGCCCTGGGGGCGGTGACCAGAGGCCCCGGGTCTGCTGGGCTGACCCCTGGGGCTCCTTCAGGCCTCTGTTCAGACGCTGCCAGCCCCCCGAGAGGTGTGTCAGGCTCTGTTCCCACCTCCACGAGGAGGGAGGGATGCTGGCTTCCCGTGGGCCCCGCCAGGCCCGGGGAGAGAGCTGGGAAGTCGGCTAGCTGCCTTCAAGAGCTTTTGCTGTGCAAGAGCTGAGGTTCTTTGGTCGTCCTGGGACGGGGAACGACTCCGGCGACTGTGCCACTAGGGGCCTCCCCGTGTCCCTTCCCGGCCACCCCCAGGGACAGGCTTGGGTGGGAGTCGAGACATCTGAGTCTGTCCCGGATCCCGCAGCATGTGGCTGGGACCCTGATGAAATGCAGGATTTTCGTGCCTCGTCGACCTGGGAGTTATCGGACAAGATCGCATCTCTGAAAGTGCCTTATAAGCTGTCAAGTGCAGGGCGCTTGAGTTGGGTTCAACTGTGTAAACCACTGATGCTTGACCACCTTGAGCTAGAGAGGTGGCATTTTCATATGGCTCAGCCCACTCTGTGATTTTGGCCTCCACTGCTGGGCAGGGTGGGCAAGCCCAGTAATAACGTTTCTGTGCTCATTGGTGCTCCTGGGGGCTGGGGGGGGAGGGTGGCGCTGTGTGAGGGAGGGTCTGTGGCTAGCCTGCTTCATAGCCAAGGACAGGCAGAGCTCGCTCAAGGCCATGGAAGAAGGGACAGAGATGGGACCTGAACCTGGGCAGCCTGGCTCAGGGTCTGCCCCAGCCCCTGCCCTGCACCGCCTGGGCCCCGGGGGCGTCCACATGTGGTGCACCAAGGCTGTCTGTGGGACACCTCTGGTCTGCCCTCCGTGTGGACCAGCAAGGCCCCCTGTGTGGGCTCTTTAAAGAACTGAGCCACCTGCCTGAAGAGGTGGGACGCAGACTTCCTCATGCAAGTCACCAGCTGTCTGACAGCCCTCAGCCCGCACTCCTGCCTTTCGGGGGACCAGGCTGCCCACTTCTAATTTGTCCAGCCGGCCACACTTCGTTCAAACGTGTCTCTCTCTCTCCCCACCCACCATGGGTACCTGGGTGTGTGTTCAGTGCCGCTGGGAGGGGACGTGCTCTGGGGCGGTGGCCTCGAGCTCCGGGGCTCACCCGCTTTGTCATGGGACCTCCCAGCCTCGCTGGGGGACTTATTCACACCCGAGTCCTACCTGTGAGGACGCAGGCCAGCTTACTCGCTCAGGGTCGCTCAGTGAGGCAGTGGGGCTGGCCTCTGGGGGTCACAGGGCTGGCGCTAACCTGGCTGCTATCCGGCCACCCCTGGACGCAGGGCAGGGGTGACACCGTGCACACAGCCCCAGCTCCAGGCTGGGGTGCCTGTCTGGCTGGTGGTTCCCAGGGGCTGCAGCCTCCCTGAGTGCTGGCCTGGAGGCCGGGGGTGGGCCGTGCGGGGGGACAGCTGCTCGGGCCTCGGGTTTCCAGCGGAGCCGGTGCCCGGCCTGGCCACTTCCTCTGCGCCTTGTGACCCTGCGGCCGCTCGGCGCGGTTTCCTGGGCCTGGGTGCCAGCTTGTGGTCTCAGTGTTTGTCCAACCACTTACCCCCGGGGGGCAGTGGAGAAAATCAATTGCTAAAATACAAAAAGAAACCAGCTGCCTGCCGGCTGTGAAGCTGTTTATGGCCTTAGAAACTGCAGCGTGGAGGGCGGCCTGTGCTGGGCCTGGCTCTGCCCTTGTGGCAGGAGGAAGCTTCTGGGGTTGGTGCGGCCTTGGGGGGACCTTGGGGCGTGAGACTCTGTGTGTGGGGGGCTGGTCCTTCCCGCCGGGGGCCGTGACCTTGGACCTGCAGTTGGTTCAGCGGGGGGTGGAGGTGATGTCCACCCTGCCCGCTGGGTTGGAGGGCGGGGAGGTCAAGGGCCCTGCCTCTTTCATCGGCGTTAATTTGGTCAGTCTATTGCCTGGGATGCGCTGTTACTTTGCCCTTTAGTGAAAAATCCCTTTCCCCACGTTGGGGCTTGGAGGGGCTTAACCGTGAGGCCGTTTCAGGTAGGTTCCCACACTGGGCGACCGCCAGCAGTGTCCTGCTGGGCTGTCTGGGAGACTGTGGGTGCTTCTGCCCCATCCTTTCCTTCTCCTGTTGTTCTGCACCCCCAAACAGCTCAGAACCTGGAGGTCGAATAGATCGCACCCCGTCCCCCCAACCCCGGCCTGTGGCAATTTAATGGAGGGCTAGGGCGCTTCTCCCACCCCCCCACAGGTGGCCTAGTGAGAAAGACCCGGTGGGTCCCCGGAGTCCAGACCCACCTCCCCACCTAGACCGTGCGATCCTCTAAGGACGAATACGTGCACCCCTCTTTTAAAGCCTTGGTTTTTTCTTGTTACAAAGTAACATTTGTGTTCACTGTAGGAAGGAAGACATCCAGAAAAATACTGGAGAGAATAAGATAGCCACCCAGAGACAGCCGCTGTTAACGTCTTGAGGTGCGTCCTGGCCTTTCTCCACGCGCACGTTCGCAGCTCTCTGCGTGACTTGTATTGTAGGTGCAGCATCACGGCTGACTTTCCTGCTTGTCATGTCACGAGCTTTTCCTGCCTCTGCCCTTCTCCAGAGTGTGCTGTCTGGGGTGTGTGTAACGGCTGACCTGGACCCCCAGCCCCTTCATTTATGTAATGCTTTCCTTCTGTGGGATCTTGAGATCGTTTACAGGTTCTTTCCCTCGGGTGTGTGGGTTTCGCTGTTTTCACCAAGCCTCAGTGACCCTCTGTGACCAGGAATCCATGTGCATTTCTAGCTGCTGCTTTGGGCTGGCTTCTCAGAGGGGAAGTTGCCGGGTCAGAGGGTCCCTGAGCCACATTGCCATCCAGGAAACGTGTGCCCGGGACAGTCCCCTGGGAGGTTGGGGGGACGTGCTACCCCCCCCCCCAACAGAGCGTTAACCCGTCTTGCAACCGAGCTGGTAGCCACTGGCCTCCTGCTTCTACTTGCAAATTACGGAGAAGTTACCCATTCTTCGTGTTTATTGGTTGTGTTTTTTTTCTTCTGTTAATTTGTGTTTATGGTCTTTGCCTGTTTATTGTTGGGGTCTGGGTAGTTTTCTTGTTGATTTATATGCCTTTTACCTTTCTTTAAAATACTTAACAGACTTTGTTTTTTAGAGTAGTTTTCAGTTTACAGGACAGTGGAGTGGAGAGCACTGAGAGCCCCTCTGTACCTGCTCTCCCTCCTGACGCAGTTTCCCTTAGGATTAGAATTGATTTCTGATATTGTAAAAGTCACACGTATTTCCCATGCAGGGGTTGACACACCGCCACCCACGGGCCAGATTGCTCGCTGCCTGTTTTGGGGCAGCCGCGGGCTAAGTTTCGTTCTTACATTTTTACATGGTTGAAAGAACATCACGAGAAGAGTGTTTTGTGACCTGGGAAAATGAGAGGACCTTCAGATGTGAGTGTCCACGGAGGACATTTTCTTTGCACACGTTTGCTGACCCGTCATCTGTGGCAGCTTTCAAGCGGCTGCGGTGGAGCCGAGGGGTTGAGAGAAGTGGCCGTGGAGGGTCTGGAGGGTGGAGGGTCTGCCACCTGGCCCTTGACAGAAAGCACACAGAGCCCTGCTGGAGACCGGAAGGCCGGCTGGAATGGTCCAGAGATAGCACTGCGGGTGTTCACCTGGGCTTCCTGCTGGCCTCTGTTCCAGGTGGCTCTCTGTGTGTCTTGTGGCTGGGCTCCTGCTACAAGCACGAGCTTCCATTTGCACGAGGCTTCCTTGCAGACAGCGGTGGGCTCAAAGCTGCCCCGGCGTCCTGCGGGCAGAAGGTATTCAGGGAAGAGTCGTGGCCTGCGGGACCACTCAAACCCTCGGGGGGCACCCAGCCTCCGAACTCAGACCAGACCCCACGGGGAGGGGGCGGTCGATGGTCAGCCGCACTCCTGCCCACAGGGCTGCAGAGCGGCCCCTGTGCCCTCCGGCCTCCACGCTGCTGCCCATGCCAACCCTTCTGTCTGGAGTTCCTGCCCTTGAACCCATCCTTCTATGGAGACTGTCCCCTTACCCTCTGTTCCGCACCTGTTGGGAGCTGAATCGTGCGTGTGTCCCCCCCACCCCCGCCAAATACACACAGTGAAATCCCCACCCCGGAGCCTGTGGATGTGACCTAACTTGGAAGTAGCGTCTTTGCAGTTGTAACCAAGTTAAGATGAGGTCATGCTGGACTGGGATGGGCCCTAAACCCAGTGACTGGTCATCTCATAAGAGGGAGATTGAGACACAGACACACAGGGGAGGAGGTCACGTAAAGATGGAGGCAGAGATTGGAGGGATCTAGCCACAAACCAAGGAACATCAGGGATCGCTGGCAACCATCAGAAGCCGGGAGGAGCGAGGAAGGATGCTCCCCAGAGCCTTCCACGAGAGCGCGGCCCTGCCAGCACCTTGGGTTTTGACTTCTACCTCCAGGACTGTGAGAGAATCAGTCTCTGCTGATCCGAGCCACCCGGTTGGTGGGGATGTTACAGCAGCCCTTCTCTGTGTCCCCTCGTTTGCGCGATCCCGGGCCTGGCACAGGGACGGTGCCCCAGAACGGACGGTGGCTTGGTCTGAATGGATGTTGGCAGGGAGGGAGGCTGTTGAGCTGGACGTGTCCGTGGCATTGGGCCCTCTGTCCAGTCTGCTTTTCTGTTTTGAGGCGAACATACTGCCAGGAAGGCAGTGCCCTGGCCTGGCCTGTGCCCCGTGCCCTGCGCTTGGCTCCGAGGCACGGATGCCCCCGCTCTTTCCCGCCTGCGTGCAGGGGGAGGGGCAGAGGTCAGGAGCCTGCCCAGACGAGGCTCCAGGGACCTCTGCGCAGCCAGGAGGGAAGGTTTCACTTTCTCTGGCAGCTCTGTGGGGCAGGCTGTTTGTTTAAACAACCCCAGAGGAAACCATTTGGCCAAACTGTTAGTTTCTAAACAGTTTACTTCCCTGGTGTTTAAACGAACTCCTCCCCAGGCTCTGTGTCTGGTCCCAGGGAGGGGGTTGGCCTCTCTTCTTCCGGGCCCCGGCACAGCGCCCTGCGCCCACCCCAGGGGGCCCGAAGCAGGCTGCCGCTCACACCTCCCTACAAACGACCCTGGAGGTTGCCCTGATGAGCATCTGTCAAGGAAGGGGCCCAGGCCCGTGGTCCTCTCTTCACAGCTGCCCCCGCTGGCCTGGCCCTGGATGGCGTGCCCCACGCCTCTGTGCTGGGCACCGCCTGCTCAGACCTTCAGGCAGACGGGCCGGGCCGCCGCTCTTTCCTGGGGGTCCTGTTCTCTGCATTTTTCTCGGCAAAACTCAAGTAAAAACCTCAAAGGCTCTGCAGCCCAAGGGTGTCGGAGACACCTCCCCCGCCCCAGCCTTGGAGTCAATTAACACCTACAGATTTATCCCAGAGTTTAATTACCGCCTCAGCCACAGAGACTTAATCCTGAGGAATGCTGAAAATGGGGTTCCCTGATGGCGGGGTGTGCTTGAGGCTTTGTGCTGACCTGGTTACCAGGGGGCTGGCGCCAGGCACACTTCGCCCCTGGTGGCTCTGTGCCCACGGGGACAGGCTGCTGGAATCTGCTGCATGGTCACAGCCACATGGAGCCCAGAGGCTCTTGCAGCTGGAGGCCAGTCTCCCGCCACCAGTCTCGGCCGGCCCCCTTCACAGGTGCCCGTGACCCCAGCTTTCCTTCCCAGCACTGATTCGTTAATGGTCTTGCTCACTGAAGGTCTCTGCCTTGTGACCCCAGGAGCACCGTGGGGGCAATTCCCGCATCTTTTGTGTCCACCCCGAGCCCCAGCACCTGGTCCGGGACCTGGCCTAGTGTAGCTCCCCACAAAGAGACCGGGAGGGTGAGCGAGCCTGCTGGGCCAGCGCATCGATCTTGGGCTTCCTGCGTGTACCAGCTCCGGGGATTGAAGTGTTTCGTGGTACCTTGCTGCCGTGTGTCCTTGGGCGGGGAGCTTAACCTCTCTCTGCATCGGGTTCCTCCTCAGGAAAACGGGCGTGATCACACCTCAGAGATTGGTGTGAGGACTGTGCTATTTCAGGTGATTGTGTCTGGAGGATCATGGGAACAGGGACGGGTGAAACAGGCTGGAAATATGTTTGGCGACCAAGCGTCTGGTTCCATCGGGACCCAGCATTTTCTGGGGAGCTCCCTCCCCCAGCCTCCATGGTGGCAGATTAAGGCAGAGCCCTCCGTAGAGTTTGGTTTATGGTCCCCTTGATGTCAGAGCTAAATGGGGACGCAGACACCATCAGGTTGGGCTGATTCTTCACTATAAATGAAGAAACTAAGGCCCAGAGAGGGTTAGGGACCTGCTCAGCATCACACAGCAGGGGCAAGGCCAGGAGGTTTCTGCCCTGAATTCTCCCTGCTTGTCCTAGGATGTTAGCACCTGTTCTGGGCATGGCCCTGTGCTGGGGGCTGCAGAGCGCAGAGGGGCAATGTGCCAGAATCCCTGTGAGCCAGTAAGGGCGGTGCGCAAGCAGAGGGGCAGGAGGCATGTATGTGTGGTCAGTCCGTCCACTTGGAGGGGAGGGAGGAGCAGCTTCCTGGAGGAGGAGGAGGCCTGCGACCTGGCCCTCGAAAAACGGGTTTGATGTCACCAGAACATTTTGGGAATGGAGCCCAGCAGAAGACGATCGGTTGAAATGCAGAATTCCCCTCCCCTCCCTCCAGCACATACCAAACCAGAACTTGCATGGACACCTCTAACGAAATCTGAGTTTGGATCTGGGACGTTTCCGACGTAGCCGGGCACCTTGGGCACCTCCCTTTCCCCCGCATCTGCCCCAGTTTCCCCAGCGCTGGGCTCGTGAAGCCATGCTGTCCGTGCGCGCCCTCTAGCGGGAGGATCGGGTTATGAACTCTGGGCCTCAGAGCAGCACAGTCCGGATGGGGTTCCTGCCCTTAATTGAAATGCAGGGCAGGGGGCCCCAGAACCCCTGTAAAACGCTGGGTTCTGAGGGCTCCACCCCTGTGACAAAAAGCCGGTCAGTTGCTCGAGGGCTGTGGCTGGACCAGGCATGAGGAGACCAGGCAGTCGGCTGCAGAGCCCAGGCCTGGGGGCCTCGGCATAAGGAGGATGCTGGGCTGCCCCCATCCCTCACAGCTGTGTAACTTCAGGTGGGTCCTTCCCCATTCTGCGCCTTTCATCAAACCAGGCAAGTGGCCCCCGGGTGCCAGAGGTGTCTGTGAGCCTAATCTTCCTGCTTCAAGGAAGCAGGAGTCTGAAGACCAGAAAGGTCCAGAATGAGTGCGTGGACTGTGACCCAGCTCTGGGGGAGGGGCCACACCCTGACCCCAGCAGCCTCCGGAGGTGTCCGAGTCACGGCTGGCCAGCACCCCTGGGGTCCCTGAGTCCATGTGAGGCTCCAGGTAGTAGCACGTGAGGCTACTTCTGCTGGGAGTTCTGATGAGTCCAGGGAGGATCCAGGGCAGAGTCAGATGTGTTTTGTTTACGGCAAGTTATGCTCAGAGACCAAGACTGTCTTTGCCAATAATTTATCTAACACAGGTTCACTGTGGGAATTAGGATTTATAATATTAATAATAATAGTTCACAAGCCAATACCATATGGGATAATGTCTCTTAATAAGTCAATAAAGAAATAATGTACTCCAAACCAATTACATTATTGTTCCAGGCAAAGGGAAAGTGAAGGATGTCAAGTCCAAATGTAGTTGAGGTGTAGCTTTCTACGAGTTGGCTCTCCGTAGTCAGTCCGTCCAACTAAAAGCTGGGTGTTGGGCTTCCCTGGTGGCACAGTGGTTGAGAGTCCGCCTGCCATTGCAGGGACACAGGTTCATGCCGCGGTCCGGGAAGATCCCACATGCTGCGAAGCGGCTGGGCCCGTGAGCCATGGCCACTGAGCCTGCGCGTCCGGAGCCTGTGCTCCGCAACGGGAGAGGCCACAACAGTGAGAGGCCCGCGTACCACAAAAAAAAAAAAAAAAAAAAAAAAAAAAGCTGGGTGTTGGCTGCCAGCTCAGGTCCCTTGCTGCCGGGGCACGTCGCTAGCAGGTGACAGCACTGGTGACGGCGGGCCAGGTGGGCTGCTCTGAAGGTCGTCACTCCAGGGGCCCTTCCGTGGCTGTACCGCTGCCTACGAGGAGGCGCCTCACCAGGGCAGGAACAGCTGTCTTCTCTCTTCCTGAGGCTGTTGTGCGCTCTCACAGCACCACCGACCAGGAGTGGCCTGTCCATGGCAGGAGCTCAGCCAGGAGTCGCCTTGCCCAGTCCTCACAGACCCTTGGTATTTAAAGCCTCCATGTCCATTGCGTCATTGTCCTTACGGAGAAGCCCCAGTGGAGCCCGTCGCCAGCTGAGTGTATCGACAAGGACATGTCGATGACGTCACCCTGGCACAGCTTCCTCCACGTAAACAGATTCACCTTTAGATAAAAACAACTTCACTTAAGTCGTAAACAAGCAGATTGGAAATCACAACAAACCAACACACAACAGTACGCAATACTGCTGGGGGGACAAAGGGGGAGATGGGGCGCCTGCCCCCAGGGCGCTCACCCCTGTGGGTGAGACGGCCACCTGGGAGCCATGGACCTGTGATGACGTGTATGGTCATGGGACCCGAAGCTGCCTTGCCGGATGGGCGTGGGGAGGCAGGGTGGGCTTCAGGGAAGAGGTGGCATTTGAGTCCAGTTGGGGCTTTGAGGAGTATGGTGGGCGAGTGGGGCCTGGAGCCCAGGGCCCAGGCGGGACTGGTAGTTGGGGCTGGTTTGTGGCCAGGAGAGGGGCTTGCAGGGGAGAAGGGGGACTGAGTGTGAGGCAGCTCTTACACAGTGATTGAAGCCAGACGACCGTGTGGCTTTTGGCTGGCTGCTTAACCTTTCTGTGCCTCCACTGTCTCATCTGTGAGATGATGATACAAATAGCGCCAGCCTCACGGATCTCTCTGAGGATGAACTAGTGGCTGTGTAGGAAGATCTCGGCGAACATCACCTAACATTACTTGTCCTTGCCAGGAAGCCCCGGGGACCTGGCTGAGCCCCTCTCCTGCCACGCCCACTGCAGGCCCGGTCTCCTGTCCTGCCGCCGGCCTCTGACCCCACTGCTCGTGTGTCCACAGGGGCCGAGGAGGTGCTGCTACTGGCCCGGCGGACGGACCTGCGGAGGATCTCGCTGGACACGCCGGACTTCACAGACATCGTGCTGCAGGTGGACGACATCCGGCATGCCATCGCCATCGACTACGACCCGCTGGAGGGCTACGTGTACTGGACGGACGACGAGGTGCGTGCCATCCGCAGGGCGTACCTGGACGGGTCGGGGGCCCAGACGCTGGTCAACACCGAGATCAACGACCCCGACGGCATTGCAGTCGACTGGGTGGCCCGCAACCTCTATTGGACGGACACGGGCACCGACCGCATCGAGGTGACGCGCCTCAACGGCACCTCCCGCAAGATCCTGGTGTCCGAGGACCTGGACGAGCCCCGCGCCATCGTGCTGCACCCCGTGATGGGGTAAGGCTGGGGGCGGGCGTGGGAGCCAGGCTGCGGGGGGCCGGTGGTCCTGGGGCTTTCTTCCCACGTCAGGATGAAGCAGATGGCTGGGCCCTGCTCCCAGAGTCCTGGTTCAGGAGAACTGGCCTTTCTAACAAGCTCCCAGGTGATGGGCTGATCTGGGGACCAGACTTTGAGAAGCTCTGACACAGAACTTGGTTACCTTTATAGAAAACCCTGGAGACCTTGGGTAAGTCATTTCTCCCCCTGGGCTTCAATCTCCTCACCTGTAAGATGGAGCCCTCCACTGGGGTGATTTCTGGTTTAATAATGGTAACGAGTGGTGGCCACTGCAACAGTTACTGCACACGTGCCAGATCTCTGCCAGGCACGTTCCACGTAGCCAGCACATTTTTCTCCTCCTCTCGCCCCGTGGGGTAGGTACAGTTGTACAGAGGAGGAAGCTGAAGCCCAGAGAGGTTAAGTGACTTGCCCAAGGTCACACAGCTGGGAGGTGGGGATTGGACCTAACAGTCTGGTTCCAACTTTGCAATTTAGGATTCTGTGAATCTGGTCAATCAGTGTAGGAGCCTTTCTGAGACCCTCAGCTGCTCAGAGGGTAGCAGCTGAGTGCCTTCCTGGGACCTCATGACCAAGAACACGAAACTGGCAGGCCCCAAGAGGGGAGGAGTGCTGGGACCTCTTGGGGGCTGGGGCTGCAGGGGAAGCCCCCCGCCCTCAGTGAGGGATGTGGGCCCACGTCCTGGGGATGGCCTGGAGGGGCTGGGAGGGCAGCCCTGGAAGGCAGCTGGTCCCGGGAAGGTCCCTGGGGGGTGACTGAGCTGCATTGACTGTAACTGTGCCCACGAGGCACGTGCCCCATCGGAGTGCCCACAAGGCATCAGGTGCTTCTCCCATTGCCCCAGGGCTGAGGCTCAGTGTGAGGCGACCCCGCAAGGTGCCTGCTGTGTGTGGGGGGCAGGGGTTGCAGCCCCTCTGCCCAGGGAGCCTGTACTCTGGTCCCCGCCCCGGGGCTTTCAGACGTGCTCTTGCTGTGGAGCCGCCTCTGTCTATAGAAGCCCAGCGGCACAGCCCTCGGAGGCGGGTCACGGGGCTGTGGCTGGACAGGCCCAGGGCTCGAGCAGCACCGCGGAGCCTGGGGGGGAGTGGACAGACAGAGGCTGCTCTGTGTGCTGTCGAGGGGCAGGGCCGTCCCCCTGGGAGGGGGGGTGGGGGTGAGAAGCGGGCCCCCGGGGTCTGAGGGCCAGGCAGGCAGGAGCTCGTGGCCAGCTCCCGTGTCGGGATGCGGGCTCTGGGTTCGGGAGATGGGGACCTGCTCCCACTCTGCCACCGATGAACTCTGTCAAGTCACCCCCCTCTGTGGGCATTACCTGTGAAGTGGGGGTGGGGTCCCCCCTGGCCTCGAGTGTGAGGACCTCAGGAAACGGGGTCGGGTCAAGTATAAGATCACAGGGTTCAGGGGCGGGAGAGGAGAGGCCGCCAGCCCGGAAGGGCGCTGTGCTCAGGGCCCAGCTCTGGCCGCTTTCTTTGGGCTGAGCCCCCCCACCCCGGAGGGCCCCCAGCACCCCACAGGATGTCGCTTTGCTTCTCGGGGCCGCAGAGAGCGCGTTGCCTGCTTTGCTTTGCACGTGGGAGCCCTTCAGCTACTCGAAGGAGGTTCCACTCTGCCTCTTCCTCCCCCTGGGAGCTCAGCCCCTCCCTCCCCGGGGTCCCTTGACAGGGCGTCTGCTGTTTTGAGTCCTAGCGCCCCGTGTAGTTAAGCCCCTGCTGTCCCCGTGGAGCCCCTGGTCCTGCACACGGGCTCGGGCGTGGTGGGTGGGTGGGTGCTGTTCTCAGTCCTAGGGGTGCAGCCTGGATGGGACAGATGGGCAATGTCACGGACATGTACTTCTTCTCCAGCCTCATGTACTGGACAGACTGGGGGGAGAACCCCAAAATCGAGTGTGCCAACCTGGACGGGCAGGAGCGGCGCGTCCTGGTCAACACCTCCCTGGGCTGGCCCAATGGCTTGGCTCTGGACCTGCAGGAGGGGAAGCTGTACTGGGGAGATGCCAAGACGGACAAAATCGAGGTGAGTCATCCTCGTTGGTCCACGGAGCTGCTCAGCGCAAGTGGAGGCGCAGTGCTGCAGCCGTCGAGCCCTGATCTTTATGCAGAGGCTGGCCTGGCCGCCCCTGCAGCCCGTCATACGTGTCAGGTGGGCAGCAGATAGATGCCTGTGCTATGCTATTTGGCCAAATAGAATCCTTGAAGAAATAACTTACTGTGATGTGTTTCTGACATACGGAAGGTATGTAGCTGAGTTAACAGCACCATAGGGTGTATGTGGTTACGTAAGATGTTATCACCGGGGACTTCCCTGGCGGTACAGTGGTTAAGACTCCGCCCTTCCACTGCAGGGGGCGCAGGTTCAGTCCCTGGTCAGGGAACTAAGACTCTGCATGCTGCGCGGTGTAGCCAAAAAAAAAAAAAAAAAGATGTTATTAAGGGGGAAACCGGGACAGGGTACGCAGGAACCCTCTGAACTCCGTGTGCAACTTCCTGTTTCAAAATACAAAGTCATAATAAAAGAAAGAAATAACACATACCCACCACCCAGCCTAAGAAGTGAAACATAATGTAGCTGATGCCAGAGGGGACCACTCTCCTAAGTTTGACGATTCGTTCCCAAGCATTAAAAGACATTTACTATGTGGACGTCACACGGCACAGCACGCAGTCTTGTGTGATCTTACATGATTAAAGTGGTGCTCTGTACGCGTTCTTTAGCATCTTGCGTTTTGCTCAGGGGTGCGTTGTTTGCGGTGCTCTTGACCATACGGTAGTTAAATTGGTCCCTGACGTTGGTGCCTCTCCTCGGCTGGATGCCTCCCTCGCTTCCGGTAGCTTCTGGATAATCCTCGTCAGCTCTGGTCACATCACTGCTCGTTGATATCACCACCTGGGGGTAACCTTCGCTCTTCTCACGGCTCCATGGGGAGACCCCCACCAGGCAGCTTGCAGGGGGAAGGCGGGAGCGAGACTATGACCGTGCGTCTGTGTCGCGGGGTTTCAAGCCACGCTTCTGAGCAGGAACGCGAAGGGGACTCGGGGCTGGGCAGATCCCTCTCCCACGCAAACCCAAGGAGCTGCAGTTGGCACCATTTCCTGTTGGAGTTCCCTATGAACTGTCACTTTTGAAAGGATCTTGTTTGAAGACACTTGTCTCTCTAGCCTCTGAGCCTGAAGGCGAGACCCCTGTTTCCTGCGGCGTGGCCACGCCCACCGTGTCCGTAGCCACGCCCACCCCGGGAGTGGGTTGGGGATGCACGTGTCCAGCTGACACTGCCAGACGCGCTACAGGCATCGCTCGGTTTACTCCCACAGCAGTGGGTTGGTTGGGGTGGGTTTTTTTGGTAAAATAAACATAAAATTGACCATCTTAACCATTTTAAAGTGTACAACTCAGTGGCATCTAGTACATTCACAGTGGTGTCCAACCATCAGCACTCTCTAGTTCAGGAACATTTTCATCACCCAAACCCCATAACCTGTTAAGCAGTTGGCCCCCAGTCTCCGCTCTTCACCCCTCTGCCCTGGCAACCACTAATCTCCCATCTGTCACTATGGCTTTGCCTGCTCTGGACATTTCATGTGAGTGGAATCATCCGATCAGTGGTCTTTTGTGTCTGGCCTCACGCAGCAGAATGTTTGCAGGGTTCATCCATGTGGCAGCGTGTGTCAGTACTTCATTCCTTCTGCACTGTATGGAGAGACCACATTTTGTTCATCCGTTCATCTGTTGGTGGACATGGAGGTTGTTTCCACCTTTGGGGGATTGTGCATAATACTGTTATGAGCATTTGTCTACAAGTTTTTATTTGAGCATCTGTTTCTCATTCTTTGGGGCACGTACCTAGGAGTGGAATTGCTGGGGCATATGCTAGGTTTGTCTTTAACTTACCGAGGAACCGTCAGGCTGTCTGCCACAGTCTGCACCATTCTACATTCTCACTAGCAGTGTGCGAGTGCTCTGATGTCAACATATCCTCACTGACACTTGTAAAATTCTCCTATTATCACGGCCAATTCCACGGGTGTGCTGTGGTGTCTGGTGGTTTTGATTTGCATTTTCCTGAGGACGAGTGATGTTGAGCATCTTTCCATGTGCCTGTCCCACAATAGTCTTTTGAGGTATGTGGCATCGTCCCCACGTGTGGATGAGGCACTGAGGCCCAGGGGACAGTAACCTGCTCAGGGTCATGCAGCAAGTAGGTGCTTTTTGATTTTCTGCTTTCAGAGTCAATCCACAGACAGAGCCTGAAGCGTCAGGCTACTGTACGCAATATAAACGTTACCTGCCGTGGTTATGGAACAGTGGGATGGACCAAAGTTAGGAGCGGACAGGTGGGGAAGAGCTTCGGGGTAACCAACAGAGGCCCTAAAACGCTGACATCGTGGTAACAGGAGGATGGGGGTGGGGCGTGGCATAAGTGACAAAGTTATTGCCGGCAGAGTACGCGGTGGCTGGTACGGACAAACCGGGAACATGCGCCCCAGGCGTATCACCTGTTGATTTGGAGCCAATCACCAGGAGGCCCCAAAAGAGAGACAGAAGAATTGGAAGTGTTTGGGATTCTTTAATCCAACAAACTTGGGAAACGTGCGGAGGCTTTCCTGCCTCACTTCTCTCTTTGGAGCCTCTAATACACTTTAATAAGCAGACCTCCCACGGGGCACTAAACTGCGTAAGTGTTCTCCAACTACACAATCTACGGCCCCCTTTCTTTCCGTGCTGCGGCTCCAGTGGCACACACTTTGGGAACGCTGACCTAGGCCGCCTGCCCACACGTCCAGAGCTGACCCCGGCTTCGGGGTTAGTGCTGGACTCTCCCTCCGCCCCTGCCGCAGGGAAGCCACTGACATGCACGGACATAGAGGTGGTTCTCTGTGTGAACTCCAAGGGTGGGAAGCGCCCCGATGAATCGCAGGTGCATTAGGTCATGGCAGCTTCTTGGAGTCAAGCCTGGAGCCCAGGGCAGACCCTTCTGGCATTCTTTTCAGTGGTGAAATGCCCCAGGGTGAGCTTCTTGGAGGTGGCCCGAGCATGCCTGGGGACTTGCCCATGTGTTCCTGCTGTGGACACCCTCCCCCTACTCTCGGGCCTCAAGGTTTGCTGCTGAACACCCAGTGGGCATCAGCTCTGCTCCAGGTGCTGGGTCACCTTGGTAAATACGCCCAACAGATGCTCCTCTGGTACATGTTACATGAACCTTGGGATCAGGCCACCAGCCCAGGTGCAGAAGCCCCTGCTGGGGTCACGGTGGATTCCATGGGCTTCGGGGGAATAGCCGAGGGCAAGGGGCCATGTCTCCTTTCCTGAGGACTCAGTCGGACTCCAGGCCGGGGGACGGTCAGGGGAGGGCTCTTCCAGGTCAGCACAGAGACGGGACACGCTTCCAGCAGTGGTCACGTCTCTAAGATATTATGCCCGAGACAGATGCTAAGGAGCCTGAGCGTGTTTCTTGGGCATATCTTGCCGGGTTGCTTTGGACGGGAGAAGGGATTCTGTTCCGCGTGGTTGTGCGCGTGGCCTGGCTCCGAGCGCGGGCGCCGGCAGGAAGGAGCTCCACGCCGTGTCCACCGGCTTCCCTTTGAAGATGCATCAGTCAGGTTCCCGCTTCACCCGCCCGTCCCGAAAATGACTTCCCAGGGCAGCTGTGGCTGATACCCCGACAAGCTGGGAGGAGAACAAAGGTCTAGAGGGCCGAGTCCACGAAGTGGGGATTCCTCTGGACGGCGGTCCTGGCACATAGATGGATTTGTGCAACCGAGTCCAGGCTGCGGGCAGGGCCGCGCCGCCCTCCAGGTGGGCCTCCTGCCGCCTTGCCTGTGACGGCGTCCTGGACGGCGGGTTCAGGCCAGCCTCGGGTCGGCAGCCCCTTGGGGGATTAGCTCGGGGTAGCTCCCCGTCTGGGGGTGGGGGTGGGCCCGGGGCTGGTTCACTCTGGGAGGCAGCCCTGAGGTCCCCTCCCCGTCCTCAGGGACCAGGGATGGACCGCCAGGGCAATCCCGACATGCACAGGTTGGAGCCGTGTGGGGTGGACATGGGTGTAGCCCCCGCCTCTTTCTGCATCCACAGAGCTGCCTCTCTGCTCCCTGCTTTCCTACCCTCTTGGGCTGGGGGTTCCCTGGGACACCTCCTTAACCCCCTTCCTGAGTCTAGAGCCCTTGGGCTTAGAGGTTCCTGCCCACAGGTGCTTAGACTTTCCCGTGGCTCCAGCCGCATCCTCAGGACCCAGCCTCTCGCCCTTTGCTTGCATGTTTACCCCTCCCCCTCCCTGCCCAGCTAGGCTCCCAACCCAAGAGCGTGTCCTCTCCTCCTCCACCCTGCCACAGCTCTTCGGCCTTGTGTCACAAGGTTCAACTTTATTGGTAAAAGTAACTCGGACTCACCGTCTCCCTCTTCTGTCTCTAACTGATGGCCCCTCGGGCCCTGCACTTCCCTCTTCTCCCTCTGACCAGCTTCTTGGCAGGTGCCGGGCCCGTGACAGCCCAGCGTGGGCCCTCTCCCAAGCAGATTCTTCCATCCGGAGCTCTTTCCTGAGCCCACGTGCCCAGCTGCCCCCGGCCCTCTCCCTCGGAAGCCTGAGTCGCCTCCCGCCACACGCCACGGTCTCACGTATGGGAGCAGCTCACCTCATCCACGCACTTGGCCACACGGTGTAGGGTCTTCCTTTCCAAAACAGCAACATCCTGGTTCGGGCCTGGAGGCTGCCTCTCCCAGCCAGAGGCTGTAAGGCCTTCCACATCTATGCAGGGCTTGTGCTCTCACTTAGCTATGGAGTCATCATCGTCATCATCGTCATCATCTTTTCACTTGTTTGTGAGCGGCCATGTCTCCCAAAGCAGGTGGGAGCTCTCTGGGCTTGACCTGGGGTCTCTGTGCTGATCCCCTGGCAGGGAGTCAGGACACACCGGGTCTGCATCAGAAGCGACCTCTCCCTCTTAGTCCTTCCCCCACTCTCTCTGTCCCCCACTTCCCCTCACCGGCCCGTCCTTGCATCCTCCTTCCCCACAGCTGCCTGTCGGATCGTCCCTGAGTGGAACTCCTGTCCTGTCGTAGCTCGCGCTGCCTCTTTCCCTCAACCCCGCTCCCCGCCCCTGGGCGAGCATCTGTTCACCCTGCAGCACTCACTGAATGTCACCTCGTGCTGGAAAAGCAGCGCGGGACAGACCCATGCCCTGGTGGGGTCAGTGTTCTAGAAGGGGAGATACAGACAGCAGTGACCGGGACAACCGCAGCCCGTCAGGTGGTCGGTGTTCTAGAGGGACGCCGAGCAGAGAGGATGGGGGCCCAGGGGGCAGGGGTGGGGGTCGTTCAAGCTCCCCTGACAGCACCCTAGCTGCTTCTCCAGCCGCGGTGGTTCTGAAGCCCTGCCTTCTCCTCTCACTGACTTGTGTATATCCTGTCTATTTCCTTCTGTTTCTAGAGTAGCGGGAGGAACGGTGCCCGTTATTAATCCCGAAATAGGCAAAGCGTTTAAACACCCTTGTGCTCACACAGTCATCAGGCAGGTCCCTGGATGGCGGTTTTAGCCATTCCTGGGTAAGAGCAGGCTCGGGCCTTGCCCTTTGCGGACTGGAGCTGTCTTTCTAAAGCTTCCTCCCCAGCTGTTTCCCCGCCCCGAGGATGGAAGAAGAAGTTTTGCAGGTCGACCCATAGTCCAGGCTGTTTGGCCCGTCTCTGGGGCAGGAAGTGTCACCTGTGTGTGGCTTGCCTTGTACTCGTTGGAGGCCCCGGGGGCCACTTGGGCTCTCTGCAGCCCCCCCGATGTCTTCCTCGGCCAGGACCACGGGGAGGTTGTGTCCCTCGCAGCCGCCATCTGCTGGTGGCCGTCTACTGTCAGGGTAGACATTCATGGGGAGTACCCGGTGGGGAGTGACACACCCGGTGGAGCAGGCGGGCCAAGGATGAATCACAGCCTGAGAAGTTAAAAATACATCCGTCCCCCTGTTCCTGACATTTCCTGAGTCGATGGAGGTGACTTCCAGCACGAACAGAATAAACACTCATTGCAGGAGTGACGGATTGGCTGTGTGTCCGGGTCCATGAGCCCTGGGGGAGAAGGGTGCAGGGCTTCCGGGCAGCGGGGCCACAAGCTGTGCGGGTGTGTAAGATCTCTTTTGTTACGTGAAACAATAACCAGAGCAGTTTTAATTTGGGGCTTTGTGTCTGAGTATAATTGTTCCATCAGAGAGCAGAACTCTTTTTTTCTTTAAACGTGTGCTTTCAAAGGGTTGGCCTTGGGCTCTCACCTCTTTGCACGGCCAAGTCATTAGAAACAGAGGATTCAGTGTAAGGCAATTGCACCTCAGGTGACTTTCTGGGGTCTACTGTTTTGTGGGTGGCCGTGCAGACCCCGCAGCTGTGGGTTCTGCCTCTTGGAGTACGGCTGAGGACGGGCTTCTCTGGGGTCTGCCCACCCTTCTGCGCATCACGCCGCTGTTGATCTGCGGGTCGTGTGATGAGCTGGCCGGGGGATGGATGTGTGCTCTGCTTGCCCTGCCTCTACCCCACTCCAGACCTGGGCTTGGTGTGTGGAGTCAGCCGAGCACAGGAGGGCGGAGGCCAAAAGGTCGGACAGCAAGGCTGGCTGGCACTCGGGCGCCTTCGGCACCTGGCTTGACCATTTTGACATAACTTCCTGGAGGTATCTAGTTTCCTCTCCTGAAAATCAAGGGCAGGGGAACTTCTTGAGCAGGGGTTGAAACCCGTGGACCGGAGGCCAGAATGACTATGTTTGTGCCACTTTCAAACGCACGGTGGTTTTTACACTTTTTTTTTTTTTTTTTCCCGGCACTGCACAGCATGTGGGATCTGAGTTCTCTGACCAGGGATTGAACCCAGGCCCTCGGCAGCAAAAGCGCAGAGTCCTAACCACTGGATTGCCAGGGAATTCCCTACATTTTTAAGTGATTGAAAACAATCAAAAGAATGGTGTCTCGTGACGTGTGAAAATTATATGAACTTCCAGGTTTTTTGTTTTTAATTTTTGTTGTTTGCACAAATAAAGTTTTATTGGAACACACTCGCGCTTGTTTTAGGCACCCTCGGTGGCTGCTTTATCGCGACAGGGACCTTATGGCCTCAAAGCTGAAGGTATTTACGATCCTTTTCAGAAGCAGCTTGCCAGCCCCTGTCCCCGGCAATCCGCCTCCTGGGCTCTCTCCCGGCTCCCATGTTATCAGGCGGCCCAGATTCGATTCTGTTCTTTCTGGGCTCCGCTCAGGGCCCAGGAAAGGGGGAGGCCCCCGAGTTGGCCCCAGAGGGAGCCTGGGGACGGGGGGGTTGACACGTGTGCTCCCTGTACACAGGTCCTACTTGTCTGCGCCAGGATTTGGGAAAGGCCTGGTCCAGCAGAGTTACTTCTACAGATGTGTTGGATTTGGTCAAGGTGTGTTGAAAGCTGCCGTAAAAAGGCCGCTTCGGGACCATTTATTTTCTCAAGTGTTAGAGTCTTGTTGTCCTCCCAAGTTGGAGGGCCTGAGAGGTGTTTCATGGGGTCTGTAATCGTTCAAAGTGGGATGGGGTGAGGGAGGGGCTTCCGAGGCAGAGGGAAGCCCTGCCAGCCCAGAGCCAAGGTTCTGTCCTTGCGGTGGGTGCCGCCAGCCCAGCCCGGGGGGGAGCAGCTCACACCCTCCTCACTTTGTTCTGGGCAACCAGAGGGTGGGGCGAGGGTGTGTGTGGGGACAGAGGTTGGGGGAGGGATTGCTGCTGGCCAGCGGCTGTCTCCCCCCCCCCCCCATCTGGCCCCTTGTCCTCTGCGGGCTCACTTTCATCCTTCCTAAGCTGGGCAACATGTACTTCCTCCCCTCAGTCAATAGAACATGCACTTATTTATGTCTGGAATTGAGTTGTTAAAGGAAATAAAGAAAATATGGATATAGAGAAGGATGAGAAAAATCTCTTCAAGAGATGCTGTTGGCATTTTGGTATATAAAAGGTGGCATCTTTATTTTCCAGATGTGGACGCTCTCTTTATAGCGATCATGTCCTACCTCTACCATTCTGCCCGCCCCCGCCCCCAGCGCCCAGCCCTGGTTATTCTGTGTCAAGGAAGGAGCAGGGGGTTGAGCCCTGCCTCTCATGGGCTGTGTGTTGTTAGAGACACTCTTTCTCTTGCTGTGTACCTCCTCGGCGGGAATCCCAGGCGAGACCCCTCCCCACGTCTGAGTTCTGTGCAAAGCGTGTGTTCATCGCCTTTATGTTGCCTTCCTCTTGTGGGGCCGAAGCCGGAACCAGCACCCTGGACCAGTTCGGAGGATTAATCTATCACCTGCCCTGTATGGCTAACCAGTGGGCCAGGCCTGGTGCCCAGAGCTCCGCACGGAGATCCTACAGCCCAAGGTCTACACTCCAGCTCGTGGTACAGGACGTGGTCCCATCCGGTGTTCTCATCTGGGCTGCTCATTGGAGCCACCTGTGGGGAGCTGCTTTCAGGACTCGTACCTGGCCTTCCAGTTTGGTGTAATTGCCCCAGGTTGGGGCCCAGCCACTGTTCTTTGGTTAAGTTCCCAGGGTGACTTTATTTATGTTTTAATATTCATTTATTTATTTGACTGCACTGGGTCTTAGTTGCAACACGCGGAATCTTCATGGTGGCATGCGGGATCTTTAGTTGTGGCTTGCGGGCTCTTAGTTGAGGCATGTGGGACCTAGTTCCCTGACCAGGGATCAAACCCAGGCCCCCTGCGTTGGGAACGTGGAGTCTTAACCGCTGGACCACCAGGGAAGTCCCTCCAGGGTGACTTTAGCTGCAACCCTCAGTTACAGGTGGAGAGGTTGAGGTCCATGTGGGATGCAGAGGGACTTGGCTGTGGGGCAGAGCTGGGGTGGGACCCCTGGCTGTAGGACCCAGAGCTGCCTGCCACTCCTGGTTGGGCCAGCAGTTTTGTCCTGTGCTGTCCAACAACAGAGGACCAAAGTCTTTTCTGCTCAGCACACACCCGATCTGTCTTATGTGTCTGCCACCTGCAAACCTGAAGGTTTGTAGCCTTTCTGATGAGCTGGAAATATAATCCGGCTGCAGGAGACCTGTTGAGACTTGCCTTTAATTCACCATGTCTCTTTCATCCTGGCTTGAGAGCCAGGAGAGTTTGGATGTTACATTTTTATCTTGTTTTTCACATCAGCTCCTCTGTCATCACAACCACATCTTATCCTGATTGTGTGTTTCAGTTGGTTAAGGCGTTTTTATGTTTGATAGTAGTTTTCTCCTCTGTGGCTTTTGTGGTTGATGCTTTTAATCAGTGCTGACTCTTCATGAAAAAGATTTAACTTTTACATCTCAGAGTAAACAGCCACTAGTGTGTCTGGTGTTGGGAAGCATCTTAGAGCTGTAGGCTCAGACTTAGACCCAGAAGCGTCCTCAGAGTTCACCTGGTGCTGACCGAGCAAGAAATTAGTCCACAGACAAGCGGGAGGCTTTGCCCAGGGCTTGCAGTACGTTGGCTGTCCAGCCTTTTGGAACTGAGCTCCGCATCAAGGGTGTGAACTGGTGCCTCCCCATCCTACATCTTGGCAGACATTACTAATCAATGAGCCCATCCCGGGTCGGAGACCCACACCTTGGTATTCCAGGCAGCTACTGCTAGTCGATCAGCAATGGTGAGAGAGAGGACACCTGTTTGTCTTGCCTGCCCCTCTCAGCCCAGCATCCATCCCCAGGTAGGGGAGGCAGTGGGGAAGAGCCCCTGAATGGCCCCATCACTGAAAACATCACTCATCCAGCTGCCCCAGTGAGCCGTGGCTTTGTTAGGTGGCCTCGGCAGGCGCAGACGCTGCTGGGGCCCATCCTGTTCCAGGCAGTTCAGGCCCGTGGCTGGTTCAGCCCTACGTCTGCCATCCTGCAGGTGATCAACATCGACGGGACAAAGAGGCGGACGCTCCTGGAGGACAAGCTCCCACACATTTTCGGGTTCACGCTGCTGGGGGACTTCATCTACTGGACCGACTGGCAGCGGCGCAGCATCGAGCGCGTGCACAAGGTCAAGGCGAGCCGGGACGTCATCATCGACCAGCTGCCCGACCTGATGGGGCTCAAGGCTGTGAATGTGGCCAAGGCCGTCGGTGAGTCGGGTCAGCCTCCAGCCGTGGGTCAGCCATGCCACAGGCTCGTGGCTGCCCTTTTGGTGCACAGGCAGCCCAGTTGGAGGCCAAAGCTGGGGGTGTAAGTGACCGGCTGGGGCACCACTCTGGGGCTGGACAGCACAGGAGATGGTGAGAATATTGGTCCAGGACCAGTGGCATGGGGGTGGGGTATCGACCAGGCATGGTGACTGGGCACTGCTGGCAATAATTGTTCTCACGATGGCTAACACTTGCGGAGCGCCTGCTGTGTGCGAGGCTGTGGCTAAGCGCCTTAGTGCCCAGGGCAGCCCTCTACGTGAATTACGACGTGGCCCTATTTGCGCTGGGGAGAGGGTGGCAAAGCCGTGTAGCTAATGGGTGGCCGAGCTCAGGACTCATGCCCGGGTCTGCCTTGACCTCGTGGCTGGGCTGAGCTGTGATTGTTGTCCAGTGTGACAGGCTGGACCCTCAAGCACACACCAGGATCTGCAGAAAGCCCCCTTAACACAAGGATTTGCCTCTTTATAAATATGATTCCCAGTGCAGGTCGACAGGCTACGCTGGGGACAGTGGTGTCCAGCTGTGGTGGGAGGACAGATGGGGGGACGGGACTGTGGGCTCTGTGGCGGCAGGGACCCTGTCCCCAGCTGGGGCCCTGCACCCAGCACTGCACCTACACATCAGAGACACTCAGCAACCCTTTGCTGGAGGGAGGGAGGGAGGAAGGACCAGAGAGGCCCCAGTGCTTGCCCTTAAGTCTAGTGGGTGAGACACCCCTTAGTTAGCTCTGCTGCCAGGCTGGTGACTACAGTTGAGGTGTTAGAATATGAGGGAGGGCACTTGAGCTTGGAAGTTAGGGAGCAGGTGGGGGTCAGGGTTTGCCCGGCAGAAGGGACAGCTGAGCAAAGGCCTGGAGGTGAGGCCGTGGGCGGAGACCCTGGGGGGATCTAGTGCATCTTGGTCTCTGGGAGAGGCCTTTAGTCACAACCTGCACTCCTGAGACAAGGCGATGGAATCAACACACTTAGTTTACCAGCGCCTTTGAAAACACGTTCCTCATCCACTGTGGAACGTGAGGTCCCCCGGTTAGTGAGTGTCTGAAAAATAAAAAGAAAACCCTAGAGATAAGAAACATGATATATCCATTGGGTGTGATTTAAAGTTGAGAAATTGGACCCCTCCCTCCCTCTTTCCCTCTCTCTCATGTAGGGATTTACTGGGAAAGATGGGGGAGAGGATTCTTTTTCTAGCTGAAATACTTAACACTAAATTAAAGCCAATTTTAACAGCACTGCAGCAGATGAGTGAGACTAACGGCCTGGCCAAAAATACACGAATGCTAAGTACAGTCTGCTACAATAAGAAAGAGGCGCCTTTGGCCGTCCTGGGTGCATCTGAGTTCGAGGGCACCGAGAGTGCCGGAAACGGGAGGAGGAACTGTCTGGGTGGCGTCTCGGGCTGCGGCCCGGTCAGCAGGCCGGGAGTCCAGGCCCGGCGGGGTGGGGGCGGCAGGGGGTGTGATTGTCCCCAGGTCGCCATGAGGATGGAGGAGTCCAAGTGCGGAGATGCTCTGGGCGCAGAGCCAGCCGTTGTTACGTGCCTTCCCCGTGCCTGGGGAGGCCCTGGGTTTCCATCCACCCACCTGCTGTCCCTGTGTGACGTCTGGCAGAAATGAAGCCTCGTACAACCGTGGAGCCACTGCCCACCCCCTCTTTGCTGGGCCTCTGGCGTCTAGAGCCTGTGTCTTTCCGTCCAGGGACCAACCCGTGTGCAGACAGGAATGGGGGCTGCAGCCACCTGTGCTTCTTCACGCCCCGCGCCGCCAAGTGCGGCTGCCCCATCGGCCTGGAGCTTCTGAGTGACATGAAGACCTGCATCGTCCCCGAGGCCTTCCTCGTGTTCACCAGCCGGGCCGCCATCCACAGGATCTCCCTGGACACCAATAACAACGACGTGGCCATCCCGCTCACGGGCGTCAAGGAGGCCTCTGCCCTGGATTTTGACGTGTCCAACCATCACATCTACTGGACTGACGTCAGCCTAAAGGTACGGCAGCTGGGCGTCCTCCCTGTGCACCTTTCCCGTGAATACCTACCTGGTGATGGTATCGCCTCAGAGGCTGAAAAAAGGTTTTCTTCCTTTTTTTAAAAAAAAAAATTTATTTATTTGGTTGTGTGGGGTCTTAGTTGCGGCAGGCGGCGCCTCAGCTGCAGCTCACGGGCTCCCCAGTTGTGGCACATGGGCTCCTTAGTTGCGGCACGTGGGCTCCTTAGTTGTGGCATATGAACTCCTAGTTGCGGCATGCGGGCTCCTTAGTTGTGGCATACGAACTCCTAGTTGCGGCATGCATGTGGGATCTAGTTCCCCAACCAGGGATTGAACCCGGGCCCCCAGTGTTGGGAACATGGAGTCCCATCCACTGCGCCACCAGGGAAGTCCCTTGTTTTTTTAATGGTTTGTTAAAATTGAAGTTTACTTGCTGTACAGTATAAGTTACAGGTGCACAATAGAGTGAGTCACACTTTTTAAAGGCTATGCTCCATCTATAGTTATTATAAAATACTGGCTACATTCCCCGTGTTGTACAATATATCCTTGTAGCTTATCTTATACCTAATAGTTTGTACCTCTTACTCTCCTACCGTGACGTTGCCCCTCCCCTTTCCCTCTCCCCACTGGCAACCACTGTATCTGTGAATCTGCTTCTTTTTTGTTGTATTCACTAGTTTGTTGTATTTTTTAGGGTTGCACATGTAAGTGATATCGTACAGTATTTGTTTTTCTCTGTCTGAATTATTGCACTTAGCATAATACCCTCCCAGTCCATCCATGTTGTTGCAGATGGCAACATTTCATTCTTTTTTATGGCTGAGGAGTATTCCCTTGTAGAAGAAGTTGGGGTTTTTTTTTTAAAGAACTATAGGGAATTCCCTGGTGGTCCAGTGGTTAGGACTGCACACTTCCACTGCAGGGGGCACAGGTTCGATCCTTGGTCGGGGAACTAAGATCCCGCAAGCTACACAGTGCTGCCAAAAAAATAAATAAATTTTAAAAATTTAAAAAAATAAAAGAACTATAATATTTATTGTAACTCGATTCACACCATTAGAACATTAGTGAACCTGTGTTAATAAATAAGCACGAATGATTACAATGAGCAGGTCCAGTGGACACACAGGTGGCCATTTCTAGAGTGATTGTGTGTCCGTGTATTTTTCGATTCACCCCACCCACTCCCTCACGAGCGCCCACTTACTTAGCAAGCTCTTTCTTTGTTCCGGGTGCTAACATAAGCATCCTGGATGAATACAGGAAAGCCTCTTTCATCTTCTAAAGCAGGGTTTGGCATACTGGTCCGTGGCCTCTGTGTTTTGTCAATAAAGTTTTATTGGGTCACACTGGTGCCCACTTGCTCATGGATCGTCTGCACCTGCTTTTGTGCCACTGGGTTGTGACGGATCCACATGTCCTGTGACACCTGAAATATTTACAGAAAAGGTCTGCTGACCCCTGTTCTAAAGTACCGGACAACTCAAACAGTTTAATCGCCTATCTTTTATTCTACTGTTGGTATTACATGGCTCTTAAAGATTTTTCTGATTTTAAGAGTCACAGGGTTCATCGTAGAAAGAGAGAAAAGTATATTATACAGAAAAGTATAAAGAAGAAAATAAAAACACCTACATCCCCACCATCCCAAGTCAGCCATTGATGTCATTTTACTGCATTTCCTTTGAGTTTTCCCCTATGTTAGTATTTCTCATAATCACAATCATATGCTACGTAGAATTCTGTATCCTGGTTTTTTCCACATCCCATTATAACAGGTATTTTATCAGCCTGTTACAAACTCTTTAACATAATTCTTTAAACGTGTAAAATATTCCAGTGCACGTATATTCCTTATCATACTTAACCGTTCCCTTATTTTATTTATTTTTCTTATTTTGCGGTACGCGGGCCTCTCACTGCTGTGGCCTCTCCCGCTGCGGAGCACAGGCTCCGGACGCGCAGGCTCAGCGGCCATGGCTCACAGGCCCAGCCACTCCGCAGCACGTGGGATCTTCCCGGACCGGGGCACGAACCCGTGTCCCCTGCATCGGTAGGCGGACTCTCAACCACTGTGCCACCAGGGAAGCCCCGTTCCCTTATTTTAAATGTTCTTCCAGTTTTTTCCGACTCCAAATGATACCACAGTGACAGGCATCTCTGTGGGTAAAGCCTCTTCTGTGTTTTCATTCCTATGGATAAAGTTTCAGGAGGAAGATTACTGGGTGAAAGGATACAGTGATTTTTTTTTTTAAGGTTACAACTATTTTGAAGGGTCATGATACCTATATATATATATAATATAGCTTACATATAATGATATATTTTTATAATTATATACTATTATATAAAATATTTTTACATATTTTTAAATGAAGTATATATTTTATATGTATTACCAAATTGTTTCTTCTAAAAAGGTTGTATTTTGCTGCTTTTCAAATGTTCCTTCAAAAACTCAAATGTTGGGAAAAACTTAAAATAAAATATAAAATAAAAAGAATAAAACCTCGAATGTTGGTGATTTGGTCCCGGGTGTGATCAGTAGTTGCTCCAGGAGACATCTGCAGAAACTCTGGTTTCTAACCGTGTCCCTTTCCTCCTCACCTGCTCCCAGACCATCAGCCGGGCCTTCATGAACGGGAGCTCCGTGGAGCACGTGATCGAGTTTGGCCTCGACTACCCGGAAGGCATGGCCGTCGACTGGATGGGCAAGAACCTCTACTGGGCGGACACCGGGACCAATAGGATCGAAGTGGCCCGGCTGGACGGGCAGTTCCGGCAGGTCCTTGTGTGGAGGGATCTGGACAACCCGAGGTCGCTGGCCCTGGACCCCACCAAAGGGTAAGGACCATTTTTGTCCAGCAGGCGTGTCCCCGTCACCTCTCTACACCAGCCAGTGCGTTGATGACCTGAGGCCGCGGCAGACGGCTGCCCACCTGGCGCTCTGCGGTTGGAGCAGTAACGACCGCTACTAGCTTTGAGGTGGCCGGGGCCGGCGGGACCCTTGGAGGTCATCTGGTTCATTTCATAGAGGGGACACTGGGGCCCAGAGCAGCAGGCAGGAAGGGAAGCCTCTGTATCAGGCACCGCATGGGGCACTCCCAGAGGGGTCATCTCATCTGGGCGTCCAGGAGCCCTGCAAGGGGTGGGTGATTTTACAGATGCAGAAACTGAGGCTCAGAGAAGCTCAGTGATTTACTGAAGGTCACATAACTGGTTAGAGCAGGGCTGGGCCAGGAAGTCCCATGCAGTCCTTTCTAGGCTCCTGTCCTGGGCTTCTCCCCTCCTGCTTCTTGCTGGCCACTTAGCGGCGGTTTAAAACCCACCTTGCAAGCTTGCAAGGCACATGCTTTTATGTGTCAGGCAGCCTGGGGGCCCTGCCCTGGGGCCAGAGAGGCCAGGGTGGAGTCTTCCTCTGCGCTCAGTGCTCAACCCATAAAGCATCAGTGGTGTGTAGGGAGCGCTCCGAACCCTGCCTGCCACGTGCTCTTTCAGGGAAGGGAAGATTTCGGCAGAACAAAAAGAAAGGTCCAGGTTTTAGCGAAAGAACCAGTAAAACGTACACAATTCTGGAACGGGGATTCCTTCCCCGGAGCCACTGCTGAAGAGAGAGGAGGGAGGACCCGTTGGTGGAGACGGCAGAGCTGAGTTCGAGTCCTGACCCTACGATGCCTGTTGGCCTCAGCGTCTTGTTTTCTACCTTCTTTAAGGAGAGACTGTACGCCCCGGTTTGCCCACGTGCTTCCTGCCCATCCCGGTCACCCTGGCATCCTGTCCAGCTTAGTTAGCGTTTGTCCCTGACACAGGTGTCCCAGCCTGGATGTCGTGTTGCACGGTCACCCTGTCCGTGCACCCGAATGGGAATATCAGGGCTTAGCTTGCAGGGGGGCTGCTGTGGGACCCCAGGAGGCAGCATGTAGCTCCGTGACTGCTCCCAGAGGGATGGTGGGGTGGAGGGGCCTCCGAGGGTCTCACCTCTTCCCTGCTTCCTGCAGGGATGCCATCGGCACAGCCGCGGAGATGGCGGCAGGTGTGCCCCCTGCCCTGCCGTGAGGGTGGCCGTGCCTGAGCCTGCCCCGCCCTGCTCCCATGTCTTCCAGCTACATCTACTGGACCGAGTGGGGCGGCAAGCCCAGGATCGTGCGGGCCTTCATGGACGGGACCAACTGCGTGACGCTGGTGGACAAGGTGGGCCGGGCCAACGACCTCACCATCGACTACGCCGACCAGCGTCTCTACTGGACGGACCTGGACACCAACATGATTGAGTCATCCAACATGCTGGGTGAGGGCCGGTGCGTCCTGCCGCCAGGGGGCGTCCCTGCCCTGGGCGTTGGCTCAGCCCCCATGGCGCTGTGCCCCTGGGCCCTCCAGGCCCAAGCCCCACAGGAGGTGCGGCCACGCCCCGGGTGCTGACCCAGCCTCGCCCCCTCCTGAGGGTTGTCCCTTTCCGCCCCTGGTGCTGTCGCTGCAGATGTGTCAATAGAGACCCCAGTGACAGCTGTTCCCTACACACCAGCTGAGAGCTGGGTCCCGGCCAACCCTGTGCCAGGATTCTAATCTGACCCTACACCACATAGCGTAGGTTTTCGGTGATGGCGAAACTGAGGCCCACGGAGGTCGTGGGACTTGTGTAAGGTCACAGAGTGCCACTCAGACCCCACGGCCACGTGCTGCAGCTCCATCTGACCCTGAATACCTACTGGGTGCTAGGCATTGTTCTGGGACCACTCAACACCTGGGATTAGGTTAAAAACAAAAAAACCCTCGCTCCAAGCCACCCAGCAGTGAGGGCAGGACTTGAGCCTAGAAATCACATGACTCTGGACTTCTTGCAGGGGGTGGTTATATTAGCTCTCCTGGGTGATACCACATGACGGGGCTGCCCTGTGCGACCGAGAGAATTTGGCTTCCTTCCTAATCACTGCTGCTGCCGCCACCTGTGGTGGGTGTGGTTGTGCCCATTTTACAGATGAGGAAACTGAGGCATAGGTGGGCCGAACGGCTTGTCCCCAGGTACTGTGTGAGCAGAGCCAGGACTAGAAGCTCAGTGGCCTGGTTTCTGCTTGCGGCGGGCTGCACCCCCCCCTGCATGCTGACTGTCCTGGTGTATGAGGCCAAGAGCAAGGCTTGAATGTGTCTTTGAGACTGCCACCCCCAGCCCCACAGGGAATTACAAGAGGCTGGTGCCAGGTGGGAAACCAG
The DNA here is from genome assembly GCF_949987515.2 of Delphinus delphis. NCBI lineage: Eukaryota > Metazoa > Chordata > Mammalia > Artiodactyla > Delphinidae > Delphinus > Delphinus delphis. Next base: position 105,636,990 of record NC_082690.1, read on the forward strand.
TCACAGCACAGCTGTGGTTGCCCGAAATAATCAAGCTCCCTGATTACCCCAGAGTAAAGACACACTGGGAGGAAAAGCAGCAAAAACCCTGGAAACCCCCTCGACTCTGCAGGTTGAGGGCGGTCGTGTGCGTCCAGTCAGGCCGTTTTCAGCCGTATTCCCACTGAATGGCGTAGACGTGTAGGGAGCACTTGGTTAATAACAGGGGAGGCCCCGGGCAAGGGAAAGGTGGGAATGTTGCCTGGCGTGGCGCGAGTGGGCATGGAGCGTGAACCTGGGGCCCCGCCATCCTGGTTGCATTCCTGGCCTTGCCACTTGCTGTGTGACTTGAGCCAGGTGACTTAACCTTTCTTTGCCTCGGTCCTCTAATGCCGATGGTCCCTTCCTCCTACAGCTGCTACTGTGAGAATTAACTGAAGGCACTTCTCATCAAGTCTGGAGCACAGTCACTGCCCTCTGAGTGTTTAGTTAATGATTGTTGTTGGAAAAGTCCACTGCGAGTCCCAGTCCAGGGCCCGGGGTGGAGTGGGGGCGGGCAGCGTGTGCGTGACAGGCAGTCAGGGAGCACCTTTATTTCAGAACTATCTTCTTTCTAATGATAAAATAATCAGCTTAGAAAATTTCTAAAAATGCAGAAAAACAGGAAGCAAAATTTTAATTATCCATTATTTCGCCAGTCAGTAATAATGTATATTCATCTGTTGGCATATCTCTTTCCAGTCTCAAAATTTTTTTGATTGATTTTTTTAAGCAAATATTTTTAACTGTTCATCTCTGAAGACTTTTTTCACTTTTTTCCTTTTTAAAAATCATTTTGAAAACATTATTTCAAATCGTGCCACCTATGATTTTCATTTGGCTTTCTCCCACTCCTGTACAGGAGGAGCATGTCCCCAGGCCACCAATAGGTTTTCACTGGCACCGTTTTCACTGTGAAATAGAGCATACGTGAGGCATTCATACGACAGACACACTTTGACAAGACTTAGAAACCCATGCCCAGGTGGAGGGACAGAACTTGTCGAGTGTCACCGGGCCCAGCACCTGCTCTCCCTCCCTCATGCGGCCCTGAGCCTGCGTGTTGCCGCAGTAGTCCCAGCAGGTGCACACAGGTGTGTGCTCTGCGTGTAACTGCTCGGCGGGTCACGTGATCAGACCCTGGTTCGTTTCACAAGCCCTCTGCTGCTGGCGAGAGAATGGCACCAGCGTTCCCAAATGAAAGCAAGGTGTGGGCAGGGCTACCTTCCATCTGGAGGCTCTAGAGGAGAATCCATTGCCTTTTCCATCATCTGGGGGCTGGCTGCATCCTTGACTTGTGGCCCTTCCTCCATCCTCAAAGCCAGCTGTATAGCCTCCACCAGCCTCTCTCTCACTGTCCTGCTCCCTCTTATAAGGACGCTAGCGTTTGCACTGGGTGCACTGGGATAATCCAGAATCATGTCCCCATTTCAAAATCCTTAATTTAGTCACACCTGCAAAGCCCCGTTTGCCGTGTAAGGTACTATATTCAGAAATCCTGGAGATTAGGATGACCTCTTTTGGGGGGAGAGGGGGAATGTTCTTCTGCACGTAGTTTTTATCAAGCACTTAATTTGTGCCGGCATTTTGACCATTCTACATGCATGATCTCATTGAATATTTATCACAATTATATCACGAACCTCATTGTTTTTTTATCATAATTTATTACATTTAATTATCACGGATACCCATGAGGGCACTGTTACGAATAACCATTTTGGGACTTACCTGGTGGTCCAGTGGTTAGGACTTGGCGCTTTCACTGCCGTGGCCCTGGGTTCGATCCCTGGTTGGGGAACTAAGATCCCACAAGCCACATGGCGTGCCCGCCCTCCAAATACCCACTTTTCAGATGGGGAGACTGAGAGTCAAGAAGTTTACATAGCTTTCCCAAGGTCACATGCTGGTCAAGGGAGAAGCGAGGGGGCCCAGGCTGACTCCAGAACCTGGTTTCAACCACTGTAGTAGACTGCTAGGCAGAAGGTTTTATTTTATCAATATTTAAAATTTTTATTGACATATATATACAGTCAAGTACAAAAAAGTAGTCATGGGGCTTCCCTGGTGGCGCAGTGGTTGAGAGTCCGCCTGCCAATGCAGGGGACGCAGGTTCGTGCCCCAGTCCGGGAAGATCCCACATGCCACGGAGCGGCTGGGCCCGTGAGCCATGGCCGCTGAGCCTGCGCGTCTGGAGCCTGTGCTCCGCAGTGGGAGAGGCCACAACAGTGAGGCCCGCGTACCGCAAAAAAAAAAAAAATAGTCAAGTTGGAGAATTTTTACATACAGATACTTGTGCATACACAGAGGCATCAACATAGCCTGTGTAGCTCCCACGCAGATCAAAGTAGGGAAGTTTCCAGCCCTCAAAAGGCTTTCAGTCAATCTCACCAGCCTCCTCGGGTCAGTGCTGCCCTGACTTCTATCTGTGTGTACTAGCTGTGCTGTTCTAGAACTTTCTATCACTGTGACCGCACAGAGTGTGCTCTTCAGCATCTGGATTCTGTCACTCAGTGAAAGTCGCCCACATTGTTGTTATTCTTTTTTATCATTTTATCATTTTATTCTTTTTTATCATTTCCATTGTATGAAGATCCTACCTTTTTAAAAAAATTTTTTTATTTTATAAAGTTACATTTAATTTATTTATTTATTTTTGGCTGTGTTGGCTCTTCGTTGCTGCGCGTAGGCTTTCTGTAGTTGCGGCGAGCGGGGGTACACGGGCTTCTCCCTGCGGTGGCTTCTCTTGTTGCAGAGCATGGGCTCTAGGTGTGCGGGCTTCAGTAGTTGTGGCACGCCAGCTCAGTAGTTGTGGCTCGCAGGCTGTAGAGCGCAGGCTCAGTGGTTGTGGCGCACGGGCTTAGTTGCTCTGCGGCATGTGGGATCTTCCTGGACCAGGGATCGAACCTGCGTCCCCTGCATTGGCAGGTGGATGCTTAACCACTGAGCCACCAGGGAGGTCCCAAAGATCCTACCATTTTTTAATTCATCCTACTATTTTTTTTTTTTTTTTACTTTGGCTGTGCTGAGTCTTAGTTGCGGCACGTGGGATCTCTTAGTTGCGGTATGCGGGATCTTCAGTTGTGGCATGTGGGCTCTTAGTTGCGGCATGTGGGATCTAGTTCCCTGACCAGAGATCAAACCTGGGCCCGCTGCATTGGGTGCTCGGAGTCTTAATCACTGGGCCACCAGGGAAGTCCCTAATCCATCCTACTATTGACGGACATTTGGGTTGTTTCCTGTTTGTGGCTGTTACACATAGTTGCTGCCGTGCACATTCTCTTCTGTGTTGTTTGGGTGGATGCTGCACGCATTTCTCTTGTGCTGCAAGAGGGGAATTGCCTGCCCTCAGGGCAGGTGCACACCCAGCCTCAGTGGACCCTGCTCGTTTCCCAAAGTGGTCACATGCTTTGTGAGCCCGACGCAAGTGGCCAGGCTGCAGGTTGAGCTGGTTCAGCCACAGGACGCCCGTGCGGTGCCGTTGCTGACTCGGTACCCGTGTGTCTCCACGCAGGTCAGGAACGGGTCGTGATTGCCGATGACCTCCCGCACCCCTTCGGCCTGACGCAGTACAGTGATTACATCTACTGGACAGACTGGAACCTGCACAGCATTGAGCGAGCCGACAAGACCAGTGGCCGGAACCGCACCCTCATCCAGGGCCACCTGGATTTCGTGATGGACATCCTGGTGTTCCACTCCTCCCGCCAGGATGGCCTCAATGACTGCATGCACAACAATGGGCAGTGTGGGCAGCTGTGCCTCGCTGTCCCCAGCGGCCACCGCTGCAGCTGTGCCTCACATTACACCCTGGACCCCAGTAGCCGCAACTGCAGCCGTAAGTGCCTCGCTCTGCCCCTGTCCCTCACTCCCACATTAGATCATCAGTCTGACTCTGGCGGTTAAGGTGGAAAGAAGCTTTTTATCTGGGGAAACCTTGGTGCACATGGGCACTCGGGCAGGTTGTGCACTGCACATGTTGCCTAATGTTACCTGGAGGCTCAGGCTGGGTGGAAGACCTGTTGCTTCATCAAGACACGAGTAGGTGGTCCAAGCCCTCAGCGGGCACGTCGCATGGGAGGCTCTTTGGATGTGAAAAACAGTCCCTGGGGGAGAGCACCCACTTCTAGGGCCAGGCATTGTTCCAAGTGCTTTTTATGGCCCTTAATCCTCCAGCCTATGGGGTAGGGAGTATCACTGTCCCCATTTCACAGACTAGGACCCTGGGCACAGACATGTGTAGTTACCCACCCAAGGCCACACAGCTGGTAAGACTTGAACCAGGTTTGGATCCAGGCAAGCTGGCTCCAGAGTCCCTGCCCTGACCCCTTGCGTGTGGCCCCATGTCCACGGTGTAATCCTCACACCGACCTTCTAAACGAGGTAGGCCTTTTCACTTTCAATTCTAAGAAAAGCGAGGTTCAGAGAGCCTGAGAGTGACTTTCCCATGGGCCCGCAGGGAGAACAGGTGTGTCCTGTTGGCAGGCTTTTCTCCTGTGACATCAGCAGAGAGCTAGTTATAACTGGGCCTCTGTGCAGCGCTAGACAGATTGTAAAGCTCTCTGTCATCCGGGCATTGTGTGAGCCTCTCGCAGCCCTGGGCCTTAAGAGGACTGAGCTTCCTTGGCCCAATTATGTGGATGAGGGACCTACAGCTTCGAAGGGTTAAGGGGCTTGGTCGAGGCCCCAGGCTGGTATGTGATGGGCCTGGGGCCACAGCCTGGGATTCCCCACTCTTGGGCTCCCTTTGGTCCTGTTGTCCTTGCCACTGGGGGCCATAACCTTGAAGGGTCAAGCGGAGGTGCAGGTCACCCTCTGCCCAGAGGGGATGTGACTCGGGTGCTGGCTCCCAAGGCCGGCAGACCCAGGGCTGTGACTTGGATTCATGTGGCCCAGCTGTAACTCTGACGTGGCTGCAGCTGGTGGCCTCTACACATCCTGGGTCCCGACAGCCCTGAGGAGTGTCCCCTCCCGGTGTCACTGTTCACGTCACACGGGTTTCAGCCGTTCCCTGGAGCACGTAGAAGCCCCTGGCGAATCCCACCGTCACCAGAGCATCACACACACTTATGGGTGGGGGCTGGATGTTCACTACCTTTCCCTCCCTCTGACTTAAGTCTTGATAATCTGAAAAGAAGTGGATATCTAGTTTTAAAATGACACACACACTTATAAAATATGGAAACAGCAGCGACGTGTAACATGGAGAATTAAATTACCCATAGCCCACCCCCAAGAACCAGTTTTGTGTCTTTCCAGCCTTTTTCCACGTACATCTCGTAGGTGCGCACGCAAATCTACTTTTTACCAGAAAATGGAAGGCCGTCCTCCCTGCCCCACTCCCTGTTCGGCTCCCAGACGCTGACGCGCGCCCGCCCCCGTTTGCCTCTCTCCAGCACCCACCACCTTCCTGCTCTTCAGCCAGAAGTGTGCTATCAGCCGAATGATCCCTGATGACCAGCACAGCCCAGACCTCATCCTGCCGCTGCACGGGCTGAGGAACGTCAAGGCCATCGACTATGACCCGCTGGACAAGTTCATCTACTGGGTAGATGGGCGCCAGAACATCAAACGAGCCAAGGACGATGGGACCCAGGTAAGTGTGCTTTCGGGGGGGCGCGGGGGGCCCTTCCACGAGGGGCTCGCACTGGCGGCTCCCAGGCTACCGCCCCCTTTTCTTAGCAGAGGGGGTGCCAAGAGGGCACAGTTTGGGGTAAACAGTGATTGGGCTCCGATTATGTCATTGCCAGGTATAAGGCTGAGCCGTGTGAGACCCTTAGACTGTGATTCTGTGTAGAAACTGGATTTTGCAGCTGTTTAAGTAGCAGTGGTGGGCGTCAAACCCCATGGGGTTTTTTTTTCCTTTCCATAGTGGTTCTGTGCAGGGATAGTTGATGTTGGTTATTCTAGATTTATCTTTTATTTCGGGGGAGTTGGATAGTCAGTTCTGTTATAATGCAATGTACATGTGTCTGAAAATCACTGCACTGTACAGAATCGCCCAGTACAGACCACGGGTCTGATGGGGGAAAGGGGGCTAGGTGTGCAGCCCTCAAAAGGCCATCAGTGACAAACTGAAAAAAAAGAGAGGAACCTGGCAATACAGGGGCCCTGTCCTTCGAATGGTAAATGGTTCGGTACACAAATGCTCCAGCAGATATGGCTCTTGATGCTGAAAAGACCTGAAGCTGGCGGAGGACATGGGGGTCGGAAGGTTGCAGCTTGTGGGTTTTTGTGGAACGCGGAAGGAGGGTTGTCTGAGATGGGACATATCGTTGTGACCCCGGCGTGGATGGCGTGGCTCCCAGTGCCCGGGGGCTGGGGGTCGCTGGAGGCATGTGTGTTTGTGGGCCCCTGCTCGGTGCGGTGCTGCTGTGTGCTCTGCACTTGCCTAGGGTTTCTCCTGGGTGCAGTTGTGCAAAGTGAATGCGAAACCTGCTCTCTGCTCAGACTGTCCCTGATACATCACTGCATGGGGACGAATACATGTTTTCCAGACGTGAGTCTAGCAGAACTGACTCCTTTTCTGTGTTAGGTGTTTGTGACCCGTGCCAGGAAGGACACTGTCACTGCAGCCTCGGGGCACACCCGGCGTATCCAGCCATGTGACAGGGAACTGTGGCCAGAATTCCAGTAGGACGTGCCCGGCTGGTCATGCCAGTTTCTAAAGACGCCTTTCACAAAAGCTACCGAACCCGATGGTCTCTTTCTCAATCGAGGGGTCAGTGTGACAGCTTATGTCGTCGTGGTGAAATCTTGATACTGTTAGAACAGCGATGCAGATGCTCGTGTGTGGAGATTTTCAGAAGATTTTCGTGTCTGTAACGTAGGTGTTTCTCTTTCCTACCCTGAACCGGGTGCCAGTACTACCTGTACGACTGGGCCTCACTTTCGACAACATACTTCATCCACCCACGATGTAAAGTTAACAAGTCGTCCTTTGACGTCTGTGTCCTTGGTTGATGGTAAAGCCCCAGCTGTGCCCGAGCAGCTATGATTATCATCTCTGTGGGAGCAGAGCCTGGCGGAAACGGTGGGAATGGATTTCTTTCGTCCCACCCTGGGCGCAGGTGACAGTCACTTTGAGTCCTTTGGAGAACAGGGAGTGTTAATTGGTGGACCATGGCTTCCTGCTGAGAAAGTTGCTGGGGCACAAATTACCTTAAAGTCCCCTGGAGAGGCGTCCTTTTGCATTCTTGTATGGTGTCCAGCAGGAGTGGGGGAAGACTTTGAAGAAAAAGCCCTTCTAGGAACACTTAATCTGGAAAATATTCATTTCCCTTCCTGTGTCTCTTGCTAAACTCCACCCTCTGGTGGCTTTGGTTATTAGGGGTGCCACCCCACCTCCAAGGATGGTATTCTTAATTATCATCTACTTGGCTGTCGTTTTTCTATTTAATTTTTGATTCTTTTATTGTGGTAAATCTACGTTACATAAAATGGGCCATTTTAACCATTTTTAAGTGTGCAGCTCCATGGCATTAAGTACATTGATATTGTTGTACACCCGTCACCCCCATCCATCTCCAGAGGAAACTCTGTCCCCATTAAACCCTAACTCTCCATCCCCCGCATCCCCCCAGTCCCTGGCACCCACCCTCCTGCCTTCTGTCTCTCTGCATCTGACAGCACTAAGTTCTTTATATAAGTAGAATTACCCAGTATTTGTCCTTTTGTGACTGGCCTGTTTCACTTAGCACAATGTTCTCAAGGTTCATCCACATCATAGGAGGTATCAGAATTTTCTTCCTCTGTACGACTGAATAACACTCCATTGTCTGTATAGAAGACATTTTGCTTATCCGTCCGTCCATCAGTGGACGCTGGGCTTGCATCCGCCTGTGAGCTGTTGCTGCAGACTTTCCCACTGGGTTAAGTACCACTTTGTACTGGGGAGGGGGCGGGGTGTGGATTGTGACGTTGAATCGGATTCTGCTAAGATTTTTTGCACCGGCCTCGGTGCTGTTCCTCATGGTAAAATTGGAGTTTGGGTTTTATAGAACCGGCCAGCCGTGTAGAGTTTACCTCCTCGTTCCCGTGTGCCTGGGGTGGGGCGTGGGTGGTGTGTTGTTACAGCACGTACTTTTTTTTCAGCTGGTTGTTCCGATGAGCGTGTGCCCGGCTCCCACGCACCCGCCCTCCGCAGGGAGCCTGGCTCTGGCCAGGGCTAGCTGGAATCTTGCTTTACTCCCGGGCCATCGGCTGCACTGGGCTGTGGTCTTTGGCCAGAGAGCTCTGTGGCTCTTGGGAAAGGAATGTGCCGGCTGGAGTCGACGCCTGGCTCCTAGGGCCCACAGCTCCTGGGGGTGGGGGTGTTGTTACCTGCAGAGATGCGAGTGACGTGCTTCCAGCTGCCCAGCAGGGCTGGACCAGAGGCTGCTGTGTGTGTGTTTGGGGGCGGGTGGTTCCTCTCCAGCTGAGTCCAAGAGGCTGGGCCTGGGGAGGGGGGCTTCTTTTTGGCTGCAAGGCCCCTCTTGACCACCAGGAGACTTCTTGTTTTATTGACTGCTGAAAAGAGGTATATTAAGAGGGTCTGCAATGAGCTGTGATCAGAACATCATCTAAAGATGATTCCCTTCTCAGAGGAGGAACTTTTCATCCAAACTGTTGGTGGCAGCAGCCCAGGAGCTTGGGAAGCCCCTTTGCACCAGGTCAGGTCACCTGAGAACCCAAGGGGACCAGATCCACCAGGGAATCGGCCTCTAGCCTCTGAGGGACGTGAGGGAAGCTCTGGGCACTCTCCTTCTCCTGCATCAGTTCATGAAACAAGGTCCCCTTTAAAGGGATTCTCTGTCGGTGGCTCCGAAAGCCAGGGTTCATCCCTGAGAGGCAGTAGACGGCATGGAGTCCAGCAGCGCTCCCGGGAGAGGCTTGGGGTGGAGACCCGCAGGGAGTGTGAGGGGGAAAACAGACCCCGCGAGGGGCACGTGCTGCCCCTGGGCTCCTGGTATGCGCTGCGGGGCAGCCCTGCACCCTCACCTGGCCTTGAACCCCTGGCCTGTCTCCCTCAGGGAAGAGGCTGTGAGAGGTGGACCTCTGTGCTGGACACCTATTGTCCTGGCATCCTAAATTTAAAAAACAAATAAGATTTGAGGGCCTTCACTCTGGAGAACAGTATGGAGTTTCCTTAAAAAACTAAAAACAGAACTACCATATGACCCAGCAATCCCACTACTGGGCATGTACCCTGAGAAAACCATGATTCAGGAGGCGTCATGTACCACAGTGTTCATTCTCTGTTTACAATAGCCAGGACATGGAAGCAACCTAAGTGCCCATCGACAGATGAATGGATAAAGAAGATGTGGCACATATATACAATGGAATATTACTCAGCCATAAAAAGAAATGAAATTGAGTTATTTGTAGTGAGGTGGATGGACCTAGAGACTGTCATACAGAGTGAAGTAAGTCAGAAAGAGAAAAACAAATATTGTATGCTAACACATATATATGGAATCTAAAAAAAAAAAAGAAAATGGTTATGAAGAACCTAGGGGCAGGACAGGAACAAAGATGCAGATGTAGAGAATGGACTTGAGGACACGGGGAGGGGGAAGGGTAAGCTGGGACGAAGTGAGAGAGTGGCACTGACATTTATACACTGCCAAATGTGAAACAGATAGCTAGTGGGAAGCAGCCGCATAGCACAGGGAGATCAGCTCGGTGCTTTGTGACCACCTAGAGGGGTGGGATAGGGAGGGTGGGAGGGAGACGCAAGAGGGAGGAGATATGGGGATATATGTATACGTACAGCTGATTCACTTTGTTATACAGCAGAAACTAACACACCATTATAAAGCAATTATACTCCAATAAAGATGTTAAAAAAAAAATCCAAGGGAAGGAAAAAAGATAAAAAAAGATTTGAGGGCCTTAATCCAAAAGTCTGAGTCTAAGGAAACAAGAAGTGAGAAGATGTCTTGAGCCGGGGGCCTGTGATCCCGGGCTGACCGCTCAGCTGCTGGGCGGTCCCTCTGTACGTGCGGGCGCAGGCTGGCCAGCCCGGGTGGGGTGATGACCAGGCAGCCGGGTCCAGTGCCGTCACTGGTGGCGGGGCCCAGCTTCGGAGCCCATGGGCTAGAGCTCTCCTGGAGGCTGTTGGGGGGATCAGCTTCACTCTCAAGCGGATGTGTGGGCAAGAGCTGGTTTGAAAGGAGAGGTTCCCAGACACGGTTGGGCTTTTGACATTTGCTCTGCGCGCGGCCACAGGCCTCCGCCCTCCCCACCGTGACTTCAGCCGGTGCTCGTTTCTTACCACCCTACAGCCCTTCGTTTTGACCTCTCCGAGCCAAAGCCAGAACCCGGACAGGCAGCCGCACGACCTCAGCGTGGACGTCTACAGCCGGACCCTGTTTTGGACGTGCGAGGCCACCGACACGATCAACGTCCACCGGCTGAACGGGGAAGCCATGGGCGTGGTGCTCCGCGGGGACCGCGACAAGCCGAGGGCCATCGTCGTCAACGCCGAGCGAGGGTGCGGGGCCGCGCGGGTGGGGTGCTGCACCCGCTGGGCTGTGCCAGGGGCCCCTCCCGTGAATGCCGGCCTCTCGGGCCGGGAGGGATCTTCCACCCCCGACACTCCCATCTGCAGCCGGAGTGGGGCAGGGAGACACCAGCTCATTCCCAGGCATGGCAGGGAGGCAGAGACGCCCAGGGATGGCCTGGACTGAAAGCCTGTGCAGGGGAGAGGGCTTTGCTGAGAGGCACAGGCAGGATGTGATTCATAGGTTTCATACCATCCCATCCAACTTGAACCCTATTCAACCATCCCTTCCATAGTGTCCCACGCGGTGGTGGGTTACTCACTTGCCTAGGGGAGGTCACTACCTGACTGGGAGCTTCTTCCTTCCCTGAAGCTCCCTGATGGGCCCTCAGGTTCTCTGGTAGGTGGGAGAGCACCTGAGACACGTTGACACATGTGGAGGGTCCCAAAGGGAAGGACCAGGGCGGGAGGGTGAGGGGGCCGAAACCACATGACATGAGATTGGGAAATAAAGCCAATCGGGGAGGATTTGGGGGTGGAAGGCAGGAGGATGGTGACCACCTCAGGTACCCGCAGGGCTGCCGTTCAGGGCGGGAATCAGACTCATCGAGGCACTGTGTGCTGAAGCTTGTGCCCGGGGACCGCCAGGCAGACCTGAGTTCAAATCCCGACTCTGTCACCTACTGCCTATGTGACCTCAGGCAGGTGACGTGACCTCCCAGGGATTCAGTTTCCTTGTGAGGACAGCGGGGAGTACCAGCCCTGCAGCCCCCGGGGGCTCAGTTACTGAAGACGGTTCTTTAGGAATCAAAGGAGGGGGCGTGTACTAGTCCCAGGGGCTGCCGCAAGTGACCACAGACTGGGGGCTTGAAACACGGAGGTCTATTCCCTCGCTGTTCCAGGGGCCAAAGTCAAGGGTGGCAGGGCCGTGCTCCCACTGGAGTCTCTAGGGGAGGTTGCTTCCTGCCTCTCAGCTTTGGGGGCCCTGCATGCTCCTTGGCTTGTGGCCGCGTCCCTCCACTCTGCCTCCGTCTTCATGTGGGCTTCTCTCTGTGTCCGTGTGGCCTCTTCTCTCTCTTGAGGCCACTCTCACTGGTTGCGGGCCCACCCTAACCGGGGCGGCCTCATCTTGATACTTAGTTACATCTGCAAAGACCTTGTTTCCAAGTAAGGTCATATTCCGAGGTTCCAGGTAGACATGAGGTCTTGGGGGACATTTTCCAGCTCCTCCAGGGCCTGACCTTTCAGCTCCGCATCCAGCCCCTAGAGGCTGGGGTCGTATGACTGGTCACTTTCCGAAGCCCCGCTGGGTGCCCGCAGGGTCTGGGGCCGGTCTCTCTGGTGCTTGGCTGAGGACGTAGCGGACGCAGTGCCCGTCCTTTACCTGCTGTTCTCTCGCAGGTACCTGTACTTCACTAACATGCAGGACCGAGCAGCCAAGATAGAGCGCGCGGCCCTGGACGGCACCGAGCGCGAGGTCCTCTTCACCACGGGCCTCATCCGCCCCGTGGCCCTCGTGGTGGACAACACGCTGGGCAAGCTCTTCTGGGTGGACGCCGACCTGAAGCGCATTGAAAGCTGCGACCTGTCAGGTGCGCTCCCTGGAGCCTCCCCGAGGATCGGTCCCTCGGCGGCCACCACGTCTGACCCGCCAGGACGCCCGCTGTCCTGGTCATCAGTCCTGGCATAGCAGTCACCACGGTTGTGGGGGACCTACTGCGAGCAGGCACTGGGCTGGGGCTTTACCATGTATAGTGCCCCTGCCCCGTTCCAGGATGTGGGTCCCAAGTGATCCCCAGGTGGCAGGGGCCGACGAGGCTCAGAGAGGGTGAGCCAGCTGTGCAGGGCCCCCAGCGTCGGGTGGAAGAGGAGTCCGACCGCTCTGCCCCCAGTGCCCATGCTCTCAGCTCCTCTGCCGTGGCCGCCTCAGTCCGGGAGGCCCCTGGGCCAGAGAGGAGTGAGAATCAGTGCTTAAAGGGGCTTTTCTTCCGGAAGTTGGGGTGGGCTGGGGGCAGGGGAGGCACCGTGCTTGCCGGGGGCCAGCGACTGGGGCCACGGCCCTGGCCAAAGGGCAGCCCAGGTAGAAGCAGGGCTGTCCGAGAGGTGGCCTCAGATCTGCCTAATTCCAGGGAACGTGCCCCAGCCCCCAGCCCTGGCCAGAGCCCGGCGTCCCCCAGGCTCCCGGCAGCCCACCCTTCTCCCGAGGCAAGCGTGGGCTGAGCTCTAGGGGTCAGCCGCCACTCAGGGGGAGCGCCTCCCTCTTGCAGGGGCCAACCGCCTGACCCTGGAGGATGCCAACATCGTGCAGCCTGTGGGCCTGACTGTGCTGGGCAGGCACCTCTACTGGATCGACCGCCAGCAGCAGATGATTGAGCGCGTGGACAAGACCACAGGGGATGCGCGGACACGAGTCCAGGGCCGTGTCGCCCACCTGACCGGCATCCACGCCGTGGAGGACATCAGCCTGGAGGAGTTCTGTACGTGGCGGGTGGGCAGCGGGCAGCAGGCAGCGGTGTGTGCGGACACCGCCGAGGGGAGGCTGGGCCTCTTCACAGAGCACAGCGGCCCCTGAACTGCCCCCCTGGAATAAGGCAGGAGGACAGGCCAATGTGAGAGTTGTAGGACTGAGATCCTCTTTTCTTTCTTTCTGTCGGCCAAGTCTACTCTCGGCTCCTGGAGGCCACCCTCAGGCCCTCTCCCCATCAGTGACAGACCGAACCTCTCTGACTTCCTTTTCTACCAGCTGGAACCCACTCCGCTTTCCAAGGGCTTGCGATTAGATCTGGCCCAGTTTTAGACGAGTCTCCCTTTAGATTGACTCCAAATCAACTGATTAGTAACCTTAATTATATCTGTAAATCCCTTCTGCTGAGTAAGGTAGCAAAACCACAGGCATAATAGCTCCTCACATCCTCCCCAGCTGGGGAGTCGGGTAGGACATTTAGGGGGCATTTTAGGATTCTGCCTGCCACAGTCTGGCTGTGCCCAGGGGCCTGGGAGAGGGACGACGTCGGTAACTGGGACCTCTGGTTCCTCTACCCACCTCCGTATATGTGGATATGGAGGGGTGTGTGTGTGTGTGTGTGTGTGTGTGTGTGTGTGTGTGTGTGTGTGTGTGTGTGTGTGTGTGTGTGAAGTGTCTACCTCTCCCTCTGTCTTCTCGCTTTTCTCTCTTCATTCAGTAAATACACCTGGGCTGCCATCACTGTCCTTGTCCTGTGATGCCCACGGTCTGGCCCCACCAGCCTCACCCCAGCCCATTACTGTTGGCCTCCTGCCTCGGCCACACCGTGTGTTGACTGTTCTGCACCCCAGGTCCCGTGCTCAGCATATTATTACATTACATGTGTTATTTCACAATAATTCTACTTTACAGCTGAGGAAAGTAGGGCTCAGAAAGGGTGCTACCTCCCCCTGTCACCTAGCCAATAAACCTGATGGGGCTTGGATTTGAGGCCAGAGCCCACAGTTTAGCCACTGGGATTTTTTTTCTGTTGGGCTCCCTGCTCAGGATGAGGGGCATGACCTCTGAATCGGTCACTTCTGTGTTGACTGCTGGGCAGTGGATTCTGTCCTTGTGGGTAATCAGCTGGATCCTGGATAAGTGAAGTCACTAGGAACTAGCTTCCGGATAACCGAGGCACTCCACGCCTCTGGGTTGGAAAGCCTGCGTTCACCTGGCCCCTTACACCATCCTCAGCCAGGTCCCGGTTCCTGGTTGTTGCTGGCAGATGGTCAGAGTGGTGAATGCTGAGCCCACAAATGTCGAGACCCACTGCCTGCTGGTGTCGGCAGAAAGCCAGGCTCATTGCCCGGCAGCTCCTTGGAACCGAGCGGCTGGAAGGGCCAGGAGACGTTCAGTGAGCAGATCTGGGGTTGGAGGCCGGGTGCTAATGAGTGCTGATGTGTGGGGTCTAGGGTGACAGGGAGAGCCTCCTCGTTTTGGGTGAGGGCGGGAAGTCCTTGGGTGAGCTCTGCCGTGTTGATTTGGGACGTGGGCCATCCATCCTGCCTCCCCACAAGATCCCACAACTAGACTCTAAACCAGGGGTGGCACTCTGCAGCCCGTAGGTCTGTGTCATCCTGGCTGCCTTTGCTTTGCGGCTGGCCGACAAGGAGTCATGGTCACCTAGATAGGTGGCCTAGCCCATGAAACCAAAATTATTCGCTTTCTGATTCTTTATGGCAAAAGTTTGCTGACCCTGCTCTAAACCGTGACTCTGTCATTTTGAAAACACCTAATCCTCAGGGTTGAGGAGGAGAAACTATGATTTGCCTTTGGGGGTCCGGGTGAGGAGCAGAGTGCTTTGCGCCATTTCCTCTCACCTGAGGGAGCTCAGCCACCCTCCCAGCCTCCTAACCATTGTCAGGGTGTTGGGCACATGAAGTTAATTGAATTGAAATGTTCAAGTTCCCCAGGGTTCAACACCCTTATTATTTTAACTTCCATGTGTATTAGTTTCCTGCAGCTGCTTTAACAAGTCACCACAAATTGGGTGACTTAAAGCAACAGAAATGTATCCTGTCACAGTTCTGGAGAAATCCAAAATCAAGGTGTCTGCAAGGCTGTGCTCCCTCTGGAGGCTGGAGGTGGGGGTGGGGAGGCAGAGGAGGGGATGGTTCTTTGCCCCTCCCACTTCCTGTGGTTGCCGGTGTTCCTTGTGGCTGCATCATTGCAGTCTCTGCCTTTGTCATCACATGACCTTCTCCCCTGCCTTCATCTCTTATGTCGTCTCTTATAAGGACATTTGTCAGTGCATTTAGGGACCACACAGACAATTCAGAATTAGACCCCATCTCAAGATCCTTAACGTGATTACGTCATTTGCAAAGACCCTTTTCCCAAATAAGGTCCCATTCACAGATTCCAGGCATTAGGAAGTGGACATATCTTTTGGGGGGCCACCACTCAGCCCACTACACCATGAGAGACAGACACACAGGTGGGCAGTGTAGCATGATGGTAGTGGGCACAGTGGGAGCTGGTGCAGACAGGCTGGGGTATGATGTAAGGAAAGTTCTATAAGTGCTTTTGGCCTCCGTTTCCTCATCTGCAGAATGCAGTGTCAACAGAAACAGACTCCATAGGCTGCCCTAAGAATTAAGTGTGAGGATCCCCCACACTCCTACTGGAGTGCCAGTTCTTGTGAGTTCCTGCCCGGCATGCATCCCCTCCGTCCTCCAGGCCACAGTCCTGAGGTAGGAGGTAGAACCCGACCCCCTCCCTCTTTTCTCTCCACAGCAGCCCACCCTTGTGCCCGGGACAATGGCGGCTGTTCCCACATCTGCATTGCCAAGGGTGATGGGACGCCACGGTGCTCATGCCCAGTCCACCTCGTGCTCCTGCAGAACCTGTTGACTTGTGGTGGTAGGTGTGACCTCAGCACTTTCTGTTGGGACGTTGAGCAGGACCCGATTCTCTGCCTGCCAGGTTGCTGCCTGACAGTCTTTTAATACATAGTCCCTGTGGCATCCAGTATCCTGAGCAGACTGTCTCTTTGTCCTCTTTTCTAATATATGCATTTCAGGGCTATGAATTTCCCTCTAAGCACTGGTTTTGCTGCATCCCACAAATTTTGATAAATTGCATTTTCATTTTCAGTTAGTTAAAATATTTTAAAATTATTCTCAATAATTCTTTGGCCCTTGTGTTATTTTGAAGTGTGTTGTGTAACTTCCAGATGGTTGGGAATTTTCCAGCTATCTTTCTGTTATTGATTTCTAGTTTAGTTCCATTAAATTTTTGTGGAATTAATTTCCATTTCCTCATCCCTAAAACAGAAGCAGCCATCCTCCATCACAGGCTCCTCATGGGAGTAACAAAGACAGCGGAGAAAGCACGTGCACACGCGTGTGTGACCGAGTGTGTGCGCATACTCCCCCTCCTCCTCTGAGCTCCTGGGGGCCGGTGTTCACCCTGTCCCTTTTCTTCCCATGCTCACCCCCATGACCTCCACGCTATGTCTCACACACGGCATACGCTTTGTATGATTTCTGTCCTTTTAACTTCATTCAGGTATGTTTTATGCCCCAGCGTGTGGTCTACCTTGGTGAATATTCCATGTGAGCCTGAGAAGATGTGTCATCTGATGTTGCTGGGTGGAGTGTTCAGTAAATGTTGGTTAGATCCAGCTGATGGATAGTGCTGTTCAGGTTGTCTGTATCCTTCCTGACTGTTTGTGCTGTCAGTTACTGATGGAGGTGTTGAAGTCTCCAATAGTGGGTTTGTCTAATTTTTTAGTACTGTCTTTTCTCCGCCTTCTACCCTTGATCGTCTTCTTCCCTAAGGTTGCACAGGGAGTGGCCAAGAATGTAAGCTGCAGTGTCAGACAGACCTGGGTTCAAATCCCAGCTTTGCCACTTCCCAGCTGAGTGACCCTGGGCTGGTCACTCACCTCTCTGAGCCTCCACTTCCTTCTCTGTGAAATAGAGAAATTGAGAGCACTTACTTGATGGGGTTGTTATTAAGTAACAGAGTACTTTGCATGGTCCCTGACACATGGCACACAGGAATGCCAGCTGCTATTAGTTGTGAGAATGGCAGTAGTAATAAAAAGGAACAATTGTCATTGTCACCATGATGAAACCCAATCCCCAGGACTTCCTCTCCTCTTCCTGCAGGTCCCCCAGGTGACCTTGGATGTGCTGTTTCTGTGTTCCTCTCTTCTTCCCTCCTCCTCTGAGCTCCTGGGGGCCGGTCTTTACCCTGTCCCTTTTCTTCTCATCCTCACCCCCACGACCTCCACGCTGTGTCCCACACACGGCATATGCTCAGCACATCTCGGGAAGCAGGACCATGGGCCTGTCCTTCTGGAGCTTTCTCCTGCCCCACCTCACACTGTGAACCCCAGAGAGCTTGGCCAAGAACAGAGGGGATGTTTCATGACTGTCCCGTGGTGGGGGCCACCTTGACCCTCCTGAGCTTCCTGGTGGCTTGTTTCTGAGTTCCGGCCCCAGGGCCCAAGTGGTTGTGCAGGTCCCACAGACGTCCAGGCTGCCCTGGAGGAGACGGGGCCGGGGAGAGAGCTGCACAGAGTGCTCAGCTCTCCCTGGGACCCCAGCGCTGGGCCTCCCCAGGGGAGGACGCATCCCTCTGTCACCCGGCCCCAGGCTTCGGCCCTCAGACTTGAGGATGCCAGGCCCTTCCTCACGGCCTAAGAGGCCTGTATTTACTGTGTCCCTGGCCTCTTCTCTGGGGGCTCACAGGAGGATAAGGGCTGACTGAGGTTCCCAGGAGGTGCCATGGACCCTCGTGCCTCGTGCACCGGCAGAGCAGCGCCACTGCCAATGCTGCACACGCGCACATTACCGAACCAGGCACCGCGCGCGTGCACACACTCGCTCACACACGCGTGTGCGCGTGCTTTCTCCGCTGGCCTCGTTACTCCCGCGAGCAGCCTGTGATGGAGGGTGGCTGCTTCTGTTTTAGGGACGAGGGGACGGAGGCTCTGGGAGGTTGGGGGGTCCTCGGGTCGCACAGCTGCTGGGGGAGCCTGGGTTCAACCCCAGGTCTGTGCAACCCCCATCCTGTCCCGTCCTCACTCTCCGGCCGCTGCTGCCAGGACTGGGGGCCCTGCGGGGAATCAGAGCCTGCCCCACGTGGACCCTCTTCTTCCTGCTGGGCTGTGGGGGCCTGGAGTCCAGGAGCGGGGCCTCGGCCACTGTCCACGTGCACCTTTCCGTGGCCAGCATCCCTGTGTTCTCTGTTGGTGGCTCAGTGAGCACACATCCGTCGTTGGCGCCTTTGTCCCCGGCTGTCCTCTGTGGCCGAGCCCAGTGGGAACAGCGGCCTTGTGTTCATTTTTGCTCACATCTCCTCCCCCATCTCACATCCCTATTCAGCCCAGTGTGGACCCCGCAGTTATGGGGGAGGCATGTGGGTTCCCAATGTTGAAAGGCTTAGTACATCTTGAAATCAGTACTTTTGTGAAACTGAAAGCTCTGTTGTTTTTTTGACCGTGCTGCGTGGCTTGCGTCCCTTAGTTCCCTGACCAGGGATTGAACCCAGGGCACGGCAGTGACAGTGCCGACTCCTAACCACTGGACCGCCAGGGAACTCCCGACACCTTTTTCCTTAATCAGATTTCAAGGGTATTGAGGACTGTTGCTAAACGTTAAAACGAAGTTTGGACCAGTTTCTGGGGCTCAGTTTCCTGTGATTTTCCAGACCGAGGAGTGGAGAGACGATGACGGGCCCCCTGGGAAATGGGGGCAGCCTGGGACCAAGGGGCTCCTCCTGTGTCTCTCTGCCAGTGCCCTGGCATCCGTGCCCACCTGCGTCTCGGCCTCCAGGACAGTGCCACTGCGCGTAGCCACTGAGTGCTATTGCGCGTCTGGCCCATTCTTAGCCTGCACTGGGGAAGTTGACCCCGAGGGGGAAGTGACTTGCCATGGCCACCTGGTACGAGGTGACCCCAGATCTCCTGTCCTTCACCCTCCCAGCTCACCACCCTTCCACGACTCCCTCCACCAGGGAGCCTTCGAACCCCATCCTCATCCACTCTGCTCCCCACTGTGGAATCCTCACCACCTGCCTTTCCTCAGCCCACTCTTCAACAAGGTGCCCGGGTCTTCCACCGGTGCCCCCCGCCCCCGCCATACCTGTGGGCTCGCTGGCCACCCACAGAGTTCTGGCTCCGCTGCCCCAAATGTGTAACAGGTGTGGGTGCTGACCACCCACTTTCTGACCCTCCTATTTCCGGCGGGGGTGTGGTGGACACTCCCCTGTAGCCAGGCCGTGCACACGGACAGCTTCATCACACACTGGGGGCTGGAGGTGGGACGCAGACAAGACGCAGGGCAGTGGAGACTGGGTACAGCACTTGTGAATTGAGCGTGTTCCCCGCTTTGAAACCCAGAGGTGTTTCGCCCAGTTTTTGCCCTGCTGGGCGGCCTGTGATGGTCTTTCTCTCCTCCCCAGAGCCTCCTACGTGCTCCCCGGACCAGTTTGCGTGCGCCACTGGGGAGATCGACTGCATTCCTGGGGCCTGGCGCTGCGACGGCTTCCCGGAGTGTGATGACCAGAGCGACGAGGAGGGCTGCCCGGTGTGCTCGGCCGCCCAGTTCCCGTGTGCGCGGGGCCAGTGCGTGGACCTGCGGCTGCGCTGTGATGGTGAGGCTGACTGCCAGGACCGCTCGGACGAGGCGGACTGCGACGGTGAGGCACCGCCCCTCCCCTAGGCTCGCGCTCTCCGCCCTCCTGGAGCTTGGGCTCCATCAGGTCACGCATAAAGCCTTGGCCTGGAGCGAAACTGCCGTGGCCCCTCAGCTTGGGAGGGGAGAATGTTAGCTGCAGGCCCACTGAGAGCTGTTGCGCTCTGCCTCGCCAAGCACTTTGGCTTGAAGGCAGACTGAGGGTCTATCTTGCCTTCCCTCCCTCAGTCAAGAACGTTACAGAGACCCAAGTTAAGTCCAGTAGTCAGCTGGGTTTGCATGGTTTACGCCCTGGTTAAGCCCCATCCCAAAAGGCAGTGCTGTCCTCCACCAAGCCGTCTGTGGGATAACACTTACGTCTGGGTGGTTTCTAGTATCCCCTTGAACCAGGAGTTACAAAGAGATTTGCTTAGTCAACCTGGGTCCACGCTGGCTGGCAGTATCTTCCTTTTAGACCGTGACAGTGAAACAAATCTCTGTGCTCCCTCTGAGGTTTTCTTACATAAAATGACCTGCTCCGTTGGTTCCCGCCACACACCGTCAGCACCACGGCCCCATGACTGCCACTGAGCTGTTAATGGGTCGTTCTAGCTGCCGCCCCACAGCCACCGGTCCTCTTCTTGGATAACTCAGATATTATCTGTCCACTGTCCCCGTTCATGGTGAGCAGCCATTCTGTGGAAGGTGAAGGCCTGGGGGTCATTTCCCCGGATGTTTCTAGAAAGCCGCAGTTGTTAAGTCTTTCCAGCTCACAGCCCCTTTGAATTCGATGGAGACTGTAGACCAGGGATGAGCACGCTGCGGCCTGAGGGCCAAATCCAGATCGCCACCTATTTTGGTAAATGCAGTTTTACTGGGACACAGTCAGGCTCATTCATTTACATATTGTCTCTGACTGGTCCTGCACGGAAACAGCAGAGTTGAGTAGTTACAAAAGAGACCTATCTGGCTCTATACAGAAAAGTTTGCTGAGCCCTGCCTTACATCCTTGGCCCCAGCACAGTCTTGTGTCCAAGATCTCAGCAGGTGGCAGGAGCCCTGATTAGGGACCGTCCCCTCCCTCCTCCCGCTGTGACTGTTTCTCCTGGAGAAAGGAAGCATCAGGAGGACAGCAGGCCCTAGTGGAGGCTCTGGGCTCTGCCCTCTGTTTCAGAAGCCTCCTCTCCTGCTAGGTTACCAGCAGACCTGCCCACTTATTGCAAGGACAGGGTTCCTTGTCTCTGGTTTCCAGAGTGGGCGCCTGGGGCAGGGCGGGTGGGGAGCTTAGACGGCAAGTACTGGGGGCGGGTGATGCCTTCCTCATGGGGCCATAGCCCTTTCCAGGTCAGCAGGGAGGCAGCAGTCAGCACCCAGCCTTCCTCGTCCTCCTTGCGTGGCCCGCCTCTGCCTTTCCGGTTGCGCTGTGCTCCCCCTTCCTGACCCTCAGAGCTCTGCTGGTGCATCCCCTGTCCCCTGCCCCTCCCACTCTAGGAGCCCAGTTCCTTGTGGAGCCAGCGGCTGTCCCCTTCCTGGTAACCTGGGAGGGCCTGGGCACAGGGGCCGTGGTAGTCCTGGTGCTTTGCGGGCCTGACCCATGGTAGGAACCTGATGAATGAATACCTCCCTGGGTCGTTGAGGTCTCTTCCCTGCCAGACCGCCCCCAGCATTGCATGGGCCTCGGAACTGGGGTCCTCGAGGGGTGGGTGAAGACTGGCTTTGCTGTGACCACGCCCCGACCCGGTCCTAGAAAGGGTCCGTTTGTCTGCTCTGTATTTGGAGCCCAGACCTCTGTTGTTGGGTCTGGGGGGGCGGGGCAGGGAGCCCCGGTGGAGGTCATCTGCTTAGTGCTCCTGGCTGCATCATGCCCTCCAGCCTCTCTGAACGCAAGGCCCCTCCTTGCAGCCGTCTGCCTGCCCAACCAGTTCCGGTGCGCCAGCGGCCAGTGCGTCCTTATCAAGCAGCAGTGTGATTCCTTTCCTGACTGCGTCGATGGCTCCGACGAGCTCATGTGTGGTGAGCTGGCTTCCCCGAGGGCGGGGTTGGAGGGTCGCCCTATGCTGGGGTTCTGTCCCAGGGCCGTCGGGTCTAGAGGGAGGAAGTGGCGGGGACTGAGGAGGCTGGGAGGTCAGGAGTATTTGGCCTCGGTAGGGAGTCAGGGAAGCCTTCCTGGAGGTGGAGGCGGCTGTGAGGAGGAGGAGGGGGAAACTGTGAGCCAAGGGGCATTTCAGCTGGGACAGAGGCACAGAGAAGGCATAGATGTGCCAGGCCAGACCTGAGTGTAAGGCAGCATGCTTCTGCCCAGAGCCCTCACTCAGCAGCATCTGTCAACAAGATCACCCTGACAGAGTAGTGGGTGAGTCCATTCCCTGGCAGCCTGCTGCCTGGCTGAGGAGGAGTGGTGTGTGCCCATGCACACACGTACACGCACACACACGCGCGCGCACACACACACACACACACACACACACACACACACACACACTCTGCATGCCCCTTGAGTGATGTAGCTTGTACGGCCAGGGATGTAGGGGCTAGAGAATGTGAAACCAGGGCAGTCAGAGAAGGCTTCCTGGAGGCGTTGGCTCTTGAAAGGCTGTCTGGTTCAGACAGGAAGGGAGCTGGATTCCCAGACAGGAAGTGGGAATGTGTCTGTGTGTCTGGGGATATGGCCACTTCGTTCACTGCGGAGGGACCGGGGCTGAGAGCTCTGCCTGCAGGATAGAGGCGTCTTGTGAATGGGGAAGAAGGAGGCGTCCCCAAGGGACTCACTGAGCGCTCTTGTGCCTTCACATCAACCCGGGTCAGGCCCCTCAGCTACCATCTCAGGAGCGTGGTCTGGGGGCCAGAGGGTAGCAGTGGGAGCCCCGAGGGGTCTGAGCCCCGCGCCTCTGCTGGGCAGGTGTCCAGTGTGACGGCGTCTGTCTTCAGGCTCCCATGTGATCGTGGCCCCAGCCGTTGGGGGTGATGTTTATCCATAGTCAGGCCTCGTCACCGGAACCAGCAGCTCTCCTCCCTTTCCTTTGGGCTTTGGCCGGAGGGGATGTTGTCGATTGCTCTCGGAAACGTGCCACCCTGATGGGAAAGTGAATGTCCTTTTGTCAGAGTTGAGTCCGGAGCCCAGACATGCCCTCCATGCCGCAGGTGGCTTTGATCGTGGGGCGAGCCCCAGGAGTGCCCCTGCCCTGGAGCCCTGGGTGAACCTTTGCAGCCCTGAGCTGGCTCCTGGCTCTTTGGGTTTGACTGGGCCCCTGAGGCCAGGCCCTTCACATTCCACTTCTCACGCTTTCCCTGCCTAGGGCCTTCAGGATTCCCGGCCTCTGTGGCAGGCAGGCGTGAGGGGCTCAGATGGAGGCCCCCCCCGGCCCTGGGTGCTTGGGTCAGCCCCGCCCCTCCGCGTGGTCCCGTCTCCCCGCCCCGCCCCCTCCTGCCGCCTGGGGCTCGGGCTCAGCTGGACTAGGGACGTGGACGTGGGAGGACCCAGCGCCTGCTTCCAGCCGAGAAGCTCCGGGTCAGGGGCATGAATAGGAGGCTGCTTCGGAGGAGTCGCTGCTGAGGGGCCGGGGGCCGTGGCAGAGCTGAGTCAGGCCGAGGAGGGGGAGAAGGTGCTGCGGCTCCATCGGCGGGTGCTGGGCCGGGGCGGGAGCCGCCCGCCAGGGCACACAGCGCCTGCCCCGCAGGAGGCCCGCTCCCTTTGGGTTAACGTCCGCTGTCGCTTCCTGCCCGTGCTCTGGCAGAAATCACCAAGCTGCCCTCGGACGACGGCCCGGCCCACAGCAGCGCCATCGGGCCGGTTATCGGCATCATCCTCTCGCTCTTCATCATGGGCGGGGTCTACTTTGTGTGCCAGCGCGTGGTGTGTCAGCGCTACGCCGGGGCCAACGGGCCCTTCCCGCATGAGTACGTCAGTGGGACCCCCCACGTGCCCCTCAATTTCATCGCCCCGGGCGGCTCCCAGCACGGTCCCTTCACAGGTGAGGACCCTGGGCGGCGGTGCGGAGGCAGACAGGGCGGGATATGGGGCGAGTGGATCAGGAATGCTCTTTGGACTTGACCTGAGATGTTCTCGTGGGGTGTGTCCTGAGTCGTCCCCCGGGGACACATCTCTCATAGGGCTTCTGCACCTGAACCTGGGTCTCCCGGGCAGCGGGGCTGGGGAGAGTGCGCCGTGTGCGTGGGGCGCCCCTGCCCCTAACTGGCCTCGTTCCCCCACCCCCTCCCCGCAGGCATTTCGTGCAGCAAGTCCATGATGAGCTCCGTGAGCCTGATGGGGGGCCGAGCCGGGGTGCCCCTCTACGACCGGAACCACGTCACCGGGGCCTCGTCCAGCAGCTCATCCAGCACTAAGGCCACGCTGTACCCGCCGGTGAGTAGGGGCAGGAGGACGCCTGGCCAGCTCAGGGCCCCCCCCGCCCACCAGGTGTACCCGCCGGTGAGTAGGGGCAGGAGGACGCCTGGCCAGCTCAGGGCCCCCCCGCCCACCAGGTGTACCCGCCGGTGAGTAGGGGCAGGAGGACGCCTGGCCAGCTCAGGGCCCCCCCGCCCACCAGGTGTACCCGCCGGTGAGTAGGGGCAGGAGGACGCCTGGCCAGCTCAGGGCCCCCCCCGCCCACCAGGTGTACCCGCCGGTGAGTAGGGGCAGGAGGACGCCTGGCCAGCTCAGGGCCCCCCCGCCCACCAGGTGTACCCGCCGGTGAGTAGGGGCAGGAGGACGCCTGGCCAGCTCAAGGTCCCCCCGCCCACCAGGGGCAGGCACGTCCTGGGACCTCAGGATTTCGAGAATTACTTGCTGTTCCACCACTTAGAATGGTGGGTGCGTTCACCTTTCTCCCCGTCCTGACCTGTAGTTTTTCTCTTCAGCATCATTTTCTGTTCAGAAAAGAGTGCTTCCTGTTCATTGTGGATAACCTGGAAGCCACATAAGATTCTAAAAAGTGGGAGTCTCACCCATAATCCCACCTCCCGGGGTTGCCGTTGGGCGTTTCCCTGTCTGGGTGGCCGTCTGGTTCCTCAGGCCCGCCCCATCGGCAGGGCCTGTCTGGATGGACGCAAGCTTCCCCTCAGCGTCCCCGCCAGAAACACTCTATTTTCCCACCCACAGCCTTGCTGGTTCCCAGAAAATAGCAGGATGGTTTTCTAAGGACAGGCACTCCTGGGGTGACTGTCGTGGCTGAAATGCTCCCTGGAGCTTCCGGCAGCCTGAGTGGGGTGACGGGCTGGCCCTAGGCCGAACCACACCCTAGAACGAAATGACTCTACAGAGGGTGAAGGGCCAAAGCCCCCAGTATCCCAGCCCCACACCAGGATCCCGAGGGGGACCCTCTCCTCGAGGCTGGAAAAGACCCCCATTTCCAAGGCGTGGCCCCAGGGTAACTGGGGCAAGCGTGATGCACGGATGTGAACTTGGTGTTACATATCAGGTTCTGACTTGATACGGTTCTGTGCTCTATAATTCTCCAAAACCTGACTTCCTGTGACGGCATGCTCTTCTGACGTGAAGACAGCCCCCTGAGCTTTCTCTGGGGAGTCGCCAGGGAGCCCCACCCACCAGGGCTGGGCCTTCCTGCCCTTCTGGGTGTCCCCCGTATCCGGGGTGTTGCCCCTCCTTATCACACCTGACCTGGCAGGACCAAGGAGTGGGGGGCAGCGGGGGTCATTATCTCGGGTTGGCAGGATCAGAACCAAATCCGGCAGCTCCAGGGCCCGACTGTGTTTCGGGGCAGAGGGAACAAGCAGCCTGGAGCTTCACACTCCTCCCCACCGTACCTCTCATCCTTCCTGCTGCTACTGACACCTGGCTTTCAGATGTCCCATGTAACCAGCTGAAAGCACCAGGAACCCGTGTAAGACTGAGCTTACCCCAGGACAGCCCCCTGGACCCCCCCATGCAGGCAGCAGGTTGCTCGGGAAACTGGCTTCTCCATCCGCAGCCCCTGCTGGGAGCTGGGGAGATCTTATCTGACAGCAAGAGATGACACTGACCACCAGCAATCTTTTTCAGCGGCTTTACTGAGATATAATTCACATACCCTCCGATCCACCCATGCACTTACAGTGTACAGGTCGGTGGTTTGTAGTATATTCACAGAGTTGTGCAGTCATCACCATCGTTAAACGTAGAACATTTCATCATCCCAGAAAGAAACCCTGCACGGAGCCAGCTATGTAAAAATTAACTACATTAGTTTGAATCAGTAATATCTGTTCGTGGTACAGAATTCAAAGGGCACAGTGAAAGGAGGGCCCAGCCCTGCTCAGGAGCTCACCCCTCCCCCGGAGGTACATCCTGTGGTGAGTTTATCGTGTGTCCTCCCAGAGGAAGTCTGTACGTAAGCGAGTATACAAGAGTATGAACTTTATTTTCCCAACAAAGAGAGTAATTTTTTTTTTTTGGAGATAATTGTAGATGTATATGTAGTTGTAAGAAATAATACAGAGAGGTCCTATCTCCCTTTCACCAATTTTCCCCAGTGGTAACATCTTACATAACTATGGTTGTCTCAGCCCATTCATGCTGCTCTAACAAAAATACCATAGACTGGGCAGCTTAAACTACACACATTTATTTCTCACAGTTCTGGAGGCTGGGAAACTCAAGCTCAAGGTTCTGGCAGGTTTGGGCCCGGTCCCTGGTTCATAGTAGTTGTCTTCCCCACTTCCTTTTCTTTCTTTCCTTCTTTCTTTTCTTTCTTTCTCACTGCGAGGCTTGCAGCATCTCAGTCCCCTGACCAGGGATTGAACCCGGGGTCATGGCAGTGAAAGCCTGGAATCCTAACCACTAGGCCACCAGGGAACTCCCTGTAGTGGCCGTCTTATCTGTATATGGTGGAAGGGGTGAGGGGGCTCTCTGGGGTCGCTTCTTTAAGGGCACTGATTCCATTTATGAGGGCTCCACCCTCGTGACTTAATCACATCCCCAAAGCCCCACCTCCTAATACCATCATGTTGGGAATTAGGTTTCGACATATGAATTTGTGGGGACACAAACATTCAGTCTATAGCAATAGTACAGTAGCATAATCAGGGCATTGATATGATACACTTTGACTTTATTCACAGTTCACCAGTTTTATATATGCACTTTTATTTTAAGACAACTTTTATCTATCTATACCTATCTATATCTATCTATCTGTGTATCTATGTATCTATCTATCTATCTATCTATCTAGCAATTCTAGGTTCACAGCAAAATTGGGAGGAGGGTAGGGAGGTTTCCCAAATCCCCCTTCCTCCCCCTTTATCAACATCCCCCACCAGAGTGGGGTACTCGTTACAGTCCATGAATCTACACGTCACCATCACCCAGAGTCCATGGTTTACATCTTGAGTTCGCTCTTGGTGGTGTAGTATTCTGTGGGTTTGGACAAACGTGTAATGACATGTATCCACCATTTTAGTCTCATACAGAGCAGTTTCATATGTACTTTTTAAAACCTGCATGATAGCATCTGAAGGTAATGACAGCTCCTCTCTGAACCTTGCTTTTTGCTACCAAGGATCAGTGAAAGCTGGCCTTTACCCAGCACTTCTGAGGAATACACTCTTCGTGTGCTGTTGTCACCCCGACTCCAGAAGGGGGCGCTGTCAGCCTCCTATTTGGCAGATGAGGCCAAGGAACTGAGTGGTGATTACCCGCCCCCCTCCTCCCTGGGGCCATTCTGTCCAAGCTGACCACTCCCCTACCCTGCCTCTCCTGCACCCTGAAGTTTGTTTTGCTTCTCGGGCAGAGCTGTCCCCCTCTTGGTGACTGGAGAGTGCCCTTTTTTGGGGTGCGGCTGGGCCCACACCAGTGGGTGTCCAGTCATTCCCAGAATCTCGTTACCCTAACAGTGATGCCCGGAACTCCTGCGGTTTCCTCATTTCCCCTCCTGGGTAGGGGCCAGCGGGAAGATGCCCTGCAGCTAAGGCTGAGCATCGGTCATCTTGACCTTTCTTGCCAAGGGTCCCTCACAAGGGGACAGTCCATCTTCCCGCTAGCAGAGGGCCACACTGGCACGACCGTCCCTCTCAAACACACTCTCGTCAGGTCCAGTTTAGGGTAAAAATGGTATAGTGGTGTAATTTAAATTTATATTTCTCTTATTACGTATGATGTCAAAGATCTTTTTGTATGTTTAATAACCTTTGTAGTTTTATTTTCTCAGATGGGTGCGTTTATGTCCTTTTTCTATTGGGTTGTTGGTATTTTTAAAATTTATTTGTAAGGGCTCTTTATATAGAGATATATTAAGAAAGTTCGCCTGGGATAAGGGTTGAAAATATTTTTCCTAGCTTTCTGTCGTTTGATTTGGTTTATGTTGCGTTTTGCCATTTATACAATGAAATTATTCATCTTTTATGGGAGTTTGGGGGGTTTTTGGTCATACCCAGAAAGGCTTTCCCTTCTTGTAAAAATGTTTCTTTCCATGCTCTCTTTCTTAATGTTCTCAAGGTTTCGTGTTTGTATTTTTTTTTTTTTTTCTAATTTTTGGCTGCGTCGGGTCTTCACTGCTGCACACAGGCTTTCTCTAGTTGCAGTGGGCGGGGGCTGCTCTTCATCGCGGTGCGCAGGCTTCTCATTGCGGTGGCTTCTCTTTGCGGAGCACGGGCTCTAGGTACGCGGGCTCAGTCGCTGTGGCACGTGGGCTCAGTAGTTGTGGCTCGCGGGTTCTAGAGCACAGGCTCAGTAGTTGTGGCTCACGGGCTTAGTTGCTCCGCGGCATGTGGGATCTTCCCAGACCAGGGCTCAAACCTGTGTCCCCTGCATTGGCAGGCAGATTCTTAACCACTGCGCCACCAGGGAAGTCCCTTGTGTTTGTATTTAATTTTGATTCTCCTGGAATCAAGTTTAACTTTGATTCTCCTGGAATGTAATTAGGTGTACTGAGTGAGGCTGGAGGCATCCGACTTTATTTCTGTGCTGATGGCTACCAGGCGGCCTTTAGGGAATTCCCTGGTGGTGCAGTGGTTAAGAATCGGAGCTCCCACTGCAGGCGGCACAGGTTCAATCCCTGGATGGGGAACTAAGATCCCACATGCCAAGCAGTACAGCCAAAAGAAAAAAAAAAAAAAAAAGCGGCCTTTATTAGTCGAGGTCCAGTCAGGAGACGGAAGTCACATGGTGATTTGAAGAGAGAAAGTTCAAATATACAGAATTATTATCAGGGATTAGAATTGCAGGGAATTGGCCAGTGAGAGGTAAAGAGAACTCTTTAGAACGCAGGAAAAGCAGATGATCTGAGCGGGGAAGAGCCCCTAGCCCCCACGCACCAGGCGACCGAGAAGTCGCCGAGGTGCTGCACCAGCAGAACTTGCTAGAAATATGCCCATTGTAGTATTGGGGAGACTTCTTCCTTGACCTTCACCTCCCCAGCACCCTGCGGGAAGTAGCACCGACAGCAGCAGGGGAGGGGACTTGGGCAGGATCCCAGAGTTCTCCTTGGAGGCAGCAGTGAAGAGAAGCCAGGTCCAGTCAGGTTCATGGGCAGATGCAGAAATAGGAGCGCAAGGGCCTGGGGTGTGGGAGCCGCTGGGGGAGGCCCTTTCTGCTGGGCTTCCCTGCCTGGTTTCTGCTCTCTCTCTGTACACCACCCTCTTCCCCCAGGCGTGCCTTCCTAGCTTTGGGGTCACACCCCGAGGAAGCCGCAGGCTGGCTCTCTGGGCTGAAGAGGGCCCTCCCCCACAGAATAAGGAGAGGGGTCCGTGCCAGTTCCTGACGGGTAGGGGAGGGGTCTGGGCACGTCCTGTAGGTGACTCACCTAGTGTCAGGACAGCCTTGGGAAGCGGGTCTCCTTAGCCCCATTTTAGGAATGAGGGTCCTGAGGCCTCAAGAGGTGAAGTCCCTCACCAGGGAGCAGCTGGGAGGTGATAAAACAGGTCCCAACCCACATCTGCCGAAGCAGGGGGGGGGTGTTGGCGAGGGAAGGCCGTGCCCTTTCCATCGCCCCAGGGACCTGGGGGAATTCAGTCCCTCAGGGCACTCAGACTCCCAGGTCTGGCTGTGCCCCTGGCAGGAACAGCTCAGAGGAGGGGCGGGGGGCACAGGCAGCGATGGTTGCTGGGGAAGGTGCAGACCCCGCGGGTGTCTGGCCCCCAGGTCCCTCTGTCCCTCTTGTGGGGCCGGTCATGTGCCACCTGGCTCTTGAGGGCGCATTCATGGGGAAGAGGTGTACTTATTATCACAGTTTGGGGCCAATATAGTCCCTTGAGAATGGGGCGCCCCTTCCTCATTTGCTGAGAGGGTGGGGAGGGCGGGCAGCAGGGCTGTGGCCCCTCCTTCCGTGTGGTGGTGCGTGTGCCTTGTCAGGGTTCAGGCTGGGATGTGGGTCCCCTGAATGTTAGGAGTAAGGAATGAATTATAGAGATTAGACTTTGCACCACGTGGGAGGAGATGGGGGAGTAAAAGACCAAAGAGGGGAGTTGACAGAAAAGCCCCTGAGGAACCTCGGGAGGCACTCAGTGGCGTGGGGACACGCCCGGGCCTGCAGGGACCCTTCCCTGCTGGTGGCACGGTGCAGAGGGGGCTTGTTTCGGGGTCCTGAGTGCGCAGCCGAGCTCCCGGGCCTGGGGTCACCACTGATCAGCGGGCCGGGCTGTCCCCCTGCTCGTGCCCACCCTCGGGCCACAGCTGCCCCTTCCCCTCCCCAGACCAGGAGGGGCCCTGGGAGGAGGGCAGCTGGTTGGGGGTGGCCGGTGGCCGGTGGGGACCGCCGGCTCCGGGGCCCGTGTGACCTTGCTTGGCTCCCCTCAGATCCTGAACCCGCCGCCGTCCCCCGCCACGGACCCCTCCTTGTACAACGTGGACGTGTTCTACCCTTCCAGCATTCCTGCCACCGCCAGGCCGTACAGGTACGGAGCCCCCGCGCCCCGCGGTACCGGGCCTGGTCCCCATTTCCTGCGGGAGAAAGCGCGGAGGGTCGGGGCGCCGGTGGGCGTGCTGAGTTCAGAAACCATCCTGAGCCCACGGTTGGCAGCCCTGGGGGTGTTTTGTAAGCCGGGCCACACGTGGCCTTGAATGACGCCCCCAGGGGTCTCCACCGCAGCCGGCCCGTCCCCCGGAGGGCTCTGCGCTCTGTGCCTGAATCCAGCGCTGGGACCCCGGTGGGGCGCCACCCCTTGGTACCTCGGCTGGCCCTTGATGGGGCGATCCTTCCCCCTTACCCACTGCGAGGGCCTGCTTGGGCCCCGGGCCTGCTCGGCTCCGACCCCGCACTCCCAGCTGTCCCTTTAGGGGTCGCACGACCCCCTCCTTGGTGGGGAGCGGCCAGCTGGAGAGCGTTGAGGAGATACGGGATCCGGGTTTGCTGGCCTGTGGCCAGGGGCGGGTCGGAGCCAGGGTGGGCGAGGTGAACCTGCTGACCTTCACCCGATGGTCTCAGCCGACAGGGCCCGCCCACCAGGTGCGCTGGGGCCCCCGCCCCCACCCCCGGGCGAGCTACCTGATGGGGCAGGTGGAGGGTCGGCCCCGCCAGGCTCGCCCCCTGTGTAGAGAGCAGGGCTTGGGGGTGGCGGAGGCCCTTGGTCCTCCCGGAGCGGCGGACCCTCCGAGCGCGGCACCGCCTGCCACCTGGTGGCCGTTTGGGGAACTCCGGGGCCTGGCCGGGGAGCCGGGCAGCCGTGCAGATTCCGGGGAGGCCCAGGCGTTTACTGGGTCACTGCCCTGTTCAAGAACCTGCGGGGGCTCCCCAGTGCCTCAGTGTCACCGTGTGTCCCCAGAGCTGTCACCTCCACACCAGCCAGGCCAGGCCCCTCAGCCTCCAGTCTACTGCATGCTTTGCTCCTTCTGCCCTGGTTTTGGTCCCCCTCCAAGACCTCTGCCCTCCCCACTGTCTGTGGGCGTTCCTTCTTGCTCCCAGGGCTCCACGAGGCACATCCTGCTGCTGCACCTTCCTCAGTGTAGGCGCCCCTCGGGTGCTGGCCCCACCTTCCCGCCCGCTGTGAGCCCCACTGTGGCTCTTAAACACACCACGATCCCCACCTTGGACTCGGGCCAAAGGGTGATGTCACGGGGGACGGTCGGGAGGCATCTCTGGGATCAAGATGGGAGGCCAACTGGTCTCCAGTATTTACAGTAATGGTAGAAGGGGGAACGGTCGTTGACCACTTTCTCGTGTCAGATGCTGTTTCTAGCGCGTTCCAGGCAGAATCTCATTTTAATCCTCACAAGCTCCTTTGAAATGGATACTGTTTCATCTTCCCCATTGTGTCAATGAGAAACTGAAGCTCAGAGAGGTTAAGTTGCCCAAGGTCAGCTAGGTAGGCTCTGGAGGCCTCGTTCCCCGTAAAGGTGACCTTGGCCTCGGGCTGCAGTCCTTGTCAGGGCCTGGGCTTGGCAGCCTGCAGGGTAGGTGCCAGTGCGCCCACTTTAAAGGTGGCAATATTGAGGCTCAGAGAGGCCACATAGCCAGGGGGCCCAAGTGCCCAAAGGTGGACGTGCATGTGGGCCAATCTGAACCCAGGTCCCCTTTCCCTTGCTGTATCCCCTCCAGACCCTACATCATCCGTGGCATGGCGCCCCCTACGACGCCCTGCAGCACAGACGTGTGTGACAGTGACTACAGCGCCAGCCGCTGGAAGGCCAGCAAGTACTACCTGGATTTGAACTCGGACTCAGACCCCTACCCGCCTCCGCCCACACCCCACAGCCAGTACCTGTCGGCGGAGGACAGCTGCCCACCATCGCCCGCCACAGAGAGGAGCTATTTCCACCTCTTCCCGCCCCCTCCATCCCCCTGCACGGACTCGTCCTGACCTCGGCCGGGCCACCCTGGCCTCTCTCTGCCCCTGTAAATAGTTTTAAATATGAACAAAGAAAAAATTATATTTTATGATTTAAAAAATAAATATAGTTGGGATTTTAAAAACATGAGAAATGTGAACAGTGATGGGGGGTGGGCAGGGTGGGGAAACTTTGTACAATGGAGAAAATATTTATAAACCTAATTTTTTAAAACATCATTGCCATTCTTTCATGCCGTGTGTGTTGGAGCTGAGTGTCCCCACGGAGTGAACGCTGACCTCTGGCCCTCCCTGGACAGCTGTCGGAGTCGTGCACTTGTCCTGGGCATGGGCGTCTTGCCATCAGGCTCCCACAGGGAGGGGTGAGACCTCTGGGCAGAGGCCTGCGGGCGGGTCAGCTCCGGGGATGCCTGACTCGTGCACGACCTGATGCTTGATTTCATGCTCTGCTGTTGCCGTCCCGAAATTCTAAATAATTTTGAAGACCGAGGCCCTGCATTTTCATTTCGCATTGGGCTCTGCAGGTTACATACCTGGGCTTTGGGCTGTTCCTGGCTGGTCCTTGCTACTGTCTGACCTGTGCGCGCCGGCCCAGGGCCGCTGCTGCCCGTCAGGACAGTGCTGGGGTGGGGTGGGGGGGCGGGGGAACTTCCCCGGTGGTCCAGTGGTTAAGACTTCACCTTCCTCTGCAGGGGGCGCGGGTTCGATCCCTTAGCTCAGGGAGCTAAGATACCGCGTGCCTCGCGGCCAAAACACCAAAACCTAAAACAGAAGCATATTGTAGTAGATTCAATAAAGACTTTAAAAAAATGGTCCACATCAAAAAAATCTTTGAAAAAAAGTAGTGCTGGGGGGACACTTCCCTGGTGGTCCAGTGCCTGGGACTCGGCGCTTTCTCCGCCAAGGGCCTGGGTTCAAGCTGCGGTTGGGGGCCAAAAAGAGACAGTGCTGGGGGCCCTGCCATCCGCGCTGACCCCAGTGGATGGCGCTGCCGGGCCACACTTGCCCCGGGTTGGGGAGGGAGCCCCCCAGGCCTCCTGCTCTCCGGGCCCCCACAGTGTCCGTATCTGCAGATGGGCTGTGGAGAGCCTGGTCCTCACAGAGGCCTGCCCTGTGCCCACCCGGCTGGTACTGGAGGAGACATGGGTCAGGCCTGGTCCCTGCGCCTGGGGGTCCCCAGTCTGTGGAAGCAGCGGTGTGTCCTGAGGAGGCTGGGCTGTTCTGCAGCCAGGCAGGAAGAACCACACTGGCAGGGCTGGGAGGAAGGAAAATGCAGCAGCCAGGAAGGGCCTGACTGCCCCACCCCCACCCCCACCCCCACCGGAACGTCGGCGGGAGGTCAGGGCGGGCAGAGTGCTGGTGTGCCCAGCACTCGGGAATCAAACCACAAAGAGCCAGAAGACGTGCCTCCCCACACGACCCTGAGATTGCACCCTTGAGCCCTGAGGCCTGGAGTGCCGAGGTGACAGCAGAGGGAGGGGAGTCTGGTGGGATGAGGAGGGCTGTGGCCCCGAGGGCTCCCAGGCTGTTGGGCCAGGGGACACAGCTGGGGATGGGCCTGGGGTCCTGGGGACAGACCTTTGAGGGGTAGCCTCCCCTGACTCCTGATTGCCCAGGAGATTGCCCGGGAGTTCCCTGAGATCGTGGGTCAGCGTTGGCGGTGACAGAAACAGCTGGGCTTGCCGGTGCTGCAGATGCTGGGGATGGGCCGCCTGCCGTCGGTGCAAAGTAACAGTGAGCATGGACGGCCCGCCCTGAGTGCCGAGCCGGGCCAGCTGTGCCACCCCTGGTGGGCATCTACACTCAAGGCCCCTTTGTAGACCGCAGCGGGCAGATCCGCCTCTGCCTGAAAAGCTTCATTTCTTATCTGCTCCATCCAGCCGCCCCGTCCGTCTGTCAAGGAAGGGTACCATCCCCCCAACCCCGGGGCTACAGTAAGGCTTCCATGAGATCAGCCTTACTCAGTTGGGGCCTGGCAAGTAGCAGGTTCTCCGTGAGTGGGAGAGGTGACATACTTGCCCAAGGTCACAGCGCTAAGGACCAGCAGAGCTAGAGCGCACCCGGCCCCCCGGGCCCAAGGCAGCAGCTCCTGCCCACAGAGCTGCCTGCGGAAGGAAGCTCAGGGCTCGGAGCACTTGGGCCCCCTCACTCTCAGGTGCTCGTTAAAGCACCAGTACTGATGCAGGCAGCCAGTGGGGCAGCGGGGGGCGGCTGCATCATGGGGGAGAACTCCCACCCCCCAACTCTCCTGCCCGGTCAGCCATCCAGTCTGCTCGGGAAGCCAGGGATCTAGCCCAGGGTGGGGCAGCGGTGGCTGGGCCGCTGCTCCCTGGTGGCCTATGTGCGCTGGGAGGAAGTCCTCCCCTCCCTCTCCTGCAGGCCCCGGATAGAGCCATTGCATGGCCGGGGGCCAGAGGGTCAACCCACTGGTCTCCTACTATATGTCAAGTAAATCTATCAGCCTTTATTAAGTGGCTACTGTGTGCAGAGCTCTGCACTTAAGTCACATGCTGGGGCCCCAGAGAGCAGTGAGATGTGACCCCCTCCCTTAAAGGTGCTCAAAACCTAGTAACAGAGGCAGTTTCCAAAGCTGTGGGGAAAGCACAGTGTTATATCCTGGGAAGACAAGGAGGGCTTCCTGGAGGAGGTGATGTCTAATCTGTCTCTCGAGTATGGGGGTGAAGTTAACGGGCTTATTTCATTTAAACTTCACAACAGCCCAGCTAAGTCAATGGTATCCCCAGCTTGTAGTGGAGGAAACCAAGGCTTGGGGAAAAAGAAGTAAAGCCAGAATTTTTTTCATTCATTTGTTCAATCCTTCCTTTATCCAATACACATTACCATCTGGCTACTGGGTGCTGCTCAATGTGGCCAAAAGGGCTTCTAGTTTCCCTTTAAACCCTCTCAGCTCTGCGGTGACACCCACTGCTCCCCAAGTCTCTGCCAGCCCTTACTGAGCCCTGCGGGGTTTCCCTCATGTGATGGCCCCCTCCCCACCAACCCCATCGGAGGGGATCCATTTGTTCATCTCGGCCAGCCTCCAACCCCAGGACGGGTGTGGGAGCTCCTCCCTGCCTGAGGTCCAGACCCCCTTGGGTCTGCAGCTGCCCTGGGCAGCTGAACCAAATCCATGTGCCCATATCTGGGGCACGTCCACTGTCAGGCAGGACGCTGGGGAACCAGGATGTGGGCAGTGCAGAAGGTTCTGTCCCTGAGAAGCCTGGGTGGTTGCGAAGCTGGGTGGGCTTGGACCCCACTTGGCCCCTGTTCCTTCTCCAGAGCCACTCAGCTGGCGCTTCTACCACTGGGACCCCCTTGTTGGACCACACCCTCTGATGATGGAGCTGGGGTCCCACCAAGGAACACCCAAAGGCCATCTTCTCTTTTCTTTCCCTGCAAGCTCGATGGTGGCCCTAATTATTAGCAACCCTAGTGGTTCCCCTTTCTATCACCAGTCCTTTGGTGGGAAGGGAAATACTCACCTCCCCCCGCAACCCAGACTGAATCTGAACGCAGTGAAGAAAAGGAAAAGAAACAGAGTTAAATTTCCATGTTAAAATGGGCCTACCCTTCATATCCCCCTAGATTTCCTCACTGGCCCCTTCTCTCCAGCCTCAACACATCCTAACCTGACCCAGCAACCACCCAGCACCAGCTCTGGCCCTTCCAGAGCATGTCCTCTGCCAGGGAAACCCCACTCCAGCCCTCAGATCAGGACTGAGCCTTGGTGACCTAGCAGAAGGAAAGACAATGGTGGTCTCTGTTCTCAAGGCAAGCTCATCCAATTTAAAGCCTTTTCTTTATCCTGAGCTGGTCTTTCCTATCTGAGTGTATGTGTGTGTGTGGTAAAACGTCCTTTCTTTTAGGAAATCACAGTAATAGTAAATAGTATTTTTAAAAAATCACTACTTGATAGAATTAAGCTCTGGCAGCTCTGTGTCTGTTCCTCAAGGTTAAGGAGTCATAGCTGGGTGGTGGGCATACGTGTGCTCACTAATACTTTTCTCTCTACTGTTGAGTATGTGTGAAGTTTTTCATATAATTTTTTTAAAAGTCTAGATGGGTTGAAAATTGAAATATTAAAAATTAAATTACAAAGGGATTAGGGAGAAAAAGAGGAAGGTGGCAATTTGAGAAATCTAGAAGTTTTATGATGGTGAGGCCACTGCAGAGCTTTTGAAGTCACTCTCCTCCTTAAAGCCTGTCAATGGCTCCCCATGGTCCTCAGGAGATATGTTCAACTCAGATGCCTCCTCCTCCAGGAAGTTCTCCCTGACTTCAACCCTTCTGGTTAGGCTAGGAGCTTATCATAATTGGAGACTTTGGGTGCCCACTTATGTTGGACGAGGTACTGCGTTATTTCTTTTCTTTTTAATATTTATTTATTTGGCTGCGCCGGGTCTTAGTTGAGGCACCTGGGATCTTCCTTGCGGCATGTGGGATCTTTAGCTGCGGCATGCAGGATCTAGTTCCCTGACAAGGGATTGAACCTGGGCCCCCTGCATTGGGAGTGTGGAGCCTTAACCACTGGACCACCAGGGAAGTCCCTGCATTATTTCCTTTAATTATAGTGCACATGGCTCTGTGACCCACCTCAGTCTGGGATGGAGGAGCCTGAAGCAGATACCGGCAAGTCCTTTGATGATGAATGAGTAAAGGGATGCACGGATCAGTGGGTGGCTGGGCCACCTCCTCCCCAGGAGGGCAGGTGCCAGCCCTGGCTGCCCCCTCCTGCCCACACACTCAGAGGTGTCCCTCTGAGGCACCGCCCCCTGTCATCAACAACACTGACTTGTGCCAGAGGACCAGAACTGGGACACGGACAGGCAAGAGAGAGACCAGATTGAATAGGACGAAGGCTTTGTGCTGGATTACTTGGAAAGGAAAGGCAGGAGATAGGTAGGCTTAAGACTTCCTCACCAGACAAAAGGTAGCCCATTGGAAGAACAAGGGGGGCCCAGCTGCAGGGAAGGGTCACACGAAAGAGCATTGTCAGAGCATCGGTCAGTCAGAAAGACCAGGAGGTCTTTAAAAAGAATTTGTAATGAAATTAACAATGACTTACTGAGCATCTACTGTGTGCTAAGTACTAGGTACTGTAGTACAGCAGTGAATAAAACAAAAACTAACCTCAAGAAGCGTTTAGTCCAATGGATCTAGAAACAGAAAGTTCAGTTTTCAGTCCTGCTCAAGAGCACAGGGTTCATCTCATGTTTAATGTTATTTAAAGCATCACATTGTATAGAGTGCTTTTACTGTCCCGGGGTTCCCTGCAGCCCCTCCCCTGCTCCTAGGTCCAGTCGCTAGGCACTGCCCCTCTGGTCCTGTGCTACTGCTATAGCACAGCCTTGCTGCTCTTAATCCAAACAGTCCTTTCTAAAGTACGGCCAGCCCTGAATTCGCCCTTCTGTTGCTCCGAAGCTTTTCCTGGCCCTCGCTGTCTGAGGATGAACCTCAAGTTCCTCTGTGTATCCTCCAAAGCTGCTGAGTCCCTCCCATTGTTTTCCCCCCAGACCTGTGATCTCCACGACCTGGTCCTCCAACAGTTGTGCCTCCCCCAACCATGCTTCTGCAGTTCCCTCTGCTGGGTATGCCTGCCTCTGCCCCACCCCGGACTATCTGTATGTATGTCCCTCTCCCTAACCCTCTGCACCAAGCATGTCTTCTGAACTGGTTTCAATCTTGACTGTGTTCTTCACTAGCTGTGTGGCTTGGGCAAGGCTCTGAGCCTCTTCCGAACAGCAGAATCAAGGCAAGTAACATCTGCCCTTGGTTGCTGCCTTCCTAGAGGCCCAGCGCCCTTCAGGGCATGGACACAGGCGGGGAGGTATTATCACCAGCACTTTACAGACGAGACCTGGAGATTCAGAGGGGCACTGGTCACCCAGCCAAGGTCACTCAGCCAATACGGGTGTCTAAATGCTTTCTGGGTCTCAGTTAACTAACATGTAATGTTGGGATGATAATCTACAAGCAATGAACTCCTTCTAGATTCTGCTTCTAGCCACAGGCTCGCTGAAAGGGGTGAGCTGGGGCAGAGGCATGTTTGCACCAGAGACCCAGCTCCCCAGGTGCTGGGGTTGACCCAGTTCAAGCTGAGCTCCATTCTCCCTGCCATTTGGCATGGGGGCTCAGAGAGTCTGAGTCAGGGAGGTGGAGGGCCAGCTGGGGCGGGTGCATAGGGGTGCAGCGGGACGCTGAGCATTGGGAAGGCAGCCCAGGGGCCAACTCCAATGGTCCTGCCATCCCGCTACCCCCAGGGGCCAACTCTGTCACTTTTCTCAGGCCTGGCCTCTGGGAGACAGCCCGGGGAAGCCCCGCAGGGAGCCTGCCTCCTGTCGTTGAGGTGGAGTGGTCATCTCTGACCAAGCCAGTGCCCCCAGGGAAACCTGCCATTCTCCCTGCACGGGGTCCCCTTTACGACTCCAGGCCCGGCACCCATCTGAGCATTGGGACTGTTGGTTTCCCCCGGGGCGTCACCTCTCCCCCCACAACCCAACCTGCTCCAAAGCCCCATCCTGGGGTCTCAGGTCTCTCTCCCTGCCACCCAGACCTAGGCCCACGGTTCTGTTCTCCCTGTCCCGTGGGTGAAAATGTAACCTGCTCAGGAAGACCCCGACCACTCTGCGGTCTGCTTTACTTACCTGGTGTTGCCCAGGTGGAGTCTGACGTCTCCCACAGACGTCAAAGCCGGGACCGTCTGCTCCCTGCGCACCCCCGCAGGCTGGGCACAGACCAAGTGCCCGCTAGATTCTAAGAAGCTCCTGCGTAAATCCTTCCGCGAGGCAAAACAAAAACCCCCGCCTCTCTGTACTTCGAGTCCCTCACGGAGCTGGGCGCCCAAATTGGGACACCTGGCCCCTCACTTTGCCCCTGTAACTCCTGGTACTGTCGCCGCCTTTGAGAACAAAGTGACCATCCCCAACGGGCGACCCCTCAACCTTTATAAAATTCAACCGTGGAGAATGCGGGCGTCGATCCCGCTACCTCTCACATGCTAAGCGAGCGCTCTACCATTTGAGCTAATTCCCCAGCTCGGAAACACTTCCGCCGCCGAAACACATTGTGGCTCACGTCATCACCCGTTTCCTCCAGGCCCTCCGACCCGCCTGCCCGCCGGTCTCGCTACCCCATTGGTTCTCTTGAAACTCCCAGAGCTGCGGCCATGATTGGTTTGGCTCAATTTAGTTTTAAAAAGCATTGGCTATTGGATTGGTGGTCCGAAGCGTCCGTCAAGCGGAGGCCCTGCTGTTGCTACGGCGTAGGGGGACCCAGCCAGGTTTCTCTCGGTTTCTGATTTGTTTCTCCAGACTCCGGGGTCCTAGAGGTTCCGGATCCGTCAAGTCCATGGGAAAAGAATGCGCCCCTCGCACTTGACGGACGGGGTCTGCGAGCCAATCGGAGTGGGTGCAACGGGGCAGCAGTGTGACCCAATAGGTTGCAGGGGGAGGGAGAGGGAGGCCAATGAGCGTGGAGCCGGGGGCGGGGGCAGGGCCTTGATTGGTCGCGAGGCGGCCGGAGGGAGGGCGGGGGGAACTCAAGGCCTGCTTGATACGTCCGCCATTTTGGGCGCTTCGCTGATGGTGTCGGTGAGCGCGTTTCCCGCCTGAGCGCAACTAGCGGCGAGTCGCGGGCACCTCCAGGTAATGGGGGGAGGGGGCGGCGGAGCGGACCGCGGCGCGGGGTGCGCGGGGTGCGCGGCGCGTGGGCGGCGGCGGGGCCCCTCAGCCCGGCCTCGGCGGCTCGGGGAG
Source organism: Delphinus delphis (assembly GCF_949987515.2). Classification (NCBI taxonomy): domain Eukaryota; kingdom Metazoa; phylum Chordata; class Mammalia; order Artiodactyla; family Delphinidae; genus Delphinus; species Delphinus delphis. Next base: position 105,677,094 of record NC_082690.1, read on the forward strand.
GGAGCGTCCCGGCCCCCTCCCCTCCCCCCCGGAATTCGCCGCTGGGCGGCCGGGGAGGCGCGGCGCCCGGGCTCCCCGGCTCGTCCCCGCCCGCGCCTGTCAGCCGCTTGCTCCCCCGCCGCAGGCCGCGGGGGCCCCGCCGGGCCGGGCGGCTGGGTGGGTCGCGGGCCGGGCGACGAACTTTGAGCCCGCGTTGACGTCCGCGGCCTGGCGCGGCGGCCGGGCGCGCCCCTAACCCGGCCGGGCCCCGCTCCGCTCCGGCCTTCCCGCCCCGAGCGCCGTCCGCTGCCCGCGGGCCCCGGAGCGCGGAGCGTGTCAAGTTGAGGCGGCGGCTCGCCGGAGACTCGCGAAGGCCATTGTTGGACGCGGTTCTCCGGGAAACAAGTTCTGTGGGTTTCTGCTCCTTCGCCGTAGAGTCATCGGGATACGCAGAGCCCGGCTCGGAGCGTTTAAATCTCCTTCCGAGCGATTTGCTAACTCCGGTGTTGCGACTCCAGCGCAGACCTGGTCGCGAAAGCCTCCCTGGCGCAAATGCACTAGGGGGGTGGTCCTTCTTTCGGCCGCAAGTACCTCCCTCTTAAAGAAACCCTCTCGCCGTTCCCTCGGAGGGGCTTCCTCCCGGTCCTACTTGCCCTGATCACAACTTGGACTCTTGGTTGTAGGTGGACGGAATGAGTCCTTGGATGTACCTGTGTGTCCTGACGTTTCAACCTCGGAGCTTCGTGTAATTTTCTCGGTACTTCACCATTTTCTCTGTGGGTCGGATAGAGCTTTATGTTTTGTTTTTCTGGGAGGGGCGCTTCGGAGTTGTTTCCTTTCATCCTCACAGCACTTAATGTTAATGTGGCTGTTTTGTTAATGTGGAGTTGAATGCGATTATGTCCTCAAGGTCACGTTGTAGGTAGGCAGCAAGTGGGAAAGAGACTCCAGATTTCCAGCCACTGGAAAGTCTCCTAAGCGGTGGTAGTGGGGGAGCTTTCTTTGCTCTCGGGTTAGACTGCCTGGTTTCAGGTCTCAGCTTCACCACTTTCTAGCCCTGTGACCTTGGGCAGGTTACCCAAACTCCCTGCTCCTTCTGTGATACGGGAATAGCAGCAGCGTCTCCCTCCTTAAGTTTGTCGGGAGGAAAGGAGTTAATACGTGTAAAGAAGCTAGAAACGGTGCCTGGCGCGAAGAATACGCTGAGTAATTAGTGGCCATTATTAATTTAAATTTGATTTTTAAATGTTTAGATACTATTAGGAAGTCACATGAGTGTTTAAGTCCTGGCTTTTGGTGTCTGTCTTTAGAAAGCTGTGTGTGTTTAAGAGTCATTTGGCCTGAGAACCACCCAGGAGAAGGGGTGGTTGAAGATTGATTAAATTACAAACGTTTTTTGGAGTAATTAGTGGTGGTGCCTCGGAATGGTTTAAGAGATGGTTAAATAAAGAAAAGGCCATCGGGAGCTCAAGTCGGATTCTGTTCCTACCGTACTTTTTGGATACTACGTGTTGAGTGTGATTGGCCCCCAATAGTTCTAGAGTTTCTTAGTGTACTCCTGGGTTCTTACTGAGATTTGAAAGGTTGCTGTGTATTGAGATACACTTCAGTGAAGATAGTTTGGGAAATAGCTGTTGTCCTGGATGGATATTTTGCATTTCAGTGTGTTTGATCAGAGTGTAGAGTATCTAACAAAATGCCACGCACTCACTCACACGTATACTCACAGTCTTTTGATTCTTGCCCCGTGCTCTTCTGCCTGGTACTTGAAACCATGCTTGCCTTTCCGCTGGAATTACTTGCTTGGGCCTTGGCTTGCTTCGTTGCACTTGGGGAAGTGTTATTTTGATAGACTTGGTCTTAAGTATAGATGAGCATCTCGCTGGTTTAACTTACTGAGGAACAGGAAGAAGATTGTTTTAGATTAGAAAACTAGCTTTTGTGTAAAGTATAGCAAAACAAAAACTTGCTGGTTTCAATTAACTGCTTGGGAATTTGAGAATCAGACCATAACTGGACAGAAAATGAATAGTGATAAAATTAAGGCTTGACTGGGTGAGGTTTGCTTAGCCTCTTTAAAGTAAATTTTTGCATTGATTTGGTACAAAGATAATGTGCTTGTTACAGATGAGACATCTTCCTTAAAACAGTATTGGTCAGGATTGGAATTTAGTTTGCTTCTTTGATAAACTTGTATCTTGGGGTTTTGTATTTTGGATATTTGAGAGGCAGCCTGAGTGTGTATATTGGTCTAAAATTTTACAATGCTTTATTACCCTTAAGAATGATAGCGAAGTTCTTCTAACCGTCTGCTCAGCTAAAACTCAGCTCTGAGTTTATTTCATAAAAAGCACAAGAGGCTGTGGTTGCTCCTCCTCATAAGTCAAGACCTGAGCCCTGGTGTGAGCCGAGGATTCGCTGCTTTTTCTTAGGTGAGATGGATAGAAAAAAATAGACCTGGCCTCTTGGCTTTAAAAAGCTTTCTTATCTCTCCTTTCTTAAGAGAACCTCAAATGGTTGGTTTTTGATTTACTCTAGATCAGTGGTTCTCAACTGGAGGATGATTTTGCCCCAAAGAAACATTTGGCAATGTCTGGAGACGTTTTTCCTTGTCACATCTGTGGGGTTGGGCAGTGTACTAATGACTTCTAGAGGGTAGAGACCAGGGATGCTGCTAAACATCCTATGATGCACAAGATGGCAACCCTCTCCCCCCAATAAAAAATTATCCAGCCCCAAATATCAGTGGTGCTGAGGTTGAGAAACCCTGCTCTAGATAGATGGCCTAATCTGGCCTGCATTGGAATCATTTGGGATACTTTTTAAGACCATGGGTCTTAAAATGAACTCCACCTCTAGAAATGTGTGGTGAGAGTGAGAATATGTTTTTAAAAGCTCCTCAAGTAGCACTGAAGTGCAGCTAGTTTTTGGAACCACTCTTCTAGACCACAGATTTTAGGGACTGCTTGTGGGTCAAGGAATTCTTTGTGTCATCTGTGAGCTCTACCTATACCTAGATCCTACCTTGGACATTACTTAGTGGGGAAAGATGGTGTACGTACGTTATTTTCAGGTGCTGAACTTTAAAGGAGACTGAAATTAAAAAAAAAATTTTTAAGTGAATTTATTTTATAAAATAATTGAGAAACTGTTTTTTTTTTTTTCTGTTGCTTCATGAGAATCTATTGCCATAGCTGAAACTTAGTGCTGCCAGGTGTTTAGGATTGTTTGTGCCTATGCTAAATAACCTTATCCTACTGTGATTTTTGAGTTTTGTATCTTTTGCCCTCATCCTGTCAGTCAGCTGTCAGTTCTGTTTTTAGATGCCAGCTTCATCGTTATCTTTTTTTTTTTTTTTAAATGAAAGCCTATTTCCAGAGAGTTAGCCCTGGATTGATTTGCCAATTCTGCCCTTTGAAGGCAAGAGAGAGGCAAACTCTATGCTTATTGTTTAACACAGTGACCCTTGCTTGCTAGCAAAGGGGGATTGCCTGTGCCCTGGACTCTGACCCAAGTGGGTGAGTGTTTTTCCTCCTGGGGAGGTGAGGTACAGTAGAAGAGAGACCGGCAGAGATCCTTTTCTCACACACACTTAGAATATGCATGATCTAGTTTATTGAGTGGAAAAATGTTAGTATAAAAATTGTACAGATTTTTACCAACCAAATGTTAAAATCTCGACATATAAAAGGGAGGAGATCAGGGAGGCACTTTCTAATCCTTCATCCTGAAATCAGGCCTGTGGCTATGCTGAGAATGACAAGTGACCACTCCTCCTGTCTGCTTCTTCTAGTCGTCATTTATTTGGTCAGCAAATATATTGAATCCTTACCCTGTCAGGAACTGTATTAGGGATTCAGTCATGAACAGGCATTTAAGACTTGCAGTCTATGGGGAGAGGCAGCATTGACAAAAGAGATGTCCTTTTGGCTGTGAGGCCAGGGAACACAGCTTGTTAGACTTGTATATGGTGTAAATAGCAGACTCTTAATGAGAGGCCCTAGAGACTTGAGAGGAAAGAGCTTGTGTCTGCTGGTTGGGTGGTTGAGATTGCCAGAAGTCTCTTGCCAAAAAATAAAATAGTTACACCTTTGTTTCTCATAGGTATTGAATAGTTACTTCCACTTTCCTCCTTGGTTTGGTGTGTCTAAGCAGTGCCACTCTTCCCATGCTGGTGAAGCTGCTTTGCAGTGACAAATAGGATTGACCTATATTGTCTTTTGCTCCATAGATGTTGGTTGCAACATCTTGATCAAACTTGAAACACTGACTGTTCCCATACTGATCAGAGGCTTGGTGTAGGTTCATGCTAAACATCTTGAGCATCCTTGAAATCCATGGTGCTTCCAGTGGGAATGGGTTTTTTCCTGCTGCAGTCTGGATCGAGGTTGACTGTAGATTTGACTTTGACTTTGGCTTACATTTAGTTGCCACGGAAACCCCCTTTCCTTCTCCCTCCCCCTTTATTTTTCTTTACTGGGAGGGGAGAGAGAGTTACTGGTCAATGCCCAGTCTCAGGTTTTGAATGATTATGAACTGACATCTGGGTACCAGGTAGATTGGCTAGACGGTAAAGAAGCAAGTAAAAGGGAATCTTGGCAGTACTCGAAAGGCTTCTTAACCTTAAAAAGGGCATTTTTGTGTCACAGACTTTGCAAAGGTCTGGGGTTACTCTGAGTAGAGGAGGTTTACTACTTCTCACTTCTGCTGGCTAGTGTTGATCTGTTTTATTAAGTATTAGTGAAGACTACACAATCGACTGATTTTATACAAATAAAGTTTGATAGGTTCTGAGCATCTTTTTACTGATATAAGGAGACTCTGATTTTGTACTTCTCAACAACTCTGGAGAAAACTAGGGTATTATTAATTCCAGAATATCTTACAGCGGGAGTATGTATTGACTTGGAATGGTTTGTGTACACCAGATGCTGACTGCCCTGAAATATGGTGGCCCAAAGGAAAGATGAATGAGATTGTTTTTTGAAACATTAGGCAGCCGAACTAAAAAGGCGGCAATAAATAAATAAATAAGTAAAAGCAAGCAAGCCTGCAGAAGTAAAAGTATGACTGAATGTTGAGTCAGACTTGGAGAAAGCCGTGTGGATTGCTAGTGGGAGCCTGGAGTTCCCTGGACCTGGATGTAAATCTGAACAATAATGCTGGTGTCAATAGTAATGCGACACACTGACAAGGAGAGAAAGGGGAGCTTGCCTGAGAATGCATGGCCCTCTGAGACCCTATCAGGGTGAGTAGGCAGCAGTTACACTAGCCACTAAGGCACACTCCGGGGTGGCCTCCTCTATCCCGTAAGACTTAGTGTAGTCAGTAGGCATTGGCTGGACCTTGGTGAAATCTGGGCCTTCAGTCCCCAGATGAGGCAGTGGTGCGAGGAACATTGACAAGTATTGACTCGAGTGGCTGTTTGGGGCTTCCTTTCATGAGAATCATGGTTTTGGAGGTCACTGATTATTAGAGAAAGATTTAGGTCATTCTGGAAAATCACCTGTAGGCAGCAGAGAAATCTCAGTTCCTGGGTGATTCCTTAGGGTTTCGGTGGCCCCAATAGACCGTAATTTCAAGTGTCATTTGTTTCAACAATAACATCATAGCTGGAACTCACGGCGAGTTAAGAATAAACACAACATTGTAAATCAACTATACTCCAATAAAAATTTAAAGAAAAACGAATAAATGGTTAACTTCTGAGTTGGTGTTTTGTTTGTTGTTGTTGTTTGTTTTTTAGTGGTAGTACATATCTGTTTTTGTCATTGTAGTAGATGAGGGAGTGTAGTGTCTCCTGGTTTACTTTTGTTGACTTAGAGATACATAGGGTTTCTGTTGCCTCTGGACAGTGGGCAGGTCACATCTGCCTCTGTTGCCGGTGATGAGACCCAATCCCTTCTGATTAAACAATACTCTTTGAATCACCCCCTTCCCCCCTTTCCACTGTGGACCTCTCATCCTTGATTTATTATACTCTTAGATGGATACAGTAGCTATGTATTTGGCACCTATCATAGGGATAGTATTTTAAGCTAAGGAAGTTTTCACAGATTAATATCTGTTCTCTGTTCTCAATTCAGAGTGTCTTGTGGAGGTCAAGAGTGCACAGGACCTAAAATAGCTGACTTTGAGTTCTGGCTTCCACAGTCTTCCAGCTGTGTAATCATAATGTTAGATGACATCTCTGTTCCTTTGTTTCCTGTTTGTGAAATGAATATTAAATATAAACGAACTAGCACAATGCCTAGTACACAGTAATATTTGTTTTAATATTACTGTTATTAGTCTTCTTCCTAATAGCAGTAGAAATAAGTTCAGAGATGACTAATATAAGCTTCAGTGAAATGCCCTGAAAAAGTGAGATGGAGTATTATGGCATCATAGAGGACCTTCGAGGTCTAACTAGCTGCCCTGGGGAAGTATAGGATGATGGCGAAGTGGGTGAGGGCAGGTTGTAGAGTTCGGTGGTAGTGTTGTTGTTGTCTTCCTTTTCCCCCCAAATTTGGATTATGTTATATAGATTTTATTTGCTAAAATGTGATAATATTTTCTTACTGGGGTGGGAGTAGAGATCATAAATTTGAGGTTTTGCACTTTGCTTTCTAAAATATTCATCTTTAAAATCTCTCTGGTGCTTTAAGACAGTATAAAAATCCCGTTTGCTTTGGAATCCCTCGTGTTATATGGAACCATATTTTTTCAGTGTACTGTGCTCTTGGAGATAATCACACGTCTTGAAGGATCAATGTTTTGTTTTCGTTTTTAACTTTTATTTATTTATTTGACCGTGCCACGAGGCATGTGGGATCTAGTTCCCTAACCAGGGATCGAACCCGTGCCCCCTGCAGTGGAAGCTCGTAGTCTTAACCACTGGACCGCCAGGGAAGTCCTTGAGAGATCAGTGTTTTTTAACAGAAGGTTGGCTCTTTTAAATTTTGCTTTCAGTTTCTTTTCAAATTTCACATTATAACCAGACAACTCTTTTCTGTAAAGGGCCAGTCAGTAAATATGTTAGGCTTTGCTGGCTATATGGTCTCTGTAACTACTCGATTCTGCTGCTGTGGTATAAAAGCAGCCACAGTCAACATGAAACACATGAAGGTGGCTGTCTTCTAGTAGAGTTTTATTTACAAAAACAGGTGGTGGGCTGGATTTGACCTGTCTTGCTCTAACCTGTTCTTTGTTTCAATTTTTAATGAGATCATATGTTCAAGGAGTATATGTCAGCATGTGTACAGATATTAAATGTTAAAACTACCAGTTGTGCACCCACTGACCCGCTTAAGAAATGGAATGTTGCCACTACCTTTGGCTTCCTGTATGACCTCCCCGACCACTCCTACCTCTTCTGACCTCCCCAAAGCAAGGGCTGACCTGCATGTATCATTTTCTCGATTTACTTTATGGTGTTACCATCTGTGAATGTATCCTTATATAATATAACTTAATTTTTGCATGTCTTTATATAAATGGAATCATTTTGTTCTGTAATTCCCCCCTCCCCTCTTACTGTTTTTGAGACTCATTTATTCAGATGTTTGAGTACTTATGTCTTAGGCGATAAAACATACGTTCTGATGCTGGCTGTATTAGCAGTGAGCAAAGAAGACATTGTCCTTGTCCTCTGGAACTTACGTGTTGGTGGAGAAAGACAGTTAAAGACAGAAAGTCAAAGACACGGTAGTCATGTGGTGATGCAGCTGGGAGCAAAGTCAAGCCAGGTGGGTGGGGGCTGTTTGCAGATTGAAATAAGGTGGTCAGGAGGGGCCTTCCTGAGACCTCTGAACACAGGAGGTGAGGCAGGGAGCCACGTGGCTCCGGGTGGGGGTGGGGGTGGGGTAAGGGGAGTCTCACAGGCAGAGTCCAGTGCACGTGAGGTGCTAAGAAGGGTTGTACCTGTTGTGTTGGAGGGACAGTAGAGAGCCAGGCTGGAGGGAGAGTGGCAGGAGAGAAAGTCGGGGTGGGGGGGCGGGGGTGGGGTGGGGGTGGGGTGGGGTGGGGGCGGGGGTGGGGGTGGGGTGGGGTGGGGGCGGGGGTGGGGTGGGGGTGGGGTGGGGTGGGGGCGGGAGCCAGTCACACAGGCAGTTGGGATTTTGTCTGTTTCTCTGAATGAGATGGGAAGTACTGTAGTGTTTTGAGCAGGGGTGTGATATGAGATCTGATTTATGTTTTTAAAAGGTTCCCCTGAAACCGTGTTAAGAATAGCTGCCCCTCTGCTGCCCAGGATCCAACAAAACAATAATGGCAGCTTGGACTGACGGGGCACAGGGGTGGAAGTGAGGAGTGGTTGGATTCTGGGTGCATCTTGAAGGTCGGGCCAACAGGCTTTGTTGACAGATTGAATATAGCTGAGAGAACGGAGTGAAGGTGATACCGACCAGGGGTTTTTGCTTGCGGTCAAGGTGGTGGGAGGTGCAGGTTTGGAAGTAAGATCAAGAGCTGGGGTCTGGGCCTGTTGCATTTGTGACCGTCTTCGTTCGAGAGCCAACTGGAGCCACGTAGGGTTACGGCGTTCGGAGTTGAGGGGAGAGGTCTGGGCTGAGGATAGACATGTGAGAGTCCTCAGTGTTTTCATGACACTTAAAAGTCCTGATGTTGAGTGAGCGCACTGATGAATGAGGGCCGAGGCAGCAAGGAAAATGGGGACAGGCAGGCTCCCAGGTAGAGGAGAACCAGGTGGTCCTTGCATCTTTGAAGATGGGGGAGGTGTCGTCAAGGGGGACGGAGTGAGAACCCACGCCCAGTGCTCCTGCTGTGCCCTCAGGTGAAATGAGGGCCCAGACTTGTCCTCTGGCTTTGGTGGCACATGAGTCACTGATGGCCTTGACAAGAGCAGTCCCCACACGGTGGTGCAGGAAGAGCCTGGAAGGGAGGGTTCACGAGGGATTGAGAGAAGAGGAGGGCAAGTGGAGAAAGCCCTTTTGTGGGCACTTGGCGCCGTGCTAAAGGGAGAGTTGGGGCCCTGAGAAAGTTTGGTTGAGATGGCCGAAATTACAGCATTTTTGTACTGTTCGTGGGAAATGGTTCTGTACAGAATGAACACCTTGATGAAGCGGGAGAGGGGACATTTGCTGGGAATGGGCCCACGTGGAGCACCCGTATACTCTTCCTTGGTGAGATGAGGGAGAGCATAGTAGGGGAGCTGGCATGGTGGGAGCAGGGCCGTTTTCTTCTTTCTTTTTCTCTCCGTGAAGTAGGAGGATTTGTCAGTAAAAATGAGGGTGAGTAGGGGCCGGTGGGGTGTGACGAGAGAGGAGAAGGTATGCAGTATTCTATGGGAAGATCAGAATGTGAATGGACTAGCCATGTGGAATGGCCTCCTGAGGGGAGCTGTCCTTAGTTTAAAGTGAAAAAAGCAGTTGTGTTCTGTTTCCTGGGAGCAGAGTAGGCAGTGTTGCAGTTGTGGTTTACCCAGGCAAAAGTGGCAAAGCAAGAGAAGTGATTGTAATGGTGAGGTATGGACTTGAAGCTGGGAGGTGAGGGAAGTGAGACCATGCAGATAATGAGTTTTGTCTACATTGATGTGTGTAGCTATAGTTTATTCCTTTTCACTTCTGTGTTCTATTTCAGACTGAATATCTCATTTTATTCTCTGTCCTATCATTGTAGGATAGGATTGTTTCCACTAAAGAAACAACGAGGCTTTGAACAAGTGCAAAAGCATTTTTCCAAGGTATGAAGCCTTGGAGAGAACTAGAATTGCAGGGTAGTGGGGGACCTGTACAGCTTTAACTTTAGTTAAAAATAGTTGCCAGTTTACCCTCCTACCAGCACTGTTGTTCTGTATCCTTGCCAACTCTTGGTATTGTCCGACTTCTTTGTATTTGCCAGATTGGTGGGTGTGAACTTACATCTCATTTTTTAATTAATAGCTTTATTGAGATGTAATTCACATATTACAATTTACCCACTTAGAGCGTACAATTTAATAGGTTTTAGTATATTCACAGAACTGCGTAATGATCACCACAATCTAATGTTCGAACATTTCATCATCCTGAAAAGAAACCTTGTACCCATTAGCAGTGACTCTCCATTCCCACCTAACCTCTAGGCAACCACTAATGGACTTTCTGTGGATTTGCCTGTTCTGGACATTTCATGTAAATGGAATCATACAGTATGTGGTCTTTTGTGACTAGCTTCTTCCACTTAGCGTGTTTTCAAGGTTTATCCATGTTGTAGCATATTTCAGTATCAGTGTCATTTCATTTGATTGCTGAATAACATTCCATTGTATGCACATATGACATGTTATTTATCCATTCATCAGTTGGTGCATGTTTGGGTTGTTTCCACTTTTTGACTGTTGTGAACAGTACTGCTGTGAGCATTTGTGTATAAGTCTTTGGAGGGGCATAGGTATTTATTTCTCTTGGTGTATAGTAAGGAGTGGAATTGTTAGGTAATGTAACTGTGTTTAACATTTTGAAGACCTACCAAACTGTTTTCCAAAGTGACTGTACCATATTATATTCTCACCAACACTGTATCAGGGTTCTAATTTTTCCATGTCCTCACCAACATACATTATTTTCCCTTTAAAAAAAAATTATTGCCATGCTAGTGAAGTGTGGTATCTCATTGTGATTTTGCCTTTCCTGAATGACTAATGCTGTTGAGCATCTTTTCATGTCCTTATTGGCTGTTTGTGTATCTTCTTTAGGGGAACGTCTGTTCAAGTCATTCTTTGGCCATTTTTATTAATTCATTTATTTCTGCATGGTTTTAATGTTCTTCTTTCATATTACTACTGAAGTTGAGCATTTTTTTGGCTATTTGGATTTCTTCTTTTGTGAAATACCTGTTTGTCTTTTTTTTTTTTTTTTTTTTTTGCGGTATGCTGGCCTCTCACTGCTGTGGCCTCTCCCGTTGCGGAGCACAGGCTCCAGACGCGCAGGTTCAGCGGCCATGGCTCACGGGCCCAGCCACTCCGCAGCATGTGGGATCTTCCCGGACCAGGGCACGAACCCGTGTCCCCTGCATCGGCAGGCGGACTCTCAACCACTGCGCCACCAGGGAAGCTCATGTCTTATTTTTCTTCCTTTTGAGTTGTTTGGTTTTTCTTATTTGTAGGAATTCTTATATATTTTGATTTTTATTATTTGTGTGACAAATGTTCTTTCCCAATTTGTGACCTCTTTACTGTGTTTATGGGATTTTTAAAAAAGTATTTTTTGAAAGCATGTAATAAAAGGGCAAAAATGGATCTTAATATCTTCTAATCTTTTCTTCTAGCCCTCATACTACCCAAGTAGAGGAGGAAATAGATTTTTTGGTTTATAGGTAGTTGTCTTTTAAAAAGTTTTATGTTTTTTTCTTCCTACAGGTCTTGCATTTGTTGTTGTTGTTGTTAGATTTGTTCTTTGGTTGCTTTATAGTTTTTGTTGCTGTTGTAAATTTTTTTTTAAGTTAAAAATTTCTCTTTGCTGGTAAATGGAAATGTAGATGACTTTATATGTGAGTCATATTCATTAACTTCTCTAACTTAATAATTTGCTTGTGGACTCTTGGGGGTTTTTATGTAGATAATCATCTAATCTTTGAATAATGACAGGTCATTTCTTTCCAGTCCTTTTACTTTTTATATCTTAACTCTAGTCTTAACTGCACTGCTTCATGGCAGCCATCACCAGTGCCAAATATAAATGGTAATGGCGGGCATCTTTGTCATATTCCCGGTTTTAAGGGAAATGCTTTTATCTTTCACCATTAAATGTGTGGATACTTTTTTTTTTTTCCTTTAACAGGTTGAGGAAGATTTCTTCAATCTTAGTTTATGGAGAAATTTAAAAAAACATCACAAGTGGGCATTGCACTTAATTGAATGCATTTTCTACATCAATTGGGATGATATTACAGTTTTTCTCCTTTAGTAATGTGAAAAATTGCTCTAAAAGGTAATATTGGAATTAATTTCACATTTCTGGGATAAATCCATCTCAATCATGACATATTCTTTTTTTAAACAAAATTGTTCTTTTGTTTCGTTTTTGGCTTTTTTTTTTTTTTTTTTTTTTTTTTGTGGTACGCGGGCCTCTCACTGCTGTGGCCTCTCCCGTTGCAGAGCACAGGCTCAGCGGCCATGGCTCACGGGCCCAGCCACTCCGCGGCATGTGGGCTCTTCCCGGACCGGGGCACAAACCTGTGTCCCCTGCATCGGCAGGTGGACTCCCAACCACTGCGCCACCAGGGAAGCCCGCATGTATTTTTTTTTTTTTTTTTTGACCTTGCCACTCAGCTTGCGGGATCTTAGTTCCTTGACCAGGGATTGAACCGGGGCCCCAGCAGTGAAAGTGCCGAGTCCTAGCCACTGGACTGCGAGGGAATTCCCTTAGATATACTTTTTTACTTGCTAATATCTTAGGATTTATGTATCTATGTTCATTGGTAAGATCTTTAACTTTCCTTTTTTGTATCAGCTCTATGAGTTTTGCTATTAAGGGTATTCTCAGTCTAATAAAATAAGCTGTAGTGTTTGTATGTTTTTTTTCTCTTAGAGAGTTTGTATGTAAAATTGTAATTATCTGTTCTTTCATTTTGATAAAGCTTGCCTGTAAAACCATCAGGGCCTGGTGTTTTCTGTCTGAATTTAAAAATTACTGGCTTGGTTGCTTTAATATTTATAGGCTCATTAGAGTCTTCTTTTTCTTGAGTCACATTTGGTAATTTACATTTTTCTAAAACATTTATTTTGTCCGTGTTTTCAAATATATTGGCAGAAAATTATAATCTCTTTTGACTTCGCCTGATTTGTAATTAATTACTAATATTTAGTTTCTTAAACAAGGATTTTTAGCTCATTAATTTTCAGGCCTTTTGTATACATGTATACATATATATGTAAATAAAGTAGTAACTACCCTTTAAATACTACTTTAGCTCCAATTCAGTAGTTTTGCTATGCAAAATTTTTATCTTTTAGTTCTGAATATCTTCACATTTTCATTTTGATTTCTTCTCTGCCTTAGAAATTTAGAAAGTGTATTGAAAAATGCTGGTATATTGATATATATTTAATTTATTTATTTATGGCTGCATTGGATCTTCATTGCTGTGCGCGGGCTTTCTCTAGTTGTGTCGAGTGGGGGCTACTCTTCGTTGTGGTGCGCGGGCTTCTCATTGCGGTGGCTTCTCTTGTAGCAGATTATGGGCTCTAGGCACACGGGCTTCAGTAGTTGTGGCATACGGACTTAGTTGCTCCACGGCATGTGGGATCTTCTCGGACCAGGGCTCAAACCCATGTCCCCTGCATTGGCAGGTGGATTCTTAACCACTGTGTCACCAGGGAAGCCCTGTATCTTTTAATCTTTGTTATTGATTGCTAACATACATTGTGCTAATAAAATGTGGTCCAGTGTGATTTTGATTGTTTGAAATTGTTGAGGCTGTTTTAATGGTGTCTAGTTTGTGGCAAATTTTTATCAGTTTTCCATGTGTGTTTAAAAAGAATGTGTTTCCAATTTTAAGGTCGGGTTTTCCCATGTCTATTGGATGAAACACATTAATTGAATTCACATTCAAACTAGTGTCCTTAACTAATACTGTCTGCTTGTTCCATCAGTTACAGAGAGGGGTGTTGTTAAAATCCCATTGTGATGGAACATTTGTCAAATTCCTATAGTTCTCTCAATTTTTGCTTTCTATCTATACGTTTAGAATTGCTAAGTTTCCAGTGACTTGCACAGTTTGTCATTCTGTAACGAATCTTTGTTTCTAGGAACATTTTTTCCACTAAAATATATTTTGTCAGATATTGGCATAGCTGTACCAAGGGACTTTAGTTAATGTTTGCTTGGTATATATTTTTCTGCCCTTTAACTATCAAGTTTTGGTGTCCTTAATGTTTTAGGAGTGCCCTTTGAAAGCAGCACACAGCTAGATTGCATTTTCATAATTTGAGTTTAAGGTGGTTAGTCTATTTACATTAGTTGTGATTGAAATATTTGGTTTATTTCTACTTTTCGTATTTTGTGCTCTCTAATTGGGCTTTTTTTCTGTTCTTTTCCTTTTCTTGCCTATATATTGTGGGATTTTTTTCCTTCATTCCTGTCTGCTCTTTTTACCTACACCCAGTAAGAGATTAGACACTTCTTTTCTTGGTGATCTTAGACATTTCATATTTAACTTAAGGCCTGAAGTTAATTGATATCTTTACCCTTATAAGAATTTTCAAATGCTTTTAATCCCAGTTTATATGCAGCTATTGCCTAATTAGATTAGAACTAGAAGTGAGCTGTCAGTTGTTCCTTATCCAGGAACTTGAGGTATTCTGTGCCTAAAGTGCTCTTCATGTTGGCCAGTCCAGCAGATATGTTTAGTCTTTTTTTATTTTTAGATTGCTGGTATTACTTTTTATTTTCGATTGTTCTTTCTGCGTCTTGCTACTTTTGAATAATCATGTACCAGATATTGTTTTGGATATGTGTCAGCATTCAGAAAACTTTAAGAATTGCAAGTAATGCAGGTTGTTCATTTTTTAAAAATTCATTTTTATTTTTTGGCCGTGTTGGGTCTTCGTTGCTGCGCGTGGGCTTTCTCTAGTTGTGGCGAGCGGGGGCTACTCTTCGTTGTGGTGTGTGGGCTTCTCATTGCGGTGGCTTCTCTTGTTGTGGAGCACGGGCTCTAGGTGCGCAGGCTTCAGTAGTTGTGGCTCACGGGCTGTAGAGCACAGGTTCAGTTGTTGTGGCACACGGGCTCTAGAGTGCAGGCTCAGTTGTTGTGGTGCACGGGCTTAGTTGCTCCGCGGCATGTGGGATCTTCCCCGACCAGGGCTCGAACCCGTGTCCCCTGCATTGGCAGGCGGATTCTTAACCACTGCACCACGAGGGAAGTCCCAAGGATGTTCATTTTGTTAAGAGCTGGCAAATGTGATTGTTTTTTCCTCTTTAAATGGAGTGTTCCTGTGTCAATAAGGAATTTCTTAAAGATTTTCTGGTTCTTCATATTAATTAGCTCATTTTTATATCCAGAAATGGAAAAGATTTCAAGACTAGTTACCTTTTTAAAATGGGATCATTTGATTGCTAGGAAACGTTTATGTGAACTTTAAATGTGACTCTGGCCAAGTATAGAACACCAAAAACAATCTGGAAAAGGGATGTGGATCAAAATAGATTCTGAGCTGAATCTGTCTTTGCGAAAGGAAAAGAGTAGAGTTCAGCATTTATAATACGTGGCCTATCCTGAGGGAGAGGGGGGATGGTTTTATACTTATTTCTTTATATTAAGTCTTTTCTTACTCTGACTGGTAAATTAAAAGAGGCATGGAGGAACATACTAGCATAGGCTCGGCTGGGCTGGAACTCACTTTATGATAGTGTGGTTAGCAAGACTTGTAAATTGAGGAGAGTTAGGGGGTTTGGTGCCAGTGCTGCTGATGCCAGGAGTAAAGAGTTAATAACTACTTCTAGTCCTATCCGAGTAATGTTCAGTGAGGCCAAGGAGCTTGAAATGCATAGGTATTATAACTATTGTTTTCATCAAATTTCAAAAAATAGAGTTTGATAATCTTCCAGGGCAACGAGGAAAGAATGAGGAAGAGTTGTAGGGGGCACAGGGTAGAGAGAGAGCGAGCTGGTTTAGCAGAATTGTTGTGAGGATTAAAGTTAAGCGTTATTGGGCATGTTTATGTTTATCCCCTGAAAAAAGTAGAGTCCATTCCTGCCATTTACCATATTGTCAGGCTTAAAATTTTTCAATTTTTGGCATCAGTGACTGCTGAATTGCCTCTTGATTAGTGTAAACCTTCAGCAGCCTGCCCTTCTTACATACCTGCCTTACACTGGGTAGATGTAACTGTCTCTTCCTATTTTGTTTGCCCAGTGCCTGTTATTACGGTTGTCACTTGTGCTTGAGTCATTACTTGCATATTTTAACTCTTCTCACCTTAAGGTGAGTGTAGGATGTTCATCTTTTATATGAAGAAGGAACCTCTGGGAGGGAGGGAGGACGTCTAGCCAGAATGATTTCGGGAAAGCGTTGTTAAGTTGATGAGAACTGGATTGGAATCTTGGTTTGACTACTGAACTAGCTGTCTGACTTTGGGCAAATTATTTCACTTTCTGAGCCCCAGCTTCTTCCTATATAAAATGGAAGTAATATTAAAGTTCTCCTCCCTTTTCCATAGAAGATAACTTTGGGTAATTTGAATTTGTAGGGTTTTTTTTTTTTCCCTTGCAAGTGTATTAATGTAGAAGTCATAAACTTTCACAGAACAAGTGATTAAGGCTATGCTGATTTTGTTAATGGTTAATATTTTATGAACTCTTTCACTGGCTTTGGTTTTGAAATCTTGACTGGTAGTAGGATATTGTGAAATTTTCTTTTTTACTCTGTTGCCGTTTTTCTGTTTAGAATAGAAGCCTTAGTTTCAAAAACTTAGTCAATGCGTGATTATATTTGCGTTGAAAAAAAGTAAAAATAGGTAAGACTAAAATCTTTTCTGCTCACCTTCCCCCAGTTCTTTTCTGTCTTCTGCTGTTAATAGTTTTGTCTCTATTTTTTTATTCATTTCTATGTGTTTGTATTACTTATATATGTGCTTATAGAAACTATACAGTGTTAGGCATACACCTTTTTTTTCTTATCATTCATCACTTTTCATTGAGTCCCATGCAGTACACAGAGATCTGCCTTCTTTTTAATTACTGGTATACTTTATAGCCATTTCCCATTTCAGTGGGCTTTAGATTTTTATTTTTAATCACAAATTTGGGTTGCTTTTATTTGTTTATTTTTCAATATAAATTTATTTATTTTTGGCTACGTTGGGTCTTCACTGCTGTGCGTGGGCTTTCTCTAGTTGCGGTGAGCGGGGGCTGCTCTTCGTTGCTGTGCGCGGGCTTCTCATTGCGGTGGCTTCTCTTTTGCCAAGCACAGGCTCTAGGCGCACGGGCTTCAGTAGTTGTGGCACACGGGCCTCATTGCTCCGCTGCATGTGGGATCTTCCCGGACCAGGGCTCGAACTCATATCCCCTGCATTGGCAGGCAGATTCTTAACCACTGTGCCACCAGGGAAGCCCTGGCTTGCTTTTAGTTTGTTACAGTAAAGCACTTTGTTCTTAGAAGCTTCTAGAAGTTTAGTGTTTGGTACAGAAGTAGGTGAAATACTAAATTATAAGCTGGCTTCTTTGCTTTTTATCGTTACGTACAAAGTACAACTGTTAAGCAGTGGAAGGAAACCTTTTTTTAGAAAGCTTTTCTATTTATCTCCTTTTCAAATGATGTATAACATATATGACGTTTTTAAGCTCTACTATAAATGAACAGTGATTTAGCAAATCTTTTCTTCCTTGTTGTAGAATATGCATAACACAAATTTACATTTAACCATTTTTTAAAATTAATAAATTTTATTTCATAAGCAGTTTTAGGTTCACAGCAGAATTGAGGCAGAAGTACAGAGCCAGAAGCCTATATACTCCTTGTCTCCCCACGTGCCCCCCCTCCAACCTCCATGAACCTGTGTTGACACATCATTATCACCCAAAGTCCGCACGTTACATTAGCTTCACTCTTAATGTTGTATGTTCTGTGGGTTTAGACAAATGTATGATAGCACGTATCCACCATTGTAGTAGTCTGTAGAACAGTTTCACTACCCTAAAAATCCTCTGGGCTTTGCCTGTTCATCCCTGCCTCAGACTTAACCCCTAACAACCACTAATCTTTTTTTTCTTTCTTAATATTATATAATGAAAACAGGTGTGTTTATAACTTCAGCATACTTCATAAAATCTTTATTCACTGAAAATAGACAAATGTTTACAAAGAACATTTAACTTAAATTTCATAGTAGCTTATAAAATGGCACTTGAAAGAGTGACCTGTATAAGGAAATAAGAGTCTTGTCAAGAGACAGTAAACTATAAATATACCACAATGTTAAAAACCTCAGTGTTCTATAAGAAAATCAATAAATATAACTTAATCTTTCTGGGGGGAAAGGTAGTTAGCATTACAAATTTAAAGTACAGATTTTATATATGAATTCAATACGGAATACATTTAAACCTTACAATGCTACATAATCATCGTCTATCTTGTGGAAAACAATAAAAATATGCACTATTATGTATAATATAGATAACTAATGAAAACAGATTGTATAGCACAGGGGACTCCACTCAATGCTCTGTGGTGACCCAAATGGGAAGGAAATCCAAAAAAAGAGGGGATACATGTGTCCGTATAGCTGATTCACCCTGCTGCACAGAAGAAACCAACACAATGTTGTAAAGCAACTACACTCCAATTTAAAAAAAAAAAAAGTAAATTGAAAGAAAAAAGAAAGAAAGAATAAAATTCTTAACCACACACAAAACAATTATATACTTTTTGAATATGTGTACATCAAACCAAAAGGTTAATTTTACTTTTTCCTTTATTGACAACTTTGGGTGCATTTTTAGGTTTTGGTTCCCAGAGGGCATTTATTCCAATGCCGTCTTGAAGCCGCGCCTCTGTCCAGGTCGCCAGCCTTTTTCTTGTCTGTTATTTCCTTGACTCTGTTCATGTATACTCTGATTCTTTCCAGTTCCTGCTTTACTGGATGTTCCTTAGGATTGACTCCCTGAGTTGCCGCATAAACCCAAAACATTGAATTTAATGTGTAAGCAGAAACTAAATCCACTTTTGCTTGTTTAAGTGGGTCCAACTTCTACAACAACTCATTTCTAGAAACACACATCATACTCTTCAGCATCTCATCCACAGCCCCAGTGGAATTCTCAAATGTTGATAAATATTCATGAATTTCTCCTGGGTAGTCTTCATTAATTTCTTCATCTGCCATTATTATCAACTCTTAGGCCTTCCACTCCTGCCTCCCAGAAAGCAGTTGGCGGCGGTGACGTCAGTGGCACACAGGCTCTGCCCACAGCGAGCAGCGCTCTCCGATGACCTCACTAATCTTTTTAATGTCTCTATAGTTTTGCTTTTTCTAGAACGAATTATAGTAGGAAACATGCAGCACTGTAGCCTTTTTAGACTGGCTTCTTTCGCTTAGTAATATACGTTTAAGGTTCCTCTATGTCTTTTCATGGCTTGAGAGATCATTTCTTTTTAGTGCTGAGTAATATTCCATTGTTTGGTTGTACCAGTCTATGCACTCACCTACTGAAGGACATCTTGGTTGCCTTCGAGTTTTGGCAGTTATGAAAAACCTGCCATAAACATCTGTGTGCAGGTTTTTGTGTGAACATAAGTTTTCAGTTCGTTTGAGTAAATACCAAGGAGCATGATTGGTCTCATAGAATGAGTTAGGAAGTATTCCTTCTGTTTCTGTCTTTTGGAAGAGATGATAGAGAATTGGTATAATTTTTTCTTTAAATGTTTGGTAGAATTCATCAGTAAACCCATTTGGACGTGATGCTTTCTGTTTTAGGTTATTAATAATTGATTCAATTTCTTTAATAGATGTAGACCTATTCAAACTGTCTATTCTTATGTGAGTTGTGACAGATTGTATCTGTCAAGGAGTTGGTCCATTTCATCTAGGTTATCGAATCTGTGGCTATAGAGTTGTTCATAATATTCTTTTATTATCCTTTTATTGTATATGGGATCTGTAGTGCTTCCCCTCTTTCATTTCTGATATTAGCAGTTTAGGTCTTCTTTCTTCCTTAGTCTGGAAAAAGTCTTGAGAGTTTTATTGTTTTTTTTTTTTTTTTTTTTTTTAAGAATCAGCTTTTGGTTTTGTTGACTTCCTCTACTGATTTCTTGTTTTAAAATTCTTTTATGCTCTAATTTTTATTATTTCAATTTTCTGCATAGTTTGGAATTAATTTGCTCTTCTTTATCTAGTTTTCTAAGGTGAAAGCTTAGATTATTGATTTTAGATGTCTTCTGATATATGCTTTCAATTCCATAAATTTTAATCTAAGCACTGTTTTTGCTGCATCCCCCAAAGTTTAGTAAGTTGTATTTTCATTTTATTCAGACATTTTTAAAGTTTCTCTTGAGATTTTTTTGTGTTTGATCCATGTGTTATTTAGAAATGTAATGTGTAATTTTCAAGTACTTTGGGTTTTTCCAGCTATCTTTCTGTTACTGATTTCTAGTTTAATTGCATTGTGGTCTAAGGGCAGACATTGTATGATTTCTGTTCTTAATTTGTTAAGGTGTATTTCATAGAATGTCTTGGTGCGTGTTCCATGTGTGTTTGAGAAGAATGTGTGATTTGCTACTGCTGGATGAATTAGTCCATACATGTCAATTATATATGGTTGATTGATGGTGCTGTTGAGTTCAGTTATGTCCTTATTGATTTTCTGCTTGCTGGATTTGTCTATTTCTGATAGAGGAGTGTTAAAGTCCCCAGTTATAATAGTAAATTCATCTATTTCTCCTTGCAGTTTTATCCTTTTTTGACTTGTATTTTGATGCTGTTGTTAACTGCATAACATTAAGGATTGTTATGTCTTCTTGGAGTATTGACCCCCTTTTCATTTTGTAATAACTCTTCTTATCACTGACAACTTTCTTTGCTCTGAAGTCTTCTCTGTCTAAAATTAATATAGCCACTCTCAGTTTGTTTTAATTAGTGTTAGTATGGTCTAGCTCTATCCCTTTACTATTAATCTATATGTGTCTCTGAATTTCAAGTGAGTTTCTTGTAGACAATATATGATATGCCCGGGTGTAGGTTTTTGTTTTTGTTGTTTTGCATTTATCCTGCTTGGTGTTCCCTGAGATTCCTGGATCTGTGGTTTGGTGTCCGACATTAATTTGGGGGAAATTCCCAGTCATTATTGCTTCAAATATTGTTTCTCTTCCTTTTCTCTTTTCCTTCCGGTATTCCCATTGCATGTATGGTATACCTTTTGTAGTTGTTCCACAGCTCTTGGATATTTTGCACACTGTCGTTCCCCCCCCCCCCCCCCCCCGTTTTATTCCTCTTTGCTTTTCCATTTTGGAAGTTTCTAGTGTCATATCTTCAGGCGCAGAGTTTCTTTCCTCAGCTATGTCCAGTCTACTAATGGGCCTATCAGAGGCATTCTTCATTTCTGTTACAGTATTTTTGGTCTGTAGCATTTCTTTTTGATTCTTTCTTAGAATTTTTATCTATTTGCATTATTTTATCCGTTATTGCATGTTGTCTGCCTTTTCCATTAAAGCTGTTAGCTTTCCTGGTTTGATAATTCCAGCATCTCTGGCATACATGACTGGTTCTGATGCTTGTTCAATCTCTTCAAACTGTTTTTTGTCTTTTTAGTATGCTTCGTAATCTTTTTTGAAAGGCAGACATGATGCACTGGTAAAAGGAACTGTGAAGAATAGACCTTTGGAAATGTAGTGGTAAATTGTCTGGGGAGGGGAAATGTTCTGTAGTGCTGTGATTCAGTCTCAGTCTTTTGGTGAGCCTGTGCCCCTGAACTGTGAACTTCACCAGTGCTTCTCTGCTTTTTTCCTTTTCTTAGGTGGTACAGGATGGCTAGAGTGGCCTGGAGTTGTGTACTTCCCTTTCCTCATGCGGAAGGTTAGAGGGGGCTGGAGTTGGATATTTCCCTTCCTCCAGGTAGGTTAGGTTCTGGTAAAACCTCAGTGGGTTAGGCTCTGGTAAAATAGTTTTTTTTTTTAAGGTGAGCTTTGTTAAGAACGGAATGTCCTGATATATTTCAAAAAAGAAAAGAAAAGCAAAGAAAATGTTCTTTTCCCCCTCCCAGAAACATGAGGGGAGGGGAAAAGTCTATTCACTCACCTACTGAAGGACATGTTGGTTGCTTCCAAGTATTGGCAAGTTTGGATAAAGCTGCCATAAACATCTGTGTGCAGGTTTTTGTGTGATCATAAGTTTTCAACTTCCTTGGGTAGATACCAAGGAGCCGATTGCTGGATTGTATGGTAAGAATATGTTTAGTTTTGTAAGAAACTGCTAAACTGTCTTCCAAATACCTGTACCATTTTGCACTTTCATCAGCAGTGATTGAAAGTTCCTTTCACTCTACAGATCCTCACCAGCATTTGGTGTCAGTGTTTTGGACTTTGGCCATTCTAATTGGTGTGTAGTTGTGCCCAGTTGTTTTAATTTGCATGTTTTTGGTGCCATAATGATGTGGATCACATCTTTGTTAATGACTATGTTTCAATGGATAGATAAAAGAACCTTGGTGCAGATAAAATCATTGTTATTCAGGTTCCATGTGTTTGTGGATGACCTGGATTGTTTATCCTGTGGTGGTCCCCACAGTGTCCTGTGACCTCTATATTTAGACATCTCTCTTTTTTTTTCTGTTATAAACTCTTTTGGACATTGTTATATATAAGACTTTTTTACTCAGGATAAATATCTTAGTATGAACTCATTAAAGCAGAGTAATTGGGTCAAGGAATGTATAGATTTTTAACACCCTTTGATATCTATGGCCAGAAAAATTACCCCAGTTTATGCTTTTATCAGCAGTTCCAGCCAGTTTCATATTAATGTATATTTAAAATCTTTTTTATTAGGGGAATATTTTAACACAAATATATAGAATAGTGTAATGAACCCTCAGGTACTCAGCTCCAACAACCATAAACCCAAGGCCAGTCCTGCCCTACTTACTCCTTCAACCCCCACTTCTCTCCTGGATTGTTACTATTTTAAAACTCTATTGAATTGTAATAGAAATATAGAAGAGTACACATCATAAATGAAATTTTCACAGTCTGAAACCCACCTGGGTAATTGGGTCCCGGGTATCTCCTTTGTCCCCTTTCAGTCATACCCTCCTCTCTGCCGAGGGCAGCCAGTATCCTGATACTTAACTGCATTAAGTTTTGTTCCTTAAATAAATAGAATCTTATGGTATGTTCACTTGTGTCTGAGTTTTTCTCTTGACATTGTGTGTGAGATTGTTGGGGATATACCTAGAAGTGAAATTGCTAGGTCGTAGAGGTGTGCATAGATTCCATTTTGGAAAACTGTGGCTGCATCTACTAAAGTGGCTGTCCCAGATTACACTTTCCCCAGCAGTGTGTGAGGTTCCGCTTACTCCATACGATCATTAATAGCTCATATCTTTCTTTCATGCTTTTCATTTTAGCTACACCCCTAGCTGTGTAGTGATACCTTACAGTAGTTTTAATTTGCACTAGTGGAGTCAAGCACCTTTTCATGCTTTTTTTGGTTGTTTAGTTATCCTTTTTCATTTTTATCTTTTTAAAATTTTATTGAACTATAGTTGATTTACAGTGCTGTGTTAATTTCTGCTGCACAACAAAGTGACTCAGTTATACATACATATATACCCATACACACACACATTCTTTTTCTTTTGTTTTCATTCATTCATTCATCATTCATTTATTTATTTTTGGCCATGCCACGCGGCATGTGGGATCTCACTTAGTTCCCCTACCGGGGATTGAACCTGTGCCCCCTGCAGTGGGAGCACGGAGTCTTAACCACTGGACCGCCAGAGAAATCCCAATATATACATTCCTTTTAATATTCTTTTCCATTATGGTTTATCACAGGTTATTGAATATAGTTCCCTGTGCTATACGGTAGGACCTTGTTGTTTATCCATCTTATATACAATATTTTGCATCTGCTAATCCCAAACTCTCAATCCTTCCCTTCCCCAACCCCCTAGTTATTCTTTTTTAACGAAGAGTAATATTTGTCTCCTTTTCTTTTGTCTGTTGCATTATCTGTTTTATCGTATTAACTCTCTGTTGCTTCATAACAATTATCCCCAAACTCAGTGGTTTATAACACCAGTAAACATTTAATATCTCATAGTTTTTGTGGGTTAGGAACTTGGGAGCGACTTGGCTGGGCCATTTGGCTTGGATGTTATCAGCCTCTGAAGGCTTGACTGGAGTTGGAGGATCCTTCCCAAGGTGGCTCATTCACATGCCTGGCAAGTTAGTCCTGGCTGTCGGTGGGAGGCCACAGTTCCTTTTCATGTAGGCCTTTGACAGGATTGCCGAAGTGTCCTGTCCCCAGGACATGGTGACTGACTTTCCCCTGAGAGAGTGATTTGAGAGAAATAGCACCAAGTGGAAGCCATCATTTTTATGACACAACCTCAAAAGTCTCAGTGCATTTAACAGCGGCCATGGCTCATGGGCCCAGCCGCTCCACGGCATGTGGGATCTTCCCGGACCGGGGCACGAACCCGTGTCCCCTGCATTGGCAGGCAGACTCTCAACCACTGCGTCACCAGGGAAGCCCGTGGACATATTTTCAAACACAACAATTGGTAGGGTTTCTTTTATTCTGGATATGAATCTTTCAGGAGATACAAACATGGTGAATATCTTTGCCTACTCTGTGGGTTGTCATTGTGTCTCTGGAGGAAGAGGAGTTAATGTAGTTCAGTTGATTAATTTTTCCTTTATGGCTAGCCCCTTACATATTACTTTGAAGAAAATCTCAAAATAATTATCTTGTTTCTTCTGTAAATATGTCAGTATAGATCTTTCAAAAATAAACTTTTTTTTGTTTTAACCATAACATAACCACAGAACTATAACATCTAAATAAAACTCCCACAAAGCAGTTGCTTGATACTATCTAGTACCTAGTCGGAGTTGAAATTTCCAATTGTCTCAAATGTGATAATTTTTATATATACAGTTTTCTAATTTTGGCAAATCAGGATCCGAATAAGGTCTACCAGTTAAAACAGTTCCCCCTACCTCACTTGCCATCTGTGGAAGACCTCGATTTTTTTTGTCTTGTAGTATCCCCACAGTGTCCTCTGCCTTGTAAGCAGGTGGTTGTAAGTTTCTCTGTTTGGGCGTAACCTTTCCTGCAGTCTCGCTCATGTTGTCTTCTTTGGTTGTGATCTGTCTCTGGAGGTTGAATGTGGACCCAAATTGAAATTTTTAAAGGGCTTCCAACCTAAATCACATTGAAATCCATTCAGATTATAGTTCTAGACTTAAAATGTAATAATGTTTGTTTTGAAATGTACTCTGTGTGTTTGTGAGGCCATCTGAGAGTGCATTTTTTGTTTCTTTAGAAGACCCCACACTGACTGTAAGCCTTGCCCTCTTGAAGATACCACACCCTCTCTAGTTTAAATGTTGCAGGGCATAACATAAGGTGGTGTGATACTTTTTGCAAAGCCCCACCTCCCAGGTTTTTTGTTTTGTTTTTTCACTTGACATATTGTTGGTACAACAATATTATGTTAATTTCAGGTGTACAGCATAGTGATTGGATATTTAAATACATTACAAGATGATCACTACCTAAATCTTATTAATTAGACTTTCCATGTTAACCGTCTACTTTTTTTTTCCCTCCTTATACTGTCCACTAGCTTTCCTTCTCTCATGGCTGATTTTTTGAGTTGTGATGACTAAGTTTTAAGGGTTGATGACTCAAAATCTTTTTAGGCCACCTTAAATTTCCAGTCTTCCCCAGTTTCTGACTTTCCCTTCTAGCAGAAAATTTAGCACCGAAAAATTACAAAAATTAATGACGTAATTAGGATGAATGTTAGAGAAGTAGACAAAGTATTTCTTAGAATTCATGTATGTGTAAAGTTTCAACTTAGTTGTTTTCTTAACAGTTCTGAAACTGATTACTGTGATTGGAACGAGCTGGGTAGGTAGAAGGAGATTGTCACTTTGTCTGTATTGTTACAATAGTTTAGAAGAATGTATTTGTGTATTATTTGTATAAATTCAAATGATTTATTGTAAGAATGCAAACTATGAAAAACAAAGAAGGCCTTTCCCTGACTCCATGTCATGGGTTTCCTTAATGAAAGGGTGACTGGGTGCAGTGACCCTGCCGCGGTACCAGCTAGAAGTCAGGACATCTGGCTTTGGTATGCTCTGCAGAGCAGGTCTCAGTATACATTTGTTGAATTTAAAAAAAAAAAGTTGTTTTAATACACATAGTATTTCATTTATTTTTTAAAATTTATTTTATTTATTATCATTTATTTTTGGCTGTGTTGGGCCTTCGTTGCTGCGCGCAGGGGCTACTCTTTGTTGTGGTGCGCAGGCTTCTCGTTGTGGAGCACGGGCTTCTCTTGTTGTGGAGCACGGGCTCTAGGCACACGGGCTTCAGTAGTTGTGGCTCACGGGCTCTAGAGCGCAGGCTCAGTAGTTGTGGCGCACGGGCTTCGTTGCTCCACGGCATGTGGGATCATCCCGGACCAGGGCTCAAACCCATGTGCCCTGTATTGGCAGGCGGATTCCTAACCATTGCGCCTCCAGGGAAGCCCAAATTGTACTTTAAAAGTATGGTTCAACTTCAAGTAAGAGCTAAATTTTCAGTGTTTTGTTTTTAAATGAGTGTACATAAAGGATACCAATTGTTGACCATAATTCTTTCAGCAAATATCTGGGTGCCTGCCCAGTGCCAGGCCTGGTGCTTTCAATGCTTTGGTCACATGTGGTTTAAAAAGATGGCATGCTGGTGCCCTCAGTGAATCAGGACAGTGTCTCAATAGAGATACAGTGCAAGCTACATATGTAATCATAAATTTTCTAGTGGCCTTATGAAAAGGAAACAGGTAAAATTAATTTTAATGTATTTTATTTAACCCAGTAATACAAAATATTGTCAGTTCAGCATGTCATATAAAATTATTAATGAGATATTTTCACTTCTTTCTTTTGTACTGAGTCTTTGAAGTCAAGTGTATATTTTACACGTACGTACTTCTCAGTTCGAACTAGCTATGTTTCGTGTGCTTAAAGCCTTATATGGCTACCACAGTGGACCGCATAGATCAGATTATCACCACTGTTATTATTGCTCATGTGGAGTGGCAGAGGACACTGAATAGGAACGCAAGTAAACGGTGGCTTACAGGGCCAGGGGAGATGCAAGGAGATGAAGTAGGAAGCTGTTTTTGTCCTCCGGGTGGTGGCAGAGGAAGATGAGGAAGGGGAGATACTCAGAAGATGGAGTTGACAAAATTTTGATGAATTGGATATTGGAAGGGAAAAGAGGAGCCAGACTCTGTCTTTTACAACTGGGGTGTGCCTTTTCTGGGACAGGGAGAACTTAGTGAGGAAAAGGTTTGGTTGCTGGTCAGTGTATGATAGAGAGCAAAAACCCGTTTAGGAGATACTAAATTTAATGTGCTTGCAAGACATCCAAGGGGAAATGTCTGCTAATAGTTGGGTACCTGTGTTTGAAGTGCAGAGATGGCCTTAGTTGGTTTTATAAATTTGAATCGCAACTGTGTTTACAGAGGTATATTTAAAAACCTGTGGAAACGGCTTCATTTATTCAACAAAACCATTTTTTTTTTTTGAAGTCTCCCCAGGCCTTGTTTTGGTTGCTTCGGCAACAGGGTGAGTAGAAGACATGGAAGTGGACACCCCAGCCACTGTAGTCAGCTGGGGAGAGTGTACCTAGGTAGTGTCCATAGTCTGAACCCTGTGGGAACCTCTGCCTCGGAGGAGACCGAGAGGTGGCCAGTGAGAAAACAAGGTGGGTGTGATCTCAAAGAAGCCAAGTGAGGAGAAGGTGCCAGTAAGGAGGGTCTCCTGGTGAACAGTACTGAATGCTCCCGAGAGCGAGGTTGAGAGGAGGACAGAAGAGTTTCACTTAGGTTTAGCCCCATCTGGAGGTCACTGGTGACTTAAAAAGGCAGTTTCAGTTGAGTGGTACAGATTGGAATGAGCTGAAGAGGGAATGCTTTGAGACAAAGGGCTCCTTTTCTTACTTTTAAATAACCACTACAAACCATTGAGGAGACAGGCCCAGTAGAAAAATGAACAAAGGATATAAACAGACAGTTGGCAGAAAAGTGAAGTATAAATGGCTCTTAGACATGAACAGTGCTCTTAAGAGAAAAAGACGTTGTTGGGCAAGGGTGTGAAGAACCAGGCATACATACTTCCATTGGTGGTGGGAATGTGGATAGCCATGACCTCCAATGGCTATTGTGCAGCTAATTAGAAATGAACATTAATCCAGCAGTTCCACTTCTGGGAACCCTGGTATTTTTTGGTGATAGTGAAAATTGAAAACTAAATGGTCCATCAGTGGTGGCCTGATTAAATCAACTGTAATGTAAAGGAAAGTCAGTATCAGCTAAAACTTTTTTTTTATTTTTTGGCTGCGTTGGGTTTTCGCTGCTGTGCGCGGGCTTTCTCTAGTTGTGGCGAGTGGGGGCTACTCTTCGTTGTGGTGCATGAGCTTTTCATTGCGGTGGCTTCTCTTGTTGCGGAGCGCGGGCTCTAGGCGTGCGGGCTTCAGTAGTTTTGGTACGCAGGCTCAGTAGTTGTGGCTCACGGGCTCTAGGACACAGGCTCAGTAGTTGTGGTACATGGGCTTAGTTGTTCTGCGGCATGTGGAATCTGCCCAGACCAGGGCGCGAACCTGCGATTTTTAGCCACTGTGCCACCAGGGAAGTCTCGCTAAAACATTTTATTCTTCAAAAGGTAGAATTTGGTTTTGTTTTTTCTACCATGCTATAAACCAGGGACTTTGAGAGTGATTCTTTCCCCCCATTTTAAAAGATTGAAAAAAATATCAGTGGGTCTGGTATAGGCACAGAAGGTATGTGAAAATATGCCTTTGAAGAGCGATGTTAAGCCTGTCATTCTCTCTTGACTTTCTGCCTTTTAACACACTTCACATGAATTATTAGTCTATATTCCCATCTCCAGATACCTGTTAGGGTTCTTTTTAAAGGATCCTGTCCTGTTTTATATATGTTCTGAGTTGTATACCACAGGAAAGATGGGTATAACATATCTTACCAGCTTCATGGATGAATTCACACTCCAGTTTGCCTTATTGCATCTAAAAATAACCATAGTTCCTATCGTGAGAGCATCATTTTACTTGGTTTGGATCATTGATAAAGTAAGCGAGCATCTGATGTTGTCTGAGAAAGCTGGATGTAGCAATGGCGATTATACTACAGCTGCCTGATGGAGGAGGAAGACTTCCTTTGTCCACCTTCTGTGAGGGAAGGGACAGTACAAACCTCTGTGTGCTATATGTTCTCCTGCCACCTACGTTAACCCGGTTTTACTGATCTTCCTGCTTTGGAGAAAGCAGCGTGTTCACATATGGACTTAAAGCAAAAACGAAAACTGGGTACACCCTAATACACCAAATCAGTCTCCCAGCAGAGTACATTGATACTGTAGTGGGTTGGCCAGAAAGTTCGGTTAGTGAATATGTTGTTCAATAAAGTTCTTCGTGAAAATGAAAAATGTATCTTTTATATTTACTTAAAACCGAACAAACTTTTTGGCCAACCCAATATAACTTTAAATTCTCTGTCATTGGGACTCTCTACTTTAAGATCTTGTTTAAATTTAATTAATTTCATTTAAGAGTTTGAGTCTGTGGTTATTCATTGATTCCTTTTTCTTCATTTCTTAGAGTATCCTGGTTTCACTTATATTTCTTCTTAGAGCCACAGGAAGAAGTAGTTGAGAGTTTGAAGCATCTTAAATGATCGTTTAGTCTAATCATCTCATTTTACGGATATGAAAACAAGCTCAGAGAGATGAGTTTACTTGCCCAAAGGTTGACTGAACTGAATGCATGCTCTCTTGGTCTTCCCCATTAAATTTGGTGAAGTGAGGAGTAATATGATACCCTTGTATCATCAGGGTGAGGTAACCTGCCATAACTTTGAGGTGGGTGTGTGGTTTTATTTTTTTGGGAAGATTTTTATGTATTTATTTTTTGGCTGCGTTAAGTATTGGTTGCTATGCACAGGCTTTCTCTAGTTGCGGCGAGCGGGAGCCACTCTTCGTTGCGGTGCGTGGGCTTCTCATTACGGTGGCCTCTCTTGTTGCGGAGCACGGGCTCTAGGTGCGTGGGCTTCACTAGTTGTGGCACGTGGGCTCTAGAGCGCAGGCTCAGTAGTTGTGGTGCACGGGCTAAGTTACTCCGTGGCATGTGGGATCCTCCTGGACCAGGGCTCGAACCCGTGTCCCCTGCATTGGCAGGCAGATTCCCAACCATTGTGCTCCCAGGGAAGCCCGGGGTGTGTAGCTTTAATTACACTGCAGCAGTTTTAATGAAGGCTTTTTTTTCCCTTCGGGTCCTAGTTGCAGCACGTGGGATCTTTGTTGCCTCATGTGGGATCTCTTTAGTTGTGGCATGTGGTCAGGGATCTAGTTCCCTGACCAGGGATCAAACCCAGGCCCCCTGCATTGGGAGCACAGGGTCTTAGCCACTGGACTGCCAGGGAAGTCCCGAGACTTCATTTATATGCTGCACTAGTTTATTTTTAGTCATGGAGACAATCTAATGGAACTCTCTTTATATTTTTTGGTTGAGAAAGTTGAAGCCTAGAGATGTAAACTTATTCAAAATTGTAGACCATAAACATTTATCCTGTGCTTAGTTTTTAATGTGAGTCGGAGCAGTGCTGCCCAGTAAAATGGTATTCTTTGTTTGTCAGCGTGGCTATTTAAGTTAAAAGAAAATTGAAAATTTAGTTCCTTAGTCTTACCAGCCACATTGCAGGTGCTCAGTGGCTGTGTGTGGCAGGTGGCTTACTGTATTGTACAGTGTAGGTCTAGAGCATTCCCCTTAAAACAGTTTTTTTTGATAACTTTAGAAGTTTTAGTGGTGGGCACCAAGAGTTATGAGTATGATTAGAATTGCCAGCTAGAAATCAGGTTTGTGTTCAAACGTAGGAGGAAAAAAATCACTCAGAGCTTGTGGCAGTGCTATAACCAGTTGTGACTTGGGCCCTTTCTTGGTTCGTATTTCATCTGTTCTTTAGGATAGTAACCAAGAGCCTATATGAAGAAGGGCTCTTCCTTTTCCATCTGTCAGGTATCTTGGTTTGCCAGTTGAAAATCCCATCCTTGGGTTGAATTTTCAGTGATACATTCATTCATCTTCATGCTGCTTAGCATGTTTTCCAGTCTCTGTACTTCTATTTCACATATTAATCACTTGGTTACTAAGATGCCCTACAAAAAGTTTGATGTCTTTCTTGCTTTTGTACTCAGGATTATGGAAGTTTTTACATCAAATTAAGCTTGATGTGTAACCATGGCTGAGCCAGCTAAGTATAGCTTTGGCGATTGGAATCATGTAGTCTTCTGTACCATTGCTGTACATCTCTGCACACTGTTGTTGTTGTAAGAGGCAGCGTTGGATTTCTGGGCTTTACTTTGGATGCTAATTTACTAATTTATGATTTGGCTCGATTTTAATAGCGACTTAGATTGGTTTGGCTTTCATGTACGATGGCAGTGATTTGAGTGTCCATTAGGGTGCATAGCCGGACGATGACGTAATCCAGTCAGGTGCCAAAGTTTTTACTTAGTCCTTTACGTACTTGATTTTGCTTTTAAAAGGTGGTAGTATGGATTTACCTTGGGTGTTTTATACTTTAAAAAGCAGTCTTTTTGCATTCTTGTCACAGTAATTTTTGATTAATGCTTTAGAAGCCTGTATTCTTGCCACAGCTTGTATTAAATTGATTGGTTCTGAAATTAGCTGATAGTTACATATATGTGTGTATCTATGTGTATATATATATATATATATATATATATAAAATACATACGTATATATTGAAAGATGCCTCTGAAGTCATCCAAATGATGTTACTTACTTAGTTTGTTTCTCCCAATTATGAGTGGTTGTGTGCTCATTTTTGATGATTTTTGTGGTCAAAATATGGGGTTTTTTTTTAAGTTGCAGTGTGCTAGGCATTGAGGATAAAATGGTGAGCAAGACCTCATAGAGATGGAGTATCTTCCCATCTCATTATCTTGCATCTCTTTAGACTTGGGTGGTTTGGAGAGCATTTGTGAGCACATTTGCAGAGATAGGATCATTGAGATCCACATTAAAATGATAACTCTGATTGAGCTGGCCTACCTTAGGGCTCCCTGATGTTAATAAGAGTAGACTTGCTTGCTTTTGTGGGTCCAGGCTCTAGGCTGTATCACCTGTCTGTAACTGAGAGGTTGTCTTTAGTTGTTTGTGTATGATATGTGACACAAGGAGAAAATATTTTCTTGCATGTTATGTAATAGCTACGGCTTCCTCTTGTGAATTTGCATTTGTGAAGAGTATCATGGAATTTATGGTAAAAAGTCATATGAGAGCATAGGGAGCAGGTTATTATTCCTTTTTCCCCAAAGTGAGTTTTTAAAAAATAAATAAATTGAGGGTTCATTAAGGGTTATTTGGAGCGTCCTTTCTTCTTATTCTCAGTGATAAAATAGGAATAATACCTAAGAGGTTTGAGAAGCATGTGTATAATGCTGGCACGAAGGGTTTGTAAGGGTAGATATTCATTCTTGCTATTCTTGAGTTCTGTGACTAAGCAAGTACATATTTAGATACTCTTTAGCTGAGAATCTGTTCCTTTGCTGTTTTAGGCTAAACCAGCCCTCATTCTTGACTGATATTTTTATAATTATGTTCTTACATTCTCTTCATTGGCCTGAATCAGGATCAGTAGTATTGGAAAGAGGAGACCCTTTTTGATAGAGTTATGTTATATGCCTATGGAGGAAGATGTGGCTCCTTTAAGGAATGATTGGCAAAAAGAAATACAAAAGTAAAAGTGTATTATCTTTAAAAAAAATCTTGTTTTCCTTTTTTGAGGGGCCCCCTCTGGATCCATTTCCTCTGAAAGAATAACCTAATGATGTCAACTGCTATAGACTGAATGTTTGTCTCCCCTCTAACATTTATATGTTGAAACCTAATCCTCAGTGTGATGGTGTTGGGAAGTGAGGCCTTTGGGGGGTGATGAGGTGTGAGAGTGGAGCCCTAATGATTGGAATTGGTGATCCCAGAGAGTTCCCTCATCCCTTTCTGCCGTGTGAGGACACAGAAAGGGCTGTGATCTATGAACCAGGAAGGGGGTCCTCACCAGACACTACAGATGCTGTGATCTTGGACTTCCTAGCTTATAGCAGTGTGAGAAGTAAATTTTTGTTGTTTGTTAAGTCATCTAATATATGGTATTCTGTTATAGCAGCCCGAATGCACTGTGACGTCAACTAGTAAGCTATGTATTATATTCTTTATTAGCAAATCTGTATTTTTCCTCCTTTAGCTTGTATGACATTGTGCTGTTGCTCCCACTGCCTTTCAATAGTCTGCTCTCTAGCCATGCCCCTTTCTCATTTTTGTCCTTTAATCATGATGTAAAACTTATGGTTTCCTAGTAATTAAATACGACGGGAGAATTCCTCCTTTTTCAGTTTCTGTATTCTTTGGGAAGAACTTTTCATCATCCTTATGGATTCCACCATCATCTGTATGTTTTAACTTTTAACACAAACATTTGTTTCCAGCTTAGTTAGGTTTTTTCCGGTGGGCTCATGTCATAGTTTGCCTGGATACTGTCAGTTCAGTTCGTTCCAGGCCAGGATCAGGAACTCTTTTGTCTTCATTTCTAAAACAGTGCTTTTCTCGTTTCTCCTTCACCATCAGCACCCTCTTGGGACCCACAGGCTTAAAGCAGAATTATTTTTTTCCATTTTACTTCTCTCTCCATTTATTATTTCACCAAGTCCTGCTTCATTCTTTCTGTAATTTAATTTGCCCTTGTCCATGGCCACTGGCACCATATTTAAAGCTTTGATTACTTTATTTTTATATTAGATTCATAAATTTATTGAAAGAGGAAGAAAGTTTAGAGTTAACTTAGTCCAGCTCCTTTATTTTGTAGATTAAGAAATGGATACTCAGGTCAAATGACTTGCCTTAGGTCACACAACTAATGAGTAGCTGATGTTATAGTTCTCTGGTCTCAACATTTAATACTCCTTCCCAGTCTAGCATTCTTCTTAAAATTTTATTTGAAAAAAATTTTTGTCAGTTTTGCGTATCTCCATTTAAGAGTGAGCTAGCTTTAGGAGGTTGGATAAGATAAGATGACAGCACTTTTTAGCCACCCCTCCCTCTTTCCCCCTTCCCTGAAGGCGACTATATTACTTAGAACTCTTTTAGCCAGTTAAAAAACACATATTTACCTCCATATGTGTGAAGAGCATACTGGAAGAGTTCATAATTACATGCATGCTTGCTGATTTTTTTAGTTTTAAGCACATCTATTGATTTCCCTTTCTGAAAAGATATGGAAGATAAGGATTAGCTTACTCTTTTTCCCTCACTGCACCCTCTTCCCCACATTCTGTCTTCCCCATCTTTCCAATACAGTTTTATTGCAATTTTGGTTAAATCAATATTTATCCATTATTACTTGGGATGCTATTTATAATGTCAAGTAGTAAATTATAAATACTTTTCCTAAACAACTTCTGGTATTCCTTGGAAATGTTGTGTCAACTTTTTTTTTTTTTTTTTAATGTACTAGTCACTAATTTAGCCTCACACTTTTCACCAGTTACATGTTCAGGTATTCCATCAGCTTTATCTTTTTGAAGAAATTTTTATCTGCTCCAGACTGGACGGCTTGTCCTCCCTGCTGGGAACACATTGTCTGCTGGGACCCTGGGAGTTCATTTTGCCTCTCTCCTTCATTGAATTTCCTGTTCCTGTTTCTCTGTTGTTTTAGTGGAGCACAGTCTCTAGTAGTTTTCTGTGAGGAAGGGGGTGTGAGAGGGTAAGTCTTTTGAGACTTTCTGTGTACTCTTGATTGATAGTTTGGCTGGGTATAGACTTCTGGGTTGGAAGTCATTTTCCTAATGTATTAGTCTGCTAATTATTCTCAGTGCCCTTTTAAATAATATCTCTTTTTTTTTTTTAATTTGATGGATACATTAACTTATCTTTCTGAGGATAATTTTTTTAATGTACTCTTTTTCTTGTATAGTCTTTACTCCATCCTGCATTTTTCTGTTTTGTTTTGCACTCTACGTTTCATGATAGAGGCTTTCCTGAGATGTTATTAGAACCCGTGGTTTTCGTTCACATTTAGAGTCGGGGTATATACACACACAACACATAGAGTTGAATCATACGAAATTGCCATTCTTTCTCAGCTTTGTTCACTATCTTTGAACATACTTAGTTCTCAGATCTTCATTTCTAAATCACACCCTCCACTAAAAGGAACCAGGGCTCCTTGGAGAAATGGGTGATTTTAGAGCTGGGGCAGAGAATGTACAAGATTAATCTAGAACATGTTGTTATGCAAGGAAATAAGGAAGTACTCAAAAGACATGGAAAGCACACAGTCCTCTGCTTGAAGGGGTTCCCACTGGCCAAATCTGGGATAACTTGAGCATCAGAATGAATGGTGATATTCATAAATAAAATAAGAATCCGTGAGTCCACACTGATAATGAATGAATGGGAAAAAGGGAACATAACCTTACTGGAATTATAATGTCAACTGATAAGTGTAGAAGGAACAGTAGATTTACAAAATAAACATCGTTTTATAACTGTCAGTAACAGTTGATTAAGACAAGAATTGCCAGTGGATGCTAAAACTATTGGGTGAGTGTTTTAAGAACATAATCTCAAAATATCTCCCTACAGATTATTTACTAGTTAATTACTAAGGGGAAACTGGTTATTTTACAGTGGAGAAATGAGGCAAATATCATCTTAACCAAGTGATCAAAATCCCAATAATGGGACACACAGACATTATCTTACTACTTATGTGATACTCTAGGAAAAACAAACCTCACTTACCACTTTTGTGGTAGTACTGCCAGATACTTACACCCTATATTCTTCAAAGATGCCAGTGAAAGACAGAGAATTGCTGAAGAACTGTTTCAGATGGAAACATGACATTAGGTGTGATCCATGATCTGGATTGAGGTGAAGGGGGATTGCCGTAAGGGACGTAGAGCAGTTGGCAGAATTGGAATGTGAACTGTAGAGTCTGTATGGGACAGTTAATGTGTTGCATTCCTGACTTTGTCGTTGTGGAAGAGAATACCCTTGTTGTTAGGAAATACACAGCGAGCTATTTAAAGGTAAAGGACGTGATGGCTGCAGAAGATGGATGGAAGAGCAAAAGTGACACAGTGATTAGTTGTGAACCTAGGTGAAGGCTCTGTGGGAGCTTCTTGTACTGCTCTTGCAGCTGTTCTGCAAGTTTACAATGAAGACTTTTAAAGAAAAGATTGGAGTGAGGGTGGTTGATTGGAGCCCCCATTCATGGGTGGGGGCTCAGTGGCTGTGAACCTTTCAGCAGTGTGATGAGTTGAGCTCCTTTGGTTGGGAAGTCCCCAGTGTCAGGATTTTCAGGTGTTTGTTTCTTGAGGTCAGTGATTAGAAGACACTTTCAGTTTTCATCCTGGCTGGGAATGTCAGAGCCCAATAGGAGAATCTGGCTGGGGATGGGGTGGGCAGTTGAGGGGGCCTGTCTCTGCATTCTTTCTGCAGTTCACACAGTCCCTCTGTTTTCACTGGCAGGCCCACCCTCAGCTGTGCTGGAGTCACCATCCTTTTTGGCTTCCTTCTGTCATCTGATGGGGCTGGGAAGGACAGAAGAAGGCAATGAGATTTGGGAATCTAAGTGTTCATTATATAGCTTTTTCAACTAGTATTCCTTTTGCTCCCTAATTTTGTTGGTTCTTGGGATTATGCCTTTAAAAAGCAAGACAAAACAACCAAAACAGTTCTTTTACTGTACTTTTAGAGGCATTTCAATGTGTCTTCAATATACATTCTTTACCCAGGAGTCCCAATAGTGCATTTATATACCATTTCATTCTGTTTTGTATCTTTTGATCTTGTTTCCCACATTTTCACAATTTAGAAAAAACCAATTTCTTATCATCAATAGTATAGACCCTCTCTTTCCCGTAATTAGTCTAAGGGAAAAGACTGAACAATTAAACAAAGACCTTTTTCCAGAAAAGTGGGTTATGTCTCAGCATACTTGTTACAACTTAATAAGCACCTGGATTTGTGATGCTCTGAGCGGGTTGACAGCTGTCTTATCTTTTGGCTTCCCTGGATGGGAGTGTGCAGCACAGTGAGGCAGGCAGGTTGGTACAACTCTGCTGGGAGTCTGTGATTGACTGACTGGCTTGGAAGTGGGTGAAGTGGGTAATCTTTTTTTTTTTTTTTTTTTTTTTGGCTGCATTGGGTCCTTGTTGCTGCACACGGGCTTTCTCTAGTTGCGGCGAGTGGGGGCTGCTCTTTGCTGCAGTGCGTGGGCTTCTCATTGCGGTGGCTTCTCTTGTTGCAGAGGGCGGGTTCTAAGCATGCGGGCTTCAGTAGTTGCGGCCCACAGGCTCAGTAGTTGTGGCTTGCAGGCTCAGTAGTTGTGCATGGGCTTCCTTGCTCTGCAGCATGTGGGATCTTACCCGACCAGGGCTTGAACCCATGTTGCCTGCTTTTGTAGGTGAATTCTTAACCACTGCACCACTAGGGAAATCCAGAAGTGGGTGATCTTGGCTGGTGGGAGAAAAGATTGTAGATCAGTTGAGGATCCTACAGCTACTCAGATTAAATGTCAAATGTATGTATGTGTGCGCAGGCGTGTGCATTTTGTGGAGTATATAACTTCATTGGATTTTTAAAGGGGTCTGGAACCCCCAACACAGAGTGGTTGTGATGGGACTAGAATTACCTATGACATTTAGAAATGTACTCTTTACACTAACATGCTAAGTTGGTCATGTCTAAACACTGTGGTGGCACATGATCTGTTCTTATGATTTAAAGCAAAAATTTAGGTGATCAATTAAACACTTTTTTAAGTTTTTGTTGAGAAAACATTTCACTGGTAAAATGTTTTTTAGAGTCAAATATTTTCTTCATTTTAAACTAGGTTTGTTACAGTTTTTGTTGATTCATTTTGTTTCTTTTAGCAAGTGGTTAGCATTGTTTCTATTTATTTTGAGGGAAAATGTTGAGTTGATCAGAATGTAGTGTGAATTTTGTGGAACAAAGGCATTAAATAAATGGCATTTATTTTGAGATGCCTTGTAGACTGCACCCTTGTAGGATTTCTGATTGGTATATTGTCCATAGTTTGTGTCTTTTCCTGCAGTATTTAGTTATAAATGAAGTGCCTTGGAAGACAGTTTAAATTTATAGTCCTTTCATGTGAAGCATCTGGTTAATTCACATTAGAGACGGGATTCAGCTGCAGCTAGTACTTCAGTGAACTTAATGTTCTGCTCATAGTTCCTAGTAAGTTACAGTTGTTTAAAGGTATTACACGGGGCTACTTGGGGACGTTTAGAGGGAGATACTTCTAAAACTTGTTTTAGTGTTGTAAAATATGGTGCCTTTGTAGTTAACCCTGTGTTGAGTAAGAATGTCATTGATGTTTTCATAAGACAAAGATAAGCGTATGTATTTTTTCTTATTTGCTCACTGATAGTGCTCTTATTACTGTGTATCTATTTCTGGGTTATTGTTTAGTGTAGGATAAAAGCTTAGGTAGAGGGATGACAGTGCCTTTTTTCCTCTTGTTACATAGAAAAAAATTCAATTAGCTAGTACTTTTCAATCCTCTGAGGTATAGTTGTGTGTGAATGAAGACCTTGAACCAGTATTTTTAATGGCAGCTCCCATCCGAACAAAAGAGAACACGTTGTCATTTTTGCTCTTTTTTTCTTTATAGGGGAACTTCTGTTTCATGTGCACCATCCCGCTTTATTCTGCTAATCTGCTAATGCAGTAAATTGGAAGACAACCGTTGCCAGGATAACCTGTAATGGGCAAGGAGCCACAGAAAAGAAAACATTTCTTTTAATTTTTAAACTTGGTTTGAAAGGTAAGGTCACTAAAGTTATGAGGAGTTTCATGAGTTACATCAAGGAAAGCAGTTTTCTGACTTGAGACCCTGGAGTCTAGGTGGACCTGGTCTGGGTCATCACTTTGAGCCAGGTACCACCTGGCTCCGTGGCGCTATGGTATTTTTAGGAAGTTAAATAACAGGCTCTGTAGTTTGCTCTGGTATGTCGTAGAATCTGCAGCACCCATGGGATTCCCAGTTTCCACAGGATGGGGGTTGGGGTGGGATTGAGCTGGGCCCTAAGGACTAGACAGGCCTAGTAAGCTGATGTAGCATGCCAGAGAAAGACTGCTAGTAGCGACCCAGCTACTGCTTCTAGGTCACCTGGCTCTGTGTGTGTGTGTGTGTGTGCGCGCGCGTGTGTGTGTGTGTGTGTGTGTGTGTGTGTGTGTATGAGAGAGAGAGAGAGAGAGATTTGTGTTTGTTTTACACCAGCCAAAGGACATCTGGCTTCTAGCCAGCCACCTGACTCTTTTGAGTCTTAATTGCTATCATTTTGCAACTCTTTACTGAATTTTTTTGTGAAAGACCAGAGGTTTCCTTTGCATATTTGGCTTTTGAGTCAATTGGCACTTAATAGAAAGTGGCCCAGTAGGACCTTTTTGGGGCTATGCACACATACTTAATCCAATTTCATTTGTTCCATAGTAACTGGAGGAGCAGGTGGGCATAAACCATTTAATCATCTACCTTTCAGGCTTCACTGTCTCAGGAGATACTATAGTTGTTCTGTTATAACAGGTCTCTGCTTCTAATCCCCAGGCCCCAATCTTTCCTAGGCAGTAAGCCACTTCGCCTGTGCTCTCCCCCACCTCCAGTCCTTTGTGAATAACTCTTCCTCAGCATCCCCTTCTGCTTACATAGTGAAGCACCAACTCTTGTAGAAAGGTTCTGATTTGTCCAGTTTTTATCTTCATATTATTCTGTATAAATCCTGATGGGGAGAATTCCCTTTAAGTAGTCATTCACTCTGAGCACCTTGTCTCATATGGTTTTGTCTGTTTGTTTTTGCTCATGTGGCCCAGCCCTTCCTTTTCCTCTGCCTTGGGATAGGTTCTAACCCATAGGTATGAACTCTTCAGTTTCTTACCTGCCTGACTGAGTGGAGAATTCAGTTGAGGGTTCAGATATAAGAAGTCCAGTAGTATGCAGTGATAAGCTATGATCTGACTGTCAGATTCATTTATAGTTAAAACAATTATCCATTTTTCTGTTGTGATGCTGGATTTCAAAAACTAATTTTTTTTTTTTTTTTTGCGGTACGCGGGCCTTTCACTGTTGTGGCCTCTCCCGTTGCAGAGCACAGGCTCTGGACGCGCAGGCTCAGCGGCCATGGCTCACGGCCCCAGCCGCTCCGCGGCATGTGGGACCTTCCCGGACCGGGGCACGAACCCGTATCCTCTGCATCGGCACGCGGACTCTCAAGCACTGCGCCACCAGGGAAGCCCGGCTTCTTTAACTTATTAACAGGCGACCTTAGAAACCAGCTTTGATTGAAGCTTTGTTTTCATTTTTTTATTTTTGTGAAGAAGTTCTCCTGTAATAAGATACTCCATTTAACATTTTCTGACTTTTCTGACTGTTCCTTTCTTGTGAGTTGGGAATACTGTGATGACCGCTTAGTCTGGTAATGTCAGCATATAGTGTATTTTAGCACAGGGATGGTATGATTGCATAATAAACAGTGCTTTGCCATCTAATTTCATAACAAAATAGTTCACATCCCATTTGTACCTTAAAAACACAACATTTGAAGTCCAGATTTTCTTTTCTTGTTTTGACATGTTGGGTGTGCACTTATAATAATAAAATGTTGCAGTACAGCATATGGCACTCTGAGCACTGTTGAGTTATACCCGTGTCACTGCGATTTGGAGAGCGCCCAGCTGCAGTGCAAAGTGATAGCACCGTATGTGGTCTCTTGTGACACCTGCTCAACTCTGCCCTGGTAGTGTAAAAGCAGCCAGAGACAGAATGTAAAGGATGGTGTGACTGTGTTCTGTTAAAACTTTATGGCCACTGAAATGTGAATTTCGTAGAATTTATACAAGTCACGAAATATCGTCCTTTTGATACTCCCCCACCCCCACCCCCAAAGAGTTAAAAAGGTAAAAACCATTCTTCGCTCAGGGCCTGTATTTATAAAAAAGGTGGCAGACCAGATTGGGCAATCTCAGTATGGTACCCCCAGGTATCCTAGGTCTCTGGAGTTGCTTCACACACTCATGGCAGAAAAAATGGGGTGGGAAAGGACCTAAACTGAAAAGGTACCATTGTGGTTTTTGCTGTTGGTTGGATTTTTCTATTTCTTTGTTTTTTGTACGTAGGAATCTTAAGTGCATGTAGTCACCTCAGAGTCTTTCTGTTAGATAGTCTTTTATAATACCCTGATTTTAGATTGTGCTTATATTTATAGAGCCTGTCCTAAATGCCAGGAATTGTGCTACTTTATATTTTCTTTCTTTTCATAATTTTTTATTTTATCATACATAGGTACATAGCTTACATAGGTGCATAGTTTAAAAAGTCAAATGGTATCACAAGATTTATAACAAAAAATAACAATCATCTATTTCATCTTTCCCATCCTATCCCCTCCTCATCCCAGCCCCTAGTGAGTAAGTGAGTTACTTACTCACTAGGAGCTGCTACCTCCATCTCTTAGCTGTTTACTCATCTTTATTACTTCCTTATGCATTTCTAAATTATATACCTGTAGGTAGCAGTTTCTAATCTGTCTTACTTCTAATTATGAAGGTTAAGGTTTAGCTCTTATATGCATAGCTCTTTCCCTCTCACATCTCCCAACATAGTTAAAGCACAACTTTGGTTAATATCAGTAATAAAAGTATGTATATTTTGGTTAATTAATCCCTAAATCTCTGACTTAATTTGCAGAATCCTTCTCAACACGGTAACATACATCTGGCAATACACTTCCTTGGACATATCCTTTCCAGAGCCCTC
The DNA here is from genome assembly GCF_949987515.2 of Delphinus delphis. Classification (NCBI taxonomy): domain Eukaryota; kingdom Metazoa; phylum Chordata; class Mammalia; order Artiodactyla; family Delphinidae; genus Delphinus; species Delphinus delphis. Next base: position 105,718,646 of record NC_082690.1, read on the forward strand.
TGCCTCATGGTTTACTCCAAACTGGTTCCTCTTGACTTCGTCTGTAGCTGCAGGTGTCCCCCCTTCTGGGAGTCATCTTTGCTTCTCTGTGTGTTGGATCCCTGGTCTCATGGATTCCGTGTCTTCCTCTCATGGCTTACTGCCATGCTTTAGTGAAGCCCATTCTCCATCCAGTAGCTTCCTCAAGAAACTCTGAATAAATCTTTCAGACCTTCCAGGTCTAAAAATGTTCTTTTCTAGAATTGCTATTGAGGAAGCTGATGTCATTCTGATTTCCAGTCCTTTTATAAGTTTTTCCTCACTAGAAGAGTTTAGATACACTTTTTTTTTTTTTAATCTCCGATACCACGGGCTTTCACACTGTGTCTTAAAGGATCTTTTACCACTCAACGTGGTGCCACATGTAGGTCTTAGGGGGAGAGTCACTTCTTTATGCTCTGAGAAAAAACATTTTTTTGACAAGGGAAATCAGTGGTGAATTATAATATGTTCTAAAACTTTTGTTACTTGGATGTTGGACTTTCGGAATTGTTTCTCCATTTTCTGTCTTTCATAAATTTGTTGGCATTCTCCTTGGCTGTTGTTTCCTTTTCTTTGTCCTTTATTGTTGTTTTTCTAGAGCTTCCAGAAGGGCAGAGAATTGTGTAGGTTTCAACCCACTAAGCATCTGGAAGTTGGCAGAATCCTTTGCTATTTTCTTGTTGAGACTCCATGTCAGCCCAAATGTAGCCATGCCTTTTATATCACATAGACTTTGAGAAGAAATTCATAAAACAGTGTGGTGATCATTTAATATAGTCTTTCTGTCCAGAACGGGAAGTTGTCTGTCGTTGCCCTCATAGAGAATCATCCAGGCTTCCAGAGGACCTCCAGCCTTGGGGTCTTGAAGGTGTTGGTGTTCCTAACCTTTAGCAAGTTCCTGCATCTTCTGCTCACAGATAGGACGGATAATCTGTCCTTTTCACTCACTGGCTCTCATTTTCTCCCTTGGGCACTGTCCGTGATAGTATAAAAGAGCTTCGAGATATTCAAAGCTAGTTATTTTTTCCTCCAAGTGGCAAGTCCTTCTGTCACCCTGGTCCTCTTTGGGTGCCATGTGGTTGGCAGTCTCTTCATCTGCCCCAGAACAGGATATGATATTGCTTGGCATGAGCTGATCTGCCCAGGGAAGGCTTCAATAGAGTTAGTATCTCCCGTGGTCCTAGATGCAGTTGATCTATGACACATTCTGAGGGTTACTTGCTTATTAGTCACAGCATAATACAACTTTATGTCAAACTTATAAGTAACTAAAATCTTTGGACTTGTTTCTTTCTTTTAACAGTTTTCTTAGGCCTAGCAACCTCTACCCCCCACCCCATGTCATGCTTTTCAGTTTTTATTTTAAAAGGACTTTACATTTAACCATGTTAAGTAAATTTCTCTTGGTTTCATCATGTCAGACAGCTTTTAAATGCTGATTCACTCGTGTTTTCTGTGCATTTGGACAAACCTGTGGCATTCTGGTCAGTCAGCTCTGATAGCACCACTGGCCACAAGAGCTGAGCTCCTCCAGTGTCACCACCTACGCTCTTTGGGCTGAGCTCCCAGCCAGCTTGTCTGTCAAGTGATTCTTTTCCCTGCCCATGAAGACATGGGATTCCCGTCCATGAGTGTATCCCAAGAGCCATTAGATGGCAGGTTAGCCTGCTGCTGTTTGCCTTCTGCAGGCTGGCCTGGGGCTGGCTTGTGCTCTCGATGACTGCTGCTGGGACCGGTCGCTCACCGGGTGTTCCATGCTGGTCCTTTGGCCGTGTGCCGTGATGGGAAGAGCACAGACTTGGGAGCGCAATGGGCCTGGGCTTGAGTCCCAGCTCTGGCCAGCTTATTCACTAGCTGTGGTCTTTGGTAGATCATCTCACCTCTTAGAATCTTAGTTTTTCCATCTGCAAATGAGAGCGAAGCCTTGAAGAGTTGTTGTGAGGTACAGATAATGTATCTAAAAGCATCAAGTCCAGAGTCTGGCATATGGTAGGCACTTAATAATTGTGAGCTGCTATTAGTCATTTTTCCTCCTTTAATAGAAAGTTGCCGTATCAGGCCATTTACTGTTATTGTGGAATAGCTAGAAGAGATTAAGGGGCTATAAAGACTGTAAGCAGTGTTCATGTCTCATGTTCTACACTGAGCTTGTATTCCTGTGCAGAGTCTCAGCAGTCCAGGAGTCTGCTTTGCTGGTAAAATATTCATGACGGAAAGCACTTCCTAGAGGTTAACAAGTTATTACTGCTAGTCTAGGGACTGTTGAGATAGCCCTAAATGCTTTATGATTATACACATTATTTATGTCTTATATATGTATGGCTGCCGTGGGTCTTCGTTACTGCACATGGGCTTTCTCTGGTTGCAGCGAGCAGGGGTTACTTTTCGTTGTGGTGCGCGGCCTTCTCATTGTGGTGGCTTCTCGTTGTGGAGCACAGGCTCTAGGTGTGCAGGCTCGGTAGCTGTGGCTCGCAGGTTCTAGAGCGCAGGCTCAGTAGTTGTGGCGCACGGACTTAGTTGCTCCGTGTCATGTGGGATCTTCCTGGACCAGGGCTTGAACCCATGTCCCCTGCATTGGTAGGCGGATTCTTAACCACTGCACCACCAGGGAAGTCCTGATTATACACATTCTGATTAAAGTTTGCTGGGCAAGGAAGAGCGAAGGTTAAAAAAAATGGGGGAGGGGACCTTTAAAATTTGTGACCAATTTGCCATGTCTGTCTCTGTTATAGAGTTGCTTGTAACTCCAAATTAACCAGGGTAGTTAGCTCGTTCTTAAACTGAAGCTTGTTTCTTTTTTGGCCTTTTTTCAATGGCATCTCAATATGCTCTAGAATTTCTGATTTGGAAAGGCTGTTCTCTTTGGGCATCTTGTCTGTAATGGACATATGAATAAAAAAGTAGCCACTGTCACTTGATTCAAGTTGGATGACTCACAAACTGCATATAACTGATTTCACTTAGTAAAAACATGGGCGAGTTGGATTTTCCAAGGCTTTCCCCTGCACTGTGTTAGTATAGAGTTCTCTTTCTAGCTCTGCTGTTTTCATACTGTTCCTGACTTGCTTAGGACCAATCTTCCTCCCTACAGTTTTATTTATTGTATTTACTTTTTGGCCACGCCGCACAGCTTGCAGGATCTTAGTTCCCTGACCAGGGATTGAACCTGGGCGCGAGCAGCAAAAGTGATGCGTCCTAACCACTGGACCACCAGGGAATTCCCATCCCTACAGTTTTAGATTAGGAACTCTTTTGGGTTATTTCAGATGACAGGTGTTCTAATCGCATCACGTTTCCTCTGGCTCTCCAGTTACATGTCACTTCTTTCTGATATTTCAGATTTGTTGACAGCTCTGCCTGGTTTCAGAGATTCAGAGAATTCTGGATGCTTGAGATGGAAAACCCTCTACTTAGAATTTTCTTATTTGTGCAGGCACACACGCGCACACACACACAGAATAGACACCTAGATCCAGCTAGGTTTTCCTTGCCTTTATTGCTTTGATCTCTAACAAGGCTCCTGGCAAAAACCTGATTGCCATTGTGTCATCCTCATTACTTGTCTTTTTTCTTTCCAACCCCTTAGTCTCACTTTAAAAAAAAACTTGTTCTTAGTATAAATAAGTCATGCTTTGCATATACTCATATTGAAGTTGTGGAAATTATGCACAGAAATTCATGTCCACTTGCATTTTCATAATGAGAACTTGTAGAAGGACACATCACTGTACTTTAGTGTGGACTCCATGACAAAAGTGAGGCTGGACTTTTCTTGATTGGCAGTTGGCTGTTTAAATATAAAAGTGAAGTGGGCGATTAAGATCACACCTCTTGCCTGTCCACAGCATCTTAGAGGTGTATTTGGAGTTAGCCCCAGGGTGTGGGTAGGCATTTGTTTTCTGAGGATCGTGTGTTTCCCAGGTAGCTCAGAATTCCAAGGGCAATCTATAAATTTGTATCATCTGATACCTAAGTGCAGCTAGGAATGAAGAAAACATGAGAATTAGGCTTTGAGGAATTATGGGTGAAACTGGAGGGGGGATAATAATTTAATGTGAAATTTCTTAGGGAATAACTTGGTTTTCAAAGTAGAGGCTGTTGTAGGGCCTCGCCATCCTCTGCGAGTTCTTAAAACAGTCTCTGGGTCACCGCTCTTTATCTAGGCTCACCCCTGTCCAGTCCATCTTTCACATTGACAGCATTTAAACTCTAGATCTCATCTTGTTGCTCGTTTGCCTTGTCTCACCTGACCTCAGTGTCCCACCTCAGTGGTCTTGTCTTAAGCACTCCCTTCCCTATCCCACATTTTAGTCATATTCAAACACATGGCCGTTCTGGGAACAGGTTAGACCTCTTCCCCTCTCCGCCTTTGTGGGAGTACAGCGTCTGTTGAAAATGTACTTGCCACAGCTTAAATTTCGTCTCCTCTGTGTCATTTTCCTCTACTTTTCTTGAGTCATTTGTTTCTGTATACTGTGTTAATCTTTGCTATAGCTATTTTAATGTGCATTTATCTCAGTTAGAACGGACTGGCTCCCTCCCTCGCTTCTGCAGCAAGCCTGCCCGGCTCTGCTGTGCATTCGTGCATGGCTCTTTGAGATCTGGCTTTGCGTTGCCTAACCTTTCCTAGTGCCTTCTGAAAGTCTCTTTCTTCTTGTCATCAGGACTTTCTCCCTGCTGTGAATTTCTTGAAGCTCCAGGGTCTATCCTCCATGCTTGTAGGATCACCTACTGAGCCCTACCTGTCTTTTGAGGCCCAGCTTAGGCCTCATTTATAGCAAAGTCTTTTCTGTCCAGGCTCCCCTCCCTTGAGCTCCCTTTCTACAGAACAAGCTTGGAGTTTATGCCATTTATTTTCTGTATTTTCTCTGTTCTCAGTTTTATTGTATTCTTCAAGGAAGTAGGCACCGTTATCATATTACTCCTGCATTCCCCAATACAGTGCAAATTAGTGCTTTAAAAGTACCTGTTACGGCTTCCCTGGTGGCGCAGTGGTTGAGAGTCCGCCTGCCGATGCAGGGGACACGGGTTCGTGCCCCGGTCCGGGAAGATCCCACGTGCCGTGGAGCGGCTGGGCCCGTGAGCCATGGCCGCTGAGCCTGCGCTTCCGGAGCCTTGTGCTCCGCAACGGGAGAGGCCACAACAGTGAGAGGCCTGCGTACTGCAAAAAAATAAATAAAAGTACCTGTTGATTAATATAGTGCATATTAAATGGATTTTACTCCTTTATTTACTACTCTGAAAAGCTGAAATATCAAAGAAAGTTACAAATTAAAACTGGGCAAAGCATCTACAACATCTGGATGGTAGAAACTTGATTGCTTTTGATACGTTCTTTGGAAGAAGCAGTTTCAGAGCTAATACAACGAAACTGGCCCTGAGTTTGTATTGCCCTTTCCTCTAAAGAAATTCGTTATCTCTAACTGGCACTCTGATACTTGCTTTGATTAGTCTAGTGTTCGGGTGGGGGTGAGGGGACAACTGTATGAGTTGGATACCTTTGTTAACAGTGGAGAGGCAGCTACTGGGTAGACTTCCCAGTCCTTTGTGATCTTTTTCCTTAGTACTTAAAGAGAACTGCCATCAAAGCCCAACTGTTACTCCTTCCCGATGTTGCATGTTTCTGCCTCTTCGTGTGAAAATTATAGCTTTTGCCTAGGCCTGGAGCGTTGCTGTTGGGGGAGTTTATCATTAACTTATAACACAGAGCTGACCTCCCTTCAGAGTGACTCTGCACTCTGCTATTTATAGATACTTTCCTCTCTGTCCCTTCCTGGTGGCGTGCTGCTCTCAGTGTACAGAGTGGCAACCACCAACCCTTCTTCAGCCTAGCCGTCCCCCCATTTGGGTCTTGTTATATGTGGCCCAACTCAGTTCTCCGCACGCCTGAATCCAAGCCCAGGGGTCCTGCAACTCCAGGTGTCTGGACACTGGCAGAAGCAGGAGAGCCAGTAAGAACAGCCTTTCAGCAGCTCAGTTTGTTCACTACACCCTGTTCCCAGGCTGCTGGTAAACTCGGCCAAAGGTTTGGGGTAAATGTGCCTGCCCCTCGCGGAGTAATAAGCACGTTGTTTTGAACCTGAATGGAGGCAGTGGTGCTCGCTTCGGCAGCACATACACTAAAAAACTGAATGGAGGCCGTGAAGACTCAGTTTTCTCCGGGACCAGTGGGGAGTCTATTTTTTTATATTAATCAAACATCATTGTTTCCCAACATGTTCGAGTGACCTGGGCATTTTATTTTTCATCATAATATTTTTGAATTAACTTAGAAAATGAAATAAATTCCCACAGACACGTAACTATTTCAAAATTTGGCCAGGTGTATCTCTACCAGTAATGAGCCACTTGTAGCCCTCCTGATTCAAGCTAGCATTCTCCATTATCACAAGGTAAAGAATTTGAAATTTTACCTTTTATCCCTACAAATATTCCTAGAAATTAGAGGCTAAAAAACAGTTCTCGTTTTCTTGTGACCTACTTGTTTGAGTTAAGAATGTCCAAGTTGTTTCTTTTATATGTATATATGTATATGTGTGTGTGTGTATATATATATATATATATGAGAATAAACATGATTTCCCAGGTATGTTTATATTTTAAAAGAAAGAAGACCGTGGCCCATAGCCTCTCCCCACCCATCCCACATTGGCCCTTGTGTGGAAAAGGTGGGTAACTATTGACTTTGGCTGTGGAAGGAGATGGGGAAGGTATTTTAGTACCAGGAGAGAAACTTTGAATCATAATTGTAGCAATCATACAATTTGAGCTGTCTTGTCCCGAATGGCCACGTGTGACTCTTAAGCACCGGAAATGTGGCTGGTCCAGATTGCGATATGCTGTGAAGTTTCAAAACACCCATATTTTGAAGACTTAGTACCAAAAGAATTACATGTTGAAATAATAATGTTTAGCTATATGAGGTTAAATAAATACATTTAAAATTAATTTTACCAGTTTCTTTTTTACTTTTTGGTGTGGCTGCTAGAAAATTTAAGCTTACATGTGGCTCACATTGTGTCTTGAGTGATGTTTCTGTTAGCACCAGCTCGGGTGACAGTGGAGGTGTTGTGTTTCTCGTGCTGAGGGCCGGGGCCTCTAGAGAGTGCTGCAGGCAGACTGAGGTGTGTAGGGATTTGAACTTCGGGAGCATGTGCTTACGTGCCTTTGTATAAGACCCAGAAAAAATTTGTATTATAACTATTCCCTTCATAGCACATCTAAAAGAAATAGTATTAAAAATCTGTAACACATTTTGTTGTCTTAAAGTCTTTCCCCTGTGTTATCTTAGGTGAACGCAGCTACTTCTCATGTTTGTGTAGGTTGTACTTCTTACTTTAGGTGACTGCAGCTATCTAAACTGGATGTATGTTGTGCGTGTTTGTTGCAAGACTGGAGCATGCGAGGAAGTATTTAGGGTATGGGATCTTGGGGATTGAAGTGAGCCAGTTACGGAATGGCATACCAGAGGCTGGCTTCGCGGGTGTGCGGCCTGTAGTCCCACGGGGCCCACACCCAGAAGCGTTAGCTTTCAGGCTCAACATTGCTGTCTTGAGATTCTTCATAATCTTTGTATGTCTTTTTGAACCTTTGAACCCTGTGCCCTGGGCCGGCCATTCCTGGGTACAGGGTTTCCACCATTGATAGCAGTTCACAGACTTGGGCTTTACAGAGTGCAGTTTACCCCACTTGGATAGAAAATTGCCAAAATTAGGCAGTTAGTACATAATGAATAGGGGATTTTGTATTTTAAACTCATTAAAGTTCTTCTTTGTCATTTCCACAGTTTCCTTCTCATTTGTAGGCAGGACCATCAGCAGTTTCTCTCTCGAAAGCTCTTTAATAGTTTACCTTTTAGTGTGTCCATGGTGTCATTTTTTCTGGCCTCTGTTGGAAAGTGTTACGTTTTGCTTCTGTTATGTTGAAGGAAAACCCACTAATACCAGCTTGTCCACAGGGAGTTTCTGAAATAAATAACAGTCACGTGTTGGTATAGTAGGCTTTTCCTCTGTTTCTCATGGTTACATGATTATTTTGAATATACTTATAGCAGTTTATTGCAAATGATCAGCAATGGTTTAAACCCAGGACAGCAGCAGCATCTGAGGACTTGCTAGAGGTGCAGAATCTCAGGCCTGATCCCTGCTTTCCTGAATCAGAATCTGAGACTGTGTTTTAATAAGACCCCATGGAAGTTCGGTAGCATTGGTTTAAAGCTCACTTGACTTCAAGGGGGTGGTATGTTGATTACACAGAAGCTTCCAGGTGCTGAGTGCCGGTATGTCTCAGCCACCAGACCGGGCCTTTCTCATCTACTCACAGCCAGTTTACTTGTTTGAGGATATTGGGGCTTAGAGAGGTGAAGTGGTTTTCCTGAGGCCTCAGTGCCAGGCAGTTGTGGAGCCAGCATTGGAATCCAGTATGTTGAGAGGCTTAAGAGTCCTAACAAGGTTTGAGGAGAAAATGATGTTTATTTGATGGAAAGCAAGTGGTTGTAGGTGGTTTACATAAACCACAGTTGGGCCCTGTTCAATATACTCTTCCAGCAGAGCCTTGGCAGATTCTGCAGAGGGACTGACGTCCTTCTCAAACCTCTTGCACGTGACTGAACCACATCACCATACCAGGTCCCGTGTCATAGAGACAAGGTAGCACCTTTTGTTTCAGAAACAAAGTGTCACTGCTTAACTGCTTTTGAAATAAAGGTACTGTGGCCCAGGTTTTGCTTCCAAGAAGGATGATATTTTAATTTCACAGGACCCTTAATTAAAGCAGTTGATCTATGACGAGTAGATTTATGGATCCTTTGGTCCTATTTTATGCATATACAGTGATAATTTTCACTTGTGTCTTCAGTTATGAGGAAGGCGGAGCATAGCAGAGGTTGTCCTCTGCGGCAACTTCTGCCCACATACTCTTCAGCCCTTGTGGAGAAAACCCTATTTTCAAGGTACCTCATTCAACTTATAAAACAATTCTAGGATTTTGCAGAAAGATGGAGGGTAGTTTGCTTTTACCGTTTCTCTCTTTGTCAGTATTGATTTAAAAGCCTGTGAATTGGTTTACTGTAAGAAATTGTATTCCCTCTTATCGCTAAATCCTGTTGAAGTATACCTAGGTTAAGAATTTTAAAGTGTATTTATGTTTACTAAAAGTGACCTGTTGAAGTTCTGACTTTTTTCAGTTTCTTCAGAGTATCTTAGTTACATTTTTTAAAGGACTCCATTGACCTCAGGGCCCTGGGCAGTTGAACTTTGTAACAGTTAGTTCATACCTAGCTTGATTTTACTTCAAAGGGCACAAATAGAAGTAGGGCCAAGCCAGGGGTAACTAATTTACCAGTGCTGTTCGTTTCCAGTCAATTTGCTGTTTGGTTAAAAGATAGAATACATAATGTTTAAGAGTATACTGTGGTTATATTTTATTTTTAAATCGGTAGTATACCTACCCAATTTAAAGAAAATGCACTGTGGAAATGTATATTTTAAGGTGTTCTGATTTGAAAAATGCTATTCTAATTTAGGATAGTGGAAAGCAAAAGGAGTTAGGCATTTTAAAACAGATAGTTGCTCAAGAATTCCTTTTCTTGTGTATAATAAAATAAGTATAATAACACACGATGTCATGCGCTCAGGAGTTTGGAGGAGCTGGTTGGTCAGGTCGGCCATCCTGCTGGAATACAGAGCAGGTGTGTATGATGGCTCATCGTAACCCGGCCTAGGACAGGCTCTCAGATCGGCAGGCAGCGATCTTCCTTGTGGTGATTTGGGGGTGCAGGCACCTTCCTTTTGGGCTCTGCAGTCCCTTAGGGCCTTTTTTGTCATCAACATCCAGCCAGATGCCGGGGGGAGCACATAGAGGTTTTTATGGCTCACAGTACATTGGAGAAAACTTTGTAATGTGGCCATATCTACCTGCCCGAGAAGTTGGGGACATGGTCTAGGTGAGTGCCTAAGGAAGGGAGAGAATGGATCTGGTAGACAGTCCCGCCTGACACCACATGGCTCCGCCCCTCCGGGCAGGCTGTGAGGACTGTGGGGGACATGCCCGTGTGGGTTCAGAGATGGCAGAAAGGAATGTGTTAGTCAGCACTCTATTTCCTCTTGAGCAAGGGATGCTAAACTTTTTCTGTAAAGTACCAGATAGTAAATATGCAGGCCACCCATGGTCACTGTCACATATGCTTCTCTTAAACAACCCTTTAAAATTATCAAAGCCATTCTTAGCTTGCAGTTTGTGGGCTGGATTTGGTCTGTGGGCCGAAGTTTGCCAACACTTGTTATTTCATCACCACCAATTATCAGTTTTCTCTGTAAATCAGTATATGATGAGTTACCTTTATAAGGTTAAAATTTTGGAGGTCAGTTTTTAATTGAGGTAGATAATGTGATTATATCTTGATCCATATTTTAGAAGTATGACTTTGGTTTGTAGATGTTTATAGTTTTCAGTTGATGAATATGAGTGTATATCTTGTTTATAACTAGCCAGTAGTAAGGGCTTGATATGAGATTTGCTTTTGTGGTTTATTAGTACTTTTCATTATACTTTGCCTTTATGTGTGGGATTACAAAAAAATGAAAAGACATGCTACTTTAAATGAGACCTATTTTTTTTTTTTTTGAAGACTTAAGGCTAAATTGTAAACTGTGTCCAGTTTTCTGACTTCAAGTGGAGAGACCATTAGATTAGCAGAAATTCGACTTATAGACCAAAATAAGCACATACTGACCTGATACCAGTGGGACGTGGGAAGGTATTTGAATGTCACTAATGGCTTTTCAGTGTGACTTTGCTGAAGTATTTAAAATAAGGACAGTGAACTCTTTTGTCTGTAGACATCCTAGGATCGAATTTTCCGTGATCAACTTTGAAGACAAGGTGAATGATCGTTCTTTAAGGTGATCTTGCTACAGTTTTTTGTTTCTTTGTTAAGAATGGCATAGGTTTTGCCATTTTATGGCTTTCACATTTTCAGCTGTGAAGGTGCTGTCAGTGGCTAAAAGTTCTGGTTCGTGGTGGTTATTTATTTAATGTTGTAATATTCTGAAGAGTACCATGTACTTAGGTCTCGATACTTGTCATTTGTTACTGAAGATACTAGTTCTGTGTAAGAATGTATGTTTCACCCTGAAGAAAGGGTTTATTTTCTTCCTTTCCCAGCACTAAATTCTTAAAGTATGGGTGGGTTAATTTTGCAGGTTAAAATCATCCCAGGTTTTATCATTCTTTCAGCATTTTCAAGTCAAAATTTTTTGTTATCAATAAAAATATTTTCTGAGAAGGAAAAAATCTTGCCAGTTTTACTTATTTAGAAAGTATTTTATAGATTCGATATGGAACTTGTTTTTCTTATGTGACCCAAGTTGACATTTTAGACTGTAAAACTAGATGGAAACTTGAAAAATTAATATGTGAAGTTGAAATTGTATTTGAAATACTCTCTGCATTTTGTTTAGAGCAGCATGTTTTGGAAATTTGATCTTCACTCATCATCCCACATAGACACACTTCTAGAAAGAGAAGATGTAACACTGAAGGAGTTGATGGATGAGGAAGATGTTTTACAAGAATGTAAAGCTCAGAACCGCAAACTTATAGAGTTCCTGTTAAAAGCAGAATGTCTCGAAGATTTAGTCTCATTCATTATTGAAGAACCACCTCAAGACATGGATGAAAAGATCAGATACAAGTAAGAAAATTCAGTCTTCTCTTTAGGGTGGGGCTGAAGTGAAGCGGGGGTAGGGTATATTATCGTCCTTGTTGTCTAGCAGCTCTGCAGGGCTGTCGTAGACCAGTTACAGAATGTTAACATGTCAAGAGCAACAGGCTCAGTGGAGCAAACAATCCGTTCTAGAACTAAGTCCAGTGAAATCACAAGATTTTTAAAGTGAACGTTCTAAATTTTGGCCAAAAGGTTTTGTCTAAGGGCAAGGTGCATTATAAACAGTGATAAAGTTTCCTAAAATACTAAGACAATCCAAGTAAGTATTTTCTCTTTTTTGCAAATAGGAAGACAGAGATGATGTGACTACTCAAGATTACACAGCACATCTGGGCCAGAGCTTGTTTAATGAACAGCGCTGCTGATTAAATAAATTCTGACCTTTTGTTAACTGAAAATAAGGGTATGGGTCTTGGTCAACATTACTGTAGCTAAATTTAAGCAGCTAACACCTTGGATAACTGCAGTGGATTTATCTACTTCACCACTGGTGTCGTCAGCTTATAACACTTCGTATTCGGACCCCTGGAAACTCTGCGAATATTCCATATGTATTTAAAGTGTTGGGATTTCAGTTAGTTACTTTTCCATCTCCAACTCTATTGAAATATTTGTCCCCCCCTCTCTGCCTGAAAATAGAACCAATTCAGGAACAAAACAAAAAGTCATTGATGAAGCATTAAATAAACTTAATGGAATAGGAAGAATTACGGCCTACAGTAGATTCTCCTTTGCCCTTTTTCCCCCAGTCTGTCCCCCTTATCAGATATCCTTTCATTTCTTTGTGGGGAGAGTTTTGCTGTCAGAGGAATAGTACTTAGTAATGCTTCCAAGTTCTCATGGCTTGGATCTTCAAGGAAGTCATGTTCTCTGCCAGCCATTAAGGTTGACAACTAGCATGCAGCACGTCTCCACTCAGAGAGCAGTACCTCAGAAAAGAAAAGGACAGAAATTTGACAGGAATACCAGTGTACTCCTTTCGCCCCAAAGATAGATACTTTGCTACTTTGGAATTCCCTTCACAGTGAACCACCATATGTGGATGCTGCTTGTCGTGGGGCTTATCCTGGCTGGAGGCAGCGTGGTGTGGGCTTAGTATCAGGCCCACCCGGGATGCGTGTAGCCCTCTCCTAGGAGCTCTGAGAACTTGAACAAGAGGCTTACCCTTCTTGGATCTGTTTTCTCACATGCTGAATGAAGCTAATACTTCTTTAACTGGAGAAGAGTAAGCAAGCCTTGTGGAAATTGCTTATTTTACCAAAAAGTAGTCATGGCATCTGTTGTATTGCCATGCCAGCGTTTTTTGTGCTACCTTTGAGGTTGAGAGAGCAGGTGTGTTTCCCTGGGCATGCAGCCTTCTGGTTGGCACCATTTCGAGGGAGCATGGCTTGAGCTGAGCAGAGCAGTTCTCTGCTGCACTTCTGGCCTGGACAGAGCCACCAGCTGTGGTAACGTACACAGAGCCGGATAAGTCGGACAGCTGGATTAGCACAGAGTGATTTTTCAGAGGGAATCTGAAAGCTTCTCTGGGTTAAGGTTGACTGTAGTCATCTAAGGAAATTTAGACTAGTGCTTTTTAGTTTACGGATGGTGGGGTGATTGCTGTGGTTTGTGAAGTTTGTAACTGCGTATCAGTTACACATGTGGATTGAACCCATCACTTTTAATCCAGTGATCATACACAAGGTGTTAAAGGTTTGTCATTTTTACACTAACTTTTTAATCTTAATAACAGATACCTCAGTTTTAAATAATTTAGCAGAAATTTGAACAGAACTTTAAAAATAGGTCCTTAAGTACTAGTGTAAACCCAAAAGCTGAGATGCTGTTGGTCGGGTCAGGGTTCCCACAGAGGGACTTTAGAGGCAAGAGGAGAACCCGGAGGGGTGCTTCCCTCAATGTCAGGGGAGGCCAGGCTTCAGGACGGGGAGATGGGACAGGGGGCCCAGGGGATCCAGGGGCTGTGCTGACAGGCCAGGTAACCATTGGCATTTACAGCGTGGAGCACATGGGCCCCTTCAGTGCAGGTTCTCCAGGTTGTTGGACACGGAAGCCAGGCTGCAGTGCTTCTGAGGATAAACTGGAGACAAAGCAGAGAATTCTTTCAAGTAGTTCCCTGGAAAAGGAGCAGAGAGAGAAAGTGGGAGCTACAGGCAGATGTGGAGCCAGGAGAGGTGTGGTGTTTGTTTTTCTTCATAGATGCGAGAAATAACGGTGTGTGTATGTGCTGGTGAGGGTGATGCAGCGCAGGGGGAAATGGGGCTGGTGTGGAGGGAGCGGGAGGTCTCGTGATGCTCTGTGCTGGCCTCGGTCGAGAGGACAGTAGGGTGGCTTCATAGTGGGAGGAGGAAGGGGACCGGCTGCAGGTCAGGGGTATGGTTGGGCTGAACTCTCTTCCTGTCGCTTCTCTGCAGCTGAGGTCAGAGGGTGGGGTGGGGCTGGAGAGGCCTTGCTGAAGGGTGGCGTAGAGGAGGTCTTGGGGTGTTTCAGAAGCTTGTTTAATCTTAGGGAGGTAGGGAGGGAGAGAGAGAGTAGCCCCAGCCTGTTCTGAACCAGAACTTTGAGGCTTTGTGTTTGTGCCTGGGCCCCCACATGCGTGCTTCTTTAGCTCAGTCAGACCTCCAGGTCGCCGGTGGAGAAACAGGTGAAAATTTTAAAAGCTGCCCACGCGTTCTTCTGGACCTTCTGCATCAGAATTCTGAGACTACTCCCTACACACTGGGCTGTGGCCGGAGCTGGCGTCTCCAGCTTTTCCCGGCCCTTTGCCAGCAGCTTCCAAATTGGGGCAGTTGGGCTGACTCCGCCACCACCCCCGCAACCCCAGCCCCGTTGCAGCATTCAGGAAGTTTTATGAAGTAGAAGAAAAAGGGGAATTAAGACAGCTAGTATTTATTTATTCCAGGCCTCCTTCTCGGTATTTTGTATGTATTATTCTCCCCCGTGAGGTAAGGACTGTTGTCTTAATATTGCATCCTTGGAAACTGAGGCCCAGAGAAGGTAAGTAACGTGCCTGAGGTCATACAGCTTTTAAGTGGTGGAGACAGGTTCTGAGCCTAGGTGGTGTGACTCCAGAAGCCACACCTGTCGCCATTGCTTGCTCCTGCCTCCGGCACTTTGGTGACTTTGTATTATGGGGTCTTTGAGTCCTTGTGTTCTATAAAGTGAGGAAGGCTTTAATTTGATTGAGCCAAAGCCTCCGGAAGACAGCGATTTGATAATGTGATCTTTGGGGATATTCTCATACGGTTCAGTGTTCCTCCCTCATGGCAGAGCTGCTAGGCGCTGCAGCTTCTGGTCTGTTGCCAGTTGCTTCTCAAGCCCGTGGTCTCCAAACAGGCAGCTGCTTGGATGCCTCAGGGGTGCTGCATGGCTTCCGACCACACCCTTTACCCCTCTCTTTAGCCATATAGCTGCTTCTAGCTGTTTTGTCACCTCCCTGTCCTGATCAGCATTTGAGCTTGCCACTCCCTGCTACTCACCTGGGAGGGATAAAGAGCAGAGAGGTGAACGGTGGGAGGGGGAGAGTGTAGTCTGGACGGGCCTTGGAGTCTCCACTGTTGCTCTGAGAACAGATGAGAAGTCATTTGTGGTAAAAGAAGTGAGTGGAGAAAATGCATCTACTGCCTACTTTTCAGAGAGTGCCCTTGCGCTCAGGGGCGAACGTGCTTTAGGGGTACAGGTATTTCCAGGGCCGTGGGGCCTGTGGAAGAGGACTGTGTCCCACAGCAGTGAGATCTGATGGTGGGCTGATCCCAGAAGATCCTGGAAGACTGGTGTGGAGAGCTCTGTATACGGTTTTACCACCTGGGTAACTCAGGCCGTGTCCTGTTCTCTCCTGAGTATATCAGAATATTTATTCTCATAACATGTCATATGGACTGCACTCTTGATAAGCCCGGCTTTCTAACTCCAGTTACAACCCATCTGAGAATACAGGCAGCCTGTCCAGGAACCTAAGTGTATCTTGAATAGTTAAGGGTGCTGTGTGCAGTGCAGTTTCCTGGAAATGGGCGTCCCCCGCGGTTGTCCTATGAGCTGTGCTGCTTTGCATGCCAGAGCAGGCTGCTGAGGGCTGCGGCCCCAGGCTTTGACCTGCCCCATCGCGCCTCCTCCTCTGAGGAGGCCCCGCCCTTGCCTTCTGAGTCCCAGGTGTGCTCTAGTTTTGTTGGGTTCAAGCTTGGTTTAGAAACCATTTTTTAGACACAGAAGAAAATTCACTCTATAATCTCTCTAGATTAAATTGAACGGAATGGATTGAAATTATTTTCTAATTCCCAGAAGATGACTTTGTTTATTTTTCACAGAGTTTTAGGAAACCTTTCTGATTTGCATTTTACTTTATGTAATTAAACTGTTAATACAGATGATGATATAAGTATCCTGTTCTTCTAGGTATCCAAATATATCTTGTGAGTTGCTCACTTCTGATGTCTCCCAGATGAATGATAGACTGGGAGAAGATGAATCCTTGCTAATGAAATTGTATAGCTTCCTCCTAAACGATTCCCCCTTGAACCCACTACTTGCCAGTTTCTTCAGCAAGGTGCTAAGTATTCTTATCAGCAGAAAACCAGAACAGGTAAATATTGTTTTCCAAAAAGGTAAGTATTAGGGCTGATCATCCCCCTGAGATGATCCCCCAGTAATTTTGTTGCTTCAGTGTTCTGAGTGTGCCTTAAATCCAGGTTCTGTAAAAGGATATATTTTAAACCTTAAGCATTCTAAATGCTTGCTGACTTAACACTGACTTACTCATTAATGAATACATTCTAATTTGACCTCTTCTTTTCTGAGTACCTCACATCTCAGTTTTTCAGTATACTTTGGCTTCCTCTTTTGACAAGTGGTTGGAAGCATGAGAATGTTGGGGTCCATTTGTGAGGATAGTGTGGGGAGGGTGCACACTGAGCGCTTGGTGTGTGGGTGGCATCTTAGTGACTATGGTAAAGTAACAGTTTACTTATTTTTTCTTTCCCCTAAGGATGATCACAGGTGAAACTTAAAAAGCTTTCCCATAAATGCAATTGATGGTTAGTTTATGCAAATGGTGATTGTTTCTATTTTGACTCCACTCAAAAACTTGAGCCATCTGGGTACTGACTGTCATGTGCGTACACATGGAGCTCTGCTGTTGCTGTCCGGTAGGGCTTAGCAGGAGCTCATTCCTCACTGTTAACGCCAGGAACCTCTCCCCCCTCTTCCTCCTCTTCCTTCATCATCGTGGTCATCTTCTTCGTGGTGTTGTCCATCTATGTTCTCACATCCCGTCCCCCACGCTTCATTTTGTTCTTAATTCAGATGTACTGTACTTGGGAAACTTACTTTCCAAGTATCTGTCCTATGTGTAGTGGTTCTCAAAAGTGTGGTCCCTGGTCCAACAGCATGAGGACCACCCGAGAACTTGTTAGAAAAGCAAGATCTTGAGGCCCATTCCAGACGTACTGAATCAGACCCTCTGGGGGTGGGGCCAGCAATTTGGGATTTAAGAAGCCTCCCGGATGACCGTGGTGCAGGCTGAAATTTGAGAATCACTGCTCTAGTGGGAACTGGTGTGGAAAAGGACCTGCTTATTACGAGGAGGCTGTGATCCACTTATGGAAACAGGCACCCAGGGAGCAACAACAGCCTCAGATGCCCGAGTGCAACCTAGCAGTCCTGCAGAGTGCAGCCAGCAGGGGTGTGATGACAGGGGTGCAGGGGTCACACCAGTTGGGCCTGGCATCCTTCGTGGTGGAAAACAGGCTCCTTGACCCGTCCTTGCTGTCAGCAAACATGGAGGGACTGGAACTATTTTAGGCCCAGTACGTCTGTCCTTTGCCAAGGCAAAGTGGATACATGTCTTATTTTAGACGAGGCTGTTCTTTCATGTTCTTAATTGAGCAGGATTACCTTCCTAAGTGTATTGGAATTGAGGTTCTTTTTCCTTAGATAGTAATCCCCAAATCATGATCACTGCAATACAGATTGTCGTTCCTTCTTCTGTCTTTTGATGAGAAGTGACAGTACTACCGACTGTTTTAGGAAAGTGCAAGCCATCCCATCAGTCTAAGGTACCTAGTCAGTTCCAGATGGTTGTAGTCACAATTGAGACAGGGCTCACACCTTCATCATGCTTTTCTCCTCACTCTGTTCTGGGGAAACCCAAATTTGTGGGCCCTGGATTTCAGTGTACCTTTATTATATGTGAGAGTACACTTAAAGCTCTCTGCTGCTCTACATATTTGCATTGGTCTTCGAGGCCAGACATGTTACCTGTGTAAGGAACATGGCACGTGCCAATTAAATGCCGAGAGGAGGGCCCATTCGCTCTGCTGCTCGTCGGGCTTCTCATTTAAGCCCTCAGCCACGAGAGGATTCGAGAGCCCTTGCTCTTTCAGCTTCAGGGAAAGGTCACACTGCACCTTTCTATCCTTTTGAGAATTTTGAGTGTAAATAAAGGTTTCCCATCACATAATGTATTAGTAAGGATATATGCAACTGCAAGTAATGAAAAAAATTCAGACTCAGTCTGACCTAACCAGTACAGACATTCATTAACTCGTGGAGCAGGAGGTCCAGCTGCGTGAAGCATCGTCAGTGTTGGATGGGCGGGCCCCCCAGCAGTGCGGTCCTCCAGCTTGCTGTCCCTGCTGTGCCACCACGGCACTGGCTGGGACTTGTGCCTTTGGGCTCCAGAGTCAGTGCTTTTGCCACTAAATAATGCAGTATTTTGGCCACATTTGACTCTTTCTGCCTCTCTTCTCCACTGTGCTTTTAAAACTACCATGTGACTCAGTTGTGAGTGGATTAATTATGTATAACTTCTTGAAGGTTTATGTTACAGAGTTCAACCTCATTGTCTAGAGAAGCAACATGTGATGGTTAATCCTGCATTTACACCCGATGATGGTGTGAGGCAGTTTTTAGTTCATCCCTGGCTGTTAGACGTTGTGTGGGATAATGGCAGACTTGTGGCTTTGGGGGCATTTAAATCTCAGGGCATCCACTTTTTAGCTTCTAGCAAGATATTTCACTGGTCTGAGCCTCAGTTTCCTCATCTATAACACTGAGTTGAGCAACCCTGCCTCACAGGCTTCTGAGAGACTCCGGTGAGACTTTTGTCAGGGCAGCTGCCACGCTGATTGTGCTGCTTCTGGGACTTTAGAACAGGTGATTTGTGCACACGGACAGGAACCAGAAGGTACACAAGGGTGTCCAGGCCAGAACAGGTGCCTTCTTCCACCTGCGCAGGAGAGACCCAGGTGGCGGTCATGACTATATGACTGTTTTCATAACTCCTCGGGGTAACTGTCAGCCTCTTCCACACTCACTCACCCTCCTTGTGTTAATTTGATCAGGTGAATTGCTGACATAAAATGCAAATGTGATTTTCTATGGCACGTGAATTAGCCACTTTGATGTAGAAATCTTTATATTTTTTATTTTTCTTACTTGCTAGAGTACAGGTAGGATTTTGAATGTTTATTCTGTGTTTTCATGTAAAGCCTAATCGACTTGCTTTATGTCCATAAACTATTAAGTGGTGTATTTGCTTGCTCTTTATAGGGTGTTAAATTTTTAGTCCTCATTCTTTGAGAATTAATAATGAAAGTGAACAGAAATAAAAGATTATGGTGTGTTTGTATTAGGGAACATGTGGTAATTTAAGAGATTTTTTTCCCCAAGAGGTTTTTGAATGTTGTAACAATTAGAAGGCTTTCCAATTTGACATCTTACTACTAATTCAGCATTTGCTATTCCTAAACTTAAAGTGGTGGTGGATTTTGGAGGGGGCAGCTAGATGGGTCATGACTGAAAGCATCCTAAAGTTGATAGTTCCCAAGTGGTGTGTCTTTCAGTTGTGGCTGTTCTCCTCTAGATTGTGGATTTCCTAAAGAAGAAACGTGACTTTGTGGACCTTATTATGAAGCACATAGGAACATCGGCCATCATGGACTTGTTGCTCAGGCTCCTGACTTGCATTGAGCCCCCACAGCCCAGGCAGGATGTGCTGAATGTGAGTAGGATCACGGCCGCTGTGGACGGGCTGGGGAGTGGCGCTCGAGCTGCTGGGCTGCTCAGTCTGGGCGGGATTCTAGGGGATTGGTAGAAAGTGGTCTGGGAAACGGGGGTGGGGGGTGGATTCCAAAATGGGAAGAGATTCAGATCTTTCAGGATTAGGATTCCTGACGTGTACATCCCTAGGTACATAGGCTGTCTCCTTGTGAGGGGTTCTTTCCCTTTGCTGGTCTGCTCTTCAGTGGGAGTAGGAAGGTAGAATGGGAGCTAAAAGTCTCATCTGAGAATTCTGTGAGGCTTCTTTCTTGAGAAGATGGTCACACTGCAGAGATATCTCTGAAAGTCAAAAAGAAGAGGTGTTGGCATTTCTAGGGAATCTGGCTTCAGAAGTAACTTTCTTCTCGTGGATACCTAGGAGCATGGGATAAGAAGGAGAAAGGAGTTTACCTCCAAAAGGGCACATATTTTAAAATTTGGTGAGGTGGTTATTTCAGGACATGTGTGTATCCTGAGGAGCTGCCTTGGGTGGGATTTGGGTGGGCAGATGAGGGTGTGAGTGACTTGAAGGTGAGGTTTCTCACAGCCTCTCGTCTTTGCTTCTTGTCTTCTGTCTCTTCCTCTCTTTTGTCCCTTTCACCGCCTCCTTCCAGAACCATTCCCCAGTCCAATCCATCTTTTTTGTTTTTTTAATTAATTAATTTTTGGCTGTGTTGGGTCTTCGTTGCTACGCGTGGGCTTTCTCTAGTTGTGACGAGCGGGGGCTACTCTTCGTTGCGGTGTGTGGGCTTCTCATTGCGGTGACTTCTCTTGTTGTGGAGCACAGGCTCTAGGTGCATGGGCTTCATTAGTTGCGGCACGTGGGCTCAGTAGTTGTGGCTCATGGGCTCTAGAGCGCAGGCTCAGTAGTTGTGGCGCACGGGCTTCGTTGCTCCATGGCATGTGGGATCTTCCCGGACCAGAGCTCGAACCCATGTCCCCTGCATTGGCAGGTGGATTCTTAACCACTGTGCCACCAGGGAAGTCCCTCAATCCATCTTTAATACTCAACCTCAAACCTTAGAACTCTGGAAACAAGTTTTATTGAAAAAGCTAAAGACCTGAAGGCCCAGAAGGAGGGTCTGTCGGGTGGTGTCCCAGGGAAGGACATGTTCTACCAAGGTGGGCAGGCGTGCCGGAGCGTGTGTTTGTGTGAGTGGGAGAGTCTGGGGGTCGGGTCAGGGCTGGGTCTGTAGGAGCAGGCAGAGGTCTACTGAGAACCGTGGTCATGTGAGGAAGTCAGCTGCGGGGGCCTCGTGGATGGCCTGGGAGTTGCCTGTGGGAGAGGGCCCTAAATTGGGACTCTGGCCCTTTTTAGGTGTGCTTTTGTGGATGGAGTCTCTTCTCAGTAGAGGTTGGGGATTCCAGGGAAGGTAGTTAAGGATAGGAGGGATGGTCACCTTTATGTTTGGATTATTATTGGGGGAAATTATTCAGTGTGGTTTCTTAGGATTCCTTTGGTCACTGCTGGGTTGAATTTTAGGGCCCACTTCCAGAGGAATAGGTGCGTTTCTGGAGGGGTGTGGTGGTGGGTCGTGAATAAAGGCGTAGCTCGGGGGGAGGGTAGTTAGAAACCCCTCAATGTCTTACTTTGATTGGGGGGCCCACCGTGGGCTTGGGCTGTCGGTGCTTGTTAATAGCTGTGGACTCAGTGAGGGTGGGCGTTTGATTCGTTCACTGACCACAAAGTTTCCTACTTTTTCTCTTGGCCGTCAGGACCCTCTGCCCCACCTCCTATGTAGAGGTGTTTGCATCCTGCTTTAGGTCGTTGCTACTCAAAGTTTGGTCCCAAACATCACCTGGGAGCATGTTAGAAATCCCAGGTCTCACCCCTGCCCTGCTGAGTCAGAATCTGTGTTTGAACAGATTCAAACACAGTGTACTTCACGTACACATTTTAAAACATCTTAAAATGTAAAGTTGGGCCTCTGCCTTTGTGGTATAGTCTCCTAATAGCTTTTGTTTGCACTTTCCTTTGGCATGTTCTCCTTAAGGAACCTAGAGACAACCTAAGAATTTCTCCACATGCCTTTATCAAAACGTGTCCGATTTCTTGCCACCCACTCCTAGCCTCACCCCACCCCACGCCCAGCCCCGCCGCCATCTCTGTTAACCTTTGGGATTTTGTGTGTGTGCACGCCCATTCCAGGTAGTGAGTGCCTTGTTTATTACGGTGTTCCTGTTCCTTGTGGAACTAATATTACGCCGGCTGATTTTTCATTTATTCTCATCCCCTTCATATTTTCATTCATGGCAGTATTTCATATATGGTGGAAGAAGAGAGTGTCCTAATCATGGTGATAGCTTGCTAGCATGTGGCAGGGCAGACAAACTCTGTTTCTGTGGTGCCCGCCAGCCCCCACGTTTCCTGCGGTTGTTTTGGTTTTAGAAGGTAAAAAGTTCATCATGTGTTTTAAGCCAGAGGCTTGCTACTAAATATTGCTTTTCTCAGCCTTTTTGAAGCTCTCTTAAAGTGAATGCTCTCTTACAGAAAATGTATAAGTTCCATTCCCCCCGCCTTCATGTCCAAAGTACAGACCGTTTTAGTACCCAGTGTCTGAGAATTAACATCACTAAGAAACTGATGTATAGAATTTTTGGATGTGGGTATTGTGACTTGGGGAGTAGTTGGTACTGTAGCTACTGTTAAAATAATATATTCACTGGCATTTTCCTTGGGGGACTTTTAATTTCCTGTAGTGTTCAAAGTCCAGAGAAAACCTGTAACATTCTACTTAAAATGTGATGGATATTTCCAAGTATGTTTATCTTCATTGGGGCTTGAACAAGAGCCACTCATTGCTATGATTACTTCTACAATGTGTTTTACAGTGGTTAAATGAGGAGAAAATTATCCAGAGGCTTGTGGAAATAGTTCATCCATCGCAAGAAGAAGATGTAAGTTCTCGTGTGACTATAAACTTGATTTAAAAAAAAAAAATGAACCATGTTTATTTGGGCACAGAGCATAATTGTACTAGATGTGAAGGTAGAGGGTAGGTAACAGCGATCACCTGGCATTCTTCAAGTTGACAGGTTTCTAAACACCAAAGGCTTTTTAAAATACTGCATTTTGCCGATACTCAGAAAATTTCCCGGAATGTGAAACAGTGAGCCTTGGGTCTAGCTCCTTCTCCTTCTTAGAGCTGAGACTTCGTGCTGCATCTGCTTGCCTTTATTACAAACCTCCTCCACACTTTGTTTTTCTTTTATACCCATCATTAGTCCAAATGATGTGGCCACGTCTGTGTGCATTTGTTTTTTCCATCCTGGCTAAAGCTTTCCAGACAGCGCAGCAGGATCCTGGTCACCATTGAATCCTTAAGAGGGATGAGCTCTTGGTGGTTCTACTTCCTGGCTTGGGCTTTTGTGCTGACAGGTTTGGCCTTTGTCCTGGGTGCTAAAGATTGACTTGGCAGTAGAATTGAAGCTACTTTGGAGTTTGCACGTTGAGCTCCATGCTGAGGGGATGCTTGGGGGCGGGGTGGGGTCACCAGGACCAGGGGGAATGCTGCTGTAGAGGAGGCTGTCCCCCTACTTCTCTGCTGCTGCCCTTGTTGCTGCCTTCAGTAGTGGACTGACTCTTGTGGAGCTGCCAGCATTTGGCCATTTCTGCCTATGGAAATGACAGTTCCACGTGGTTCAAGGTAGTATCTACAAAGGAGTTGTTTCAAACAACATGCAGGGTATGTCATGGGGCATGGGCAGCCTCCTTGGATGCCTCTAGCTTGGACTAATCGGAGAGTGAGCGCCATAGAGGAGACAGTGCAGAGGAAGGAGCATGTGGCCGGAGCGTGTTCTCCCCACCAAGACAGATTTCCTGTGGAGGTAGATGTAGCCCCTTCTACTGCAGTCCATTAAAAAACTTTTGGTACCTGGAGTTTATCTAAAGCAGCCTCCCCATCCCACCGCCCCCTTCAGAAAAGAGAAGAGCTAACCATTAAAGGGGCTGTTGATTCCCACCCTCCCCTGAGACAGTACATCATGTGCTCCCTGCAGTATCGTTACTGCTGACTCTCAGGAAGGACACTCCAGTGTGTGCACGTACTGGGTGCTAGAGCTTCGACGGCGCCCTCGGCCTGGTTGGGGTGATGAGCCCTCCTGCTGTGGCTGGGGGAGTTGGATGGTTCCAAGAGCACATTTCCCTTGTGCTGGAAATGTGGCCGGTGCAGGCCGAGGAGAGTGAGGACAGGAGCGTGGCCTGCCCTATTCATGGGGTAGGGAGGACACATCCACAGACGAGGCTTGCTCATCACTAGGTTCCTGCTCAACAGGTACTGTCCTTGTCTGAAGGGTCCAGGAGAAGTTGACAGAGGAGAAGCCCAACTCTGCAGCAACTTTGTTTTGCAAAGGACAAGGCGTTTGGGGCATCAGCACCTTCTCTAACTGACTTGCAAGAGAAGTTAATTTTGTCTTTTGGACAGTCCTGTTGATACTTCCGTTTTGTATTAAGTGATGAATTGCATATATTTATTGAGGAAATGTTAGACTCCTGATTGCAAACAGTGGATTTTGATACCCTGGTGTGTGTTGTCATCTGTGCTGGAACCTGCTGGTCTCACTGGGCAGGTGATGCTCAGTGCCACATGCCACGGAGCATAGGCGTTTGGTGCTGAGATTTCAGAACTTTCCTGTAGAATAGCACACTGCGCACTGAAAGAAGTAATATTTCTTATCCATTAGTATATTCCAGAAAGCTGCGTTTATTTTTTTTAAGCCAAAGAATTGTGTTCATCTTTCTTTGCTGCTAAAAGGATATAAATTTGGGGGGTTATATTTTTCTTCAAGTATTTAATTAAAGAAATTTTTCCTTGTCAGAACTTTAATTACATTTCCCTACACAAAGTAACGTGTATTTTGTTTGTGGTATTGTTAAGTAAAGCCTGGAAGGGTAAAATACTCATGCTTGACATATGTTATTTCTTTGGACCCTGGCTTTTTATTCACTGTAGCTTATGGCCAGTGTTAATTTGTGTTATTTCTTAAGCAGTTTCTTCACTAACTTTATTTTATTATAAATTTGACTTCTGATGTGTTTTATAGTTAAAATTGTACTTCTTTCCTTTAGCGGCATTCAAATGCATCACAGTCACTTTGTGAAATTGTTCGCCTGAGCAGAGACCAGATGTTACAAATTCAGAACAGTACAGAACCAGACCCCCTGCTTGCCACTCTAGAAAAGTATGTTTGAAACTCTCTTCTTGTTCTTTTTTCATATTGATGCTATTTGATGTGCTTCCAGTGTAAGTACTTGGTAAGTGTTTCTTACGTGGGAATCCTGTCCCTGGAAAATAACCTGTGGATGGCTGAGAAGGCAGGAAAACCTGCTTATCTGATCTCAGCCAGTCGTGATGCCCATTGGAGACTTACAGGGTAAGAATGTAAATAAATGACATTTATATGTAGACTTTGAACTTTTCAATAATTGTAAACTAAGTTCTATAAAACTATCATGGATGGGGCAGTGACATCATAACTGCTGTCACTGCCTCCATGGTCTTTGGGGAAGATAGGTATATGAAGTAATTTGACCCATCTTAGTCAGTGATTTTTTCTTTTTTTAAATTTTTTGGCCATGCCGCGTGGCTTGCGGGATCTTAGTTCCCCGACCAGAGATTAAACCCGCACCATCAGCAGTGAAAGGGCCAAGTCCTGACCACTGGACCACCAGGGAATTCCCAGTCAGTGATTTTTAATCAGAAGTTCTTCTTAGGATCCACTGTACCTTGGCAGCTGACTGGGGTAACCTGACCAGACCTGATTCGAAGGCTTATACATCTTGTATGTTTTGTTTCTTTATATTGCTTCTGCCCTTATTTTTAGATAATTCCTAATGAACAGACATCTCATGTGTTTCAGGTGGAAGACAGCTTGGGGGTGGTGTAGTATTTTGAAATCTGCGAATGGCCAACCTACCATACTGGTATTTGTAGATTCATACATTTTCAGGAAGAGTATGGGCATACGTTTGCCTGCATCCCTACAACTGAACGTTATTTTAGTAAACAAAAATAAGGCATTTCCCCACTTTGGATGAGTAACTGGAAAGAGTGCCTACAGTTAGCGTTGTTATGTACGAGTGGCAGTCTCGCATCAGTTTACTGCTACTGTTGTTCTTCTTAATGACTTTGTTGGAATTTTTTAGTCCTCCTGTATATTGAGACTCGTTTGCATCTTTTGGCCGGGAAGACCCTTTTATTAAACTAAGACATTTGTGTGTATTGTTTACTTGGCAAGTGTGAGACAAACAAGGAACAAATTAGAGACAAGATACCTTGTTTTAAACTCTGTATTCTGAGAAATAAAGTTGTATTTTCCCAGTGTGCATTGTAGAATCGGAAGGAATTGACTAGTTCTCTCAAGTAGCAAGACAAGAGATTATCAGCTTCTGAGTAAAATGTCATCTTACCTGCCCCATTTCAGTTATTCTTGGGCATTATGGCATATGTACTCCTTTTATAATATACAATACCGATAATTGTAGTAGAAATAGGTTGAACCATGTAAAAATTAACTTACTCAAGGTTAAAAAATGTTGACTGACAGTAATTTCATATGGTTCATGACTGCACTGTCCAATAGAAATATAATAAAAGTCACATGTAATTTAAAAATTCTAGTAGCCATATTAAAGTAAAAAAATAGGTGAAATTAATTTTTATGTTTTATTTAATAGGTACAAAATAATATTTCAACAT
Organism: Delphinus delphis; assembly: GCF_949987515.2. Taxonomy (NCBI): domain Eukaryota; kingdom Metazoa; phylum Chordata; class Mammalia; order Artiodactyla; family Delphinidae; genus Delphinus; species Delphinus delphis. The sequence goes on from NC_082690.1 coordinate 105,745,124, forward strand.
ATGTTCATTTAAAAAATTATTAATGAGTGAGTCTACATTCTTTACTTTGTGCAAAGTTTTGGAAATCCAGTGTGTAGTTTACACTTAGAGCAGGCCAGTTCAGACTAGTTACCTTTTGAGCGTTCTGTGGCCACAGGTGGTGCTTGGCTCCCTTCCTGGACTGTGCAGGTTCACCCCGAGTGTCAGGCTGGTCAGTAGTAATCACTGAGTTCTTCTGTGCCAGCCCTCTCTTCACTCAACTCTATTTGGACTAAACGTGGGATCTAGCTATTGGAGCCTCTGTGTGCACTAGCTAATATATTTCAGACTGTGTTTTTAGACCTGGATCAGGCAACTGTACTTTGATGCAGAGAGGTACATAATCAACATCATTAAATGTTAGTCAGAGTAAATTTCTTCAACTACATGGTCCTAAAGAGTCAGGGGCTCCGTGGTGTCACTGAGTTAAACCTTCACTGCACTGAGCATCGGGGAGTCTTAACTCTATAACAGTGCTTCCCACACTCTTCTTGAGGATGAGAACCAACCCTTTTTAATATCAGATGTGTTCCCACATTATAGTCGTTCTCTTTAGTATCTGTTGATTGAGGAAGTACACAGTGACCAAAGGCTCCTGTGAGCTTAGTAAGCTTTTATTAATTTTAACAGTATCTGTGTATATTTTATATATTGTTATATATCTGTATGTATTTGATTATCACCTAATAATATATAGCAGTGTTGTGTTATAAGCCAGTCTACTCGGTATACAGGCTAACCCCCACATAAACACCGTATGTGTAACTGGAAGTGTAGGTTAGCACTGCAGGAAAAATTGGAAATGAGCTAAGGTTAAAGAGAATGGTCAAGGTGGGTAGGGATACCAAAAGGCCTCTAAGAAAGTGGACCGAGGTGTTAGGTAGTGAGTGTTAGCTTGGGAAACAATCTGAGCTTAAATTGAATGTATTTAATTTAGTAGCTCTGTTGTGGGAAAATCTGAAGTTCCAGAATTCCTTTAAAACTAGTTGTGTTAGGGAGGGTTGGACCAGGCAGCTCCTAATTCTTGATGCTAATGAGCTGACAGTGGGTCGGCCTCTGGGCCGGGTTGAGCCCAGTTATTTTTATAGATGCGAGTCTTTAGCTGCCCACACAAAAACAAAACAAAACAGAAGTGCGCCATCGTCTCAAAGGCCTGGGTGAAGAACCTGGCTGGCCTCGTGCGTCACACAGCTCACATAATGAACTTTATTGGTGTTCGTCTAAGAACTCCATTTTTTTTTTTGCGGTACGCGGGCCTCTCTCTGTTGTGGCCTCTCCCGTTGCGGAGCACAGGCTCCGGACGCGCAGGCTCAGCGGCCATGGCTCACGGGCCCATCCACTCAGCGGCATGTGGGATCTTCCCAGACCGGGGCACGAACCCGCGTCCCCTGCATCGACAGGCGGACTCTCAACCACTGCACCACCAGGGAAGCCCAAGAACTCCATTTTTTAAAAAGTGGAAGTGAATATGTCTTCTCATTTGTAAATAAATGCCTTATTATTTAAAGAATATGAAGGCATTCTTTTTATCCTGTTTAATAAGCTCAGTTCTTCAGTTTATGATTTCTTCTGTATTTGGTGATATTTGTATGTTTAGCTAAGACTCAGAATATGGCTCAGCTGCTGGGTTGCATCTTGACCGTCACATTTTTGCTGGTTATTATCTCATTTTTGTCCATTAGTAGAACACTGTCCATGGGTATGGTAGACTTCCAATTTGATGCAGCCATGAAAGAGTGAGAACCTCTTTGTTAGCCACTCCCTTCAGGCATCAGGGTTTATGAAAGGTGATATTGCTCTCTGGAAAGTTAGACACTACAGCTGAATGAGAAGGTGGACATCTACAGTTGGATGCCCTGTCGGTACCCCTCTACCTGGGGTGAGGCTGCTATTTGAAGAATATACATATTTACAGAAAAGCAGTCTGTTTTCCAGAGCTCAGTTCCAAGTTTAATAGTTACTCTGTAGACTGCTGTGTGTTTAGTGACTTTTACAGTACTGTTTTGGGTAGAGATCTCACAAGCAGTTCTAGTGCTGGTCTGAGAGTACTTGAAAGCTACTTCCTGCAAGGGGATCCTCTGAAGTTAGGTTAGATACCAGTTTTATTTGCTTCCCCCAAAGAGAAAGAGATTCTCTCCTACTTGCTGCCCTAACCTGGCAAAGGAACTGGTGTTAGTAGCCAGTGAGCACAGCTGTACCTTGGGGTGACTAGTGTGTCTGCCAGGTGGGCACCAGGGACAACACAGCTGTCCCTCTCATTGCTAAGGTGATTCCATTTCTTAATCCCCATGGGTTCTAAAAATTACTGAGATCCTAAGAAACAGGTTTTCCTTGAGAACATCCGTATAAATTTATTCACCTAACAGGTTACCCTTGTATTCTACATTAATTGTGACCTTGTATACATGTATGGGGGGGTGTCATGGGAGGAGCCTGTGGAGAATACTTTTGGGGCAGTAGTTCAGTCACACCCATTTCACTGCTACCACATTATTTTGGTTTACCAAATTTTAGTTGTAGAGTACAGTGCAGCAAGTGATGTTATCTTGTGTCTGTTTTAGATCTTTGTTAATTATACATGAATGCCTTTGTGGGAAAACATTTATGGTTTCTTTTGTAAAAAGTCCCCTCCTTCTGTGGGGCTGAAGGGTTCTGAGTCTTTTTACCGCCCGTCCCCACCATCTGAGTAGGAGGTGACTTCCAGTCGTGAGGTGTTTGTTGGCTTTCAACAAAATTGGCAAAGGCAAGCAGGGCCCAGATGACTTTGCTGAGGGGAGGGGATAGGAATATATATATATATATATATATATATATATATATATATATGTCTGTGTTACATTTATGATAAGCAAGATCACTGGCCTTCCTTATAGATATATTAAACATAAAATATTGTTAATAAATATGCACAAGTGAGGTTGAACTCTTTTATACTTGTCTTACTGATACCATGATCTTTTTCTCCGAAGTTGTTTGTGTTAAACAGTGTTACAATTAGTGCTTGACTATTGATTTGTTTTCGTAGGCAAGAAATCATAGAGCAGCTCCTATCAAATATTTTCCACAAGGAGAAGAATGAATCGGCCATAGTCAGCGCAGTCCAGATATTGTTGGCTTTACTTGAGACACGGCGACCAACGTAAGTTTTCCTTTCTGTCTTGCGAAATGAGCCATTTGGTTTTGCTTTTAGAATTTTTAAAAGCTAAGAGTTAAGTTGTTGGTTGATCGCTACAGTATCATGCCCGTGAATTTCAGGTGTTGAATCTTTTTCTACTATATAAATAGTTTTATATGAATGGGATGCATAGATGTAGTTGAACTATATGGTTTGGTAAACACTATTGGCAATATGTGGATTCTAGTCATTTGGGGTATTGTAGTAGTTACCAGAATGCTTCTATAATAAGTCAAACCCATACAGAATGGCTCAAACACAAGAGAAGCTTATTTCTTGCTTATGAAAATTGAAAATAGGTATTCCTGGTTTGTATGCAGCTCTCCTCCAAGTGGCAGTTCAGGGCTCTTTCCATCTTGTGATTCTGTCCAGTGCTTGCTAACTTGAGGCTTTGGGTTGTTTTTTTCCGGGGTTTCACATATGAGGCAACTACAGTTCATTAGGCTGTTTAAAAATGGACGGGCAGGTGGCTTGAGACCTTAAGGAAAACTTTGTGCTGTGTGTTTCAGAATCAGAAATATAGTCTTGTTTTCCCTATGTATGTGCCTCTGGACAAGTCAATTAATATTTGTCATATTATTCTTTTTTTTCTTTTTTTCTTTTCTTTTTTTTTTTTTTGCTGTACGCGGGCCTCTCACTGTTGTGGTGTCTCCCGTTGCGGAGCACAGGCTCCAGATGCGCAGGCTCAGCGGCCATGGCTCACGGGCCCAGCCGCTCCGTGGCATGTGGGATCTTCCTGGACCGGGGCACGAACCCGCGTCCCCTGCATCGGCAGGCCGACTCTAAACCGCTGCGCCACCAGGGAAGCCCTGTCATATTATTCTTTACAGTTTATACCCAAAGCTAATTTACTTACTAATTGTCAGAGTTTTCCTAATTGTTCTCTGGAGAATGAGAATTTGAAGAGGTATGTATGTGTTTGCATTCTGGGAACATGTGGTTTAGAGATTAGAATTTGTATTTTCTTACCCACTATTGGATCCATCCAGTAAAGCAGAGGGTATGAAGAGGAGGAGAGACACGGTCTGCTGTCAGCATATGAAAATTTAGCCATCCAGCGTTTCTGGATTTAGTTTGTGATGTCATTTTGGTTTCCAGCAAAATAGTAAACACAGCCTTACCAATCCCTGCTTCCCAAAGTCTTCATCTCTATTTCTGGTTCTTTAATCTCTGGTTAGTGATAATGGAAGGGCAGTGTGGCAGCACTGCTTCAGCTCTGTTGTCATTTGGAGTTGTATCTGCAGTTTTGACTTTGCCTATGTCTTCCCTGGTAAATCATATTTTAAATAGCGTAACCAGTAACTTAAGGTATTAATCAGGTGATACAGGACTGTTATCTTGCTACTCATGCTGCAAGGCAGTTGCATCATCTCTCAAAATGGTTTAAAAGCACATGAGCTGGTGCTGCGAGATTTATATTGACAACTCTGTCTTGAGAATGGAGACGATACAGTAATAAATGACAGGAAGGAATTTCTGATCAGAAGGAACTTATCCTCAGACCACAGAGGTTTATCAAATACTAAGCACGATTAACTTTAAAGAGGGGCAGGTGGAGGGGTGGTGGACAACTGAGATCTTAGCCTTATCCTTATGTGATTTCTGAATCCCTAGGATAAAGGATAAATCTTAAAAATATTTGGACAAGAAAAAAGTGGGTTAACTACAAAGCAAATCACGTTGCCAGACATGTCATTTGTAAAGCTAACTAAACACTGAAAAACAGGGGGCAGGATTGTGACCCTGAAGCACTTTTGTTGCTGTGTGAGGGCAGGAGGCATTTTCAAGCGTATGGACCTCAGTGTCCCATCCGTGTCCTGTACCTGGGCCAGATTACTCGAAGATGGACTTTACCGAAGCCAAGCAGAAAAATAAGGTAGAATAAAGAACTTAAGGTAAGGAAATATGTTGGTGAAAGTAATGATAAATGAAACAGATAGGAATGTGACAATTCATATGACTATGAAAGTTATGTTAAGAATGAATAATTGAATAAGTCAAATGTTGAAAAAAAAACCCCAATAAATTCCAGATTATTTTAGTAAAACTCAAGAAGTAATGAGAGGGCTTCCCTGGTGGCGCAGTGGTTGAGAGTCTGCCTGCCAGTGCAGGGGACACGGGTTTGTGCCCCGGTCCGGGAAAGAAAGGAGAGAAAGGGTAAGTTAGTGCACAATATAATTCTTATCTTCTACTGAGGAACTGAGGTACTTTGATACACAGTTTCATTTTTCATCTTAAAAAAATGATAGTTCCAATGTCTTTTTTATAAACGTAGAATAATAGTAGGTTATGTAACGCCCAAAGCGCCTCAGGTGCAGGGAGAGCAAGGACACCCTGAGAACTACAGACTCAGGACTTTGCACATACCTGCGAGCCCTGCTCAGGAAGTACTGGAGGCCGGGTAAGAGCCCTGAGAAGGCCTCCCTTGCAGAGTAGGGCTGCGGAGTGCAGCAGCAGGGTCCTTCTCCATTCCCGCCCCTGCTGAATAAAACCCTGAAGCCACTGGCGAAAGGGCAGCAAACCCTGTAACCCTAAAGACTCGATGAGGAGGAAGGGACCAGGAAAATGTCTCTGCCCCACAGGACAAGCAGGGACACTTTTCAGGGCCCAGGCTATTAGAGAGCCCCTACCACTGAGGTAAGGGCAGGATCACCGAGAGGGCCCCACCCCTGAGGTCCATGAGCACTTCCGCTGCCTGAGACTGAGGCTGAACCAGAACAACAGAGCGGTCCTCCCCACCAGGCCACCACACATCGAGTGACGAGAGCAGCGTGCTGGCGGAGGGAAGGCTGCAGTGTGGAAGGAGGCCATCAGCACAGGAGCAGGCTTGAAGGGAAGAACCTCAGCCAGGGGCAGAGCAGAAGTTGAGAAAACCTTGGCAATCCATCCCTAACTATAAATACAAAGTGACTTGAGACACATTTAAAGTCTTCAGTGTGCCGAGAGAAGTCAATCATAGGAACAACAAAACCCAAACCTAACTCAGCTGCTGACTATAAATTGATCCAGAAACCCCACACTAAAGACCTAGAAAAAAAGGGGTGTATCCATTGCAAATACTAGTTATATCAGTCTCTGTTGTCTTACACAGCATGTCCACGTCACAGCTAAAAAATTGCAAGACAAAGAAGCAAGATAAAAAGAACCCAAACAAACTGAACTCTCGAGAAAAAGCAGTCAGGAGAACTAGATTCAAAAATGTTGGAACAATCTGGTAGGGAATTTAAGATAACTATTATTAATGTGTTAAAGGCTTGTGGGAAAAGTGAGCAATATGTGAACAGATGGAGAATTTTAACAGATATGGAAGATCATACACAAATGCTAGAAATGAAAACTACAACAGAGATTGAAGAATGCCTTTGGGCTCATTTGTAAACTTTGACATAGTTGAGGAAAGGATCAGTGTAGGACACTAGAAGTTACCGATACTGAAATATGAAGAGTTAAACCAGGAAGACAGTTGCTTTGTGAGGCCTAGAAGTCATGAAGCATCACCAGGAACAAGTAACCGTGTGCCCAGATCTCAGTTTCTCATACCATCCTCCAGTAAAGGAACCAGGGCTTCATGGAGAAGTGGCTGGTTCTGCAACTGGGCTAAGAAGTATACAAGATGAATGTGGAGCATCCTGTGGTGCAGACAGTAAGGACGCGCTCCGAGAGAAAACCCACAGCACCGGGTGTGTGAGAGGGGCACGGGGCAACTAAAAGAGCTCCCAGTGGCCAGAGCTGGCAACACTTGCACAATAAAGTAAGGCAGTATGGTTTTATAACACAAAGTATAAAATACCATGGGTTCATACTGATATAAATAAGTGACTGAATAAGTAAAAGAGGGTGAAGAGACAAACCTCCCCTGTGGGAGAATTCCAAATAGTTCATAATCCCTTCTCAAGGAGGAAGAAAAAGACTGTCCGTTCTTGACGTGTAGACTGCACCTCATGACTTCCTTCTAAAAAGTGCAGTATGAAGAGAGAATAAAATGAGAACTTGACAGTTACTCTGTCAAGTTTGACAGAGAAATCTGACCAGCACTTCCTCAGCCATATAATCAAAGTCAGCAGCCAGCACTGTTGTGTTGATAGTATGTAATGAAAATGTCATTTTACTTGTGTGTTCTTCCTCTCAAAGACCCATGATCATGAGAAAAATGTTAAGACCAGACCCCAAATGAGGGACATTTGCAAAGTACCTGACCAGGAAAGTCTGAGTAACTATCACAGCCAAGAGGAGGCTAAGGACACTTGAAAGCTAAATATAGTGTGGTGTCCTCGGTGGATTCTGGGTCAGAGAAACAACTGTAGGCAAAAACCAAGGAAATCTGAATAAAGTATGGATTTTACGTGTGAGTACTGGTTCATTAATTTTGACAAATGAAAGATAATAACGGGAAACTGGGTATGGGTCACATGGGAACCCTGTACTATTTTTGCAATTTTTTTGTAAATCTAAAACAGAAGTTCTAACAGAAATGGACATAACGTTTAGACAGAAATCGGTAAGAAGCACAGTACTAGCAATTCAGTGGACCTAATTGACGACACCAAGTGCTGGCAGGACTGCAGGGCAGCAGGAAATCTCATTTGTTGCCGGTGGAAATGCAAAATGGTGCAGCCACTTTGGAAGACAGTCTGGTAGTTTCTTAGAAAACGAAACATACTTTTACCATACAGTCCAGCAGTTGTGCTCCTTCATATTTACCCAGAGGAGTTGAAGACTTAGGTTCACACAAAAACCTGCACACAGTTGTGCAGCAGCTTTATCCACACTTGGCAAAGCTTGGAAGCAGCCAGGAGGTCCTCAGTAGGTGAGTGGATAAATAAACCGTAGTTCATCCAGACGGTGGAATATTATTCAGCACTAAAAAGAAGGTGCCCTCATGCCATGAAAAGACATGGAGGGACCTTAAATGCAAATGAAAAAGAAAGAAGTGAGGGCGTCCCTGGGGGCGCAGTGGCTGAGAGTCCGCCTGCCGATGCAGGGGATGTGGGTTCGTGCCCCGGTCCAGGAGGATCCCACATGCCGAGGAGCGGCTGGGCCCGTGAGCCATGGCCGCTGAGCCTGCGCGTCCGGAGCCTGTGCTCCGCAACGGGAGAGGCCACAACAGTGAGAGGCCCGTGTACCGCAAAAAAAAAAAAAAAAAAAAAGAAAGAAAGAAAGAAGTGAAAGAAGCCAGTCTGAAAAGGCTACATACATTCTGGAAAATGTCATATTTTACTGTGGAGACAGTAAAAAGATCACGGTTGCCAGGGGTTGGCAAGGGGAGTGAAATGAATAGGTGGAGCACAGGGGACCGTTAGAGCAGTGAAAATGCTCTGTATAATATCATAGTGACCAATACATGTCATTATTTGTCCAAACCCATTAGAGTGAACCATAATGTAAGCTGGGTTCTGGGTGGTGATGATGTGTCAGTGTAGGTTCATGGATTGTAATAAACATACTCTGGTAGAGGATGTTGATAACGGGGAGGCTGTGCGTTTGTGGGGGCAGAGGGTATATGGGAGTCTCTGTACCTTCCCCTCCATTTTGCTGTGAACTTAAAACTGCTTCACAAAAATAGCTTTAATAAATATCAACCAGTATAACTGATACCAACAGACTAAAGAAGTCAAACCATGTGATCATTTCATTACATTCTTGTATGATAAAACCTCTCTGCAAATTAGGAATAGAAGGGAACTTGGAAACTGAAAAACAAAAAGAAAACCCATAGCTACCATCATTCTTAATGGGCAAAGACTGAAATCATAGCCCCTAAAATCAAGGACCATGGCAAGAATATTTCCCGTCACCAGTTCTATTCAGCCTCATGCTACAGGCCCTAGCGGTGCAGTGAGGCAGGAAAGAAAGAAAAGGCATCCAGATTGGGGACTAGGATGTGGACATACGTTTTGTGGGGGGACCATTCAGCCCACTGAACAGCTGAACCAAACAAACAGAGCCAGTGCTGGTGACAGTGAAGCCTCACACTCTCCGACTGGGATGTTAAGTCATGCTGCCATCTCCTAAAAACACCTGGCAGGTTTTTAACAAACAGACCTTTATTGCAGTATATTATCCAGCACTCTTAGATATTTACCCAAGAAAAGTGAAAATTGTGTCACACAGAAACTTGTGAGTGAATATTCGTGCCCTTTATTCATAATCATCCCAAACAGTAAATAAGCAAAGTTTCCTTAACTGGTGAGTGGTTGAGGGAGCTGCGTGGATGCAGATACCGTGCATCTGGACTGTAGATCTCTGTTCAGAGAGGAAAGGAACAGACTCCCGATGCCCCAAACAGCCATCACTTCTTGTGCCTTTCCAAGTCTGTGTTCCAGATTTCATGTATCTCTTCGGAATATCAGCACAGGTTTTGTTTTGGATTTGGCAGATTTTTACCTATATTTGAAAGGATTAAAATGTGAGAAACACCATGGATATCGATTGTAGTACCTGAGTCAAGGCAGGTACATAAATTGATGCTCACTAAGTATTTATTAGATGAACAAATAAAATGTATATGAATGATTAAGGAATTTTAGTATATGTTTTTGTATGGGTTTTTTTTTTTTTTTCCACATAAGTGGGGAAAAGCGGATCATTCTATAAATGTGGCTTAGAAGTGACTCGCCACTTGGGGAAAAAAATATCATGTCTATACCTGTTTTGCATAAAAATAAATTCCAGATGAGTTAAATGAAAAACACCAGAGGAAAAGTATGCAAATACTCATAGGATTATGGCATTGTAAAGAACTTTTAAGTATGGCTTCCTGGACAGAGACTATAGTGAAGAATGCTATATTTGGCCACATAAATTATTAAAACCCCTACACATTAAAAAGCACTATAATCAAAGCAAAAGGCCTTTATTCTGCCTACTCCCCCTTTCTAGGAATTGAGTTTCTGAAGGCTGTTCCGTGTAGCTCTTAGAAATCACTTGCCCGTGTGAAATATTTTCAAGTAACAGCCCTAATAACCACTCTCTAGGTGTTAGCTGTGTCCGGCAGCGCCCTCAGTCCTTTGTCCTCATTAGCGTGGTCCCCACAGCAGTCCTGGGGTAACAGCCCTAATAACCACTCTCTAGGTGTTAGCTGTGTCCGGCAGCGCCCTCAGTCCTTTGTCTACATTAGCGTGGTCCCCACAGCAGTCCTGGGAGGGACATTCTTCAGTGGTTCCCGTTTTCCATATTAGAACGAATTACTGGTGAGTGAAGGTCCAGGGTTCAGGCTCAGGCAGTCGTGCTCCAGCAGCTACATTGTTAAGCGCTAGTTTGCACTGACACACCACTCCCAGGTTTATCTTTTAATCTGAATTGTACACCCACATTTTTAGACCCCTCCCTCCTTATGTCCCCAAACTTTGAGAACCCCTGTGCTTTCTAAAACTGATTGGGATTTGGGAGTCTCATTCCACTCGTAATTGTTTTTCTAAAAGGAGTGGTTTGTAATGAGTATAGATGAAGCTTTATGCAGAAGAGTAAGTTAAGACTTTTAAATAGGAAGCAGTGTTGATTAGTCAAAAGAAACTGTATAGAACTAATACAGGCTTGTTTATTATTAACAGTCTTCCAGTGGCAGGCAGTGTGATGTGTCCTGTAATTCAGGGATCTCCTGCTGCTTTCCAGATTTTCTGGTTAGAGACCTGATATTAGTACAATAGGTATAAGGAGTTAAAAGGTTTAGGAGAGAATGGGAAGAAATGGATATAATTTCTCGACACTGTACATCTTTGGATTTCAGACCATGTTGGCTGATCCCTATCAAGGTTTTATTACACCCTCTTCCTATCCTTCCAGAAATTTTGATATAATCACTATATATTCTATAGCTATCATGTATATCCCTATACGCTGATACGGAGCACCTTGAGTGATTTGCTCTGAAGTAATAAATAAAATTAACTTGCTTTGTTTCAAGATTTGAAGGCCATATAGAGATCTGCCCACCAGGCATGAGTCATTCAGCTTGTTCGGTCAACAAGAGCGTTCTAGAAGCCATCCGAGGAAGACTTGGATCTTTTCATGAACTCCTGCTTGAGCCACCCAAGGTAAGGCAGCTCTCTGAAGCCCGTTGACCAGCCAGTAGCTAGATTTCAGCTGTTGTTAGAAAGTAGATGAACCTTGTGAGTTAAAGGACTGGCTGTGACTCCCATGTGCAAAGCATATTAGAAGGTACACGGGCAGTTGTTTTCATTGCTCTTGAGCTAGTTTTTAATTGGCTTTTATCGATATATAGCATCTAAATTGATGAATAGAATAGAATTAAAATTAAGTAAGTTACTCATCTGCTTAGGAAACTCAGCTTTTTGTTCTTCCTCTATATTCTGCATACTTAACGTGCCAGTACAGTCGTTTTCCTCTCACAGCGTGTTATTGTCACATCTTTGAGGTAAAAGCTAACCGTTTAGGAACTAACCTTTGAAACTGAGCTGTCTTATTCAGAGTTGGAGCAGTGTAACCGCCTGATGAACAGGTATCTCATTTAAGAAGTAGTTGGCTGAATGTGACTTGGAGTGTTAGTTTTTCTGTCGGGAGCATCGTGTGCTAATCCAGAAATGACTGTTAATCAGGCAGCCACTGAAAGCACAGACAGCAGACAGCGAAGACCTCCAAAAGAGGGGTGTCCAGGGTCCATAGTGGTGTCCTTCCGTGACACCCCACCCCCTCGGGTTGGCGCAGATCGAGCTTTAGGGGACAAGGCTCTTCCTTTTGGCATCTCTAGGGTGGAAGGCAGTTCCATGAGAGTTCTACCGCCTGCACTAGTTCTTACACTTTGGTTTTTCCTTCTGCCCTGCATCATTGCATCCAGCATCCCAGGCTCTGGAAAGTGTGTCTCTGTGACGTCTACGGTGCGAGTTACTGGGAAATTAGTAGACTAGTGTCTCCTTTCTAAAGTAGATGTTTTCTGTTTACTTAACCATCTTGTGGAGGGGGAGCTGGTGTTTAACTGTGGCGTCCTTTGTGCCAGACCTGGGAAGAAGAGGAGGGAGAGTAAGGAGAGGAGAAGGATTTGCTCAGGAGAAGAGAAGTGGAAGTTGGAGGGGAAGGAGGTCCTGTGAGAGGAGAGGGTGTGGCCAGGTTCCCCTGACCTGTGTCTCAGGTGCCACAGTCTTCTTTCTAGCTGGACAAAAAAGGCAGCGTCTAATATGGATTCTCACACTGGTACTCTTCTTGGGCCTAACTCGGAAGTAAGACAGTGTTTGGTTTGCCCTTCCTCTTGTTCACGGCTAGGAGTGAGTTCAGCTTGTGGCTGCTTTTTACTACATGATGTGGTGAGTGAGTAGGTCCGTGTTTATTAGAGCTGTGCCACAGGGAGTGAAACTGGGGGCCGTCCAGTTCCACTGGGCCTGGAGGAGCGCAGGCAGGGGGGCAGGGATCCCCTGTGGACGAGGACATGGAGAAGGGCATCCTCGCTTCGTTGTCACAGGTCATCATCCTTTCCTGCCAAACTTCTGAAGTTCCGGAATGTTCTGTGTCTGTCTTTTGTGATTTCAGAGAATAGAAACTCCCTTTTATGGACAAGAACAGGTTTGAGGTTGATCCTGTTTCAAGGTTGTGATCCAGAGGCAACTTCTGAGTTTGCACTTTTATCACAGATTTGGCAGAGATTGAGAACTGTGATCTAAAACCACTTGTAACTTTTCTTAGTTTCTTAGGTTTCTGGTCAGAATTGGAATATTGCACTTTTTTTTTCGTGGACTTCAGTAGCTTTCTGCTTCATTCCTGTGGTGTTTGCAATGTTGAAGGCAAGGGGGTACTTGACTTCTTATAAAATTTGTAGTCCAGGGAAATTACTTAATTGTTTTCCCTCATGTTCATTTCATCATATCTTAAAGATATCATCAGTAGGAGTTTTGGATTTTCCTTCAGGTGTAGAATTCAGGCCAAGTTGTTTGCAGGCTTAGTTTACCTAGCGTTGTATCTTAGTACATACTCCTACACCCTTTATTTGTTTACTGAACTGAATTTAATTGGAAAGCTTTTTCTTCCTCAGAAAAGTGTGATGAAGACTACGTGGGGCGTGCTGGACCCTCCCGTGGGGAACACCCGGTTGAATGTGATTAGGTTGATATCCAGCCTCCTCCAAACAAATACCAGCAGTATCAACGGGGACCTTATGGAGCTGAATAGCATTGGGGTCATATTGGTACGATATCCCCTGAAAGATGTCTTAATTTGCCCTTGATACTTTATGGATACATAACTGAAGGTAGAACCTCATAAATTTACAGTATGTGTCAATGACTTTCCTTGGTCGGAGTGTAAACAGTCTTTTATATAGTTTTCCCTTTGAGGTTATCATCAATTTTGAATGCTTTCAATTTTTCAGTAGTAATTTATTGTTGCCGTGCGTAAAGAACTGTATTAGAGAATTTGGAAGGTGATTAAGACAGATGTTTCCCTTGAGAAGCTCAGTCTCGTATGGAGGATAGAGTGAGTGTAATCACCCTCTTCAGGGGATTGTATTAGCAATAAACGACTAGGGCTTACAGCATTATTTTCTCTTCATAATTAGCCAAGGGACAAGCTTTGATCTTCTTTCCACTGAGATAGTATACGAGGTCTCTGACACTGTCTTGATTTGAGTCTAAAAGACTGTTTCAATTTAGTGTGAGACTATCTTTTGATTTAGTCTGCTTCAGTGGAAGCAGAAGGGAATGTAAGGGAAAAAGAAGAGCCCAGGAATTACCTGGACTTCCCTGACCCCTGAGTTCCCCAGCTCCAAGGCCTGTGTTTGGGATCCATGGGCCTGGCCCCGGGGCCTCTGCTTGCTCTGTCCTGCCTCTGCACAGCACAGATGGGTTCCCAGGACCCACACTGTACACCCGCTGGCCACACTGTGCACTGGGAGGAACTTGGCGTGTGTTTCAAAGGAGAGTCTGGGTGTTTGCTCTTTACATGAAAGGTATTGAATGTACACTTCATATACATTTCTCATGTGATCCTAGGTATAAAACTTCATATACATTTCTCATGTGATCCTGGGCATGATTTTTCAGATCATGCCCAGATAGGGGATACATTCCATGGCTAGTAAGTGGTGGAGCAGGATTTGAATTCACATCCAGTTTCAAACCCATGCATGCTCTATCAACCATTCCCTTTGTTCTTCCTAGTGTCACTGAGATAGATACTTCAGTTGTTTTTCAGCTTTGTGTTAAATGACATAGCAGTAGAAGGCGTAGAGAGCAGGAACATTTGGAGAAAGATGAGACGCTACAGGATTGCAGTTTCCTTGCCAGCATAACCCTTGCCCTCTGGGGACATAGTTTTTGCCCTACCCTCTGACAGGGTTATAACTTCCTAATCCTGTCTCTGGGCGTCTCACTGAAGTCATCAATCACTAGTCTTTCATCTTCCTAGTAGTAAGTTTACAGCTATTGTTAATTCATTCTGTTGTTAATCTTAGAGCTTCTTTTGAGTGATTAATATGATAAAACTCCTAAGTGGATCATTAATCATTATCTTTTCATTTTGAGATTAGATAACCAAGACTCAGCGATATCCTGAATACATACTTGATGCATTTGTGCTTTTTGGAATTGTCTTTTTTTGTGTGTGTGCTACTGTTACCTTTTCAGGTAATCTGGAAAACCCTTGCACCTCCAGGAGTTCCGCACGTCACCACCTCTCATACCTTTCTTATTTTGCTCTATCCACTGATAGTTCTATGAGTTTTGAATGCCCGAGTGGTTATTTTTTTTTAAGGTGTGAGCACCTCAAAATTGGAGACCGTATTTTTGTCTGTCTCCCAGGTTGCACCTAGCACTGTGTGCTGCTCAGAAGTCATCAGTAAGCATTTGTTGAGGCAAAATGAAATTCTCATAAATTTCTTTGGAAATTTACTGAACTCTTAATATCTGTATTAGTCAACGTTGAAAACAAAAAGACACTCTCTTTCTGTCTGAGAAATTTATTATTGTCTTTATGTGTTTATTGTTGGTCTCTGTTAGTTTCCATGCAAATTCTGACATGTTAAATGAGCAAATACCATGCTATTTAGTCTATGAAGGCATTTTAAACTGCATTTAAAATAAAATGTGTTCCTTTTAATTTGTCCTACTGTACTAGGAACACATCATTTTCAGTTTATTAATTCATTATTTGGTGAATGTGTTGCGGTAGTGGCTTAAACATGGAGGAGACTGAATAAAAGCATTATTTTTCTTTTTTTGTAGGACATGTTCTTCAAATACACATGGAATAACTTTTTACACACACAAGTGGAAATCTGTATTGCACTGATTCTTGCAAGTCCTTTTGAAAACACAGAAAATAGCACAATTACTGATCAAGACTCCACTGGTGACAATTTGTTATTGAAACATGTAAGCTTACTTGGTGTCTTTTTTTCTGCCACTCCTGGTTATAGCATTTTTCTGCTTAAGGTGTGAAGTGAATTGAGGTTTAAGGGTGGGAGGTTAGATTTCAGAGTCTGAATATTTAACTTGTAATGGTACTTTTAACCAGTGATTCTGTAAATCATATCCTGGACAATTAACCATTACATGAACTTTAAAAAAAAAAAAAAAGGCTAAGTGGCTTGCTTATTTGGGAAAATTAATAAATTTGAAGATTTAGAAATCTTTTGGAGATTAAAAGAACAATGCAAATTTAAATACTGCAGAAAACATTTGAACCAATTATTTGGCTTGCCAGAGTTTTAATTTCTTGTGCTGAATATATGACTGAAAGTTGGGAGAAGTGAGTTCTTATGCAGTGTCGAGGAAGCCTCTTCTGGGGGTCTGTTTTCTTTTGTTAAATATGAGGTGATTTTACTAAGTCAGTCTTCAGGTTTCTTCTTGCTCTGAAGTTCTGTGATTGTGTGACATTCTCTAGCTCATACTGGGTTACGCCCAAACCTTGAAGATGGGAAAGGCTAACCTGGAGTAACCAAGTAGATGGGGAAGACAAATGACATTTGAATAAGACTGGCTGTGCACATTCGATAATGCAGCCCACAGCACTGGTCATTGGCGTGCGGAAGTTTGGCAAGCCACACCTATTTTTAATACGAATGCAGTAATGTTAGCTCATAGAGAAGTAAGTGTTGCTCGCATTTAAAATGTACAAGTATTGCTGTGGATTGTGAGTTAAATTTTTGCCAAGGCATAATTTTCTTTATTCCATTTCAGAGTAAAACCTGTCTTTTGCTTTAGGTCAGCTGCTCACTGGTAGCAGTACTTGAAATATATTATTTCCTTGTAGGTTCACTGCTAAAGGCATAGATCCTGTCTTGAATCCCTGTAGTGTTCTGGGGCCCTTGAGTAAATTTATTTTCACGGTGCATCTGATTTAGCCAGTAATTCACAGCTGTATTAGGCTTGCTGGGTTATATGTATAAAGTGATAGGTATCACTTTTCTGTTTAACTAGAGTTCTGTTTCACTTTAAAAATTTGACACTTTGACATTTATGTCAATGTTAAACTGGAACGTTCCTTTTTATTCAGCTCTTTCAAAAATGTCAATTGATAGAACGAATACTTGACGCCTGGGAAATGAACGAGAAGAAACAGTAAGTAAATTGTTTTCTGATAGGAGTTCAGTTTGATTTTTAATTTGAAGAAAATATACTCCCTTGCCCTAGACAGGGAACAATGAATATAATAATTACATGGTACAGGCCACTTTACAGTTACAAATGGTTCTCTTGGGACTTCCAGATTATTTAATTGTAACAGATATTTTTCTAGTAATTTACTTTTAGATCCCCCTGTCTTTCTACCTGTCTTGAAAGAACAGGGGTTGGGAGTACTCCCCACCTTTGTTGCTGCCTTTGCAACTTCTTGGTCCTTTCTGAATGGCTGTTTTTCTGAGAATAATGGGGAGTTGAAGGGAAAGAATTACAAAGTAAAGTCCTCCTTAATTAGCACCTTTGTCCTTGTTACCCGGGTTCTCATGGAAGAAAAGAGCCACTTTGTGCTTGGAGCTAGAGGGAGGGTAAAATTGCTTAGTATTTCCTTTTTTAGAAAATTTCCGTTAGCTGATTGGCAAGATTACTTGAAGTATTAGTTGCTGCGTGTGAGTAGCTTTGTTACACAGAGTTTTTTTCCCTAGTGGTTTTGTCTGAAACAGGCATTCCTCTCTAATGCCCTGGGAGCTTTTATGCCATCCCATAGATTCTGAAGCAGGTGGGTATGTTTGGGAAACACTCTCAAGGTATACTTCTTGCGTTTGTTTTTAAGTCAGGTTTATTGAAGTATACATTTTTGGGTATACATTTCTAGGAATTCTGACAAATGCATTCAGTCATGTAACCATCACAGACAAGACACAGAACGTTTCCATCACCCCATAAAGTTGTCACATGCCCCTTTATAGTCTAACCTTTCTCAGGATCTCCCTGCTCTGTGTCTCTGTTCAGATGTCTCTTGCAGTGCCCAGGAGAGCTAGGTAACTCACGGGAGCTGCCTGCTTTGTTTTCTGGGGTTTGGTTTTTAAAAATTGCTTACTAAACACCGATAGGGCTTTGCTTTGACTCTGGGTGGTGAAAGGTGGCGTGTAGGTTGAGGGTGGCAGGGGTTCAGTCTTGGTGGACCTCAGATACTTTCCTCCAAATGGAGCTCCTTTGGGGTGCTGTCTGTGGCCAGAGTGGCGTCTCTGGTTATGTGTCTGCCCCATCTTAGCCTTCCTTGACCCCCTTCCTCTCTCCTTCCTCGTCTCGCCAGTGCTGAGGTGTCCTGTGTGCTCTACTTCCCGCAAGCTCCATCCTCTGAAGGCCTGGCTAATAATATTCCTCCCCTCTTGGGGAGTCCTGAAAGAGCTTTTTAAGGTTTCCTTGAACAGGAAGGCTAAAGAAAATTTGGAGCCTTGGGCCAAACAACTTGGAGATGGGTGTTTGTTTTCCCTTGTGAGGGTTTGAGGGAATACCAGAGTTTCTGACTAAGAATTTGCCCAGAAGGAACACTCGGGTCGTGGGATCTTACTGTGAAACTGAAAGAGGCTCATAGCAGTTCAGCTAAGGTCAACCTTATGCCTTCAGACCCTTAGGTATTCCCAGGCCCTCTACTAAACTTATTAGCAGATATTTCATTTTCCAGGCAAGCCTACAAGCACAGTATGGTTTTTCTTAGTGACTCCTGAAAGATTCTCCCTTGAAGCAAAGAGCTCTTCGGTTTGTTTCCTCCTGTCTGCAATCGAAAGTCTTTTGTTTCATAGAATTTAAAGACTTGACACTTTGTAAATATTCGGGCGGAGAAATCACTGTGATGTGAAAAGTTTGTCTAAATGTAAAGATGGGTCATAGTTGTGAAGATTGGACTCTTAAGTGGGGAAGGGGTGAGGAGTAATGTGAATGTCTGTGTCCAAGTGGGAAGTGGGCCAGATACAAGTTGACTACCTCTCATCTTGGCCAAGTCCTCAAATCAGCTAATATTTTAACTTGAGAAATGCCATTGGTAGATAACTATCTCGATGATTGATTGATACAATTAAAATTTGATATCTTAGCAAAATGAACCAGCAGAATTCTCACCTCATTTCCCTACAATCTGTTTAAAGTCTGAAAAATAGTTTCACAGAAAGATAGGAAGGAAAGTTACAGAATCATTAGGCATCAGTGAATGTTTGGGGTTTTGTTTTTAAAGATACTGTGTTACTGAGGATGGTTGGTTTGAGTCTTTGAACAGAGTTTGTCCTGTTGACTGAGGCTACAATGTAGTCTTTTGAGTAGACAGTTGCTGCCACACTCCCACCCCCTACCCCTACCCCAACCTGGTTATATTACGTACCCTCTTCTTCCGCCTGTTCTTGTCTTTAGTGCCTCAGTTTTTAGAATGATTGCTTAAATCCACTGTACTTACCAAGCTGTTCATCACTCCATCCTCTCAGGAGTCTGAATATTTGTCCTTTACCCCTGGTAGAGCCGAAGGAGGAAGACGGCATGGCTACATGGGACACCTGACAAGGATAGCCAACTGCATCGTGCACAGCACTGATAAGGGCCCCAACAGCGCCTTAGTACAGCAGCTCATCAAAGGTAATGGGTTTATGGAATTTTCATTACATTTTTGTTGGATTGGAGAAAGGATTTAGGGGTAAAGTGGAAATATTCGTAGCTTTTTAAATAGCTGTCTGAAGAGTTTCCTTATATTATCTCGAGATTTGAATGAGGCTCTTGAGAAGGTGTTTGAACAATATAGATTTTTGCTGTATCTCTGTTCTTAGTTCTGCAGTCCTTTTATTAAGTATTGGCAGGCTCAGCGGGTAACTAGTTACCCACTTTCATTCTCTAAGGGTATTGCTCACTAAACCGTTCCTTTGAGCTTGAAGTACTCGTAGGCTGACAGTTGAGCCACTTGAGCTACAATTACTCTTGCTTTTTATTTTCTTCTGAAGTCCCCTACATAGCCTATGGATTGAGTTCCTTTAATGGGCATATTAAAGCATTTAACAGCATTTTTTCCATCTCTCTATTACTAAAATGAACAATATGAGCCAATATCCTAAAGGACTCTTTCTGCACTAGCATTTGAATTTAATCAGCCCAAGGTTACTTGGAAGAAACCGTATTGATGCCTTTTACACTGGCACCAAGGCCTTGAGTCCATCTCCTCCCAAATGAGAGCATCAAGAACTCTGTGTGCTCCAGGTTTGGTACCAGTGGGATTACTAGTCCTGTGACTTACTCTGAAGGCAAAACATCTTCAACCTCTGTGGTACAACATTCGTTCAGTTATTAACTTGCTGAAAATCATCTCTCAGTCTATCCTACTATTTCTCTCTTAAGAATGTTTGTGTTCAAGAGGCTGTTACCTATTGAATGTGCACGAAAAGTATAGTTGTGGCCCAGTGATGGACAAATTGGGGCTAGCGCACCTGTAATTTTGCTTCTTGAGCGAGATGTTAGCCAGATCATCACACTTTATGTCCTTTGCTGTGCACGTAAATTGGCCATGTGTATGATTTTTTGTTTTTAGATCAGTCTTCGTTTTATGGAAGTTGCTTGCCTTTGTAAGAGTGTGTACACACGTGTGTTTAAGCCATAATTGTCAGATGACAGACAGCCTTAGTGAGGCCTCCAAGATTACAGCTATAGTTGCATTTTCTCAGAAAAGTATTTGTGTATCCTTTTCTTTACAGTTTCTGTAGAAGGTAGCTTTCACTATTGCATACGGATCCATATGTTGGCCTATGACACAAACATTTAGGAAACATTATCTTTGAGCAATTTGAGAAGCCAAACTGGGTTCCGTGGGACATTCATTGGCCAGATGCCAGTCAGTTTCTCAAGAAAGTGCGCAAGAGCTGACATTTGCAGTGTTTCCTAAACTCACACGACCATGAAGCAAAACTGCTTTTACCCCCACCTTAAAGACCGTTATCTTTACAGGGAACTTATCAGAAACATATTTTCCAGGTTAAGTTTTTAGCAAAAGGTCTTAAAAAACTTGTTGAATTCAAAGAACTGCTTAGGGCTCTTAGCATCAAGCATAGACCGTGGTGGGGAGGGGGTTCCTGAAAAGTTCTCGGGGTTCAGACTGAGCATGGCTATACCCCGTCCCTCCGAGAGCTCAGCCTGCAGGGATTGCTTGCCTTTGAGGAACCACGTGGGTGGTGCCCTCTCGAGTTACCTGTTTATTTGTCTGTGTGCAAGTCACTGTAGTGATAATGTTTTTTTCCTTTTCTCCCTCTGAAGATCTTCCAGACGAAGTCAGGGAGCGATGGGAGACGTTCTGCACAAGCTCCTTAGGAGAAACTAACAAGAGGAACACGGTAGATCTAGTAGGTTCTACAAGGTTACATTTCTGTGATTTCAGTGCTCTTGGCCTTTGCCCGTCTATTCAGAAAGATGTGAGACATCTTCCACTTGTCCTGATAATTGTAGGCCAAGCTCATGTTTCTTACCAGTAAAAGAGGTCAGTGCCCACCGTACTCTTGCTAATTTGTCTAGTCAACTTCCAATTCCTGCTTAGGATGACGTAAGGGTACAAAGAAGCTACTCATACCTGCTCCCACTGTACTCGGTTTCCACCTCCCTCAGTGCCCTGCTCCCCAAGCACCTCAACAGAGCAGCCTCTAGCCTTCCTTTTACTGTGTTGGGTTTGTTGCCTTATGCCTAAATAACCCCGGGTGGTTAGAAAACCTAAGTATTCGATATTTTCTAATGTTACTGAGTTGAGTTGACCCTCATTAAAGTCATTCCCAGTGGGGGAAAATTTTATAGATGACTTTGAAAACCCCAGCTTTAATAGATTGGTACTTTGAGCCAGGGAATAATGGCATTGATAATATTCTTAAAAATTATATTGGACTTTGGAATGTAGTCTTTGTTTTCTTTAATACGTTAAGTTTTAAGGTAAGTATTGCTTTTGCTTTTCAAGGAAAAGCATTTCCTTTTGCAAGCACATGCCAGCTGACAGTTGAGGTGGTGGCCTTGACTCTACATGGAAGTAGGTGTGTCAGGCATTTAATTCTGTATTTGAAATTCAGCAGCCGCAGTCTTGCATTTCTAATATACAGTAACGCCTCGATTGTTAGGCAGCCTTATCTGCTCAGAGCAGAGCCTAGAAATGGGGTGGGGGTGGTGCTGCAGAGCGGTCACTAGTCATCCTGCATCACCCGCCCGAAGGGCCCGTTGCCTCCTGCTTTGCAGATTGTCTAACAAGTTTGGTTATCTTTTTCCAGACTCTTGACAGGTTGGTGGCTTGTTCAGGTGGATATAGTGAGAGAATTATTAAGTATTAGGAGTTGGAAGAAATATGAAGTTGAGAGAGAACTGTAAAAAGGGAGCTGTGTAGGGACATTTAGTTAAAATAGATTTGGTGGCCCTTATTGTCGCAGGGTGTCACAGCCCAACAGAGGAAATGGCATTCACTTTGACAGCCCTGAGGGATCAAGGAAGGGTTAAGTAACTTTTAATGAATGTATTACCCACTGTACATTGTTTCTTTCCCCCCAGTCAAATTGGTTAAAATTCTGGATCATCAGGGTCTTATTGTAGGGTGAAATTGTTCTCTCATACTGTTAAATTGAACCTTTTAATTTTAGAGGTTCCCAGATTGATTCCTTGTTAAGAATGCAGGAAATGTGGTCTCCTTGAAGGGGATTTTTGCCTTGTTTCTTATTCGTAAAGAAATAGGCGTATTAATTCTGATCTTGCTTGGGAAACTTCGTCAAAAATTGCCTTTTGGGGCTTCCCTGGTGGCGCAGTCGTTGAGAATCTGCCTGCTAATGCAGGGGACACAGGTTCAGGCCCTGGTCTGGGAGGATCCCACATGCCACGGAGCAACTGGGCCTGTGAGCCACAACTACTGAGCCTGCGCGTGCTCCTCAACAAGAGAGGCCGCGATAGTGAGGGGCCAGCGTACCGTGATGAAGAGTGGCCCCCGCTTGCCACAACTAGAGAAAGCCCTCGCGCAGAAACGAAGACCCAACACAGCCAAAAATAAATTAATTAATTAAAAAAAATAGTTAAAGCTTTAAAAAAAATTGCCTTTTGATTGACTTCAGAGGTAGAAGTAAAGAATGTCCAGTTAAACTTGTTGTTATCAGGATTTTTTTAAAAAGTTATCTTTGGTAATTCAAGCAGATTTCTTTTGTGAGTAGTTTAAATATTTATAAAGATGGACTTTCATTGCAGTTCAGGTAGCACTCAGCTACTTTGCACGATGCCGTCAGTTATCTAGTCTGTGACTGTGTGTAATGTCATGTATGTCCACACAGAGGAGCGTGGGCTTGCCCTGCATAATTAGTGCACAGCCCTTTTGGGTCAGACACATCTAGACATACATTTACACCTGTGTTGAAGGAAAAAATCATCACGGGCTCCACCTATCACGCTGATTGAAGCTCAGTTCTCCTTTGCCTATTGTACTTTCTGCCGTAATACTTGGACTACATAGATAATCTACAGTAAAACAAAAGAAGGAGAAGTTCGCTTATATAGCAAAAGTGGTAAGATATATAGAGCCCTGTTAGCATTGCTCATATCCTTTGTTGACTTAGCCCCACTCTGTGCTTTTGTTGTTTCTTGAGACTTTTGTGTTGATCTCTCAGGAGCTCTTCACTTCCTTGGTTTCAAATACCCAGTACTAAAATACTACCTCTACTTAGTCTTAAGTCCTTCTAATAGGGAATTTTGCTTTGTAGTATTTTTAGGGATATGGGTATTCCAAGTTTTAAGGATCCTTACACATTAATCCTGGGCCGCCAAGGAGAGTTGAACTGTAGCCTCCAGGCTCTTCATTTTCTGCCCAGAACGTTTCAGGCTATATCCCACATGTTCCAGGGAAAATGTGCTGTTGTGAATATTATTATAAACACAGTTTGGTACGTGCAGTGGGTGTTGCCCTTGCAAAAATGTCATACAGAAATGTCATGCCCACTAAGTCGTGTAGTGCAAAGTCCAAATAAAAGCATTCCCTTCTAATTGCTTCAGGCATACTAATCACTGAAATTGGCAGTTAAATAGTACATTGCTTATTCCCTACCTCCCTCCCCAAATAGATAGATTAGATACACTGCCCTGACTTAGTTGGTTTTAGGATGATGGCTCAGATACCTCTCTGGGAATTATTTCAGGTATATTCATAGGACTTGGGTCAACTAGTAGTTCAGCACCAAATGCTTGAGTTAGTGCATTGTTAGGTTGCCCTGGCCTGTTCTTTATTTTCTAGCCACAGCCAGGATTCGTTTGTTTATACAGCAAACACTCACCTATTCTACTGGCTGTGGGCCTGAGGACTTGCTCGGTTATGTAGGATAAGCTGTGCCAGCCCCAGGCTCCTGCCATCTTCTAGGGCAACATCTGTCTTCCAGCTCCTATCACTTCTAGGGCAACATTTGAATTACCTTCTCTCTGAGATCTTTGAAGTACTTTAATCTTCTGACCCCGTCATGCCAAAGTATATGAACAAGAGATTCATATACTGCTTATGTTTTTATGTTGGGAGTTTATCATGAGTAAAATTTGGTGTTTTAATTATATCCAGAGGCCGCATTGTTTTGACTAAGCCCCCAAACTGTAAAAATTGGTAAGGATTTAGATACAGGAAATTTAGATAACGTAGGCAATGTTTCTGTACTGACTTTGGAAGATTGAGTTTCTTTCATTCTCGGCCTGCCTCTCCAAGGGTGAGGATCTTTTTTTTAAGGTTGAGGTAGTTTATGAGATAGTTTATGGAGGTTGTGTAGAGTAGTACAAACATGCATGTATGGATTGCCTGGAGATCCAGCAGGTCAAGGCGGAACGTCTGAGGGTTTGCATTTCTAACCATCCCCAGGTCATGTAAGTGCTGGGGGTCCACAGTGGGACCACGTGCAGCAAGGAGCAAGTGTCTGTAGCTTCCACTTTTCACTGGAGGTTACCAGTTATCAGGTTACCAGTTATCAAGTCATACTTAGGATTCTCCTAGCAACCTAATCAGCCAAGATGAAGAAAACTCTTATTTGCTTTTTCTTTTAAAGACAGTTAATAAAACTGAAATTTTATTGTGAAAGAAGGTAACAACTCAAAAGCTTTTTTTTCACTGCAGCTTCAAGAGTATAGTTTACTTAGAATGCATCTTGCTTGGCAAGAATGTTCTTATGTACTTGTTCCTTTTTTTAAAGTTACGATTCTGTATTCTCGTTTAGTGATTTACTCGTATTCGTGAAATATCTGAGGGGCTGCTGTGTGCCGGACACTGTGGATATTGCACTAAACAAGACTGGCAAAAATCCGTGCCTCAGTGGAGATGGGTAAACAGATGGAGGGTAGACTCGGGGGAGGGAGTCAGGGAGTGTTTTGGGCAGATGTGCAATTTAGAATTAGGTGGTCTAGGAAGACGCCATGGAGAACGTTTGTGTAGAGGCTGGAGGGAAGTGGGGCAGGAAGAGCGAGCGCAGAGACCGGCACAGCGCCCGCGTGGCTGTATCAGAGCGGGCCAGGGAGAGAATGGGAGGAGAGATTTAGAGGTTCTGCGGGCCAGATCTCATGCAGCTTCACGGCAGGCTCCTGGGGTTGTGATCTTAGTGAGATGAAACCGTTAGGTTTGGAACTAAATAAAAAGTGACACGATTTGATGTCAGTGATTTAAAATCCTGTAATGATTTAAAAGATCATTGTGGCTGCTGGATTGAGTATAGACTGTAGTGGGACAAAAGGTCGAGGCAGGGACACTGGTTAGATGCCTAATATAGTGTTAATCCAGACGAGGGAGAAACTTTCCACTAAGGAGGTGATAATAGACTTGATGAGAAGTGATGGGATTTTAGGTTCCATTTTGACAGTAGAATGGACAGATGTGGGTGAGACAGAAGAAACAAGATGACTAAGATTTTAGCTGGAAGAAGAGGAATGAAAGAGGCATTTCCTGAGCTGAAGATGCCTCAAAAGGGGTGTGTTTTGGAAGCTTAGATCAGGGACTGAGATGAACAAGTTTTCCCCTGTAGGTAAATTAAACGATCTTTTAGCTCATTTTATTAATAACGATTTCAGACTGGGTATGGTGTAAGTAGGATCAGAGTCCCCACATCTTTTAAAAACATAATTGAGAAGGTGTGCAGGCATTGTGTTATTATTAATAATAACTTGGTAAAACAGTAGTTTCTTTTTGGAGGAAAAAATTAATTGCTTTGAGGATACAAGTTAAGGAGAATACATAAGGGGGTCACAGTGTCTGGCACATAGTAGTTGCTCAACAAAAGCTAGTTGCTTATTTTAATTAATGACCTGATAAAATCTTATTTTGTAGCAAAAAGTATGAATGAGGACACATTATATCCTTTTTGAACTTAAACAAGACATACTAGGAGTAGTCAGCTCCTTCTTTTCCTCTCTAGTTCACCGAGCTTGCTCTTTGAATTGTCTTCTGTTTTTGTGCCCTCCCCGCCCCCCGTGGTGCTGCACCCCTACAACACACATGGGCTTAATATGATTCTTGTACTGGCCAGCCAAGTTGCCCGAAGCTCCTAAATCCACTGCAGTGGGACAGCTTGACCTGCTCTTGACTGCAGTTGCCCTGCAAGGTGCCAGCTGCCATGACCAAGCAGTATTCCACCACCTCCTTTCTGCATCCTGGCTGGGCTCTTGTGGAACACCCTCACCCCCATATCTTTCCCACCAGCTTGCTAAAGCCACAGTTGACTCAAGCAGGTTCCCTTCATTGATCACAAATTCTGCCTTTGATTTCATCAGACCAGATTCAAAATTAGTGTTAATGCTTTCTCTATACTTTAGGGAGGATAGAGAGGGAATTAATTGGAAACACTGGGTTATTCACTTTTACTCAGTATCTTCACCAAAGATAGCCAGACAAAGGGAAAAGAGATTAATTTTATTCAGGCAGTGATTTATTCAGAATTTCATAAGCCATACCACATACAAACTCAGTTGGATTCTACTTTGGGCTTCTTGAATCAGTGTTGGAACATCACAAAGCAAACCAGGCTGGTGTCTATAACTCTAGGCTTCTAGGCACAGCTTCAAGGGCTGGCAGGTAACGGCTGCTTGTGTCTCCCCCAAGGACAGTGCTCTCTGCCCAGAACACTTCTACAAAAAGTACGGGACGAATAACTCAGAAAATACAGTGTAAGTTACCCTTAGAAGTATAGTGCTTGTTCTTAGAATTTTACAGACTGTTCATTTTTATTACTTGCTGTAGAGCAATTACTGTCATTAGTGTGGTGCTTAGCCATTTGTATATCTTCATTTCTAATTGTTAATACATTTATGAATTAATAAAAATCACTTACCATGAATTGGTGAGCAGTTCGTGTTTATGCTTTTGCTTATTAATGTGAGTTGGTTTTAAGTTGTGAGGGCAGGGGGTTACGTTTTAAGTGGCAGAAGACTTGGGGTCTTGTAATGAGCAGGGGACTACTGACCTAAGTCGTATTTAGCATTTATGAACAATGCTTTTCTTAGAATGGGCAAGAAATGCAAGAATTTAAAGTGAAATGGTTGTATTTAAACCTGACCTTTCTAGTGGCTCATTAGTGATCCCTGGGAATTGCAACTTTACCCTTCAGGCTTGGCATATTTAATTATTTCTATATTTTATCTGAGCCATTAACTTCTTCCTTCCCTTTTACCAAAATCACTTAAATGGAGTACCACAGCTCTCACATGCTTTCTGGTGCTGTTAATCATGAGTGAAGTAACCACAGGTGGGCAGCAGAAGGACAGGTAGCCAAACCGTCTGGCTGAGTGAAGTGTACCCTTGAATTACTGGGTGGATTTATTACAACTTAGCTGTTACTTATTTTTGTTCCTGCTGTTGTTAACACATTGAGAGAAAAACTAAATGTGATTTTTCCGTAAAAATGCTGATACAAATGTCCAAAACTTTTCTCTGTTAAATAGTTTTTTACATTTCTATGCATATAGGTTACAACCTGCCATATTCATTCATCCAGTGATGATGAAATTGACTTTAAAGAAACGGGTTTCTCACAGGATTCTTCTTTGCAGCAAGTGAGTCATGCCTAAAGTTTTGCTTTTTGTTTTATTTTAAATGCTTAGTTTAGTTGCCATTTGTGAATCAGCGTTGGAGTGAGACATGCATTAGGTTGTGATTTGGGGTTAACCTGTTAGCTAGGCAAGGACATTTAAAAGAGGAAGCGTTGGGTACATGAGAGGAAGGTTTATGTTGATTGTAATTCCAGGGAATGTTTCTTCAGATCTGATAATAATGATGAGTCCGGTAAATTTTCAGGAGATTTGAATGAACTGAACAGTTCAGTAAGCGCCTCAGACATGCTCATTATGCAGACCTGCACAGTAGACAGTTCCTGCAGGTCTGTGGATAAGAATACGAAGACTTGTTCAACGTCAGTGAAAGTAACTTTCACAATATCCCTGAACCCCAGATGGCTTACATGTTTCCAGTATCTTCAAATTGCGTAGTGACATCTAAGTTAAGTTGTAATTGAAGTAATTCATGGCCACCCTGTCCTCCTGTTCCCAAATTCATCGCTTTTATCAGCTGCTGGTGGTCTTTGTTGGGGAGGGAGCAGGATATAGAAATAAATGTGCTGGTTTATCATCCATTGGTGGCTCCTGGGGAGGCGAGGGATGATCTCACTGTCTCCACTGGGTATCAGGCTCGGGAGCTAAATAGAGAAGCCCCTTTGAAAGTTATCAGCTCTTCGTATGAAGAAGTTACCCTTAGTCAGGACCGGGTCTTGGCCTGTCAGTTGATTTGGTGTGGCAATGGAATTGACGTAGTCACCTTCCCACCTGGCACTGAATGTTGCTTAGCTTCTTTTTTCTCCATCTTTAAGCCCCTTTTACCAAGGCCAGGATGAAGCTTCTGATGCTTATGCTGGCCTTGCCTTTCGGTGTCCAAGTAGACTGACACACTCTGGTGTAGGTTGAGCTAAGCAGTTTCTTGGTTTGGTACTAAGGCAATTTAACATTCATGTATTCAGGCTAGGCCTGAGGTAGCATTTTGGTGGCTGGCAGGCTTCTCTTGATTCTTGACACTGCCCTTTGGAAGCCAGCCTCCCGAGGAGAGAGGCGGGGAGCTGTCAAGCAGCAGGGCCTCATTGCCACCTCTCACCTTGGCTTGCTGTCCGGCAGCAGCGGCCACCCCGTAGGCCCAGCTGGCTCACTGTGAGCCCTCGTGCCTTTGAGCAATCCTTGCCCGACCCTGGAGCGCCTGGGCAGTGTTGAATTAGTCCCCTCGTCCTGGTCTGAACCCCAGTGCTACACATTGCTCCACCCCTACAAAGAAAATTGATGGTGTACAGTGTACATTTTCAAGATGATTTTGATCTGGCGAATAGCTTTAAGAAAAAGAATGCCCTTAAACATCTATTTGTAAATAAGCTAATAAACTCGGAACTTCCGGGCAACTGATTTAATCGGGTACTGGTGACATTTTGGTACCAGGAAAGTGGATTCCCTTACATCTCTTGAAATCTGGTTACAGGGTCATAGCTTTTCTGGGGAGAATTTTCTAACGTTTTTTTTTGCTTTGACTGCTGATGTGCATATAAAGCAAGCCCAGTCACCAAACTGCCTTAACACCAGGCTGCTGTACCTGTGGGTTTTATCCACTTTATGTAACCCTCTAAAAGGAGGAAGAATAATTACTCTTTTCTGATTGACAGCCTTCCAGTAAACTTTTCTTTGCATGTTTAAACTATACACCAGTCATGGATCATTTTGAAAATAAACATACTCCAAAGCATTTTTTTCTGAATTTAAGAATACAAATCTAGGTTAATGTAAGAATTTCATGCTGGTCTCCTTTATAATCCAATCAGTTTATATATATCAATTTGAGGTTCTCATTCACATTTAAAGCTAGATCTGTTGCTAATGCTCGAGTACAGAGAGCTTAGGGCAGCTCACTTAACAGACTTGGGGGGGCCATACTTGGCTCGGGGCGTGCTCACAGCTTTGGTGCCCCTTCTGGTTCCCTCACCTCCGGAGCTTGACTCTTCCTCCTCCTAAGCCTGCCTCACAGGGTAAAGGGTGAGGAGGTCTTCCTCGTGTGGTGTCTGAAGAACTAGGGCTGGCTGCCAAGGATGGACACCACTCCCGCTGCCCCCGTCCTCAACAGGCTTGTTCATAGGCCATCAGGTCTGTGGACGGGGACTTTCTGTTGCCCGGGTGGGTCCACCCAAGAGATTTACTTAAGAAAGTGGTGGGCTCCCTTCTCAGTGACTTGAACAGTCCCTGGCTTTGGCCAGGATGACAGTTCTGAGACGTGTGGGGTTTTTTTTTTTTCCCTTTTTTGCATAACTAAAAGTTTTTAATAATCGCACAACTGTATGGTGCTTTCCAGATTTGGATTTCTCAGAGTCCAAAACACTTTTCTAAAGCTTCAAATAGAATACAGTAGCAGTCCTCACTTATGTGGGACTCGATGGCTTTATTAGTCAAAATCAGACTTGAGACCTAAGTTCTTTGCTGGCTTTATCTTCCTAGAAGCTACAGTAGACTCAGAGCTAATGATGACTACGGTTTGTTGGTTTTCTTTTCCTCTGCGTTACTACGTGGAGGCTGTGTCTGTCAGCAGCTATATATCTCCCTCCATAGATGAAGAGAGACAATGCAAATATGTGTGTGCATGTTTATGTGTATCTGTGTATGTATCTATATGTTTGTACATGTACGCATTCACACATGTATTTATAATACACTTAGTATTTGCATTCTGTTATGAAGCATTTAAAGTATTAGGAAGCATTTAAAGGAACACTTTTGGGAATACTTCTTCCCTTTTACACCCAAAAGATTTACAGTATGATCTCTAGAAGTATAAAACATTTAAAGAAAAAGAAGAAAAAAAAAAGAATCAAAACAGTTGAAAAGGACCTTTTCCCCTTGTGCAACCAAATTTCTAATCTGTCAATAAACTCAGAGCCTGGCTTATACTGCTTGCTCGGAAGAAGGACTTCGTGATTCTTTGCCACACCTTTGAAGCTACCAACCATGCGTCATACCTTATAAAAGATAAAGCAATTCAGACAAGTTGGTTTCTTTCTACTTACCTATTTTATATTCGTATGTCCAAAACTCAGCGCAGCCTCCCAGAACTTGTCCCTACCGTTCTGCTTTCACCCAAACTCCCACAGCTTTGGTGTGCCTTACCAAATGCACCCCTGGGGGGCTGGCTCCAAGTGCTCATGTGCTCATGTAGTATTGTCTCTTTGGGCAAGGAAGGGAGCAGCGGGAAAGTGTGAGAGTGAACAGAGGGGTGGTGGGTATCGAGGTAGAGAAAAGTGAGGTTTTAGGTTCTCGGTAAACTAGATGCAGCATTTTTTAGACCTAAGGAAAAGATGCCTTCCAAAGCCAAATATAAGGTTTATTTTTAAATTATCCACTATTTGGATTATCCATGCCATAATTCCCTGCCACCAGAATGAATAATCAGGAATTAACGGCAGAGGCATTTCTGCAGTGTTTGTCTGCAGGGTAGAGTCCGTGGGCTCTGCTCAAATGGAGAACCGAGGAGAACTTGGCCTTCCCAGTAGTGGCCTCAGGAGCGACGCTTTTAGTTCAGCTGCCAGCTGCTGCTTGTGCCTCCGCGAGGTCCGTACACAGCTCTGTCCGTGGGCAGCACGCACGTTATTTGTCTCCATATTTATTGCTCGGGGCAGAGTGAGGAGTGGCACTTGCATATCTTCATCTGTTCTTTACTCCTGATTGAGAACATGGAACACGTTTGCTGACCTCGCTTGTTCCCCCGGGCCTGCTTGTTGTTTGAAATTAGAATAGCAACATTTTTGTGGAGTCCGCTTTAACATTCCCCCTTTCTTGCCTAAGAGAACCCAAGTGAGCCTGGTGCTCTCTAGAAACGGTGTAGTAAACAAGAGCCGACTCCTGCATGGGTCTTTCAGTGTTGTAGGCTTTTCAGAGTGATTTTGGATCAGTGTTATAACCTTCTGTCCTCTCTCTAAGGTAGGTAGGATAGTAGTTACTTTTCTACTCTTCCTAGCCTCTGAGCCTTAAATCTTTTTTTTAAGAAAATGAAGTGTCCCTGAACATTGTGTTGTAGGATTGTGATTGTGATTATTAGTCATTTTTCCTCTGGTGCCATGTTGCTGTAGTGGACTGTGGGTGGGGAGATGCAAAGAGGGAGGGTGGGTGGTTACCATTGGTTGGATCTTAAGATAAGGTTGGTTGTGTTCAGAGGTGACTGATACACCTTATAATTTCAGACTGTCACATGTCACTTGATCACGCTTTTGAACTAGACCCAAACCTCTCTCTAAAGATAATTTGGAATAGAGGTCAGTGGTCACTTAAACATTTCTTACATGACATGTGCATTAGAATAATTTATGGACCAAATTCCAAACATTTCCTTTTTGGGGTAAATCGTGTCTGAAATTATTTGATTTTTTTTTTTTTAGAAAAACACACCAACTTTTTAGGCCCTATGGCTATATAAATAAGATGATTTCTGGAAAACAAATGAGCAAATAGTATGTAGAATGTCATTAGAATCATTATATCACTGTCACTGGTCCTGGGGTTGCCAGGCCTTTTCTGATTATCAGATGCAACAAATGACGTCCAATTTTATTGACCAGTTTGGCTTCAACGATGAGAAGTTTGCAGATCAAGATGACATTGGCAAGTGAGTATGTCTTCTGTTTGCATAACTGTCTCCTACACTCCTGCTCTTTGTGAGACGTTCTGGTTCTCCTGGATTCTTGGAACCCTTTTGCATTCGTGAGTTGGGAGGAACCTGCCCTCCAAGTGTTCCTTTAGTTCCAACCTATCAGCCTGAAGCACCCAGACAACATGTAGGAATAGAATGTCACTCCCACAGAGCAGGCTTGCCCTTGGGCTTGACATCTTTCACAGAGGTTTATTTGTATTAGGTGTAGGAACTCAAGTCATTGTTCTCCTCTTTGAGGTTTTAGTGCTAGGTCACATCATCTAAAGTAGTTAATCCCTATGTCAGTTACCTGGTTACCTGGCTTGAGCAGGCGTGGTTCTCTTACAGCGCACAGTGAATGGGGTATCATATTATGGCTGAGCAGCTCTACCCCACGTGTGTTTTCTCTAGCTGACTCACCAGAAGGCAGAGTTGGGGCTTTTCCGCCCGAGAGCCAGGCCGTAAGTTCATTCATTCTGCAGTCAGGGAAAGAGGAGCATAGAAATGGGGATTACTGGTAATGTGCAGAATTAATGGATAGAAGATGTGTGGGCCATCCACAGAAATGAAAACAAATGTTCTAGCATCTGACCTTGGGAAATGAGAGGTATTTATAAATGAAGTATTTACAAGAGGGGTGTTACAGCTCACCAGCCAACTTCTCTCTCACAGGGGCTCCCTGATGATGGTCACCAACACCCAGCATCTCTCAGGGTTCCCCACTAGCAGTAGATGCTCAGTAGTTGGTTGAACTACAGCCAGTGGAGGCTGTTGTTTGCATAAGTTGCAGTTTATGGCAGGTGAGAAGCTAAAAGACTTTCCATCACACTCTAATTGTGCCAAACAACATGCTGTGTTGGCACAGGGGCCTGGAGGCTCCACTGTAAGTAGAGCAGTAGTTGAAGGCTGTCAGCTGCCCTAAGAATCGGCTCATTTAAATCCAGAAAGAGCAAGGACTCGGTGTTTGTGTCTGTACCCCAGGAGCGCTCACACCAGAACCCGCAAGTTCCCCCATGTGGCATCTCAGCATTTGTCTGTCTGGACTCATTTATTAAGAGTTACTAGTTAGGGACTTCCCTGGTGGCGCAGCGGTTGAGAGTCCACCTCCCGGTGCAGGGGACATGGGTTCATGCCCTGGTCCAGGAGGATCCCGCATGCTGCGGGGCGGCTGAGCCCGTGGGCCGTGGCTGCTGGGCCTGCGCGTCCAGGGCCTGTGCTCCGTGGCGGGAGGGACCACGACAGTGAGAGAGGCCCGAGTACCGCCAAAAAAAAAAAAAAAAAAAAAAAAAAAGTTACTAGTTAGGAATCCATAGTCTCTTTAGAATTTGTATTGGGTATTTGGAATAATGTTTGATGAGAACAGATCTTTTAAGGATTATAAAATAGTCCCACCTACTCAAAAATTGTTTAATAGGCTCTGAATTCTTTTACTCCCTACTTTCTGCCTAACTATGCCATATTATAGCATAAGATTTCAGGGGTATCTGTGTTTTATGTATGAATTTGACTCTACCTGGAGGAAGTTCAGGGTCTGACAGCTTCTGTGACCTTTTTCGTGCTTTGACCTATTTCTTCTTTGCAAATAACCTTTTTGGGGTTATGAAGTATGGCCCATGGAACCATGGTTTCTACCGTGGATGTTAAAAATCTTCTATAGGAAGGCTTCGAGGGTGCGTTTATTATGTCGCAAGAGGCTTCCATTCCAGCCTTCCCATCCTGTGTAAATTCCTTATACCAAGGGAGGAGGTATCATTTAATGCAAGCAGAGTTTGTTTGTTGTTACTTAACAGAGATTTTAATGATAGTGTAAATATTTTACATTTGGAGAATTTCACAAATACTGTTTCTGAGTCTATAGATAATTAACTATTCTTGCACTTATATTTTGTTTACAGTGTTTCTTTTGATCGGGTATCAGACATCAACTTCACTCTCAACACAAATGAAAGTGTAAGTATTAAGGCCTGTCGCGAGTAACAAGCCATACGTGAGATGGACAAGTGGGAATGGGGTTCTCTCAGAGCCTGCCTGCAAGAGCTGTGTGCACTGGGACCCCTACGCCCTAGGAAACTTTGTCTCAGATTGCTGTGACTTCAGCCACTCACATGACCTGCCTGGCCCCTGTGGGCATGTGAATTTGCAACCCTGGTTTAAGATGTGACAGGGCTAATAAAACCAGTGTAGATATTGAGCTTCAAAGACTGCTGTTTGACTCCAGCCTTCTGCCTCTTACATCTGCTGAATGTCACCAGGAGCGAAAC
The DNA here is from genome assembly GCF_949987515.2 of Delphinus delphis. NCBI lineage: Eukaryota > Metazoa > Chordata > Mammalia > Artiodactyla > Delphinidae > Delphinus > Delphinus delphis. The sequence goes on from NC_082690.1 coordinate 105,779,606, forward strand.
TTGGGCTAGATCAGGGCCAGCCTCTCATCGCCAGGCGGTTCTGAAACGCCAAGTCAACCACATCAGCAGATTGACACAGGATTAGTGTCATTTTAATGGGCACAATGTTGATTTTTATGTCACTTAACATGAGAGACCAGTGGTTTATCTGCTGTTGTGATAAGTTAGAAACTAACCGATTGGACCGTGACACTCGTCACTGCTTAGCTGGCCCGGTAAAAGAAGAGCTCTTTGTGTTATGGTAGGTCTGGGCTGCATCTTAGGTAGGTGGGCCAGGGAGGCTCTTAGAATTAAAATGGTGCTTTCACCAGATGAAAGTGAGTATATGTAGACAGTCTCAGTTTCTTGTATGCTAGTTTTGAAGCCAGTCTTTTGGGGGGAACTTTCCGTTGCTACTTACACAGAAGCTGACATTAGATGCTTACATTTTATCTTGGTGTATGTGATAGACACAGTTTTTTTTTTAAGGATATAGAAGAAGATGATTTACATTGGTAACTTCTGCGGAAAATAACTTGATTTTAAAATTGATTTTCTCTCTCTCATTTTTATGTAGGGAAATATTGCCTTGTTTGAAGCATGTTGTAAGGAAAGAATACAGCAGTTTGATGATGGTGGCTCTGATGAGGAAGATATCTGGGAGGAAAAACACATTGCATTTACACCAGAATCCCAAAGACGATCAAGGTGAAAGAGAGTTCGTTATAGTAGTAATAGTATCCAGTGCATAAGGCAAATGATTATTAGGAGACGTACATTGTAACCTCTCCAAACATATATGTTTGACCTAGAGATCAGTGCTTTTGTCACGATCAGAAATGCCCTTGTAAATTGATGTGAGTTGGTGCCACTGCACTTGTGTGCAGTGTGAACAAATCAAGGTAATCTACTTGAAAACACTCGAAGTGTTTAGACATAGTTCATGAAATGTTGTGACACAGCCAGTTCTTATTGGCAAGTGATGCTGAGGAATGTAGTCATATCGTGCTTTGCGTAAACGGTCCCTTACCAGTAATAAGAGCAGCAGCTGAGTTATGTGTTGTTTCTTACAAAAGACTGAAAGTTTCCCCGGGGAAGGGAAAAGTTGTTTCTAAAAGTTAATTTAACTTGGGGAGACAGAGTTATGTCATTTGATACCCACTGGGATCAACCCAGTCTCTCCCCTCTCCCCCTCATTTTTAAAATTCACTCTATCCAGAAACCCCAGTTACAATGCAGAGCTTGTCAGACTGGATAAAAAAATAAGGCCTGGGCTTCCCTGGTGGCGCAGTGCTTGAGAGTCCGCCTACTGATGCAGGGGACACAGGTTCGTGCCCCGGTCCGGGAAGATCCCACATGCCGCAGAGCGGCTGGGCCCGTGAGCCGTGGCCGCTGAGCCTGTGTGTCCGGAGCCTGTGCTCCGCAGCGGGAGAGGTCACAACAGTGAGAGGCCCGCGTACCGCCAAAATAAAAAAAAGCCTGATTTATGCTGCAGATGGGAAATAAATTATTTAAAGACTTAAATTAAAAAAAAACTTTAAACACGTTAAAATTAAAGGTAGAGGGATCTATATTAATATTAAAGTAGATTTCAAAGGAAAAGGATAAAGGAAAGGTCATAAAGGGGTTATTAGAAGGACATAATGCCAGTTGTAAATGTCTACATATCTAATAACAGGGCTTCAAAATAGAGCAAAAACTGATAGAACTGTGAAGAGAAATAGGCAGATTCTACAATTATATTCAGATATTTCAGTACGCCTCTCCCAGTAAATATATTCAAGTATACATGAAATATTTACCAAGAGAGATCATATTTGGGCCATAAAGCAAGTCTCAGTAAAAATGTTTCAAGTCATACAAAATACACTGTCTGACCCCAATAGAATTAAATTAGAAATCAGTAACAGATCTCTAGAAAATCTCCAAATATGTGGAAACAAATAACACATGAGTTAAAGAAAAAAATCACAGGGGAGGGACTTCCCTGGTGGTCCAGTGGTAAAGAATCTGCTTTACAATGCAGGGGACGCGGGTTCGATCCCTGGTCAGGAAACTAAGATCCCACATTGCCACGGGGCAACTAAGCCTGTGGGCCACACCTACTGAACTCGTGCACCTCAGCTAGAGAGCCTGCCTCCCGCAAACTACAGAGCCCATGTGCTCTGGAACCCCACACACCACAACAACAGAGCCCACGTGCCCTGGAGCCTGCATACCACAACTAGAGAGAAGCCCACATGCCGCAGCAAAGAGCCTGCATACCTCAACGAATATCCCATGTGCTGCAACTAAGACCCAATGCAGCCAAAAATAAATAAATTAAATAAATGAATAAATAATCAATCAATCAATCTTAACCAAAAAGAAACATTTAAAAAATCACAGGGGAAGTTGCACAGTACTTTGAATTGAAAGAAAGTGAAAATACAGTATATCAGGATTTGGACCTTGCAGCTGCAACAGTACTTAAAGGATCATTTTTAGCACTAACTGCTTACATTAAAAAAGAAGAAACATCTCAAATCAGTGACCTCAACTTCCACCTTAAGAAATGACTAGAGATACAAAACAGAAAAACAGTAGGGAAAACCATTGTAATCAATGAGTCATGACTAAAAGTTGTTCTTTGAGAAGATTAATAAAACTGATATACCTCTAGACAGAATGGTTCAAGGAAAAAAGAGAAGATACACATTATTAATATCAGGAACAAGAGAGATGACATCACTACAGATTCTACAGATACTAAAAGGGTAATAAGGAATATTAGGAGCAACTCTATGCCAATAAATCTGACAACATAGGTGATCTTTGAAAGACACAAACTACCAAATCTCAAGCAAAAAACGATGACCCGAGTTGTCCTGTATCAAAGAAGTTGAATTTTTAGTATAAAACTTCCCACATACACACAGAAAAACTCAAGGTCCAGATGGTTTGTCTTTGGTGAATTCTACCAAACATTTCAGGAAGAAATAACACCAGTTTGTACAAAAGCTTCCAGAAAATTCAAAAGGAGGGAATAGTACCCATCTCATGCTGTGAAGCCACATCATTGTAACTTGATACCAAAAGCTGGCATTGCATTACATGATATGAAAAGAAAAGTGACCTGTTATTCTCATGAGCATAGGTACAGAAACTCCTTTAAAAATTATAGCAAATAAATGCAACGATGCGTCATGACCATGCAAGGTTTATTCCAGCAATGCAGAGTTGGTTTAACATTTGAAAATCATTCAGAAGGCATGTGGCTGAATCCAACATCTATTCCTGATAGGAATGCTCAGCAAACTGGAGATAGAAGAGAATGTCTTCAACTTGTTTAAAGCTTCTCCAGTCAACCTACAGTGAGCATCATACTTAATGGTAAAAGACTGAATGATTTCCCCCCAAGGTCAGGAACAAAACAAGGATATCTGTTCTTACCACTGCTTTTCAGTATTGTGCTGGAGGTTCTAGCCAGTGCAGTAAGTCAAGAAAAAGAAATAAATGGTTTCTAGATTGGAAAGGAAAAGATAAAATTACCTTTGTTCATAGACAATGTTACTATCTATGTAGAAAATGTGTTGTAATCGACGAAAAGACTACTAGAACAATAAAGTGGGTTTAGCAAGATTGCACAATCTTGGATCAATATAATTGTATTTTTACGTACTGCAGCCAACAATTAGAATTAAAATTACTAAACAGTACTATTCACAGTAGCATCAAAATATTAAATATATAGGGGTAAATCTGACAAAAGACATGCAAGGGCCATACACTGAAAATTATAGAACAGCTGAGAGAAATCAAGACTTGATAAATGTTTAAGAATTGGAAGACTTAATAGTGTTAAGATGCCAGTTCTCCCCAGATTGATCTAGATTCAGTGCAGTCCCAAACAAAATCATAACAGGTTTTTTTGGTAGCTGTTGACAAGTTGATTTTTAAATTCATATGAAAATGCAAAGGACCTAGAATAACCAAAACAGTTTTCATTAAGAACAGCATTAGAGTATTAACACTACCTGACTTCAAGGTACAGTAATTAAGACAGGGAATAGATCAGGGGGACAGAACAGAGAACCCGTAAGTAGACCTGCACACATATGTAGACATCTGATTCATGGTGGAGGTGCAAAAGCAGATCAGTGGAAAAAGGATAGTCTTTGGAAGACATAGTGCTGGAACAGTTGGACTTCTATATGTAAAAAAATGAACTTAGTCCATACCTCTTACTGTATATACACATTAACCCAAAATGGATCTTAGGCCTAAATGTAAGACATAAAACCAGAAAACTTAATACTGGAAAATCTTTGTGACCTTGGGTTAGGCAAAGATTTCTAAGATACAACACCAAAAGTGCTGTACATGAAAGAAAATTTTGATAAGTTAAACTTTATCAAAATTAAACACTTCTGTTCTTCAAAAGACACTTAAGAGAATGAAAAGACAAAGCATACACCAAGAGAAAACATTTGCAAATCATATATCTGATAAAAGACTTCTGTGTAGAGCATATAAAGAACTCTCGTAACTCTATAGTAATAAAAAAGACAACCCAATTTTTAAAATAGGCTAAAGATGTGAAAAGAACACTTGAGAAAAGAAGATGAGCACTTGAGAAGAAGCTCAGCATCCTTGGTAATTAGGGAAATGCAGATTCACGCCACCAGGGGACACCTCCACGCACCCTCCAAACAATGCAGTTGTTTAGATTATGATCTGTGTCTTCAAGCAAAGCCCAAGTGGGAGAACAGCGGGAGACCCAGAGTAGGATCAGTCTTAACAGAATGACGGGCAGATTGGATCCAGGTGAAGTGCAGTACGATCTTTTTGTTGTTGGAGGACTTTTGAATTCTTTGGATTTAGTTGGTGGCCGACAGGCAACATTAAATATTTTGGTCCTTTTTTCCTTAGCTCGGGGAGTACAGACAGTGAGGAAAGTACAGACTCTGAAGAAGAAGATGGAGCAAAACAAGACTTGTTTGAATCCAGTAGCGCCAACACAGAGGATAAAATGGAGGTAGACCTGAATGAACGTAAGTTGCCTTCTTCCGTATCAGCCGCTGTGTGTTGGAGATAGCCTACAGTATCTGAGATGTCTTCTGAAGGAATAGTTAAGTTGAAGCACATGTTGTCATTTGAGTCCCCTTGAAGGTTTAAGTCTCAAGGACCGGGCCTAAGGGAAGGAGCAAGTTACACCTTTGATGGGAGAGCATCTCTTTACGGTTTGGAAACCTTCTGTGTGAGTCTGGCTAGAGGATAGAGCACACTGGTAGGTCCATCCTCTGGCTACAGAGACTGGGTACCAGAGCAAAAGGGGAAAGGCCGTAGATTCTGGAAAGATGAGGAAAGACTGATCTGTAGAATCAGGAGTGCACTTAAACCAGAGGAAACACCTTAAAGCTCGAACAGTTTTAAATGGGTTCTCCATGGTTTGTTTATGAACCCTGTAATCCTAAAACTTGTCCAGCTAAGTGCTTATTTATGTTTTGCTGCTTGCTAAGAAGACTTGTGTTAGCTGGCATTATAAAAATACTGTTAACTTCTAAGAGTCCAGAAAAATTTTTTTGTGCAAGAGCCATGCGGGTTGCTACTAGGGCTTTCCTCAAGGCTGAAAGGGCTTCCTGTTACCCAGGAAGGCCTTTTATGACTCAGTTCCAGAGGCTGAAACCCAGCTCTGGAGGTCAGGTTCAACCTCCTCGTAACCTCAGAGTTTAGCAGTAATCCAGCAAATCCCACGTGTTACAGACCCAAAAACGGAGAGCCAGAGAGGAAGTACAGATCCTCTGTCCTCTCACTCCTTTTCCAGCTCACCTTCTTCACGAGGACGTGATACTGTTCAAATCAGCACGCCTTTATCAGGTTCCTCCTGTGTGCCAGGAGCTTAGAACCTACTGACGAAATGGAGAGGTTTACCATCCAGTGTGATGAGGATGGCGGGCCGGGGGAGCTCGGGGGGCCCGGCTCACCCCAGGCACCTGCAGAGACCTCCCAGAGAATGGGATGCATAATAAGGACAAGTAGGGATCAGTCAGTTTGCACAGAAGGCAACTCATATGAAGGCGCAGAGCTGTTTAATATAGCTCAAGAAAAGGGTGAGGTGGTGGAGGTGAGGCCAGAGGCCAGAGGAGAATTTTATCCTGAAGGCAGTAATCCTCCTCCTGAGGGTTTTACTAAGAATTACAGTATTTGATCTGTTTGGAGATGATCACTGTGGGCAGCAGCGTGAGAGCTGGATTAGAAAGGGCACACTGGAGACAGGAAAACCAGCAAGAGACTCGCCATTACATGTGAGAAATGGCGAGGGCTGATCAGGACAGGGGCCAGGCAGCAGCGAGAAAGAGACAGGCTGGAGACCCTGATCTTTTAGCTCTAGAATGTGTGTGTGTTCACGTGTACGGTTCAGTAGTGTTGAGTATATTCACATTATTGTGCAGTAGATCCTCTAGAACTTTTTTTGTCTTGCAAGGCTGAAGCTGTACCCATTAAATAACCACTCCCCATTCCCCCTGCCCCAGCCCCTGGCAGCCACCATTCTACCTTCTGTCTCTGTGACAGAGAGGACCTCATCTAGGTGGAATCACAGACCTAGGGACCTCATCTAAGTGGAATCACAGAGTATTTGTCCTTCTGTGACTGGTGTATTTCCCTTATCATGATGCCCTCCAGGGTCATCCATGTTGGAGCGTATGGCAGGATTTTCTTCTTTTTTAAGGCTGAATAATATTTCAGAGTCTGTGGTTCTTTGAGGTCACTGGGTGGGTGATAAGTGACTTGGAGAGAGACCACACACTTGGTATGATTCACTACCACTGTCACGGTGACGCTGGAGCTGGGTGTGGGGACAGGGAGAGATGGAGGGGGAGCATCCTGGATGAAGGTCCCATTCACCCTTACTCGATGGGGTGTGGCCTTACAGGTCTCAGCCCTCCTGACTCTGCTCCTTGGGAAGGGCTTCCTTTGCACTGACAGGTCCACAGGGGTCGAGGAGGGGCCGGGGAATGGGGGGGTGCTCCTTTCCTAGGGCTCTGAGCTGCCTCACCCCCCTGACTTGGAGAGCCTCCGCCATCCCCAGCAATCTCCGTGGCTTCTTTCAGTGGTTTTCGGGACTGTTGAGTTTTTAATGTTAGACTAATTCTGGGGAGCTAATCTGGGAAAGAATATCCCAGAATGATAACAACAACAGGAAAGTCATTTTTGTGTAGCCTAATATAGTTATGAAGTGGAACTTTGACTTGGATGGAATGAGTCTAGAACTTTGCATATGGTGGGCAGGCAAAAATGCCTGTCAGATTGACCCTTCTAAGGTTGCAGGTGAGGTTTTCAGACATTGAGGTATCATCCCTTCTCAGTGCCAGTGGAGCCCAGCCGCACACACACAGAGTGCAGTGCAGGAAGCAGGCCCTCATTTAACCCTCAGGACTAAGCAGATGGTCGTATCCAAATTGAACAAATGAGGAAACCCAGGCTAAGGGGAGTTAAATAACTTGCCCAGAGTCACAGTAAGGTGGTGTGTCTGTAAAATTGGTACACTTCTGTTGTACACAGGTACTTCTTGGTCATTTGTCTCGAGGAGAATCCCCAAATAGCTAGCAGATTCCCTAGTCTAGCATTCCTTGCTTACAGCCTGGAGCTTCCAGATTGTGATAGAAAACATCCCTGATAAAGAACAGTGGTCCCCACACCCAGCTTGTCCCAGCAAGGATTTGGGGACTCAGCATTGAGTACTGTGAAGGAAAGCATGGTGTGCGATGAGAGCGAGCAAACAAACAGACCTGATTCCATCTGAAGGGACACATCTCAGGTGTCGACATTTAAACAGAGACCGGCAGATTGGACCCAAACTGCAACATGAGAGGAGCAGCACAGACAGGGAGTAGCGCCCCTGCAGTCCCGCCACTCCCACCTCTGAACGCACTCCTGTGCCTGCAGGACCTAGAGAGTCAAGAAGAAAAAAACTCCTCTCTACTTTCAGAATTTCACTTCTGCCACCAAATGTGTGAGTTTCCCACACAGACCGTTTCTCCACACCAGCTGAGTGTCCTGTGCAGCTCCGTTCAGGCACAGACTACGTGGGCTTAGAGTCAGACCACACAGGTTAAGGGCTCAGTCCCACAAGATAGCTGCCCCATCCCAACCAGTACTTCTGACCAACTGGCTATAAATAGGGAGTTCCCGTGACCTCTTTGGGTTTGATTATTTGCTAGAACCGCTCATAGAATTCAGAGAAGCACTTTATCTACTATTACCAATTTATTACAAAGGATATTTTAAAGGATACAAATGGACAGCCAGATGAAGAAGTAAATAGGACAAGGCCCAGAAGGGCCCCAAGCACAGGAGCTTCTATCCCCATGGAGTTTGTGATGTGCCACCCCGTCGCCACCCCAGAAGCTCTGAAGTCCGGCAGTTTGGGTTTTCATGGGGACCTCGTTAAGTGGGCATGATCGATTAAGTCATTGATCATTAGTGATTAACTTGACTTCCAGCCCCTCTGCCCTTCCGGAAGGTTGGGGGAAGGGGTGGTGGGCTAGGTCTGAAAGTTCCAACCCTCTCGCCACCTGGTTGCCCCTCGCCGGCCCCCACCCTGCGGCTGTCCAGGAGCCCCCAGCCGCCAGTCATCTCATCAGCACCCGTCTGTCACTTCAGAGGTTCCAAGGGTTTGGGGGGTGGGTGGTCAGAGACCAAACACATATTCCTTATTATGTCACAGGAAGCCTTGCTGTTGTTTGTGCTAATGGTAGTAGACTGCAGGGCGGCCGTGGAAAGCATGAGTGTGGAGCGTGGCCGGGCGTGGACTGGGAAGCATTAAGGTTGTTTCCAGTTTACTGCAGTTGAATAGCCGGCATGCTTTTCTTTAAAAAAAATAAACTATTTATTTTGGAATAATTTTAGATTTACAGAAAGGTTGCAGAGGTTGTCAGGGAGTGGCTATATACCCTTCACCCATCTTCCTCCTGATGTTAATATAACCTTGGTACATTTGACAAAATTAAAAAATTAACATCAACGTGTTCTTTTATGTGTGGCTTTGTATTCTTGTGTGATAATCTCTATTGGAAAAAAATCATAGAGAGGAATTGCCAAGGGATCAAAGGGAACACACAGTTTTATAATAGGGTAGATGTCACCAGACTGCCCTCCAAGTGGCTGTACCATGTCCGCTTCTACCCACGGTGTATCCGAGTGCCCTTGGCCCACAGCTGGGGGCTTGTCATCATTGCACATCTGTTTTTGAAAAATACTTGTGTTATAGTAAACTACTGAGGTGTTCTCAAAATGAAATCCTTCCCCTCTTTTTAGCGCCCAGCTGGTCAGCCAGCTTTGATGTCCCCATGGAGACAACGCACGGTGCTCCCTTAGACTCTGTGGGCTCTGACGTCTGGAGCACAGAGGAGCCAGTGCCGACTAAGGAGACAGGCTGGGCTTCTTTTTCCGAGTTCGCGTCTTCCCTGAGGTGAGCATGTGCGCCAGCTCTCTAAAGCTTTCCACAGGAGAACCGAGGATGCCATGGGTGTTGTTGACACTGTTAGTCACCTTGATTTTCTTCCAAGTTGAATATAGTGCCTTAAACAAGGTAGAGCATCAGCAGGGGGAGGGATTGACACAGCTATGAGTTACAAGAAGAACAGTCCTCCTCCTCCTTTCATCCAGGATGAACTGGGAAAGGAGTAGATCGTAACAAAGTAGGCTGGGGAGATATGGCCAGCAAGTCAGCACAGTGCTGATGAAGGTGTCGGGACAGGCTTGGGAACAAGGTGAAGCCAAAGAATTCCTGGCAGACACCTCAGTGTGGAATATTACAGAAAAATGCAGAATATATCTTGAATTGAATAGATAATACGAGCTTGTATTTCGCTTGTAGCTGGTCTAGTGCTGTAAATTAAGGGCTGTGACAGGTATGGCTGTCAATCTTGTTAACTGTAATTCTCAGTAACAGCAACCTGTCATTTTGAAGTTTTCCTGAATAATATTGTCAGCATTTGAGTATTAACCATGGACTTCATGTCTTGTTAGACTTACTTTGATTTGATTAACGTTGTTTTATTTCATCTACTGAAAAACAATCAATCTCCAGCACCCCATTTGAAAGACTTCGTTGCTTTCCCCATTAACCAGTGACGCTTTTAAACAGTCACTGCTAATGGAAAAGATACGAAGACAAACTGTTATGAACTAGCATGTACCGTTACAGACAAACCAAAGAGGCGACCTTACAGCACCTCTAATAATAGCAGCGAGCCGTTATTCAGAGGTAAAAGTGAGATTTATGGAAAATATCTCCAAAATATGATGAGTTACTTCACTGACTCTTCCAGTGCAGGACAATCAGGTTTCCAGCTCTTGCTCTTCTGGTTACTTGAGAATGTTGTTGGAGCATCTTGTTTACCTTTACAAGCCCTTGTGCACAGGCCGTGTTTTCTCATTAAATATCATTAGGAGGGCCAGGCCCTCTAGGCAGTTTGACTTGAGGTGATAAGGATTTTTGTAAAAATGGCACTGCAGATACAGTTCATATTGTACAGTGTACACACTGCTGTGCCAGCCCTGGGAGCCTGGTGATTATGTGACCATGAGGGGCTGGGGGCATTTTGAAACTGTCTAGAAACCTCTGAGAAGTCCCTGTGTGACTGCCCTGCTGATTTAGCAGAATATCGGCCCACCCACACTCATCTGCTACTCCAAGCCGCCGTCCATGCTTAGATCTGTGTGTCATTCATTGGAGTCTATAACCAACTGTGTCTCCCCAGTGGAACTGGAACTGATGTTCAAAGGTTTTTTGGGAATAATGATAACTGACGTCTGTTTCCCACTGCTAACCTCTGAATTTTCTCTCTTCTAAAAGTACAAAAGACTCTTTAAGGAGCAGTTCTCCAGTGGAAATGGAGACCAGCACGGAGCCAGTGGGCCCGCTGGCGCCCAGTGTGGCTGCGCTGGCAGTGCAGCCGGAAGGTGGGTGCAGAGAGCGCCGAGGCACAGCCTGTGGGCCGCTCCTTTGGTGGTGGTTCACACTATAACTTTATGCTGAGTTTTCTAGATCGGAAAAGTTGTCTTTGTCCACAAAGCAGGTTTTTAAAAAAGTTCAGGGGCTCCAAGGACCCAGGAAAATGAGATGGTGGGTCTGATGTGAGCAGGGCTATTGAGGAAAAGAAGTTGTGTATGTTTGCCAGAACCACAGCATGCTGATCCTAGAACAGTAAGGGATCTAAGTTACCAGTCATGCGGTTCCCTCAAGACAGGAAAGGAAACAGGCCCAGAAAGGATGAATGGCCTAGCTTACAGCACCCAGGGTGAATAAAACCAGAACTAGTCATGTGTGCTCCAAACCCATCTTGCACCCAGCTCTTTCGTCCCTTGGAGTTTGCTTTCTTGGTGCATATGTGTATGTCTGGGCACATTTCAGGCTCTCTGGTGGTTTATTTCCTTCCCACCTTTGTGAATAGGTGAAATGGTCAAGGGTATCCAGTGACTATCTTTTTCAAAACATGCACTTGTTCCTTGCGTAGGCCCTGAACTATTTTCAACCTGGTGAGGGGTGTGGGAGGTGGGGGGAGAGCACGGAGGTTAGTGAGGGGGCAAGGAGTGGGCGTGGATAGTATGTGGAGGAAACAGAGAAGCCAGTCCTTAGAAAGGAAATGAGGGTACAGGTAGAGGGCACAGGACCCAAGGGGCAGGAAATTAATAAAGCCAGAAATTAGTATTTTGTAAACATTCTGTATATAGATGACATAATTTGTCCCTCAGCGGTTCTACAGGTGGCTTCAAATACCCCCATTTTGTGGATAAGAAAACTCAGGCATAGGTTGGGTTCTTTGCCCTGGGCTCTGAGGTTGGTAAGTGGTAAGGTGGTAAGGCTGGGTGTGAATTCAGGAAGTCTGACTTCAGAGCCTACACTCATAACCAGTATACCCCATGGTTCCCTCTTATAGAACAAAGAAATAATCCACAGGGAACCACAAAAAGGTAACTTTAAAAAAAGAAAAGAATAGGACCCAAGTGTGGGACAAGTGAGAGAAGAAGGATGAATGAGAAGGGTGCATGGATAAACCATGAACTGGGTTCTGGTGGGTTGTGGTTGTAGAATATACGACCACCTGTCCTGCGCTGGGAACTGGAGAACATGAGGGGCAGGAGAGTTGACTGGGAGAAAGTTGGGTGTGCAGGTAGCTGGGGAGACGGGGGGACTCACCAGTCCTACGCTGTGGGGAACCCACGCAACTTCTCTCCTGTGGGCATCGCTAAGAGGCAGCAACAGGCAGATCATGTCACTTTCCTTCTTCTTCAAGCAGTAGAGGTAACGTTGGGTGGCTGGGTCTGCACAGATGTTCGTGACATTCAGCTGTGTGTCCTTTTCAGCGCCAGGCAGTGTGGCCATGGAAGCCAGCTCTGATGGAGAGGAGGATGCAGAAAGTACAGACAAGGTAACTGAGACAGTGATGAATGGCGGCGTGAAGGAAACTCTGAGCCTCACTGTGGATGCCAAGACAGAAACCGCGGTCTTCAAAAGGTAACCAGGGCTACAGTGTGCTGGCAGCTGCAGGTTGTTGGAGGGGCGGGGGGAGGCAGAGGGGACAGAGACCGCAGATATTAACAGCTCTAATTTGATTCAAATGTGGGTTCAGACATTAGCCTGACATCTTTCTAATATCTCCGTTAAATTCATTGAATCTTAACAAAGAGATGGAGTTTGGTTCATTAAGTGGTCCTCCCCCCCCCCCCCCCCGTTTTCTTTAAAGATTATTTATGTAGTTATTCATGGCTGCGTTGAGTCTTCATTGAGGCACGCAGGATCTTTCGTTGCGACGCGCGGGCTCCTCTCTAGTTGTAGCGTGTGGTTTTTCTCTCTCTAGTTGTGGCACGCGAGCTCTGTGGTTTGCGGCATGCGGGCTCTAGTTGAGGTGCGCGAGCTCAGTAGTTGTGATACACGGGCTTAGTTGCCCCACGGCATGTGGGATCTTCCCTGACCAGGGATCAAATCCGCGTCCCCTGCATTGTAAGGAGGATTCTTTACCACTGGACCGCCAGGGAAGTCCCACCCCTCCCCTTTTAATAGTGTTTAGAAGACTGTAGGTTCAGAACACTGATGGATTCAAAATACGTGAGTATAAAAAACTGACAATTTCTAGCCATGATAGGAATTTCACTGGATACAGGCAGGCTGCAAAGCTTGGACCATCTAAGCCAAAGGTTTGGTACTATACAGATCATTTTCTCCAGACATAATGCAGTCAGCAGAATTCAGTAGCAAAATGATAGCTTTAAAAAAACATATTTGGAAATTAGCCTCACTTCTAAACTCATGGATCAACAAGGAATCATAATGAAGATGAAAAACTTAAAACTGAAAGAGTAATGAAAAAGTTCTATCGAAACCTACAGACTGGGCTTCCCTGGTGGCGCAGTGGTTGAGAGTCTGCCTGCCGATGCAGGGGACACGGGTTCGTGCCCCGGTCGGGGAGGATCCCACATGCCGCAGAGTGGCTGGGCCCGTGAGCCATGGCTGCTGAGCCTGCGCGTCCGGAGCCTGTGCTCCACAACGGGAGAGGCCACAACAGTCAGAGGCCCGCGTACCGCAAAACAAAAACAAAACAAAAAAAACCTACAGACTGCAACTAAACCAGTGCTTAGAGCTCTGGTCTCCATCTTACACAGACCCTTTCAGATCACGAGAAGTAATGCTTCCCAACTCATGAAGTCAAGCAAAGTATGAAAGAAAAAATAGTTGTAGGCTAATTTCACATGTGGGTCTATATGTAGAGCACTTTAAAGTTAAAAGCTAGCAAACCAAATCCAGCAATGTGTTTTTAAGTCATGACCAAGGATGTATCGCATGAATGTAAGGATGTTATAACATTGTAAAGATTATTGAAGGTAATTCACAGATAAAAGGATAAAAACCCTTTGGACCTTCGGTAGACAGAAAAGCATTTGATAAAAATTAAAGTTGTTTGTGACTATTTAGCAACCTAGGAATAGAAAATAGCTACTGATAAAAGTGTCTACTGAAAGTCTACAGCAGACTTTATTCTTAACGGTGAAGCATTATTTTGAAGAAATAGTCCCTTCAAAGACATGACCCAGACAGCGAACCCTGCAGTGACTGCTTCTCTTCAGCACTGTGCTGCTGGTCTTAGCACATGCAGCATAAATAAAAACAGATTTGAAAGAGATAAAATGGTTACTGTTTGTTTGTAGGTTATGATTTTCTACATAAAAAATTCCAGTGGAATCTATAGGTAAATATTAGAATTATGAGGAAAGTTTAACAAGTTTACTGGATGAACCCACAAATCAATTGCACCTTATAAGCCAACACAAGATGTCTTAGATGTGTCCCTCCCCCTTTTTAAATGAAAAGGTAAACGTTGTCGATAACTAAGACTGAAAAAAAACAAAGGCCTAAATAAATAGGGAGATATACCATGTTTGCTATGGGACGGTATCTTTGGCATTTCTTAACAAATTAATCTATAAAATGAACGTATTTCTCATCAAAATCCCAATGGAGTTTTTATGAAAGGGAGAAGCAGATTGTGAGAGTCCCAGAGAAAGACCAAGGGGAGCCAAGAATAGCCAAGATCATGTTAAAGAGAGTAAAGTAAGGGGGCTTCACGGTATTAGGCAGCAAGACTCACTATTATTGAGATGATGCATGTGACCTAGGCACAGAGTTGTACAAACAGATAGACAGACAGACCCCCTACACTTACGTGTTAGGGTGACATAAGCTGGTGAGGAAGGAAGGGACTAATGAATAGTGATTATCCAATGTTGGAGAAAAATAAGATTAAATCTCTCTCTCAACATAAGTATGAAAGGCAAAACTACAACTTTCAGAAGACAGCATAAGAGAGTATCTTACAACTTTATGGTAAAGGGTTTCTTAACCATAAAAAAGCCAAACCATAAGGGGAAAGATTAATAAATTTGACTTTATTTAATTTCTAGTATTCCAAAAGACACAATAAAATGAAAAGACAAGCCGTAACCAGCAAAGAAGCATGCAGTAGCAGGATATAGGAAGAACCTAATATCAAAGGAAGAGACACAATCTAATAATAACTTTTTTAATTGACAAAGAGTACAAACAAGCCATTATTGGTGCAGGAAAACAAGGAGCAGACTAACGGGTCAGCCTCAGCCTCGCGTCAGTGACAGTAATGATTCAGTGCTATTCCATGCATTTTTGTTTGGTTGTTTGTTGTTTTGGCTGTGCCATGAGGCATGTGGGATCTTAGTTCCCCAAATAGGGATGGAACCCATGCCCCCTGCAGTGGGAGTGCAGTCTTAACCACAGGAACGCCAGGGAAGTCCCTCCATGCATGTTAATCTATTAATTCCTATCTAAATTGTTACAGAAAATAGAAAAAGTGCAAAAGCTGCCTTTATCTTTTTATGAGGCAGTGAAATCTTAATTCCAAAACAAATAAGGATAATTACGGAAAATGATCAGCTTATGTCACTTACAAGCAAATTAAATGCAAACATCCTATATAAAATATTTGCTAACTGAACCCGACAATATACTAAAATTAATTCGTAATGATCAGTTAGAGTTTATCCCTGGACTGCAAGGATGGTTCAGCATCAAGAAATCTGTCAGTGTAATTCACTGCATATTAATAGAGTGAAAGAAGGTCATTTGATGTTTTTGATGAAGCTTGTGAAAAAAGCTATATATGATTAAAACACTGAGCAAATCAGGAAGAGAAATGAATTTCCTTAACTTGGTAAAAGCTAAATACCAAAACACTACACCAAAAAGTGTACTTAATGAAGAAATTTTAGTTGCATTAACTTTCATGGAAGGAGCAAATAGGGATGCCCATTGTCACTGCCACTGTATAGGCAGTCCTGGGGAGTGTTAAGAAGAAAGGAAAAAGAAATAGAGGTGTAGGTAAAGATGAGATGGGAAGTGATGAAACTGATTATTTGCAGGTGATAATGATCAACTACAGCTAGGTCAGTAGCAGACTTGTAAGATTTCAGCAAAGCTGCCAGGTAAGAGAGCAATTTAAAAAATCAGTAGCCTTTCTCTACATCAGTAATAGGCAACTAGGTTGTATATAGAATAAAAAGGAAAGTGCCAGTCACAAAATACATCCAACTATAAATTATTTAGGAATTATCTTAACCCAGATATCTATAGAGAAAACTCGAAAGTGCTAATAAGAGGAGCCACAGAAGAAGATCTGGACAAGTGAAGGCCATCACGAGATGGGACAGCTCAGTGCTGCAGAGACACCCACCATCACCAAATTAATCTGTAAGTTTAGTGCAGTCCCAGTCACAATTTCAGTTGGATTTTTAAGACACTTGATAAGCATATTCTAAAATTCATGTGGAATAAAAAGTTTCCCAAATTGCTTAGAGAGCCATGGAAAGGTTAAATAAGAGACTTACCCTGGCAGTACTGGTCATGCTGCAAAGTCAAAATACTTAAAACAGTGTAATATTAGCACACAGATAGCTAAAGGGGCCACTGTGGTGAGAGGGAGCTCAGTCCCAAGGCGGATGGCGCAGCAGGTGACGGAGGCGGGCTCACTCAGTGAAGCCTGAGCACGAAGGGTGAGAGCACACGTGCAGCGCCTCCTGTGTGCCCGGCGCTGTGCCAGATGTTTTTCACGTGTTAGCTCGTTTCTTTCAAGGACCCTATAAGTACCATGGCTATCCTCCCACTTTCCAGATGACGAAAATGATATACTGGAGTTAAGTGATGTGGCCAGAGTCTCATGGTAGTTAGAAGAAAATGCAGTGTATCCTGACCTGGGGACAGAAAAGGGCTCTTTTTCAAAACAAAACAAAGCAACCTCCAAAAGCATAAACCTCATGCAAAGAATAGGGTTGGATTACATCGAATTTAAGCATTTCTGGCTAATAAAGTATTGGAGACAAAACTAAGAGACAGACGGCAAATTGAGGGGGGCAAAGCTTACAGCTGTAAATCAGTCAGAAATTAACATTTAATATTCAAACCAGTAAGGAAGAGATGTAGAAAACCCAAATCAGAAAATGGGCAAAAAATATCATTAGGCAGTTTACAGACAAGGAAACCCAAAGGGGCAAAACTAAGAAGAGATACTCAAAACTCATTCATATCAGACACCTCTTACTAGACTGGCAGGAATTGGAAAGGTGGGAAATGCTGAGTTTTGGTGGGGCTCTGGGGCTACAGGAGTCCTGTCGCCCTGCTGGTGGGCATGCTGGCTGGAAGGATGACCAGCATTTTCCACTCCTGGGTGTAGAGCCCCGAGAAGTGTCCCAGCGGGTCCACTGGGGCCCCAGCAGGCAGTGGCAGCGCAGCCCTGTGCACAGAGGCACCGGTCGCTGTGAGAACGCGGTAGAACGGGAGGTGTGCACCGTGGGATGCTGTGCTACAGGCAGCAGGAAAAGATGGCCCTCCAGACTGTGCTGGTACAGAGATAAATGCAGGGAGGTGTGCGGTTCCAGGCCAGCGATGTGTCTCAGAATACACGCACAAGAATGAAAGTAACATGTATTGAACACATCAGGATAGTTGCTTTGGTGGGCAGGGAGTGGAGAATGGGGGTAAATTAGGAGGAGTAATGAACTAGACTTCCGTTCACTTTCCTCCTTGTAAGTTGCCAGACCCGTCTGAAAGCCACCGAGAAGTCATCCTAAAGTGAGGTTTTTCCTAAGCAAATCTGGGACAGGACCCCACACTGAGAATGATGGACTGTCCCAGAGGGAACCTTTAGCTGCCCTTAAGCTCAATTTAGTGCCGTCTTGAATTGTGTCAAAATGGGAATGCCAGACACAAGATAGGCAGAAGTCTAAATTCCCCGCCCACAGACAGTTGACAGCATTTGCTCCTTGTCTTCCTCTGCAAGAGCTCTATCTAAGGGGAAAATCATCCTTTCATGTTTTGTTTCCCCAAGCCTCTCCGTGACCCCTCAGGACCAGTTTTTACCTTTCTGGCCACTGTTCCTGGCTCTCTTTCCCTCATGGTTTGTCCTTCTCACGCAGTCAGAGGACAGCTCGGGAGCTCACCCTGGCTCAGGCTGCGTGGCTCACGCGACGACGTCAGCCAGCAAGCTGGTGGGGGATCGGCCCTGAAGGCAGAAATCTTGAACTAAAGACTCATTCCTTCAAACAGGTTCCTTTGACACCTTCACCGAGTCTGCAGTTCTGCTTATGTGCAGTCGTGGACATATTATTCCCCCAAATACCTCATTTATAGGAGTATTCTGAAACTCTTGTACATTTCTTTTTCTGTTTTGCACACTTGGCTTCAGAGTGTTGAAATCCTACCGGTATGTACAGTGATGGGGGACCATTCTTTACCAGACACCAGCTGCATTACATGGTCCCTCTTCCGGCTCCCAGTTGTGTGTGATCCTCCCCTTCCATGGTTTCCCAGTCGTGTCTGTGGTCCCTGTGATCCCACCCACCCACCAGCATGCTCAGCCCCGGGGCTTGGATCCATGGCCGCCATGACTTCCAGAGCCAAGTGCATGCGCCCTCCTCCTCCACCCGGTGCTGCCGCGTCGGGCGTCTAACGCTGCCTGTCGTCCTCTTTACTGCAGTGAGGAAGGAAAACTGTCTACCTCTCAAGATGCTGCTTGTAAAGATGTGGCGGAGAGCCTGGAGACGGCAGAGGGGAAGTCTGCAGCCCCCCGGCCCCCCAGCAGCAGCCCAGAGCAGAGGTAACCACCTGCTTCCGGCCATCCTGCCTGGGCCCTGCTCTGGCTTTGTCTCCTGGGAGCTGGGAGGGAAGCTGTTATGGCGGTGGGGGGTCGTTACCGTTGTCCTCGGGTGTTCAGTGACTTGCACAGAAGCATTTTCTCAGTTCCGAATGGTAATCAGGGTGACTGAGCTGAGAACTTAGACGTAACAGTTCATCTCCTACTGCAGAAACTGAAAACTAACTCATTTTCGGAGATTCAGTAACATCACTGGCTCTTTGAGAAATTATTTGGGCTGGAAGGGTCTCTCATGCTGGCATATCCCCACCCCACCCACCCACCCCTTTTTTTTTTTCTTGATGAGGCACCAGGTTGAGGCTGATACTGAGCCCTTCCAGGATTGGGTTCCCTCAGTGCCATAGTCACCCAGCTGCCAGGCACACACAAGCGGCTCCCTAGTGCCCGGTTCCCACAGATGTGTCCACGTGACACACGGGAGGGCTTTCCTGGAGACCCTTTCATATGTGTGGCTAAATGCTCTCCACTCTCAGATGAGTCCCTCTTTGGTTTTGTTTTGCAAAATATTTATCTTGTCCGGATGAAGTGTGAAAATCCCACCACCAGAGCCAAGGGATTTGAAATGTGACGTTATCTGTCTAGTCACTTTTTTTTTGTTTTTTTTACGGTACGCGGGCCTCTCACTGTTGTGGCCTCTCCCGTCGCGGAGCACAGGCTCCGGATGCGCAGGCTCAGCGGCCATGGCTCACGGGCCCAGCTGCTCCGTGGCATGTGGGATATTCCCGGACCGGGGCACGAACCCGTGTCCCCTGCATCGGCAGGCGGACTCTCAACCACTGCGCCACCAGGGAAGCCCTCTAGTCACCTTTTGCTTAGACTGAGCCCGTGGTCTGGAGGGACAGGCCTAGCCAGAGCCCCAGCCCGCAAGGGCCACCCTGGGCTGTGTGCAGCCCCGCAGGCAGGGCGAGGGCGGCCTCCTGTTGCTCCAGAGCTTGTGTGGGAAGTTCAGGACTTGCCCTTGGACCACAAGGACCTTCGCTCAGTGCTGCGCAGACTGAACTGTTTTAATTAAATATATCCAAGTTTGTATATTCCTTCCATAAGGAATAAAGTAACTTTTAAAGCCATTTCCGAGAAGTACTTTCCCTCTCACCTGATGCCCCCAAATCTAGGCATTTTAGGGGCAGTGTAACCAGTGGGAACCAGCAGGGGGCACTCTCTGTTCACTGGTCAGTAAACCTGTATGTTCATAGTGTAGGAAACCCTGCTTTTGTTTCTCTCATGGAAATTACAGCTGGGATGAGGGGTTTGCTTTTGTAATTAAAAACGTGTGTGTGTGTGTATAAAACAAATTAATTATAAGAACCACTTGTGCGTGCTGGCTCTAGTGGTGGCTTTGGGAGGAGGAGACGGGATGGCACTCCGGCTGCAGGGGAGCCAGCCCCAGCTGTGCATCTAAGGGTTTGGGCAAGTCACTTTTTTGCCTAGGGTTTGGTATGTTTTTTCAAAGGTCCTCTGTAGGTGTAATAACCTAAGCAGTCATTGTCACCTCCCTAGTGTCTCCCTGTAAATTTCCTTTATATGGAGAGCTGCCTACAAGATATCTAACCTGTCCCACTTTGGAGTCGTTGCTCCTGGAGTGTGTTCTTGGTTTCTCTGACATGAGTGATACAGCCAGCCTGTGGGATCGGTTACTGGGCTCTGGAGTGCAGAAGTGTTTGCCTCGGGGGACCCACTTGCTCTTCGTGCAGAGACACATCTGGGATGTGGAGCCCTGCCTCTCCTGATCTGCAGGACTCAGGCAGTGGAGGAGAAAGGTGGGGAGAGCCAGTGGGAGAAGAGGGGGCATCACTTGTCTGCCTGTCCTTCCTCCATCCAACACACATATGAGTGCAGCAGCCACTGGTTTAGGCCTGGTGATAAAACAGTAGCAAAACAGACCCCACAGATAACATATAGGGACATGAAGAATAAATATAGCTGGATGAAGGAATAGAAGTCCCACTTTAGGTAGGGCAGTCGGGGCATCTGAGCTGCTGTTTTGGCGGGGACAGAGGTAGGTTTTCTGATGTGTCACATGTGCATTCTAAAAGCTTACGGCACTGTTGACAATGAAGATAGCCATTTGGGACTTTCTGTATGCAGTCTTACCGAGATGGTTCCTGTCACAACCAGATATTATTTTTGAGGTTGACAGATGTGCACTATTGCACGTAGAGCTTTTCATTGCCACAAAATTTTATTTTTCAGTATTAAGTATGCATGGTATCTGTGCCAGCAGTGTGCAAACAGGTACCTTGCATACGTTGTATACTTACCTCTTTGCAGGGGCGGGGGTTATTGTCCCCCTTTTACAGGGGGAGAAAACTGAGCTGAGAGAGGTTAAGATACAGCTTGTAAGTGGCGAAGGCAGGGCATGTGCCCGGCTGTGTCTGGTTCCAGAATGCTGGTGCCTGTGTCTCTGTGATACATTGAGACACCATGGAATGTAGGTAGAGTCTGCTGTGTGAGTGGAGCTAACTTCGTGGGTCTCTGTTAGGATTAGCAGGGGTCTGGAGCACTCTGTAAAGTTGGAGTGCCGGTTCAAGAGTGCTTGTGCTTCCCAATTTCAGCTCAAAACATCTTTTCCCAAGTCTCGTTCATAAGACGTAGGTCACACTGTAGTTCGGCAGGAAGGTCCTGGGTACCCTGTCACCACTTTGTTCCTTTCATATCCCCCTCTCCCCCACCCCCGCCCCCCACAGCATCACCCCTGATGTTTGCTTCTGGGGAGCACGTGTTAAAGTGCACACCTTTGTTCTCAAAGTTGGTCCTTTTACAAACTTTTGTCGTTCCCCACCCCCAGCCCCCAGTAGCAAAATCCTATTTTTATCAAGTGAAATTTTATATGGATTGCAATATACAGAGCAGAGAACGAGCTGTTTTGAAGGAGGGATGAGCAAATAGCTCCTGAAGGTTCGGGGACCACTGACCAGTCTGTCCCTGTGCTTCTGAGAGGCTGAGGCGTGGTGGGTCTCACGGAGCCCCCGCTCCTCTGCAGCCCTTGCTAAGTGCTTAGTTCACCGGAGCTGAAGCTTAGAGCTGTTCAGTTAGATTTTCTGGAGCTTTAGGAAAATGCATTTAAGAAGCATTTCATGAAGTAACTGCTGAGTGCAGGCTTTGTGCTAGGCACTGCGTAGACAATATTCAGATAAACGCTCCCCACCCTCGGGGAACTACACGGAGTTGGTCTCACCCCGCAGGACTGAGCAGTCGAGCATGCCGGGCGATGCGGCGGTTAACGGCCCCGTATGATGAGCGAGCTCCGCTGCCGCTGCTGCTGCTGCTGCTGACCGGGGACCGCAGGCGCCACCGTGCGGGGTCCAGGGCTGCGTCGGGAGCCCACCGAGCCACCGCTGCTGCACTCACTCTGCAAGGGATCAGGACCAGCAACCTTTATATTCTAGAGTCTAAGACGTTGTACAGAGAAACCCAGAAGTGTACAAATATTGCACATTGACAAATACCAAGAATTTTTGCGTATGTTTATATTGTATTGTTCTAAATAATGGGTAGCCTGTGAAATAAGATCTTGCCACCCATGTAATAATAGTAGTAATACTATAGTTAAAATGGCTGTAAGAATAGTTTTATAAAAGTGAATACACAGATCTATTGTATTTGAAACATAACTATTTGACAATTATTAGTGTGACCAAAGTATTAGGCAGTTTTCATACATTTTTCACCTTGTACAAAGTTCTGAATTCATTTTTCTTCCAGGTTGGCGAGGAGTTATAGGATTGAGATGCCCTCTAAGTGTTATTTTGGTTGTTCTAACTTACAAAAGTGATTTTGAATAAGAAATACTTGGTGTTCTTTTTATAACCAGTTTTTGATTGGTAACTGTTTTCTGTATTGTTTAAAGCGGATCAAAAAATGTAAGTCTATTGGTAGAGATTAAGTATTTATTGCTACAGCTTAGTTGATAAACTGATGTTATTGTAAAGCCACATGTTCTGGTAAAGTCTTGTTTGCTTGAACTGATTATCCCTACAGGTGAAACACTAGGATATTTGGAGTGTACCTGGCTTGTGGTTTGGGTTTTGTTTTGTTTTTGTTTTTTGTTTTGTTTTGGTTGTTCATCTGCCTTTTAACCCATTCACCAAAATTTACCTTGTTAACAAGCAACACCAATGAAAGTTTCAGAGCAATCTGCGTATCTCACATATCTAAATCATATTAGGCAAGTCAGTGGGAAAATGCTCGTGCTGCTAATGGAATTAGAGTGCGTTCATTTTACAGGCTAGTGTTTTTAAACTAGAAATCAAAATCCGGCACCTGAGCATGTTAATTGTTTTACTGTACCTTGTGAGGTTTTCACTCGTAAATTCTAAACCAGTGTATTTTTTTTTAAGAACTGGTTTGTGTACATATATAGTGATTATGGATACTAATTCAGTGTAATTTATAATTTTCTATGTCAGTATAAAAATACATCACAGCCTTCTCAAACAGCTGAAGCAATATATTGTATATTGCCATATTGTCTGGTGAAAGGGTTAAATTACTTCACCTCCTGCACTTTTAGATGCAAATCAGTTTTTCATTTCTGTAATAGAAAATTATTCACGTATTTTTACATCATTTGTTTTTCCTGACCAGTATTTAAAACCAAAAGGATATTCTGAAAAATGGCCAACGATTTTTTTTAGAAGTAGCATCCCAAGCAGCGTGCCTAAACATTACATTGCATATGGAAATAAAAAAATCAAATGTCTAATGCCTTATTTCTGATTTACTTTTCCATTGTAAATGGTGTGGAAACCTTTCATGAGGTTTCCCGAGGCAGACCTAGCCCTCAAGGACAGTGGAGTCGGCAGTGCCCCTGGGACAGACGGCAGGGCTGCTGTGCCTGGCCTTTGCGCGCCTCCTCAGGGACCCTTTCTGTTGGGAGCTCCTCTCAGAAGACACTGTCCTCGGGTGCTCTCCCCAGGACTCTAGCACTGCCAGAGGACAGGGCGCCCTTCGCTTGTCTCAAGGATGCTGACTGATGCGGCCCGGACCTCGGGGACTGTGGAAGGACGGCACGCTCTTGTCTCGCCTGGTGGAGAGCTTTGTGGGCACCGACCTGGCTCCAGGGGTGCACGCGCTGCCCCTGTACCGTCTGGATTTGCTTGGCTTCTCCATCCCACCCAAGGTAAACACGGTGTCTTATTTCATCCCACCCACTGCTGATGAAAGGGCACTCAGGGTTTCTCCTTGGGGTGGTGTTTTGTTCTCGACTCGCGTGGCAGGGAGGGGGCATGGGTGGGCAGCACAAAGGCTGTTGGGGGTGGGAGGGTGTCAGCCCCGGGGGCAGGAGCGAGCACAAGCTCACTGAGTTTCTACTTTCATTTCTGTGGGTTGGCCATACTGAATGCGAGACTAACAGATGTCTACTACACCATACCTGTATTAAAAAACGACAACAAAATAAAGCCTGATTCTTTGTTTCTAGAAGTCTTCTCTTGTACCTTGCTTGGGCTTTAATAACTAGACAGGGTGTGGGGCCTTAATGAGAGAACCACCATTGGTTTTTGACGGGTCAGGCTTCCTGACACCAGCTCTCGTGCTGCATGCACCAGATCCTGCGCCGGGGAGGCCGAGCAGCTGCACCCAGGAAAGAGCCTGCTGTCCGCGGGCTCGGGGGCTTGTCCTGCCCAAATGGCAGGAGCAGCCAGAGGCCGACGCGCAGGGGCTCCGTGTACTTTGTTCAGGGGATCTGCTGCGAGCTTGTGCTGTGTCTGTCCTCCGTGTATAACACCTCCCCAGCCTGGGGTTTTGGCATCCGGCCCCAGGAGGTAGCTTTGGAGGCAGAATTTCTCAGGTGTTCCATAGTGGTATTTAGAACGTGATGCTGTGTCACAGCTGCTCCTTTTCCCTCCTCCGTCTGTTCGCATAAGCAAGTGTCCCCCTGGCTGTTATCAATGCCCCCAGAGCCAGCTAGCCACCACGTCCCCCTGTGCTAGTCTGGGCACACACCTCTGGGCCCCCGGATGCCGCAGGCCCCGCTGAGCGCTCAGAGCCGTGGGCTCCGGGCCGGGGCTGGCATTCACTCACAGGCCGCCCCACCCACCCAGGATGGAGAGCTGCTTTTTGTCTCAGCTGCTTTTTCTGTCCGATGGGGAAACCACAGCCACGAATTCATGGATCTAAAGCACATAGAACAGTTCTTGCCTTACTGTAAACACTTCATAAATGTTAGTATGTGCTGTCTCCTCACTTCTCAACCCCCTAAGGTCACCTACTGGCCTTTCTAAATCCTGGCTTTGAGCCTGTGGTTCTGTTTGCAAGTTGAACCTCCAGAAAACTCAAGCACCTTCACTCCAGGCAGATGGATTTAGTCATTTTTCAGCTTCAGGGTCGGCTACCTCCCACGTGCCAGCTCTGGCCCAACACCTGTGTTTACAGGTGGTTTTCTTGGGACAGAGCTATGTCCCTTCGTTTGTCCATTGTCCACTGCTTTTGCACCACGGTGACAGGCCAGGAGTCGTGTTCCTTGTCTCGCTCCATAGCCGGTGTTCATTCTTTCCTTCGATTCGGTTTCTTCTCTCTGGATCCTGTTCCCGTCCTTACTGATACCTTTTTGGCTCGGCCATTCATTTTCAGCAGTCAGTGCGTGCTGGCTTTGCCCTTACCGTCTGTACCAATCGTTCATTACTTACATAATGAACAGACGACACAGTGCTGCCTTTGAATTTATTACCCTAGGTGGGTTCTAAATGCTTAAAGGCAGGGACCCCTCAGCTGACTATTTCATACTGCCTTCCGTAAGGCATTGAGTGGTTTGGTTTTGTTTCTCCTGTACAATTCTCCACTTGTTAACAGAAAACTGAGTTCTTAAAGCACTGTTCTAAAAGCCTTATGTGCATTAACTTGTTTTCACAGCAATTTTGTGAGATAGCTAGTTACCCTCATTTCACACGTGCATAAGAGGGACACGGAAGTTAAATAGTCTTGTGCAAGGATGCTCAGCCAGTAGGTGACAGAGTTGTGAAGATCAGGTGTAGCACATTTACATGTATAACAGAACAGTGCTCGACTGTGTAAATGCTCAGTTAATACTAGCTGTTACAGTGCACTCCCAAACAAATCTTTCTGGTATTTTTTTCCTTAGAAGTTGTCAGTTTGATTTCAAAGTAGAGCAGTGAGTGGAGACTATGCAACAGCAAGTGTGTAACAGCCACTAGAACAATAGAAATGTTACAGGCGTAGCGATGGACAAAGCCTGACAGCTGCAAGACAGTTTCAAAGCAGACCAGCGTAGGTACGTTTGATAAGCTTACAGGAGCAGAGGCGTTTGAGGGGCTTGTGGGAATGCGCCTTCTTGCTCCTGGATCTGACCCTCGACTGGCTGCTCTCATGATTCACTGGCAGAGTTGAGTACTTGCAACAGAGGCCACATGGCCTGCAAACCGCAAAATATTTACTGTCTGGCCCTTATAGAAGAAGTTTGCTGAACCCTGAAATAGATCAATGAAATGGAATAGAATCCAGAAATAGACCCCACAAATACACGGTGAGTTGATTTTCAACAACAGTGCCGAGGCAGTTACATGGGAAAGGAAAGTCTTCTCAACCAGCGGTTGGATATCTGTATGCGAGGAAGTTAACCTTGACTCCTCTCCAACACCATATACAAAAACTAATACAAAATAGATGGTAGGGAGAATTCCCTGGAGGTCCAGTGGTTAGGACTCCGTGCTTTCACTGCCCAGGGCCTGGGTTCAGTCCCTTGGTCAGGGAACTAAGATCCCATGTAAGCTACATATCACGGCCAAAAAACAACAAAATCTATGATAGGTCTAAAACCATAAGCATTTACACAAGCTTCCAGAAGAAAACAAAAATACCTAATCAGCTTTGGAATGGGCAAAGAATTCTTAGGACACAAAGCGCGAATCATAAGGGAAAAGACGTGGGGCTTCCATCAAAATGACATTTTTCTGTCCTTCAAAATTAGCAGGTGGGCTTCCCTGGTGGCACAGTGGTTGAGAGTCCGCCTGCCAATGCAGGGGACACAGGTTCGTGCCCTGGTCCGGGAAGATCCCACATGCTGCAGAGCGGCTGGGCCCGTGAGCCATGGCCGCTGAGCCTGTGCGTCCGGAGCCTGTGCTCCGCAACGGGGGAGGCCACAGCAGTGAGAGGCCCGCGTACCGCAAAAAAAAAAATATGAGCAGGTAGACCATGGACTGCCAGGAAAAAAGTAATCTCTGTGTGTCCTGACAAAGGACTCACATCCAGAAAATAGAAAAATGCAAATCAAAAATGAGATGAAAAACCCAATGTAATAAATGGGCAAGAGACTTGAACAGATCATCACAAAGATACACAAGTGACCGATAAGAACATGAGAAGTTGTTTAAAGGCATTAGTCACTAGGGGATGCAAATTAAAATCGCAAAAAGCTACCATTTCCCATCCAGTAGAACGGCCAAAGTTAAGAAGACCAAGAGTACCAGATATTGATGAAACTGTGGAGCTAGTAGAACTCAATGTATGTCCACAAGACATACATTTTTGTTGTCAATTTGTTTGTTGTCAATTTGTTCATAATAATGAAAGATCAAAAACATGTCCAACAGCAGGAAAATGGGTAAGCAAATTGTAGTATTTAGTAGAATATCTCTCAGCAATAAGTAGGGATGAACTATTATAAATGCAGCATGTTGTATGAATCTCAAAAACACATTTAGCAAGACACATGGAGTATGTACTGTATGTCTTTATATGAAGCTTAAAACTGGCAAGACTGATGGACAGTGCTGAAAATCAGGACATTGTTTGGTCCTGAAGGAGAAGGCGGGGTGGAGGGATTGTTAATAAAGGAATATGGAAATCTATGTCTTGCTTGTGATCGTGGTTACACGAGTGTAGACATTTGTCAAAACTCACTGAACTCTACACTTAAAACCTATGCGTTTTATTATATGTAATTTATACCTTTTTTTTTCCTTAAGATAAGGGAAAGGAGAAAAATAAACACTATTGAGGAGAACTCATTCCCCATGTCACATAAGCCATCATGGAATTGCCATTCCTCTCCAGCAGAAGAGGGATTTGGGAACATGATCTTGGGGCATGCTTGGGTTAGTGTTTTCTGGAATCCAGTGTGGCTTTGCCTGCCCATGGAGAAGGTGCCTTCTGGGTTGCCCTTTTCCTACAGGCAGCTTTTGTCCTTGTGTGGGGAGAGGCCTGTGTTTGTTGAGTGCTTCCTGTGAGCAGGTGGGTGCATTTAACTTAGGGGCTAAGTATTAGGGAGCATCCAAGCCATGTCCTTCAAGACACGCTCATTAATAAAATGAGTATTTTGAATCCATTTGCTGTGGTTTATTTCCCAGAGGGATGCTTTGGAGGGTTAAAGGCCGGTGGGGGAGGGGGCAATATTTACTGTCTCCTCTAAGGCTCTCACCAAGCTCTTGTTACATTAAGATATAAAGGGGCAGCATTGAGGGAGTGGCATGAAAGTGGGCCCAGCACCTTCTTAGGGGCCCAGCTACTGAACCTGGCTTAATGGCTAAGTCTAATAGGAGAAAAGGATGAAGCACTGAGCAACGTGAGGGGCAGTTGCGGGTCTCAGGTTTCCCTGTGGAATCCTAATGCTAGAGTTAACACTCTTGGCCTCTCTTTCCCTCATCTCTCAGTGTCAGGGGAGGTCACAGTGATTTATCTGGTTAATTCGGAGAGGATCTACACTTTGTTTGAAGAGCCTCATGTACTCGTCCTTGCATTTGCTGGCCTACAGAGGAGTGTGTGCTGTGGTCTGTTGTCTGTGTGTAAGCTGTCCAGCTCTGCTAGTGGTTAGGTATGCAGCTGTCTGAGTCAGGAGTGAGGGGGTTACCAGGCCCATTTTGTCACACATCTCTGGTTAGACTTTCTCACTTGGTTTTCTCCCTGTGTCTCCCAAGTGCTCATTTTCACTTATTTCTGAGCTTTGGGGTAGAGAGTTTCCCCTAATCCACCCCCACCCCCAAACCAAGAAAAGAAAGGATGTAAGTTGCTACACTACATCTAGATTCTCTTTAAAAGGCATGGTCAGACTGGGGTTGAAAATAAAACCCAGCAATATGTTGTTTATATGAAAGTCATAAAAATGACAAAGGCTGAAAATGAATAGAAAAAGTGGAAAATGCAGACAAAAAGAAAACATGACAGTATGAGGCAAAGCAACGTTTAGAGTTAAAAGCACTATTTAAGGACTGTGCATCAAACTAAATTGTAGCAGCCAATCGTAATTACTAGAAATTCAAGGAACGGGACTTCCGTTTCCAGATATGAGTGGTTTTATCAGATTAAACATCCTGCCAACAACAAGTTTTAAAAAGCTAGCTCTTTGGGACTTCCTGGTGGTCCAGTCAGTGGTTAAGACTCTGTGCTTCCACTGCAGGGGGGCACGGGTTCGATCACTGGTTGGGGAGCTAAGATCCTTCATGCCGCACGGCCCAGCCAAAATAAATGAATAAATAATAAAACTAGCCCTTTGAAGGCACTGGAGAGCAAACAGGGCCGCAGGTGCTCAGAGGAGAAATGCACTGAAGTGAATCTGATATTCGATACGACTTTTCCCCTTTTGGCTTTTGCTGATTAAGGAACATGAGGCCCAGCAGAGAGCAGAGGCTCCGAGCTTTCAGCAGCCTTACAGGGCTGGGGAGACCTTGGAGTGAAGGGTGACGGAAGAAGCCAAGACAGAAGGGACAAGATCCTGGAGAAAAGAGGATCATAAAGTGAGCCTGACATTCACTGCTCTTCCTCTCAAGGCCTTTGATGAGTCCTAAACTGTGCAGGGAGAGATGCCAAAAAGCCAAGTAGAGAATAGCAGCTAGGAAGAGTCTAGACAGCTAAGTGTTGGGGAGGCAGGATTGGCGCTTAGGGACTCGAGGAGGAGGGACTGGTAAACAGCAAAACCACCAAAGGACCACAGCCTAGAAGTAAGAGCAAAGACCAGTCTTACCAGAAGAAACAAATTCCCTCTCAAGGAAAACTGCACCACCTAAAGCCACTACCATTTTTCATACACAACGTTGGCTTTCAATAAAAGTTTCTTAGGCGTGCCAAGAGACAAAACATGCCAAGTGTTTTTAGACTTTAAAATGCGATTAATATAGTCAAGAAAATAGATGGCCACTAAAGGACTGGAATCTATCCCCCCTGCCAAAAAAAATTTCAAGTGGAAATTCTGAAACTGAAACATACAGTAATTGGAACTTAACACCCAATAAATGAATTTAAAAGATTGGACAAAGCAGAAGTTAAGATTTATGGACTTCATGTAGGTTTGTAGAAAACATTCAGACAAGTAGGAGAGGAAAAGGATTGAAAATACAGAACAGTACCTAAGAGAAATAAAGGATACAGTAAGAACGTAACATGCATGTATTTGGAGTCCCAGAAAGAGAAGGAGAAAGAATGGAGTAGAAGAGACACCAAAACTATCAAAGACCTAAGCTATAGATTCAAGAAGTTCTGTGTATGCCCAAGGAGGATGAATTCAAAGAGAACCACAACTAATGCTCTATGGTAGTCACAGTAAGGCTGTCAGAACCCAAAGAGAAAATCTGAAAGCACCTGAGAAAACGACTTTGTCTTTAATAGACATGTTATTTTCAACAGAAATGCGGAAAGCCAGAAGACGTGGAATGACGTTGTATGCCAAAAGAAAGAGGCGCCAGCCTAGAATACTTAGCAAGGTTTCCTCCAAAGTGAGAGCAAAATAAAAATATTTTCAGAAGAACAAAAACATTTCAACTCCAGTAGAGATGCACTGAAAGGAGTTTTCCAGCCAGAAGGAAATCCTCCCAGATGGAAGCCTAACAATGCAGCCGGAATTGAGAGCACCAGAAAAGGAAATAAGTTGTAAAAGGAAATGAATATAACTGTCTTGTGGGGTTGAAAACACACTTGAATTAAGATAGTGCTGGGAAAACTGGATATCCACATGCAAAAGAAAGACATTGGACCCTATACACAAAAATCAACTTGAAAATAGATTAAAGATTGAAATATAAGACCCAAAAATATCAAAGTCCTTTCTCTAGTTGCAGCGACCGAGGGCTATGTTCGTTGCGGTGCACGGGCTTCTCATTGTGGTGGCTTCTTGTGTTTCGGAGCACGGGCTCTAGGCACACGGGCCTCAGTAGCTGTGGCTCACGGGCTCTAGAGCGCAGGCTTAGCAGTTGTGGCACACAGGCTTAGTTGCTCCGCAGCACGTGGGATCCTCCCAGACCAGGGCTCGAACCCATGTCCCCTGCACTGGCAGGCGGATTCCTAACCATTGTGCCACCAAGGAAGCCCTAAAAAAGTTTTTAAATGAATAAGCAAATGTCTAATTTCACTAGTGAATTAACTTCAAATTTAAAAAAAAAAGTTCTCCTGCGGTACAAAAGGCAAAAGGCAGAAGGAAGTAAACAGTTTGCCTTCACGGTCCTGGCATCATCTAGTTAATTGAAAGTACTAATAACCCTCTAATAAGGATGCATGCTGTACTCTCTAGGGTCACCACTAAAAGAATGTGCAACTAGAAGTTAATAGAGGGATAAAATAGAATTATACCTGATTGCAGCAGACAACAGAGATGGGCTACTTTGCTTGGAAAGGACTTGAAAGGACTGGTTGCCCGTCTTCAACGAATGGGGTTGGCTGACAACCTCGAGCTAATAGCTCCTTCAAGGTCTCCTCAGCTTTCTGGCCTAAGTCATGCTGTACTGGCCCTCAGCCCATCACTGAACAAGATGGTTGTACAAAGGCCTATAGCCATTTCCCCCCAATATGGGGCTTCTCCAGACAATGATCTTTGCCCCAGGGCTCCCTCTCCCTGTTGGGCTGAAAGAGAATTACTGTGTCTGCATCGCAGGCTGTGACAGCACCCATCCAACCCAACTTCTCCCCTTCTCCTTTCACAGACAGGTAAGCCTTTTGTATTCCTAACTCTGTGTCAGTGTTGCTTCCTGGAGAGCCTAGCTAGCACAGTTGGCAGCAGGAATGGCCCAGGAAAGCAGGTGGTGAGATGGAGTTTGGGGGCTGGCTCACTCATTTCCTCGCTGGGGTAGAGTGTGGACACTAGCTTAGGTGGTTCAACGGCTGAAACAGTTGCCAGTGGTGTCTCAAAAGAATGAGCTGGTCGGGGGCAAATGCACTGGCCAAGGTGATGCCTTAGGCATCTGAAATGTACCAGGTGGGTTGGGAGTAATAACGAGGACAGTGGAGACAGATGCTGGTTACCAAGCTGCAC
The DNA here is from genome assembly GCF_949987515.2 of Delphinus delphis. Taxonomy (NCBI): domain Eukaryota; kingdom Metazoa; phylum Chordata; class Mammalia; order Artiodactyla; family Delphinidae; genus Delphinus; species Delphinus delphis. Next base: position 105,811,496 of record NC_082690.1, read on the forward strand.
TGAGACCCTTCAGATGGATCATATGGTCCTTACAGGAGGCTCCTGGGAGCGTTTGCTGCTCTGGAGTTTTAGGTAGCTTTTAAAAACGTGATTTGAACATTTAGTCAAGCTGACAGAGTACGTCTGCCACCTGATCTCAGTGTTGCCACAAGATAAACTTGGTACATTGGACACAGTCCAGAATGTTGAAAAGAGAAAACTGGAAAGGCATTGCTGGACTCCAAAGTAAGGAAAACATCCCATGGGACCAGAAACGAAGTAGATGGGAGCTGGAGAGAAGGGCTGAAGATCCAGGTCTAGAAACAGGCGGTGGCCCCTGGGAACTGAGGCGCTGGGGCGAGGTAACAGCTATTCACAGAGGTCCTCGCAGGTGGGAGGCTGTGGCGGGCTCACTCGCTTGTGAAACGAACGGGAAAAGGGAGCCGACCTCTGCTTGGGGCTGCAGCTGACACAGAGCAGCTGGGGACCCGAGCCTGGGATTCCAATGCAGTTGATGACTGCATCCAGAATATTCTAGGGCCCCCTAGGCAGAGCGGGCACTAAGCACCATCACAGGAGATGGTTTGGAGCCAGGACAGACCACCATAAAACCACTAGACAAAGCAGTGAACGCAGAGGGAGAAAGAAAAAAACATGCCACCTCAGAAGACCTTAAAAACGCCAAATTCCAAAATACATAACAGAATCCTAATGTCATCAAAAAATTATGCAACTCAATATTTAGGATCCACTTCAGATGAAACTAATTTTATAGAATAGTTTGATAAAGGCTAAAATAAGGATGTCTAGGAGGCTCAGGGAGAGGAATGAAGATACACGGAAATGAAGATACTCCTCCCCACCCAAAGAAACACAAAATTATAAACAAAACATCTAGAAGAAGTGGAGGGGAAAAAAATACAATTAGAAATCTTGGAGATGAAAAATACAGTCATTGAAATTAGAAGAAAAAGCCCCAATAGACAGGATTAACTCTGGACATAAGTAGAGAACTGATGGATTAGAAGATAGTTCCGAGAACTTCAGCCAGAACCTTGCATGAAGAGAAAATAATGATGAGAGAACTTGGAGGGCTTGGAGGATGGATCAAGAGGCTGTAACATGGTCTAAGGAGAGTTGCAGAAGATTGTGGAGAAGCAATATTTGAACAAATACTAGCATATATTAGCTGGTAATTTTCCAGAATTAGAAAAGACATTGATTCCTCAGTTTGAAGTTGTGTTTGGAATTCTAAGCAGGATAAAGGATAATCCCTTAGCACTTGCTCAGTTGACCTAAAGGGGTATCTGCAGGGCATCATTGAGACAAAATGGCATTTTCTGGAAAGTATATAAAATGTGGTCTCATTAAAGCACAAATGGATGACCAAGGGAAAACAGATCTGCAATGAGTATGGGAATGTGGGAGCATGGGTTAGGGAGGCGGGGAGCACACAAGAATACACACCTGATGTGATACAACGTGTTAAGAGAATGAAGATAAAACATACGATGATCTCAATAGATGCAGAAAAAAGCATTTGACAGAATTCAACATCCTTTCATGATAAAAGCTCTCAACAAACTGAGTATAGAAGGAACGTACCACAACATAACGAGCACCATGTATGATGAGATAGTGATTTCATTTCCTTCCGATACATACCCGAAATTGGGATTACTGGGTCGTATGGTAGTTCTATTTTTAATTTTTTGAGAAAACTGCATACAGTTTTCCGTAATGGCTGCACCAATTTACGTTAACAGTGCACAAGGGTTTCCTTTTCTCCACATCTTCACCAACACTTACCTCTTGTCTATTTGGTAATAGCCTTTCTAACAAGTGCGAGGTGATAATCTCATTGTAGTTTTGATTTACATTTCCCTGATGATTGGTGATATTGAGCACCTTTTCACGTACCTGTTGGCCATTTGTATACCTTTGTAAAAATGTGTATTCAGGTCCTTTGCCCCCTTTTGGATTATTTGGGTTTTAGCTGTTGAGTTCTGTGAGTTCCTTAAATCTTTTGCAGTTTAACCCCTTATCAGATACATGGTTTACAAGTATTTTCTCCGATTTGTAGGTTGCCTCTTCATTTTGCCAATTGTTTCTTTTGCTGTGCAGAACCTTTTAATTTTATTTATTTGTTTGTTTGTTTATTTTTGGCTGCATTGGGTCTTTGTTGCTGCGCACGGGCTTTCTCTAGCTGCAGCGAGCAGGGGCTACTCTTTGTTGCAGTGCGAGGAGTGCAAGGGCTTCTCATTGCAGTGACTTCTCGTTGCAGAGCACAGGCTCTAGGCGCGCGGGCTTCAGTAGTTGCAGCACGTGGGCTCAGTAGTTCTGGCGCATGGGCTTAGTTGCTCCACAGCATGTGGGATCTTCCTGGACCAGGGCTCGAACCCGTGTCCCCTGCATTGGCAGGCGGATTCTTAACCACTGTGCCACCAGGGAAGTCCTGTGCAGAACCTTTTCAGTTTGATATAGTCCCACTTGTTTATTTTTGCTTTTGTTGCTTATGATTCGGGTGTCATATCCAAAAAATTATTGCCAAGACCAATGTCAAGGAGCCTTTTCTCTATGTTTTCGTCAAGGAGTTTTACATGTCAGTTCTTATGTAAGTCTTTAATTCACTTCAAGTTAATTTTTTGTGAGTAGTATAAGATAGGGGTCCAGTGGGTTGAAATTCAGCACCAGCTTCTGTTTGCTATGATCCACACAGATGCTGCCCCTGCCCCTCAGAGCTCCCTCCATGCCAGGGTGGAGAGATGATGCCAGCAGAGCAAACACCCATGTGAGAAGTTTCCTTGATGGGGATTTTAAACACTTCATTTTCATAGAATTTCTGGTGGTATAAAAATATATTTGGTGGTTTCGCTTTCTTTAAAAAGTGTATTGTGACTTCCCTGGTGGCACAGTGGTTAAGAATCCACCTGCCAATGTAGAGGACACAGGTTCTGTCCCTGGTCCAGGAAGATCCCACATGCCGCGGAGCAACTAAGCCCGTGTGCCACAACTACTGAGCCTGCGCTCTAGAGCCTGAGAGCCACAACTACTGAGCCCATGTGCCACAACTGCTGAAGCCCACGTGCCTAGAGACCGTGCTCTGCAACAAGAGAAGCCACTGCAATGAGAAGCCCGCACACCACAACGAGGAGTAGCCCCCGCTTGCTGCAACTAGAGAAAGCCCGCGCACAGCAACAAAGACCCAACGCAGCCAAAAATAAATTAATAAATTAATTTTTTAAAAGTATATTGGATTTTAGGGCCTTTTTTTTTATTTAACAGGGAATGACATGATTTTTCAGGGAAAATAATCTAACAGTTTGTGTAGACTGGACTGAAAGACAAAAGCCAACATGAAATAACTCATAAAACCCTTTCCCTCTGATTACAGCAGCGATGCAAGCTCATTACAGAAACTGCAGAACATAAAGAGAAGCACAAAGAAAAAAAAAGGTCACCTGCAATTTCATCACCTAGTCTTACCCATGATTTACATTTTAATGTATCTGTTGCACTCAGTTTTTCATGGTATTGTCTATCCTCTGCTTGTTCTGCTTCTTCATATGTCAGGAACAATTATTAAGGCCACTCAAGTGAATTGAAAACTGCGTTTTAAAAAGGGCCTTTCCTCGGACTTCCCTGTGGTCCAGTGGTTAAGAATCCACCTTCCAATGCAGGGGACACAGGTTCAATCCCTGGTCAGGGAAGTAAGATACCACATGCCGTGGGACAACTAAGCCCACACTGTAACTACTGAGCCTGTGTGCCACAACTAGAGAGAAGCCTGCAACGAAGAGCCCCTTACACTGCAACAAAGACCCAGTGCAGCCAAAAAACACAAGACAGTTCTTTGTAGCACTCTCAATAACAGTAAAAAAAAAAAACTTTGAAACGTGCTATTAAAAAAAAACGGGGGAGGCCTTTCTTTTTCTATTGTGATATTTCTTGGGTGAATCCTGCGTCTGAGTTCTGAGCATCTGTTTCATCCGTAATACCAGAGTGTGTCCATGATCATAAACGCCACATCCTAGGATGTGCTGATTTCGTTGGAGCCGACGTTCTTTATTTTAAAAACTAGCCAACACGAAATGTTCTATCTCAGTGCTCTGTTCTCCACCTTTGAAAAGAGAACCTGTTCCGAGACTGAACCAGGAAGAAATAGAAAATATGAAGAGACCAATCACAAGCACTGAAATTGAAACTGTGATTAAAAATCTTCCAACAGGGCTTCCCTGGTGGCGCAGTGGTTGAGAGTCCGCTTGCTGGTGCAGGGGACACGGGTTCGTGCCCCGGTCCGGGAGGATCCCACATGCCACGGAGCGGCTGGGCCTGTGAGCCATGGCCGCTGAGCCTGCGTGTCCGGAGCCTGTGCTCCGCAACGGGAGAGGCCACAGCAGTGAGAGGCCTGTGTACCGCAAAAAAAAAAAAATCTTCCAACAAACAAAAGCCCAGGACCAGACGGCTTCACAGGCGAATTCTATCAAACATTTAGAGAAGAGCTAACACCTATCCTTCTCAAACTCTTCCAAAATATAGCAGAGGGGGGAACACTCCCAAACTCATTCTATGAGGCCACCATCACCCTGATACCAAAACCAGACAAAGATGTCACAGAGAAAGAAAACTACAGGCCAATATCACTGATGAGCATAGATGCAAAAATCCTCAACAAAATACTAGCAAACAGAATCCAACAGCACATTAAAAGGATCATACACCATGATCAAGTGGGGTTTATCCCAGGAATGCAAGGATTCTTCAATATATGCAAATCAATCAATGTGATACACCATATTAACAAATTGAAGGAGAAAAACCATATGATCATCTCAATAGACGCAGAGAAAGCTTTCGACAAAATTCAACACCTATTTATGATAAAAACCCTGCAGAAAGTAGGCATAGAAAGAACTTTCCTCAACATAATAAAGGCCATATATGACAAACCCACAGCCAACATCGTCCTCAATGGTGAAAAACTGAAACCATTTCCACTAAAATCAGGAACAAGACAAGGTTGCCCGCTCTCACCACTCTTATTCAACATAGTTTTGGAAGTTTTAGCCGCAGCAATCAGAGAAGAAAAGGAAATAAAAGGAATCCAAATCGGAAAAGAAGAAGTATAGCTGTCACTGTTTACAGATGACATGATACTATACATAGAGAATCCTAAAGATGCTACCAGAAAACTACTAGAGCTAATCAATGAATTTGGTAAAGTAGCAGGATACAAAGTTAACGCACAGAAATCTGTGGCATTCCTATACACTAATGATGAAAAATCTGAAAGTGAAATTAAGAAAACACTCCCATTTACCACTGCAACAAAAAGAATAAAATATGTAGGAATAAACCTACCTAAGAAGACAAAAGACCTGTATGCAGAAAATTATAAGACACTGATGAAAGAAATTAAAGATGATACAAATAGATGGAGAGATATACCATGTTCTTGGATTGGAAGAATCAACATTGTGAAAATGACTCTACTGCCCAAAGCAATCTACAGATTCAATGCAACACCTATCAAACTGCCACTGGCATTTTTCACAGAATACTATGTTCTTGGATTGGAAGAACCAACATTGTGAAAATGACTCTACTACCCAAAGCAATCTACAGATTCAATGCAATCCCTGTCAAACTACCACTGGCATTTTTCACAGACCTAGAACAAAAAATTTCACAATTTGTATGGAAACGCAAAAGACCCCGAATAGCCAAAACAATCTTGAGAAAGAAAAACAGAGCTGGAGGAATCAGGCTCCCTGACTTCAGACTATACTACAAAACTATAGTAATCAAGACAGTATGGTACTGGCACAAAAACAGAAATATAGGTCAATGGAACAGGATAGAAAGCCCAGAGATAAACCCATGCACATGTGGTCACCTTATCTTTCATAAAGGAGACAAGAATATACAGTGGAGAAAAGACAGCCTCTTCAGTAAGTGGTGCTGGGAAAACTGGATAGGTACATGTAAAAGTATGAAATTAGAACACTCCCTAACACCATACACAAAAACTCAAAATGGATTAAAGACCTAAATGTAAGGCCAGACACTATCAAACTCCTAGAGGAAAACATAGGCAGAACACTCTGACATAAATCACAGCAAGATTCTTTTTGACCCACCTCCTAGAGAAATGGAAATAAAAACAAAAATAAACAAATGGGACCTAATGAAACTTAAAAGCTTTTGCACAGCAAAGGAAACCATAAACAAGGCCAAAAGACAACCCTCAGAATGGGAGAAAATATTTGCAAATGAAGCAACTGACAAAGGTTTAATCTCCAAAATTTACAAGCAGCTCATGCAGCTCAATGTCAAAAAAAAATCCAATCCAAAAATGGGCAGAAGACCTAAATAGACATTTCTCCAAAGAAGATATACAGATTGCCAACGAACACATGAAAGAATGCTCAATATCACTAATCATTAGAGAAATGCAATTCAAACGTACAATAAGATATCATCTCACACCGGTCAGAATGGCCATCATCAAAAAATCTACAAACAACAAATGCTGGAGAGGGTGTGGAGAAAAGGGAACCCTCTTGCACTGTTGGTGGGAATGTAAATTGATACAGCCACTGTGGAGAACAGTATGGAGGTTCCTTAAAAAACTAAAAATAGAACTACCATACGACCCAGCAATCCCACTACTGGGCATATACCCTGAGAAAACCATAATTCAAAAAGAGTCATGTACCAAAATGTTCATTGCAGCTCTGTTTACAATAGCCAGGACATGGAAGCAACCTAAGTGTCCAACAACAGATGAATGGATAAAGAAGCTGTGGCACATATATACAATGGAATATTACTCAGCCATAAAAAGAAACGAAACTGAGTTATCTGTAGTGAGGTGGATGGACCTAGAGTCTGTCATACAGAGTGAAGTAAGTCAGAAAGAGAAAAACAAATACCGTGTGCTAACACACATATAAGGGAAAAAAAGGTCATGAAGAACCTAGGGGCAAGGTGGGAATAAAGGTACAGACCTACTAGAGAATGGACTTGAGGATATGGGGAGGGGGAAGGGTAAGCTGGGACAAAGAGAGTGGCATGGACATATATACACTACCAAACGTAAAGTAGATAGCTAGTGGGAAGCAGCCGCATAGCACAGGGAGATCAGCTCGGTGCTTTGTGACCACCTGGAGGGGTGGGATAGGGAGGGATGGAGGGAGGGAGACGCAAGAGGGAAGAGATTATGGGAACATATGTATATGTATAACTGATTCACTTTGTTATAAAGCAGAAACTAACCATTGTAAAGCAATTATACTCCAATAAAGATGTTAAAAAAAATTAAAAAAAAAAAAGAGAACCTGGCTAATGAGTGCCAGGCAGAAAGGGGATCCTTTTCAGAGAAATGCACAGCCCGGAGTCCAAAGCCTGAAAGCAGACAGAGCCTGGAAACAGATGTAAAACCGCCTCCATGCAGAAAATTACAGGCACCAGTGATGCTGTTAGACACATATGACTAACCGCGGTTAATGCTTGCTGTTGTCAATTAGCCTTATTAGCACGAGCAGTTGGGGCCCAGGATGACATTACTTTAATTACCTCGAGCAGCTGTTTATTTGTGGAGAGGGTGCATTTCCAAAAAGGTTACCCTGTCCGGAAATTAATCATAACCTCCGCATTGTTGGAAATTCAGGAAAACAGGAGGGAAAACAGGTAAGCAAGCAGATTAAAAAAAAAAAGTTGATGAAAGTTGCACAGTAATTTTTACTATTATTTTTCTACTATTTTATTTTCTCTGCTAAAGTGGACTAGGGCCATTGTATGCTTTTTTTCTGAAATCTGTGAGTGGGAGGCAAAATTACTCGCATTAGAGCTCACCCGAGACATTAATTAAGGCCATTAGGGAGGCAACGCCAAAGAGCTCCCCAACCCAGAGCCTGGGAGAGGGGCCAGCCGAGCAGGGGAGCTGATGCTACACACCGGCCTGGAGGGGCACAGCCGAGATCTGGGCGGGGAAGCATCATCCCCTCCCCATCCCGTCTCAGCCGGGCGGCCCATCCCCCACCTCCCACCGGGGCCTATTATGGGCCATTTCAGGACCCTGGACCTAAACTCTGCTAATCCCGCATTTTCTGCGGGCACCTGGCCTCTTGGGAGAGGCCTGGGCCGCGCACAGGGTGGGGTGGGGGCAGCTGCACCTGGCCCACCTTTAACCCCGTGTCCAGTCTTGGTTCGGTTTGGCTCCTGCTACACGCCAGGCCCTGGGGACCCCATGGTCCCGCCTCACGGAGCTGACACTCTGCAGTGGGCAGTGGTCCTGGAGCACAGAAAAGTCAGAATGAGAACATGGGGCGCTTGGTCATCAGCCCAGAATCACAGACTTAAAGGAAAGACTTGCGGCACAGCGTAGATACGATGAGGCGGGGTTTTGTAGGGACCCACCCGGAACCAGGAGGACGCCCTAAAGCCCCGACCCCATCTTCAGGACCCGCCCCCCCACACCGGCCCAGAGCCTCAGGGAGGCTGCTGCTGGCCCCGGGGTGGGTAGAGGCCGGGGAGGCCGCTAGAGTTACTGCCCCGGGGTCAGCAGTGCCGGGCTGGGAACCTGGGCCTGAAGATCCATTGGGGACCTAAAGGCCTAAAGGGAGCAGGGCACGCGGAAGGAGGCGGGAGACGCGGGGCTGGCCCCCTTCGTTGGGCCGAGGCTCCAGAGAAGCCCGACAGGCTGGAAGGCCCGGGCGGGAGGCTCAGATGGGCTGCAGCGGAGCAGGGGCACCTGGGGTCGGGGAAGGACCTTGGGGAGAGCAAAGCCCAGGTGTGTGAGGGTCCCCAGAGCTGTGATGAGGGGACACAGGGCGGGGAGCAAGATCCAGGCTGAGGGAGGCCAGGGGCAGAGGTGGGCCCCAGTCCTCCTGGAGGGAGGCCATGAACTGGCCTGGCTGGGAGCCCGAGGCCGGGTCTCTCGGGGCCTCTGGGTGGGACCTGCAGCAGCCATGTCTGGGTACAGCTGCCCAGTCCTGGGGGGCGACTCACACTTCAGAGCGGGCGCAGGACATGGCCCTGACCACGGTCCCTCCGAGCCCAGCATCCTGCAGGCCTGCATCCCTGGCGAACTGGCCGGGCCTCCGGCGGGAGCCTTCCGTGCACGGTCTGCAGGTTCCCCAGGAAGGACTCCTGGTCATCCAGCATTTGGGCTGTTTCCCAGTTTGTCTGCTACACACGGTGCCTCGGAGGACATTCTGGAATGTATCTCCCGGCAAGACAGGGCTGAAGTCCCACTTGGGTGACCCAACAGAGGAGCTGTGAGGCATGGCCTAGGTGGACGTCCAGGTTGACCAGAGGATTCCACCCCAAGGAAGCAGAATCATCTGTGTTCTACCCGACAACAAATGAGGTCACACCGACCTGCCCTTGTGTCTTCTGCGGACTGAGTGGACGAAGGTGGAGTCTGGTCTGGTCTCGGTCCGCTGGCTGCCGGGGAGCGTCTCTCTGCAGTGCATTGCCATCCGTGCTTCCTGTTCTGTGAAAAGCCTGCCCGTGTCTTTCGTCCATTGTGTTGGGGCGAATTTTTCTCACTAATCTGTTAGGAAGCCTTGACGTATTCTCAGTGCTTATCCTTCCACAGTTATGTGTATCGCAAACACCCCCCAGCTACCAGTTTGTCTTTTCATTTTCTTCAAGATGCCTTTTGTCTTTTTTTTTTTTTGCCGTAGCCGCGCAGCCTGCAGGATCTTAGTTCCCCCACCAGGGATTGAACCCGTGCCCCCTGCAGTGGAAGCACAGAGTCTTAAGCACTGGACCACCAGGAAGGTCCCCAAGATGCCTTTTGTTGAGACGTGAACGACTTTATGGTTGTGTGTTAGCAGTGTGTGCTCATGTGTTGTTAACGGCAAGGCTCCCGCTGGGTCACTCTGAGGCCCAGGCCTCCGGATCCGGGTTCATCCTCCCTCCACGCCCTGAATACGCTGCTGTCACCTCCTTTCTTCTCGTGTTGCTGACGGGAACCGATGTCAGTCTGAGTCTTGTTTCCGGGCTGTGAATGTCTTCTCTTCTCTCTGGAAGCTTTGAGAATTTTCTCCTTGCCCTTAGAGCTCTAAAATTCTGCTCTGTGTCCAAGTCTAGGTTTGTAAGGTATATTCCCTCTGGCCCGCTGGTCTTTTCAATTCCAGAACCTCTGTGTTTCTTCTGTTCTGTGAAACTCTGCTATTACGAAGTAATTCAGGGAATGTAAAATGGTGCGGCCATTTTGGAAAATTCAGGCAGCTCCTCAAAAGGTTAAATGTGGAATTACCATGTGGCCCAGGAATTCCATCCCCAGGGGTGGACCCAGGGGAAATGAACACAGGGCCACACAAAAACCTGTATAGGAGTGTTCACAGAAGCATTATTCATCATAGACAAAACGTAGAGACAGCCCGAATGTCCCAACAAATGGATAAACAAACTGTGATCAAACCATACACTGGAGTATTTATTATTTGGCCACAAAAGGAATAAAGTAAGATTCCTTACTTCATTCCTAAAGAAGATATCTGAATGGCCAATAAGCACATGAAAAGTTGCTCAACAACACTAATCACTAGGGAAGTGCAAACCGAAAAGGGGAGACCATTTCATACCCACTAGGATGGCTACCAGAAAAAAAAGAAAGAAAAAGGAAATAACAAGTGTTGGTGAGAATGTGGAGAAATTGGAACCTTGTGTCTGTCGGCGGGCAGCTGGGGATGTAAAGGGTGTGGCTGCTGTGGAAACAGCACGGCGGTTCCTCAGAACAATAACCGCGCACTCACCGTAAGATCTAAGGATCCCGCTTCTGGGTCTACGCTCAGAGGAACTGAAAGCTGGGTCTTGAAGAGACATTTGCACACCCATGTTCATGGTAGAGTTATTCTCACAGCACCCAAGAGGTACAAACCTCCCACTTCTCCCTCCCTCCCCAGCCCTGCCACCCAGGCTCCCACAGGTTCTGACCTCCTCTCTGTGATTCCACTCACCGGGGCGCCTCACGTATGCCCTTCCCTCTGCCTGGAACACCCTTCCCATTGTCCACCCTCCTCCCCCTCTCCTGACCCTTTGCCTCCCGACTCTTGCTCCCCCTTGGGATCCTGGCACAGAGGCCTAGGAAAGCTCCCCTGATAGGTATTCCCTACCCCCGCCTGCCCCAGGCCTGGGTTAAAACCCTCTGCTGGCTGCACTATCAAAGCATTTGTCACCCGACTGAAGTATATTTAATGCCTCCATCCGCAGCAAAGACCCCTCCCCTTGGTCTCCCACCCCCTTCTCCCAATTGTTAATCTTTCCCATCAGCACGTAAGCTCGTTCTAATATCCCCATCCTAATATCTCAGAGGCTTTGCTTTGTGGATCAGTCCTTTTGGCTACAAGTAATACAATGTTGGACCACCAGTGACTTAAAGCAGAGACATGAAATACTCCTCTTCCCAGGAAGGGGGGCTGGACATCATCTCGGGGCTAGCTCCGTGGTACTCAGTGACCCAGGCTAATTCTCTCTTTCATACTCAGAACGTTGGCTTCCCATCCTTGTGCCTGTGACCTCATGGTCTTAAGACAGCTGCATAGCTCTAGCCATCACACCAGGATCCCAAACGGAAGAAAATTTCTCCTCACTTGGCTTTGTGAGCCACAAGGGTGTCAGTCACCTGGGGAATCCATCACCCCTGCTCAGGACATGACACTGAGTTGGCTCCCAGGAGAAATTTGTGAAATAAATGAAAGAGGGAGTGTAGCAATAGACAAAGCATCAAAAGGCCTGTGGACGTTCCAGTGGTTGGTCCTGCTCGGTTTCGTGCAGGTCACGCCTGGCACATCCCTGGTGCTCGGCCTCCCAGGTCCAGCAGGGAGCGGGTGGCATCTGAGGGCAGAGCGAGCGCCAGGAGGAGGGGGTCCCACCCGTGGGGTCTTCAGGCCCCCAGGAGTCGACTCTGGGGACTCGCCAGTCCTGGTCCTGTTCAGCCCGTCCGCCGCAGGGAGCATTCAGCCTGTCCTCCCTACAGCCTCCGCCCGCCCCGTCCCCAGCTTCCACGGCCCCTCGGATCAGAGCCCGAGGGGCATCTTTCGGGTGGGGCAACCTGGGGGTGGGGTGTGAAGGGACCTCTTTAAGAGTAAGAAGATAGCAGAGCTGAGAATATAACAGAGCTAAGACAAGCACAGCGCTGGAGTGAACGCCACTCGGAATGAGAAATGAAACCACAACAAATTACAGAGTTTTAGAAGTCGATTCATACCGGCGTCATCAGCAAGTGTAGGAAAGTCACGATGTTCAGTGATTGCCCGACTCACCCTGCGAGTCATCACCCCTGCGTTCCTGAACGTGTGCTCATTCTCTCCCGCATCGGGATTGCGTGTCATTGTTTTCTGTGGAGAGAAGAGGGCGGTGACACAGCTTTTCCTCCCGCTGCCGACGTGAATTCATTTCTCATCGTCGATGGTGGAGAGAGAGACTGTGAAGCCTCAGCTCTCATCACGGGGAAGCCGCACACTTGTTGGATCGATGGAGCTCGTTGTTACCGATGGCCTTGCATGGATGCGACTCAGGCTGGCAGCGGGAGCCGCGGGCATCGTGATGGACTCAATTCCCATCAGGAAAGCAGAGCCTGGCGGTGGGTCTGTACCCGCAGGCCCTGCGCGCTCAGCGCAGCCGGACCGGAGGGAACTGGGTCTCACTGGGCACTGGCACCAACTAACTCGCCTCCCCAAGGCTCACATCGGCTGCCCGGAGGGACAGTGACGTCCCACAGACGGGCTTCGGCCCTACACCCCACGTCCTGCACCCCTGCGCCCCTCACTCGCTGGGCCGGAGAACACCATCGCCCCTCGGCCACGCCTTCGCCCTGCCTCCGGCACAGGCCAGGGAGGGGCACCCGGGAGGCAGCTGTGTCCCCAGAGGCCACTCCTGCGTGGGTGTGGCCGTCAACACACTAACCGCCCAGAGACGGCCCGTGAACCCCATGGACCTGCCCCAGTGGGGGGGATTGAATCCTGTCTCCCAGAAAGATAGAGTCAATTCATGTACACTGTGGAACTGAATCCAGCCAACGACCTGCATGAACTTGGGGGACCAGCCTTTACAGCTGACCGGGGAGGCCGACAGGGCCAGCACGCTGTGGCCCGCAGGCCAGACCTGGCCCTCTGCCCGATTTCGTGAAATCTTATTGGCACGAGGCCTCAGTGGCTCGTCCACGAGTGGCCTCAGTGGCTGTCACGCTGCAGCGCCGGGCTGAGCTGTGTGACACCGGGCAGCCCACAAAGCCCCGGTCACTGTGCAGCCCTTCACGGACGTGCCTCCTGGCCCTCGACTGAGATGTAGTCCCTGCTTCTAGGGTCACCGCCCCTTTAGCCCTTACAGGGAGGAGACCGTCCTGGACCAGAGGCAGCCGAGGCCGGTCAGGGGCTGCCGCCCGCTCCGCCCTGAGCTGGCCCAGGCGGCCCGAGACGCCTCAGTGCCCTGAGCCCCTCTTGCGTCTAAAGGCACGTCAGGGGTCCAGCGATGAACCTGTCTCCCACTGACGACTGCTGTGAGCTGGCCCTCACTGGGAAGGGTCAGTGCTCCAGAATATTCTCAGCTCAACTTCTTCATTCTGGCCAATATCCTTGAAATGTGCTTTTAACAGCTTCACATGAAACTCAAATCTCATTAGGTGAGGTCAGAGCAAATGCAAATATCAATCTCCTTTTGCCTTTACCGTTTTCAAATATTAAAGTTATCAAGGGAGAGGCAAGTAAAGGAATAAAAATGCAAACGAGATGGGAGAGACTCGTCTGCGCAGGCAGTGGGCGGCCAGCTCCCCTCTTAGCATCCGTCACCTTCCGGCCATCTGGGCCTCGGGCCGCCCGGCAGCCTGTTTCCCAGCACTGCCTCGAGTTTCTAGAAGCGAGGGGAGCTCGGCCTCGGAAGGGGCTCACATCTCGGCTGTGGACGCGTTAAAAAGAAAGCAAAATACCAAAATATAACCCCAGAAACAGCCACTCTAAAGAGTTCATCTTTATCCTGTGTTCAGGGGAAAAGCAGTCATCAGCCCATGAGCTTCAATGACCCAAATTACCGATAATTTCAGCATAAATTAGGCCGTTATGTGCTGCCGCCAGGGTCCTCTTCTCAGCTGATGACAGTGAGCTCTATTATCCTCTCCAGACGCCAGAGGCTCAGGGAGGGCGGTGTGGCGTCCTTGGTGGGGAGGACGGGAGGGGCCGGCTGTGACCCGGGGGAAGGGTGTCGGGCTCTGCGGGTATGCAGGCCCCAGGCGTGGCTCCAGGAGGAACCAAGTTCACCTGGAGAGAGGCTGCTAGTCTACCCAGACAAGACTTACTGATCCCATGGGGGTTGGGGACACTGCCCTCTGGGGCTCCCTGGGGTGGGGGTGAGCAACACACAGGTGAGGCGTCCCCCACAGCAGGAGGGTCTTCTGGAGATGGAGGCCCGGGAGGGGCAGGGCTTGTAGCTGGGAGTGTGTATCCCCCCATCCCTCCACCCGCCCCCCCCCTCCCGCCCCCCGCAGTGTGATGGTTTTTGGAGGCGGGAAATTTGGGAGGCGATTAGGGCAAGGCGGCCGCCTGCAAGCCTGGGGTTGAGGCCTCAGACTGAAGCCACTCTGTGGGCACCTTGAACGTGGACTTCCGGCCTCCGGGCCTGAGAGGCCTCCGACCGACCGAGACACTGGGAAACAGAGGACCTGGGCCTCGGGCCACACGCCCAGCGCTGGATGGGGGTGGATGAGGGAAAGCAGCAGGAACAGAGGCAGGGTGGGTGCGGGCGGCGACGCGGGAGGGAGGCTGGCATGGCGGGGGCTGTGGAAGACCCCAGGGCCCAGCCGGGGGGCTCTGCTTCTGTGCTGTTCCGTGGGCCGTAGGAGCCGGGGAGTCCAGTTTCAGGAAGACGGTGCAGACCGTGGCCTCGGTGTGGTGTCCAGCGCAGGGGAGACTGTCCTTGTCGCCTGCCTCTCATTGGCCCCGGCAGGGTGAGGCACACACCGCAGACTCGACGGCCTCTGGGGCCGGTTCTCTGTCTGGGGCCCAGCCTGCCCCACCCCTAGATGCCGGTAGCACCGCCCCCATCCCCCGCCAAGTCATGACAACCACAAGCACCTCCAGACTCTGCCACGTGCCCCGGGGACAGGACCCCTGATTGAGAACCTGCTTTAGAGGGTGAAGTGGCCGGGCCGGGCCTGGGGAGGGTGGCACAGGTGTAGTGCTGGGCGGGCTCACCTCTTAAATCGTCAGGGATAAAAACGGCCCGGGACTCCCCTGCCCTCGGATTTACCTCCCAGCCTGGGACTTGGGGTCATCTGAGTAGCCAGGAGCATGGCCATCTTAGCCGTGAGTGTGACCTGGTCCTGTCGCTATGCCTTGGGCTGTCCTGCATGGCGACGAGGCGCCTGCCAAGGGCGGGGGATGCCAAGGTGGTGGCCGGCATCGCGGGGCCCCTCTTGGGTCCTGCCTGATGCAGAGTCTGACGTCAGTGAGTTCATCTGGTCCTGGACACCCCCTGGAGGTGCTAGAGATGCGTTGAGTGAACGGCGAGAGCCGCACCTGGGACCGCCGAGGGCAGGGGCTCCATCCCGGCTCAGGAGCAGAGCCCCGAGGGCCCGACGGCCTGAGATCCTGCTGGCTTGCCCGTGCCCCTCCCCGCAGGGGGACCCCTGTGTCTGCAGCGGCCCCAGCCTGTGGGCAGCTGGGAGGGCCGGCCGGCCGCGTGGCTGCTCCGTGATTCCTGATCTGTTACCCGCCCCCCACTCCAGGTGGTCCAGCTTGGGAAGCTGGGGGTCGGGGAGAGCAGCTGGGGAGCAGCTGGGATCTGGGCTGGCGATGGGAGGTTTTCATCAGCCTCTCCCGTGACCGTCAGCAAGCCCGGCCACCGGGGAGGGGAAACGCCCCGGAGGACGTCGGCCTGGAGTTGGGGGTGCGGGGGGGGCCCGCTCCTGCCCAGAAACCCAGCCCTCCCAGGTGCACAGTGTTTTCAGCCGGGCTCCTGCTTGCTCGAAATCCCCTGGCGGCCTGCGGGCCTTGATGTGTGGAAGGCAACTTGCTCCTGGAAGGGGTGTGCTTAGCCAGTGTAAACAGAAGGCAGACAGAAGCAGCTTCCACTTCCGAACGTTCGTAGGGGATTTGTTTGTTTCTTCCAAAGTTCATTTGCTGTATACTATTCAATTAGGAATCTTGCCAGACACAGTGACATTTCTTTTAAGCGGGAAACATAACCTGGTCAAACTTGATTTGGCAAACTAGAGTCTGAACATTTTCCAGAGCAGTTGAAAGGCCTTTGTGGCCCAGATCGGGAGAGAGGGAGGCCCCTCCCGGGCAGCACGCCACCAGCTGGGAACAGGGAAAGACCCCAGTCCCTGCACAAACCAGCTTGGCCGACTCCCAGCCCGGCCTCGCCTTCGGCAGGTCCCTGCCCAGAAGCCCCAAGCCCAGGGGGCCGAGACTCTAGGCAGGGAGACCTCATTTTCTTGACATGAGGCCCGGCAGGGCCCGAAGACAGAAAGGGTCTGTCACACCTAGAAGAAGCAGAGGGGATTCCGGTAGGGCGAGGTGGCCATGACCTAGGGGTCCAGGTCACACCCAGAGACACAGCCCCAGACTTGTATGGGTGCACACACACACACACACACACACACACACACACACACCACACTCCAGGGGATGGGAGGGATTTATCCCTCCAGTGGGTGGGGGGCAGGAGGTTATCTCTGGGGCAGGCTGGGGGTCATCTCTTTCTCAGTCCCCATCCCAAATTCTGAGGGAGGAGTTCTGACTGACCCACCCGTGTCAGCAGCCCCAGGTGCTCAGCCTGGTTCCACCCCTCCTGGCTTGTTGGAGGTGGGGAGCCTCATGGCACAAAAAGACTGCCAGGCACCAGCCCAAGCAGAGGAGAAGGGGAGGCTGCGGGAGTCGCACGGCTCTCACGGCTCAAGATCCAGGTCTTGAGGCCAGGTCTGAGTCACTTCAAGCCCTTGGCTTTTACCATCTGCCCTGGGCGGGGCTCCCTCCAGCGCAGCCTGAGACGGGGAATCTTGTGCGGGTGGGTTGTTGAGGGCGTGACCTTGGGGGGGAACCTGTAGGGCAGAGAGGGAAGCAGGACAGACAAGCCTGAGCCTGGGCCCGCGGGAGCTCTGGGGCGCTCGCAGCCTCCCAGGGTTATTCCATGCTGGGGAAGGAAGTCTTTTTAGCCATTCATTAGGGGCTGAGCAGAGGGTAGGTGAAGCTCCCTGACTTCTCTGGGCTGGGCACCCCATGGGACAGCTGAGGGCAGCACAGTAGGGAGGACGCAGCAGCGGGCCGTGGGCACCCGGACGGCAGGGACGGGTGCGCAGGGGTGGTGGGGGTCTGGGTTCGGTGCCAGGGGCTTGGTGGTCAGGGTGCAGCCAGAGAGGGGAAGCAAAGACAAGGGCATGGGGCCTGGGCCCCCTGTCCCACCCCAACTCGACACGGTCCCCAGATCCCTAAGGAGGTGCCTACCCTGGGGAACCGGCATCTGACCGCCCCCAGAAAACAGAGACGCCCCCACCCTCGCCTTCCCACACTGTGGAATTGCAGCAGGACAAGCCCACATCCAGATCGATTACTGGATGGGGAAGCAAGCAAGGACGTTCGCCTGCGTTTTCAAATCTAAACTAATCTAAATAACATTCATTTAAGAATCTTTGCATCACAAGGACCTAGAATGAGACTTAAAGAAGCTGGGATGATGCCATCGAAAGGGTCACGCGGCCCCTCATGAGCCTCTTGACAGGCACAAGTCTATGTAATAATCAGACCATAGCATGATTCATGTGGTGTCACCACTCAACAGCCTGTCGTTTCGTCACTTTTCACCGACGTTTCCAGCTTTACTGGGAACACAACAGACTTTGGAAGCTAGGTTTTGAAATTTGTAAAAACATTTTTCCAGATTACTTTTGCAACGGACTTTGTAATAAATTACATTACATTGCTTGGAGGATACTATAGCCGACCCATGAACAACTTGGGCATCAGGGGCACCAACATGCCCACACAATCGAAAATCTGAATGTAATTTTGAGTCACCCCAAACTTAACGACTAATAGCCTATTGGTGATGGGAAACCCCACTCAGAGGCACAGTCCCTCAACCTAGTTTGCATTATATGTATTTTATATGTACTATATATGTCTTCTTACAGTTAAGTAAGCTAGAGAAAAAAATGTTATTAAGAATATCATAAGGAAGAGGAAAATATGTTTACAGTACATATATGTGTTTATTGAAAAAACTCTGCATATATGTGGACCTGCGCAGGTCAAATCCGTATTGTTCAAGGGTCAGCTGTATTCCCTCTAGCCATTTTTTTCACTTTTATTTTATTATGGTAAAACATACATAACAAAAAATTTACCATTTCATACATTTTTAAGCCTATAAATCGTTGTCATTAAATATATTCACCATGTCAACAAGGACCTACTGTACAGCACAGGGAACTATACTCGATACTCTGTAATAACCTATAAGGCAAAAGAATCTAAAAAAAATAGATATATAGACACACATAAATAACTGGATCACTGCGCTGTACACCTGAAACTAACACAATACTGTAGATCAACTATACTCCAAAAAAGCTAAAAAAAAAAAAAGTACAAGCAACATGGATTACAAATTTGTTTAAATATAAAAAGAAAAGTAGCATAAAGTTACCAAAGAATTTTAAAATTCATCCAAAAATTAATAGCTGACCGTGAAGAAAAAGAAACACATACCAAGTTGACAAGTGTTTACAAGAAAATAGACAAAAAAAAGAAAGAAAATAGACAACACAAATCAAATCACAGAATACAGACATATCTTCTTTGTCTTCAAATACTGTTGGCATGTGTGCTTTCCCTGCTTTCCACTAAAATAAAGTCTTAATGATACAGTAGCGCTTTCTCAACAGCAACAAAAAATAGACTTCAATGCAATAAACAAATAAATAAATAAATAAATTCACAATGTTGTGCAAACCATCACCGCCATCCATTTCCAGAAACTTTTCATTCTTCCAAAAAGAAGCTCTGACTCCATCAAACGCTAACTCCCTATTCCCATCCCCCACTGAGCCCCTGGGAACCTCTATTCTACTCTCTGTGTCTATGAATTTGCCTGTTCTCAGGATCTCCTATACCTGGAATCATACATGCTATTTCACTGAGCGTAATGTCCTCAAGGTTCATCCGTGTTGTAGCATGTGTCAGAATTTCCTTCCTTTTTAAAGCTCCATTGTATGGAGACCACATCTTGTTTATCTGTTATCCATCCGTGGGCATTTGGGCTGCTGTGAGTAATGCTTCTGGGGACACAGGTGTGCACGTCCTGTCAACCTGACGATGCAAAGTGCTGGGCTGAAGTCAGAGGTCCCACCCCCTGCAAGGGCTCAGCTCCGCAGGCTGTGCCCCCAGGTGGGAGCCCCAGGAAGAGTTATGAGATGAAGAACTCATGTATTTAGGAATTTGGCTGCAGATTTCAAGAATATTAAAAAGTCCATACTCTTGAATCAATTATTTCATTATTAGGAATTTATACAGAGAGAATCAGGACACAGAGAGGCGGCTGAGGGTTTCTCACAAGTGGGGTACTAGGGACATTAGTTAATAGACAAAATTAAAAAAACCTTTTCTCTGTCCTACCAAATTGGAGTGTAAGTTAAACTTGCTCCCCGTGGCATCAGTGATCAGATATATGTATGTGATTTAGATCATATATAGACTTCATAATTCACCTCTGTAAACCGTCTAAGAAAGGTATCAGCTAAGAACGACAGCCTGAGGGAAACCCATATCGCAGAGATGTGAGGGTCCAAGCAGCCCCACCTGTGTCCCTCCCCCACCCCCCCCCCCTTGAATCTGCCCCCCAGCTGGGACCGCAGCTCAGTCCAGTTCCCCAGGCACGTCAGGTGAGTCAAGGCGACCTCCTGAGAGGTGGAGCTTCGGGGAGTCCACCTCCCTCCAGCACCCCTCTGTCCACCGGGAGCCCCAGGCCTGGAGTGGACCTGGACCTAGCGGCCCCTCCAGGAAGGGCATCCGTGACCAGGCTGGGTGAGAGGCCTGCCCCTCCCTCCCCACCTGGATGTACTCTGTCAACTGAAAAGTTTCTCCAAAAAACTGCAAGTTGGCAACACGTTTTTGCAACGGGATGAGACTTTTCCCGCATTTTAAGATCAACAGGCCGGCTTCCTTTCCTCTGGGACTAGGGAAGCAGGCCCTACCCCGGGAAAGCTCCCCCCACCCCGCCAGCAAGCTCCACTGAGCACCTCCCGGGGCAAGTCCTCCACCCTGGCTCCAGCCCAGAATCTGCCCCCGCGGCCCCCCGGGATCGGACTCAGCAGGACCATCGAGGACTTGGATTCCGAAAGAAAACGTCAGATGAAAGTCCCCCTAATGGCCCCTCTCATGTCCCATGGGAGGTTGGGAAAAGGGAAATCAAACCAAAAAGTGACCAAAGGAGACACATCATCGCACTTCAGACACACTGCAGAGAAGGCGGCCTCTAACCGGGCTGCAGCAAGTGGTGCCCCGGACCAGCACAGCGGCCGGTGCTCCGGACCTAGAACGCAGCGGCCTTCATCTGCTCACGGCTCAGCTGTCAGCCCTGGGAACGGCCGCCAAAGAGAGCCCTGGTTTCCTAATGGGCCCCTCCTGCCCCCTGCCTGCCCCCCAGCTCCAGCCCCCCCGCCCCAGTCCCCAACCCCCTGGCCTCCTTGGAGGTGACGAGTCTCACCGTGTGCTGGTTGTCATTCATTCTGCTTTTAAGAATTTTCCTTTCTGGACATTTTATTCTTGGTGAAAATACACCTTTTTTTACTATATACTGTTTCTTAGGAAAGGGAACATTTTAAGATAATTTCCAAACATCTTCTTGGTTAAGAGGCGATAATACAAACAGTCATTTTCACAGCTAAACCATTTCAACAGAAGAAACTAAATGGAATTTTCTTTTCTCCCTCGTCACTAGGTGATCAGGAGGTTACTTTGGGACCATCTGAGTTATAAAATCTAACCAGGACATGCTTTTTTTTTTTTTTTTTTTTTTGCGGTACACGGGCCTCTCACTGCTGTGGCCTCTCCCGTTGCGGAGCACAGGCTCCGGACGCGCAGGCTCAGCGGCCATGGCTCACGGGCCCAGCCGCTTCGCAGCATGTGGGATCTTCCCGGATCGGGGCACGAACCTGCGTCCCCTGCATCGGCAGGCGGACTCTCAACCACTGCGCCACCAGGGAAGCCCCTAACCAGGACATTCTTACACGATGTCCTTTCATTGATCAAACTGAAACGGCAAAATGAGTGTAAGCATCTCCAATGACGTTAGTCTCCTCGTGCTGGGATGACAATGAACCTGAGAGCCTCCTCCTGTGCCGTGTGAGGGGTCTCTTCCCGGGTCCCCAGGGTCCCTGAGGAGCTGCAGCTCCGCCCATCCTGGCCGAGCCTGGGCCACCGCCCGGAGGAGAGTTGGCCCCTGTGTGGTCCCTTGGTTCCGATGTGCGGGGTCTTGGGCCCAGGGGCAGGGGGAGGGGCTCAGAGGGGCGGGGGCGTGATGGATGCCCTGGAAGCACTGTGACTCAATCCAACGGTATCAGTTCTTAGACCTGCTCTGTGTTGGCTAGACTTGCTGAACCTGGAGCTCAGACCATCCCTCCTACCTCCACAGGGGGATTCACCTGCTAGCGGAGCCCACAGAGAAGCAAGCAGAGCTGGGGGAGCCAGGGAGAGAGTCTGGGCCCTGATGTCATGATTGGAGCCCCTGGAGCCATCCTGACCTGAAACCCCCTCCCCCACTTCAGGACTCTGCAGTTACCTGAGTCAGTGCATTTCCAGGGCTGCTCAGGCTGGCTCGAGTCGGGTTTCTCTCACAGCTAGGAGAGGCCTCATTCAACCGTCTCCCTCAAATCTCGTCCCCGCTCAAGGGCCAACTGAGGTTGCAACCCTACCTGGCCATCCCAGGCCATGATAAGGCCTCTACTCTGACCCTCATTAGGATGGACCTGAATGACCCACTGTCCATTCGAACCTCAAGAGTCTGTGCTCAGATGTCCTTTGCCGAGGCGGTTTCATTAAATTCTTTGTCAAGGGACTTGGTGTCCCCTCCCAGCTGGACTGAGGCACCCTGAGGATGGCCGCACCTCACAGGTGCTGGTATTTCCTGCGGGAACCGACGTGAACACATTTCCTGTCGGCTACAGCCTAGAGAGCACAGCAGGTCTCTAATTTATATGTCGGATGCAGGTCCCACCAAGAGAACCGTCTGGAGTGAGGCGGAGGCGTGAACAGCCCCAAACTGGGTCCCTCAGTGGCGCCGACCCAGGGGACTGCTGGTGCTATTTTTACCCCCGAGCTGGTGCGGAGCCCAAAGTTAGACTGTGGGACAGCAAGGAGGCGGTCCAAATAAAACCTGCAGGTGTTTCTGCGAAATTCACGTGGGACGTCAGGCCCCCAGGCCACGTGGCAGAGAATCCTCGTCCACCTCCGCACGTCCTCACCGATTCGGGCCAACGAGGATAGGTTAGCTTTACGATGACCAAACCCAATGTACAGTTATTTAAATAGATTAATGTGTGCTTTTCTCACTGTGTTTCGGGGGGTAATCTGACTTTCTAAGAAATGGCAAGATGACCCTGACAATAAGTTAAACGGCAAAAAGTGGAATCACAAAACATTTTTAGAAGAACGTGTGGGCAGATTCCTTTTCCACCTGGAGTGGGGAAGGTCTTTCTAGTGGCTTTAAAGATCCATAAAATTAGGGCTTCCCTGGTGGCGCAGTGGTTGGGAGTCCGCCTGCCGATGCAGGGGACGCGGGTTCGTGCCCCGGTCCGGGAGGATCCCACGTGCCGAGGAGCGGCTGGGCCCGTGGGCCATGGCCGCTGAGCCTGCATGTCCGGAGACTGTGCTCCGTGACGGGGGGGGGCCGCAGCGGTGAGAGGCCCACATACCGCAAAAAAAACCAAAAAAAAAACAAAACAAACAAACAAACAAACAAAATCCATAAAATTAAAGATTGATCAATTGAACCACACTGAAGAAAAGACAGATCTCCATCAGCAAAGTCAGAAAGCGAATGCTAAACGCAAAAGTATTTGGCTCTCTTAATACAGGCCAGAGCCTTATCTTCCCAGTCCACGAAGAATTCTTCGAGTGGGGCAACACCAACATTTCAATAGGGGGCATGGGACTTCCCTGGTGGTCCAGTGGGTAAGACTCCGCACTCCCAGTGCAAGGGGCCCGGGTTCAGTCCCTGGTCGGGGAACTAGATCCCGCACGCCACAACTAAGATCCCACACGTGGCAACGAAGATCGTGCGTGCCACAGCTAAGACCCAGTGCCAAAATAAGGAAATAGATAAAGTAAAATATTGAAAAACAAGATTGTAACCTTAAAAAAAATAAAATAGGGGAAGTAGGTACAGGGCAGGAGCAATGCAGAGGAAGGAATGCAAACGGCCCTCAGTGTAGAAAAAGGCACCTTTCACACTCCTACAAAAGACACACGCATCAAAACTACACTGAGTGGTCGTTTCTCAGCTGTCAGATTGGCCAGAACCCACCGGTCTGCCCACACTCTTGTAGGGAATCCAGTGCCCCCATACAGGACTGGAGTGTGATGGAATAAAACGTATATTCTAAGGCAGGACAAGAAAAATTTAATGTAAAATTCTGTGTGTGTGTGTGTTTGGGCCTCCCCTCCCTCCCTAATGTGCATCTGTGCTGCACATTAACCAGGGCTCCTCAAAGATGGGGTTCCTGCTCCACCGTAAAGATCAAGTGTTCTAGGGGCTTCCCTGGTGGCACAGTGGTTGGGAGTCCACCTGCCGATGCAGGGGACACGGGTTTGTGCCCCGGTCCGGGAAGATCCCACATGCCGCGGAGCGGCTGGGCCCGTGAGCCATGGCCGCTGAGCCTGCGCGTCCGGAGCCTGTGCTCCGCAACGGGAGAGGCCACAACAGTGAGAGGCCCGCGTACCGCAAAAAAAAAAGATCAAGTGTTTCTTTCTTCTGATGCTGGCAGTGTAACTTCTTAAAAGAACAGTGTTCTTTCCCATTCTGTGGCGGGTCATGGTGACTCGCTGCTCTCTTTGTATGTGGTTACCTGGACTCTGTGTCCTTGGTGAACTTCATGTAAAGTATCAATGTGTCATTTTGATGTACGATCCTTTGTCTCGAAGAGATAGGTGAATCTGCTTCCCGGGTTATAATCCTCAGTTTGGCTCAAATAAAATTCCCTTTTTTATTTCTTAACTTGATAGTTCATTGGATTTTCGTCAACAAGAGTGAGCAAAACTGTATAGCCCCGGGAGGGCAGTTTGGCAAAATCTATCCAAACACCAGCGCCTGCACCTTCGACCCGCCCCTGCACTTGGGATGCTGCCACAAACACGGACCAGGCTGTGCACAGCATCACTTGCCATGGGTCCCCAGTGCGGACAGATGGGATCCACCGCAGCCCAGGAGACAGAGGGACGGGCGGCTCTCCCTTGCGCTGATTCTGGGGCCTCTTCAGGGCCGTGCAGACGGTGTTTCCTTTCTTTTTTGCTCCTGCATACATACTACTCTTTCCTCGCAGGTGCATTAAGAAAACACCAGAAGGTCACCCCCATTCCTAATAAGCTGTACCCATGTCATCTGGGCGGAAACAAGGTTGATGGGTGGGGATGGAAGAGAGACATCTCAGTGGGTGCCTTTCATATTCATTTTGATTTTTCAATGTATTATCTATCCAAACAGTTGTTGGGCTTTTTTTTTTTTTTTGGATTTTAATGCACACGTTTTATTTATTTATTTGTTTGTTTTTAAATTTTTGGCCATGTTGGGTCTTCGTTGCTGTGCACGGGCTTTCTCTAGTTGCGGCGAGCAGGGGCTATTCATTGCGGTGCGTGGGCTTCTCATTGCAGTGGCTTCTCTTGTTGCGGAGCACGGGCTCTAGGCGCCTGGGCTTCAGTAGTTGTGGCTCGCGGGCTCTAGAGCGCAGGCCCAGTAGTTGTGGCGCATGGGTTTAGTTGCTCCACGACAGGTGGGATCTTCCCGGACTAGGGCTCGAACACGTGTCCCCTGCATTGGCAGGCGGATTCTTAACCACTGCGCCACCAGGGAAGTCCAAGTTGTGGTTTTTTAAATAAGAAAGATTTGGCCCATTAATACCTGAAAATTTCCTATTGTTTTTTCAACTTAAAAAATATTCTTTTTGAAATATAGTTGATTTACAATGTTCTGTTAATTTTAAGTGTACAGCAAAGTGATTCAGTTTTTTATATTTATCTATTCTTTTTTAGATTCTTTTCTATTATAGGTTATTACAAGATATTGAGTATAGTTCCTTGTGCTATATAGTAGGTCCTTGTTGTTTATTTATTTTATATATAGTAGTGTATATCTGTTAACTCCAAACTCCTAATTTATCCCTCCCCACCTTTCCCCTTTGGTAACCATAAGTTTGCTTTTTATTTCTGTGAATCTATTTCTGTTTTGTAAATAAGTTCACTTGTACCACTTTTTTAGATTCCACATATAAGTGATCTATGATATTTGTCTTTCCCTGTCTAACTTACTTCACTTACTATGACAATCTCTAGGTCCATCCATGTTGCTGCAAATGGCATTATCTCATTCTTTTTGATGGCTGAGTAATATTCCATTGTATGTATGGACCACATCTTCTTCATTCATTCATCTATCGATGGACATTTACGTTGCTTCCATGTCTTGGCTACTGTAAATAGTGCTGCTATGAACACTGGGGTGCGTGTATCTTTTCAAATTATAGTTTCTCCTGATATATGCCCAGGAGTGGGATTGCAGGATCTTATGGTAGCTCTATTTGTAGTTTTTTAAGGAACCTCCATACTGTTCTTCATAGTGGCTGCATCAATGTACATTCCCACCAGCAGTGTAGGGAGGGTTCCCTTTTCTCTACACCCTCTCCAGCATTTGTTATATGTAGACTTTTTGATAATGGCCACTCTGACCTGTGTGAGGTGATTTTAGTTTTGAATAGCGTAGGCTGAGCGAATTTCCGTGTACCTGTTGGCCATCAAGAGTTCCTATTCTGTTTCTGTTTTCATTACTGAGAATTAAAATAAAACCAGAGTGGGAAAAAACCCTCAAACACCAAAAAAAATTTTATTTTCTAAATGCACACAGAATAATAAGTGGCTGGAGGAGAAGGGCAAGAAGATATCTTTAATCAACCTGAAAACAGACTGTCAGTTCTTGTGACCCAGTACTACTATCTTATGACCTGAACCCAGCAAGAAAATGCACTGTGTGTATAAAATATATTTTTTTCCAGAGCAAAGAAAAATGTATCCCTGGAAACAATTTGCTCCTGTGTGTGGACCAAATGTCTGGAGAATAAAAGAGGTGGGGCAGCTGGACGGATGGACAGATGGGTGAGCGTCAGACACTGGAGAGCCTCAAATGCCACAAAAAACATTCGAACCTGATTCCCCAGGCGCCGATGAAGCTGCCGTTTTCCCGAAAGGAAAGACTTACGGTCAGATCTATGTTTAGGGAAGCTCACCGTGGCTGCCGCGGACAAGGAGGGGCAGGCAAGCCTGGATGTGGGCCATTGAAAATAGCCACAGAGTCTTCCACGCTTTGCCCACTGAGAAGCGGGGCCTATTCCCCCGCCCCCTTGCGTCTGGGCTGAACCTTTGACCAAGGGTAGAACGTGGCAGAAGTGCCACTAGGCCGGGTCCAGGCCTCTTCTCTCTCAGGGAACTCAGCCAACATGCTGCGAGGAAACCCAAGTGGCCACGTGGAGGGGACCGTGGGCCCCGGCCACACCCTCCAGCTGAGCTCCAAGCCACCAGCCGGCACCGCCCTGCCAGCCCACCCGGGGGAGCCCGCGTGCAGCAGACAAAGCCCAGCCCAGACTGCAAAACTGCAGGCGATAAATGTTGTTCCTTTAAACCACTCAGTTTGGGCGCAATTTGTTACGCGGCAATAAATACCCACAACACGGGACAGGGGGCCGCTGGGAAGGGGGACTGGGCTGGACTCCACGCGTAAGCACCTGATGGGTCGAGCTGGGGCCAGCACAGTGGCCAGGAGAAGGCTGGGACAGGCCTGACAGCTGTCCCCAAGCGCCGCGTCCTGCTAACGTCACAGCAGCCCCTCCCCACCCTCGCCTCCTCCGCAAACAGCCTGCAGTTTCCCCGGTGCTGCGGCTGGGCTGGAGGGCCAGCTGTCGGGCAGGGGGCTGCTGTCTGGGCAGCTTGCAGGACAGCTGTGCTCCCCGGAAAATGATGGCCCTGGCGATGGTAATTGGCAATGTCCTTCCTCTGGGAAGTCAGCCTGACTCTTCAAATATAATAAACAGGGTTTGAGAATTTAATTTTTTCCCCCAGGGCCACGATTTGTTCTGCTGTCAACGCATTACAGAGGGAAGAAAGCTCTTACCACGAAGGATCTGTCAATCCGATTTCCTCTTAATTGGTGCTCACGTCCACTTTCCTACCAGATCTATATCTTCTTTTAAAAAAATATGGAGCCCACACAGGTCTTTTCATTTTTCCTTGGAGTAGAGCTTGACCCCAAATACTTATCTGTGGTAAGTCATCCTTGCTCAGCTCCCCTCTGTGACCGAGACTCGAGGTTCTGGAGGACAGGGCTTCCCACACACCCTACCTCACCCTGACCACTAGAGCTGCCCAATAAGCTAGGATGCCTGGTTAAATCAGAATTTCGGATGGCAGCAAATAATGTTTTAGTATAACACGTCCCAAATGTTGCACGGGATACACGTACGATCAAAATCTATTTGTCGTTCATCTGAAATTCAAATTTAACTGTTCGTCCTGTGTTTTCATTTAATAGCACCTGAGTGAGCTAGGGGGCCATTTGGGGTGAAAAGGAGTCAACTACAAAAGCAAGAGGGACCCAGAGAAAGGTGGGCGTGGCATGGCAGGGATGACCCAGAGGGGAGGCGAGACGGGAGATGCAAAGAAGACCCTCCAGGGAGCGTGACCTTGGACAGCTTCCAGGCCAGCTAAACCGCATTGTCCAAGAGTGAGAGGAGGCAGCTAGGGAAGAAATGGTGGGAACTGGGTGACCAGCTGTCCCAGTTTGCTCGGGACTTCCTGGAAACGCCACAGTCCCAGGCAAGTTGAGGTGGGAAGTGGGAGGGAAGTTCTAGACCAAGGAAACAGCAAGTGCAAAGGTACGGAGGTGAGTTTGCCTCCCGGAAACAGCTTCACTCCATCCATCCTCCCCACCCTGCGCACCCCACCCTACAGGGCCGGGTGCAAAATGTAAGGGGGGCTAAAACGCAACAACAGAGACAAATCCTTCAATGTAATATTGAATTTAAAAATCAAAATAAATGTAAAATATCCATGACGAACAAAATATGAAAAATTTAAATAAAATTCCTTAAAAATTCAATATAGAATGACTCTCTGACCCACCAACTCAACCCCTAGGTATATACCCAAAAGAATTGAAAACGGGTATTTGAACAAAAGGTTGTACACGAATGTTCAGGGCAACGTTATTCACAAGAGCCAAGAGGTAGAAACAGCCCAAGTGTCCATCAACTGATGAATGGATCAAAATGTGGTCCAGCCTCACAGTGGAGGATCACTCAGCCCCAGAAAGGAATGCAGCACTGACGCAGGCTACGACACGCATGAACCTTATGCTCAGTGAAAGAAGCCGAGCACAGCAGGCCACCTAGTGTGTGATTCCATTTATGTCCAGAACAGGCAAAAGAAGAAGATTCTCCTTCACAGCCTCAGAAGGAACCAACCCTGACAACACCTTGACCTCAGACTTCCAGCCTCCAGAGCCGTGAGATGTTACATTGCTCTTGTTTAAGCCGCCTGGTTTGTGGTCCTTTGTTTCGGCAGCCTCAGCAAACTCCTACAGGCCCCTTGTCAGACTGGCAAAATCTGAATGCTTGGTAGCACCCAGCCAGGGTTTGGGGCAGAGGGCACTTGGACTCTGAAAGGGGACCGTAAGTGGGCACAGCCTTCCCAGACGGTCACTTGGTGCTTCTGACAAAAGTTGAGATGCGTGCACCCTGCATCCCTGCCCCCACGGCTAAGACTCCATCCACTGATCCTGGAGGATTCTGCACCAGGACTCCTCTCACACCCCAGGACACTGGGAACCTTGCGATGTCTGTGACCCGGGACGGTCAGCCGGGATCTGTGCACCTCGCGGTGGAAAGAATGCTGCAGTCCTCAACTGGAAAACCGTCTGAGATGTGAAATGGAAGAAGCAGGTTGCAAAAGAACAATCATAGCAAAACTCCACTTGGCTTTCTTTAAGTGTACATATAACCACAGTGAAAACACAGACACGCCTGGAAGACCACACATGCCCATTTACAGAGTTTCCTTCTAGACGTGTGGGTGGTAGAACTGGTGTTTCTTATTTTTAAAACTTTTTAAAAAGCGATATGATGGTGGGTGATTTTGACTCTGTGCCTTTCGTTCTTCTGTCTTTTGTCGCTACAACGTCTTGGACAATGAGCACGTAAAGTAAGTCAACGTGGAGACAAAAGTGGAAGGCAGGGCCCACGCTCCAAAGAGGGCGCGTCATAGGCCTTGTCCTCCCAGCAGCCCCCGGGGAGCCGCGGCACAGCCTGGCCTTGACCCCAGATCTGTCTAGGTAACTGGCCAACGCCATTCAGAGTCCTCGGCTGGCTGACCCAGGTCCCCTCCCCTCTCACTTACTTTTTCCAGAGACTCTGTGAAGTGGGGGGCTATTTACTGGCGGGAAATGGAGACACACGGAGGGTTGGTGACGGATTCAAGGCCACGCGGCTTGCGAACGCTGAGGCGGGATTTGAACCCGGTGCTGGGCTCCTGTCCCGGCCTCTGTGTCTGTTTCCTTGGATGGCTCTGAACTTGGAGCAAAGGCGGGACCACGGCCCAGCCCTGACCCAACTGGGCTCTAGGATGACGGGGGATGGGCCGTGTCTCCAGCCCCCTACACCCAAACCACTGTGGCCAGTGGCCTTCCCGGCAGGGGACTGTCCATCAGTACCGATGAGTGGACGAAGCTGGGGAAGGACTGAGCTTCCCGGTGATGTCAATCACAGAGGCGGTTCACAGAGCCTGGTGCCTTTAAGTGACTGACTCAACTCCCGTCCACCCATGAGCGAGCCACAGGCCGGACACTGTCACCTTCTGACAGGCTCTGGGATTTTAGAGAGACACAAAGCAACTCGGAGGAACCTCGGGCAGAATGTGGAGAGAGACCCTCATGACTCCATTTCCACAAAGTTTAAAACAAGCTAAGTCACAGCTGCTAGAAGCCCGCAGCGGCTACCGGGAGGGGCGGGGCCTGGGGACCGGGGACCGGGGACCGGGGCTGGTGACACTGCGGTCCGAGCGGTGCGGGCATTCAGCCAGCTCAACACACTGGAGCACGTTTTTGTCTGTCGATTATTCTTCAACTGAAGGTTTTAAAATGCTCATGGTTTCTGAAGTCCCTTAAAGTATTCGGGGTCCCTGAAAAGCAGGTGGGGCACAGGGCGGCTGCGTCCCCTCCCCCGCCAACAGCTCAGGCCCCCGAATGGAAATACCCCCCCCCCCGCTGGGTCCCCACATCCCATTAGCCAGATGGGCTCCCACATGTCCCTGGGGGTGCTGCCCATGGGACTCAGGGCCAGGAAACAGGTGCTGCTGCCTGGGCCTGCAGCTGAGTCACCAGCCCCAGAGGGTCAGCGCTCCCCCTCCTCCGGGCTGAGCCACCCGGAAAGGACCCAACAGGTGAGTCACCCCAGGGCACAGGGGGATTCCAGACACCCAGCCTCTGACCTGCAGCAACACTCCCTGGGGAAGCTCCCAGAATGGGATGCCATGGGGAGAAGGGAGGGGGGAGGGAGAGGGGAGGGACAGGAAGGAGTAGAAGGGGCGGGGCTGGGGTGGGAGGACCTGGGTGGGAGGCAGCAGGGGGAGGGGGCGGGCCTGGGGTGGGAGCTTCCCCGGTGGGGTGGGGGGAGCAGGAAGGGAGAGGAGCTGGGCTGGGGAG